>NC_079191.1:51671762-52281762 GCF_029499605.1 Hyla sarda | reverse complement strand
ACCTCTATCAGGTGTGTATATAAGGTGTCTTGGATGTTCCAGATCCTGCCATGCTTACTGAACTGTTCACACAGAGGCATATACACAGTGTAGGGTCCGTCCCAAGGAGGCTACCTTATCGCGGTGGGACGGTCCAAGCTATTTGACCGCCGGCGGAGACAAATTTGCGAGCTAAGTGCCTCACTATTTCATAGTTTCACATTTGCATCTATTACACCATAGCTGTATAGCTCTCCATGTTTTAACTGCATATTCATGTTTCACCTATATCCTTGTGCTGGCAGTGTGCTGCTGCATTCTTCTGTTGCTGTATATCTATCTATCTAACCAAAGAATAAGTTATATAGATAAAACATGAAAAGCTATACAGCTGTTGTGCAACAAAGGAAAATATGAAATTATGAAACATTGAGGTACTTAGCTTGCAAATTTGGCGGCCAAATTTGGCCGCCAAATCCTTCATAATTTCATATTTTAATTTTTTACACTACAGCTGTATAGCTTTTCATGTTTTATCTATATACTCATGTTTCATCTATATACTCATGCTTTATCTATATCTTTGTGCTAGCAGTGTGCTGCTGTATTCTCCTGTTGCTATCTTTCTATCTATCTAGAAAATAGTAGAAGAACAGCACATCCAAATCCAATATACCCGTAGGGAGGTGCTCCTTGGTTAGAGGATCAATTTTTATGGAATTCGGTGCTGTGCTGCTATCTATCTCATATCTATCTATCTATCTATCTATTTATCTATCTATCTCATATCTATCTATCTATCTCATATCTATCTATCTATCTCATATCTATCTATCTCATGTCTATCTATCTAATATCTATCTTTCTCATATCTATCTATATCATATCCATGTGCCAACTCCATATACCAAATGTATCTCGTAACCTGGATGGCTCCTCCAGATTTCCTCTACTTTTATGACTTTGATGACCCCATCAACACAAGAAGGCACCCAGAGCAGTTATTCCTTTTCAGGCTCATGGACTACAGCTTCTCATTCCCATTGCATGACTCTCAGAAGCTCATGTTGCAGCTCTTCGCTTTATAATGCAATGAATATGTAATAACAAGAGACCAGAAACAACACATCTCCAGGTTACAGTTCCATAAATGTAGTTCATTAGCTTTGGATGCTACTGTCTGTAATGGAGTGTCTCCTGGAAACCTTCTGGTTACGCACACAGTATATACTGTATTTTCTATCTGCAGCAGTGAATAAATGACCACAAATCATTACTACAAATAAGATGCAACACATGACTTAGAACATCCTGTATTAGTTCACAACATGTGGCATAAGAAACATTCTACCTATAGCAGAGTTTCAGTAGCCATCTGTCGTAGACTTACTTGGTCATTTGTGACTGTAGCAGATATTTTTTCAGATAGGTTTATTAAAGCGATGCATAGCCGGGAGGCTCCCTGAGGTTTATTTACCTCTTGCCAAAGGCTAAATAAATTATTTAACCTGGAAAATATCTTTGAAGGAAAGCATTGTGCTTTAGATTTCAATGTCAAGTGTAGCTGTTCCTAGTTATCTCAGCCAGTGAGCGATAAATTATATCAGTGTGTGCTGTATCCCTGAGAAAGACAGTCAGAGACATGGCTATCCATTCTGACATAATTCTAAGTATGGTATATAGTAAATAACAACCCTCTATAGAGTGTGCTCCTACCCTTAAATATGACTTTCTGTAAAATCCCTTGCTTACACCAAGAAAAGAAATACCTAGGCTAAAGAGATTATGACAAACACATCTTTTAGGACCAGCTAGTTCCTTGGGTTTCAACTACCTTATAACTATTACTTCAAATATAATGACAATGTATAGCCACTTAGACTTAAACCCCAAAAGAAAGAGCACCAGACACAAAGGAATATCCAAAAAAGTTAACATTTTATTGATAACATACCTACAAAAAGATAAAAATAGCATAGAAAAGGAATGAGGATCCCCGACGTACATATCACACTAAGGCTTCGTCAGGGGGCATCCACTGACGAAACCCTAGGGCTAAAAGTATATTGAGGAGTGTAGGTGGTTTGGTCTCAGACAGTACAAAGGCATGTATTTATGTGTTTTTATGAGTTTATATGCTCATGGCTTGCTCTGTCTGAGTGTTGCTTTGGAAGAGATGCAGCTGAAAGAGAGTTGTAAAACAGGAGATATCTGTTGTGCAGAGTTAATCTGTGGAGCTTGAGTGACTTGTGTGAGTACTTACATTTGCACATAGAGGGATCACTGATAGAATTTTTATTTTTTTCCCTCTCTACTCTGCCTTTAGTGGTAGGGGCAGATTGGTCACAGGTGCTTAAATGTTAGTTTGGGACTCAGTTATGAGCATGCTTTGTCTGAGTGTTGCTTTGGAAGAGAGGCAGCTGAAAGAGAGTTGTAAAACAGGAGTTTGAAAGCAGGAGTTTGAGATCGATGTGAGTGTTACTTTCCTTACACTGTAGGAACTTTAAACTCACAAGATCTACTGAGAGTTTCAATGTAATATGTACTGTCTGTTTTTGGCTGTTAATCTGTGAAATCCCCATAACTAGATGGCCACCATGTTGGAAAATGCAGTCCGGTGTACATCTTGCACGATTTATGCAATTCTTGAACAGTAGTTTGAGGGTGCATATTGTTGTGTGAAATGTGTGCGAGTTGTTCATTTGGAAGCCCAGATCATGGATCTAGAGGAGCAACTAAAAAGACTGAGACACATTGACAACTTGGAGAGGAGTCTCCTGCTCACTGAGCAAGTATTCTCTGGGGTAGAGGTGGGGGAGGATAGTGGGACGGAGGTGCAGGACAGACAGGCAGCTAGCTGGGTTACAGTTAGAAAACGTTGTCAAGGGAAAAGTGTCAGGGAAGCTCATCCTGATCTGGCACACCCCAACAAGTTTGCCCAGTTGGGAGATGAGGGGGATGCCATTTCAGAGCTAGCAGTACTGCAGCAGGACTCTGCCTCTGACTGCCAGGCGGGTGTCTGCTCCAGTAAGGAGGAAGGGAGGAGTGCAGGGCAGGCCAGACAAGTACTGGTAGTGGGGGACTCATTTATTAGGGGGACAGACAGGGCAATCTGTCACAAAGACTGGGATCGCTGAACAGTGTGTTGTCTTCCTGGCGCTCGAGTTCAGCACATGGCGGATTGGGTTGAGAGGTTGCTGGGTGGGGCTGAAGAGGACCCAGCAGTCATGGTACATATAGGCACCAATGACAAAGTAAGAGGTAGGTGTAGTGTCCTTAAAAATGATTTCAGGGATTTAGGCCGCAAGCTTAAGGCAAGGACCTCCAAGGTAATATTTTCTGAAATATTACCTGTACCACGAGCCACACCAGAGAGGCAGCGGGAGATCAGAAAAGTAAACAAGTGGCTCAGAAGCTGGTGTGGGATGGAGGGGTTTGGGTTCATGGTCCGACTTCGCTGTCGGATACCGGCTCCACTGTAGGGACGGGCTGCACCTCAATGGGGAGGGTGCAGCTGTGCTTGGGGAGAAGATGGCTAGAAGGGTAGAGGAGTGTTTAAACTAGGGACTGGGGGGAGGGAACCTACAACATAGAGGGGGAAGATAGGGTACATAGAGAGAGGGGACTTATTAACGTACCTGGGGGTGGAGCAGAGGGAGGGCTTAGAATAGTTAATAGGGATGGGCTTCATAGGAAAAAAAATATATAAACCTTTGAATTGCATGTTGACTAATGCCAGAAGTCTGACCAATAAAACAGAGGAACTGGAGTGGTTGATATCTGAAGAGAATTATGACATAGTGGGTATAACAGAGACTTGGTTGGATGATACCTGTGACTGGGCGGTAAACATACAGGGCTATAGTCTATTCAGGAAGGATCAGACAAAATGGAAAAGGGGAGGAGTTTGTCTTCATGTAAAGTACAATCTGAAAGCCGCACTGCGGGAGGATATCCGGGAGGGAAACGATAATGTGGAGTCATTATTGGTAGAAATATATGGAGATAAAAATCTGATAGGGGTTTGCTATAAACCACCAAACATAATGGAAGAGCCTGAAGATCAATTACTGAGGCAAATAAACAAGACAGCAAATCAGAATGATGTGATAATAATGAGGGACTTTAACTATCCTGATATAAACTGGGAGACTGAGACCTGTGAATCTCATAAAGGAAACAGGTTTCTGACTAAAGACAATTATCTGTCCCAAATGGTAGCATGGTAACATAGTTCATAAGGTTGAAAAAAGACCAGAGTCCATCAAGTTCAACCTATAACCCTAATGAGTCCATAATGAGTTCCTACTGAGGCAAAAAACCCTCATACTAGAGGTAAAAATTCCTTCCCGACTCCAAATGTGGCATCAGAAAAAATCCCTGGATCAACGTTCTGTCCCTATAATTCTAGTATACATACCGGTGATGTTATTATTGTCCAAAAATGCATCCATACCCGTTTTGAACTCTCCTACAGAGTTCACCATGACCACCTCCTCTGGGAGAGAATTCCACAGTCTCACTGCTCTTACAGTAAAGAACCCCCATCTTTGCTGGTGTACAAACTGTCAGGATACGGCAGGCTGGAGGTGGATCCTCTGTGTCAGAGAGGGATTGGCTTGGACCGTGCCGGCGGACCGGTTCTAAGTTGCTACTGGTTTTCACCAGAGCCCGCCGCAAAGCGGGATGGTCTTGCAGCGGCGGTAGCAACCAGGTCGTATCCACCGGCAACGGCTCAACCTCTCTGACTGCTGAGATAGGCACGGTACAAGGGATTAGGCAAGAGCAAGGTCGGACGTAGCAGAAGGTCAGGGCAGGCAGCAAGGATCGTAGTCAGGGGCAACGGCAAGAGGTCTGGAACACTGGCTTGGGATACACAAGGAACGCTTTCACTGGCACAATGGCAACAAGATCCGGCAAGGAAGTGAAGGGGAAGTGAGGTAATATAAGGAGGTGCACAGGTGAACACACTAATTAAAACCATGCGCCAATCAGTGGCGCACTGGCCCTTTAAATTGCAGAGAGCCGGCGCGCGCGCCCTAGGGAGCGGGGCCGTGCGCGCCGGGACAGCACAGACGGGGAACGAGTCTGGTAAGCGGGTCGGGATGCGCACCGCGAGCGGGCACGTCTCGCATTGCGAATCGCATCCCGGCTAGGGACATTATCGCAGCACTCCCGGTCAGAGGTACTGACCGGGGCGCTGCGAACAGGAGAATGCTGCGAGCGCTCCAGGGAGGAGCGGGGACCCGGAGCGCTCGGCCTAACAGTACCCCCCCCCCTTGGGTCTCCCCCTCTTTTTAGAACCTGAAAATTTGTGAATAAGGTCCTTGTCGAGAATGTTATCCTCGGGTTCCCATGACCTCTCCTCAGGGCCGCAATTCTTCCAATCTACAAGAATTTTTTTTTTACCTCTGACCGTCTTAGATGCGAGAATTTCTTTAACCGGGAAGACATCTGAGGACCCGGAGACAGGAGTAGGAGCAACAACCTTGGGAGAGAAGCGGTTAAGGATAAGCGGTTTAAGGAGAGAGACATGAAGAGCATTGGGAATACAGAGAGAAGGGGGAAGAAGGAGTTTGTAGGAGACAGGATTGATTTGGCACTTGATTTTAAAGGGTCCAAGATAATGTGGTCCCAGTTTATAACTGGGGACACGGAAGCGGATATACTTGGCGGAGAGCCACACTTTGTCTCCAGGAGCAAAGACAGGAGGAGTTCTTCTTTTTTTGTCGGCATGCTTCTTCATCCGGGATGAGGCCTGTATGAGGGATTTTTGAGTCTCTTTCCAGATGGTGGAGAAGTCCCGGGTAACCTCATCAACAGCGGGCAAACCAGAAGGCGTGGGAGTGGGGAGGGGGGGAAGAGGATGACGGCCGTACACCACAAAGAACGGGGATTTAGAGAAGGACTCGGAGACTTTGAAATTGTACGAGAATTCGGCCCATGGTAGAAGATCGGCCCAATCATCCTGGCGGGAGGAAACAAAATTTCGCAAATAGTCACCAAGAACCTGATTAACTCTCTCCACTTGCCCATTGGATTGGGGATGATAGGAAGACGAGAAGTTTAATTTGATTTTAAGCTGATTACAGAGGGCCCTCCAGAATTTCGACACAAATTGAACGCCTCTATCCGAGACGATATGTGTGGGAAGCCCGTGAAGGCGAAAAATGTGCACAAAATTTTTTTTCACCAACTGTGGCGCAGAAGGAAGACCTGGAAGTGGAATAAAATGTGCCATCTTGGAGAAACGATCAACGACCACCCAAATGACTGTGTTGCCATGGGATAAAGGCAGGTCTGTTATAAAGTCCATAGCAATCTGAGACCATGGTAGCTCAGGAACAGGCAGAGGATGAAGGAGGCCGGCAGGCTTCTGACGAGGAGTTTTGTCCCGGGCACAGACTGTACAAGCCCGAACAAAATCAGCAACATCTGCTTCCAGGGTAGGCCACCAATAAAAATGAGAGATGAGCTGGATGGACTTTTTGACGCCAGCATGGCCGGCGAGGTGTGGGGAGTGTCCCCACCTGAGGATCCTGAGGCGCTGGCGTTGAGGGACGAAGGTCTTTCCAGGAGGAGTTTGTCTGATGGAAGCTGGGGAAGCGGAGATCAGACACTCAGGAGGAATAATGTGATGCAGGGAGGCTTTCATTTCAGAGGCATCCGAGGAACGAGAGAGGGCGTCAGCCCTGATGTTCTTGTCAGCAGGGCGAAAATGAATCTCAAAGTTAAAACGGGCAAAAAACAACGACCACCTAGCCTGGCGTGGGTTCAGCCGTTGGGCAGACTGAAGATAAGAGAGATTCTTGTGATCAGAGTATATAATAATTGGGTATTTGGACCCCTCCAGCAGGTGTCTCCATTCCTCGAGGGCTAGTTTTATGGCCAGTAGTTCTCGATCACCAATGGAGTAATTTTTCTCCGCCGGAGAGAAGGTCCTAAAAAGGAAACCACAAGTAACGTTATGCCCAGAAGAGTTTTTTTGTAGGAGTACAGCTCCGGCTCCCACCGAGGAGGCGTCTACCTCCAGTGAGAAGGATTTAGATGGATCAGGTCTGGAGAGTACGGGAGCAGAAGAAAAGGCAGTTTTGAGACGGTTGAACGCCTCGTCCGCTTGAGGAGGCCAGGACTTAGGGTTGGTGTTTTTCTTGGTTAGGGCCACAATTGGGGCCACAATGGTGGAAAAATGTGGAATAAATTGTCTGTAGTAATTGGCAAACCCCAAGAAACGTTGGATAGCTCGGAGTCCGGAGGGGCGTGGCCAATCCAACACGGCCGACAGTTTGTCCGGGTCCATTCGAAGTCCCTGGCCAGAGACTAAATATCCTAGGAAAGGAAGAGATTGGCATTCAAAGAGACGTTTCTCCATCTTGGCATATAACTGATTGTCCCGGAGTCTCTGAAGAACCAGGCGGACATGACGGCGGTGTTCTTCGAGGTTAGAAGAGAAAATCAAAATGTCGTCCAAGTAGACCACAACACAGGTATATAATAAATCACAAAAAATTTCATTTACAAAGTCCTGGAAGACAACAGGGGCGTTGCAGAGCCCAAAGGGCATAACCAGATATTCAAAGTGTCCGTCTCTGGTGTTAAATGCGGTTTTCCACTCGTCCCCTTTCCTGATGCAGATGAGATTATATGCACCTCTTAAATCCAATTTGGTAAAGATGTTGGCGCAACGTAGACGGTCAAAGAGTTCCAAGATAAGAGGCAGGGGATAGCGTTTTTTTTATAGTGATTTTATTAAGACCGCGGTAATCAATGCATGGTCGTAAGGAACCGTCTTTTTTGGAGACAAAGAAGAATCCTGCTCCGGTAGGGGAGGAAGACTTGCGGATAAAACCCCTTTTTAAATTTTCTTGGATGTACTCCGTCATGGCTTGTGTTTCAGGAGCTGACAGGGGATAGATTCTGCCCCGGGGTGGAGTAGTACCAGGAAGGAGATCAATAGGACAGTCATAAGGCCTGTGAGGAGGCAAAGTCTCTGCTTGTTTTTTGCGAAAAACATCGGCATAGTCCAGATAGGCCTTGGGGAGACCTGGTATCGGAGGAGCCATAGGGTTTTGACTGGCAGGACTGGGAGCAGACATAAGGCATTTTTTGTAGCAAGTACCCCAGTGCTTGATTTCCCCGGTGGTCCAGTCAAGGGTAGGGGAATGGCGTATAAGCCAAAGTAGTTCGAGAAGGATTTCACAAGTGCAGTTAGAAAGTACTAGAAATTCTATCTTTTCGTGATGGGGTCCAATGCACATTAACAGGGGTTCTGTGCGGTAACGCACAGTACAGTCCAATCTTTCACCATTAACTGAGGCGATGTAGAGAGGTCTGGCAAGACTGGTTACTGGGATGTTGAACTTGTTAACGAAAGAGGCCAAAATAAAATTTCCTGCAGATCCAGAATCCAAGAAGGCCAGAGCTGAGAAGGAGGAGTCAGAAGAAGAAATCTGCACAGGCACAGTAAGACGTGGAGAAGCAGAGTTCACACCTAGAGCTGTCTCACCTTTGTGCGAAATCGGAGCGCGTCTTTCCTGACGTGGAGGACGGATAGGACAATCCTTCAAGAAGTGTTCGGTACTGGCACAAGCATAGGTTCTCATTGCGGTGGTGTGTCCTCTCTTGTGGTGTCAGGCGAGACCGGTCTACTTGCATAGCCTCCACGGCGGAAGGCACAGGAACAGATTGCAGCGGACCAGAGAAGAGAGGAGCCGGGGAGAGAAACCGCCTAGTGCGAACAAAGTCCATATCCTGACGGAGCTCCTGGCGTCTTTCGTAAAAACGCATGTCAATGCGGGTGGCCAAATGAATAAGTTCATGCAGGTTGGCAGGGATTTCTCGTGCGGCCAGCACATCTTTGATGTTACTGGATAGGCCTTTTTTGAAGGTCGTGCAGAGGGCCTCGTTATTCCAAGATAATTCGGAGGCGAGAGTACGAAATTGGATGGCGTACTCGCCTACTGAAGAATTACCCTGGACCAGGTTCAGCAGTGCAGTCTCGGCAGAAGAGGCTCGGGCAGGTTCCTCAAAGACACTTCGAATCTCCGTGAAGAAGGAGTGTACAGAGGCAGTGACAGGATCATTGCGGTCCCAGAGCGGTGTGGCCCATGACAGGGCCTTCCCAGACAGGAGACTAACCACGAAAGCCACCTTTGACCGTTCAGTTGGAAATTGGTCCGATATCATCTCCAAATGCAGGGAACATTGCGAGAGAAAACCACGACAAAGTCTAGAGTCCCCATCAAACTTGTCCGGCAACGATAAACGGAGGCTGGATGCGGCCACTCGCTGCAGAGGAGGTGCAGGAGCTGGCGGAGGAGATGGTTGCTGAAGCTGTGGTAGAAGCTGCTGTAGCATAACAGTCAGTTGAGACAGCTGATGGCCTTGTTGCGCTATCTGTTGCGACTGCTGGGCGAACACCGTGGTAAGGTCAGCGACAACTGGCAGCGGGACCTCAGCGGGATCCATGGCCGGATCTACTGTCAGGATACGGCAGGCTGGAGGTGGATCCTCTGTGTCAGAGAGGGATTGGCGTGGACCGTGCCGGCGGACCGGTTCTAAGTTGCTACTGGTTTTCACCAGAGCCCACCGCAAAGCTGGATTGTCTTGCAGCGGCGGTAACAACCAGGTCATATCCACCAGCAACGGCTCAACCTCTCTGACTGCTGAGATAGGCGAGAGCAAGGTCGGACGTAGCAGAAGGTCAGGGCAGGCAGCAAGGATCGTAGTCAGGGGCAACGGCAAGAGGTCTGGAACACTGGCTTGGGATACACAAGGAACGCTTTCACTGGCACAATGGCAACAAGATCCAGCAAGGAAGTGAAGGGGAAGTGAGGTAATATAGGGAAGTGCACAGGTGAACACACTAATTAAAACAATGCGCCAATCAGTGGCGCACTGGCCCTTTAAATCGCAGAGAGCCGGCGCGCGCACGCCCTAGGGAGCGGGGCCGCACGCGCAGGGACAGCACAGACGGGGAACGAGTCTGGCAAGCGGGTCGGGATGCGCACCGCAAGTGGGCGCGTCCCGCATCGCGAATCGCATCCCGGCTAGGGACATTATCGCAGCGCTCCCGGTCAGCGGGTCTGACCGGGGCGCTGCGAACAGGAGAACGCTGTGAGCACTCCGGGGAGGAGCGGGGACCCGGAGCGCTCGGCGTAACAGAAACCTTCTTTCCGCTTAACGTAGAGGATGCCCCCTTGTTATAGATACAAACCTTGGTATGAATAGATCATGGGAGAGATCTCTGTACTGTCCCCTGATATATTTATACATAGTTATTTGGTTGCCCCTAATACTTCCTTTAACTAAACTAAATAACCCTAATTCTGATAATCTTTCTGGGTACTGTAGTCCTCCCATTCCCGGTATTACCCTGGTTGCCCGTCTTTGAACCCTCTCCAGCTTCACTATATCTTTCTTGTACACTGGTGGCCAGTATTCCATGTACACAGTATTCCATGTGTGGTCTGACTAGTGATTTGTACAGCGGTAGAATTATTTCCTTGTCGTGGGCATCTATGTCCCTATTGATGCACCCCATGACTTTATTTGCCTTGGCCGCAGCTGCCCAACACTGGTCACTACAGCTAAATTTACTGTTAACTAAGACTCCCAAGTACTTTTCCTCGTCAGTCGTCCCAAGTGTGCTCCCATTTAATACATAATCCCAGCCTGGATTTTTCTTCCCCATGGGCATTACCTTACATTTATCAGTGTTGGACCTCATCTGCCTCTTCCCAGCCCAAACCTCCAACCTATCCAGATCCATGTGTAACAGTGCACTGTCCTCTATAGTGTTTAACACTTTACGGAGTTTAGTATCATCTGCAAAGACTGCTACTTTACTATTCAACCCCTCTGCAAGGTCATTAATAAATATATTAAACAGGACAGGACCCAAGACGGACCCCTGTGGTACCCCACTAGTAACAGTCACCCAATCAGAACAAGTACCATTAATAACCACCCTCTGTTTCCTATCACTGAGCCAGTTACTTTCCCACTTGCAGACATTCTCCCCCAGCCCAATCCTTCTCATTTTATGCACCAATCTTTTATGTGGAACCGTATCAAAAGGTTTGGAAAAATCCAGATATACGACATCCAGCGATTCCCCCTGGTCTAGTCTGGAGCTCACCTCCTCATATAAGCTGATCAGGTTAGTTTGACAGGACCGATCCCTCATAAACCCATGCTGATATGGAGTCATACATTTTTATCAAGATACTCCAAAATAGCATCTCCTAGAAAACCCTCAAACAATTTACATAAAACAGGGGTTAAAGGGGTACTCCGGTGCTTACACATCTTATCCCCTATCCAAAGGATAGGGGATAAGATGCCTGATCGCGGGAGTCCCGTAGCTGGGGACGGCCACGATCATGCACGCTGCACCACGATAGTAATCAGTCCCCGGAGCGTGTTCGCTCTGGGTCTGATTAAGGTCGACCGCAGAGCCGGCGGCGTGTGTCGTCACGCTCCCGCCCCCGTGTGACGTCACGCTCCGCCCCTTAATGCAAGCCTAAGGGAGGGGGCGTGATAGCTATCGTGGTGCCGCATGCATGATCGCGGGCGTCCCCAGCTGCGGGACTCCCGCGATAGGGGATAAGATGAGTAAGCACCGGAGTACCCCTTTAAACTATCAGGCCTATAATTCCCGGGGTCACCTTTTTAAATCTTGGCACCACATTTGCCATGCGCCAGTCCTGGGGAACAGTCCCTGTTACTATGGAGTCCATGAATATTAAAAATAGGGGTCTGTCTATTACATTACTTAATTCTTTTAGAACACGGGGGTGACCTGGTGATTTGTCTATTTTGATTTTTTGTATGCGGCACTGTACTTCTTCCTGGGTTAGACAGGTGACCTGTACAGGGGAGTTTACCTTATCTCGCTGCATTTCACCTGCCATTTCATTTTCCTCAGTGAATACAGTGGAGAAGAATTTGTTTACTATATTTGCTTTTTCCTGATCCCCGTTTATAATTTCTTCCTCGTCATTTTTTAAGGGGCCTAAACTTTCATTTTTGACCTTTTTGCTATTTATATAGGTAAAGAACATTTTGGAGTTAGTTTTACTCTCTTGGGCAGTTGCTCCTCTAGATCCAGGATCTGGTGCATGGCCCGACCAGATGGGGTTCCCTACTTTACTTAATATTAACCAACAGACCTGACAGAGTTATTAATGTGCAGGTAGAAGGACACCTAGGAAATAGTGATCATAATATAATACATGATAACTTGTTCTTCAATAAGGGAATCTCGCGAGGGACCACAAAAACAATGGGGGAGATTTATCAAACGATTTAGACAGTTTTTTCCTGTCTAAAATTGTCGCACAGAAAGTCACAGTCTAAATATGTGCAACTTTTTCGTGACTTTTGCTTTAGAGGATTTTTAGAACATGATGCATCCTAGTTTATTTTAGATGGAAAAATGCATTGGTGCTGAATTTATCAGTCCTTGAGCCTGTCGGTATGTACCAAAGTGCACGACAGCACTGACGTGCGGAGCTGTAACTATGGTCAGGGACAATACATGTCCTTTACAGCCCACTGGGTGAATGTGGTTCCTGCACAGCCACAACAGCAACTTGGACAGGTCACGCTGCTTCCTCCTCCATGCTCTCAGGCCATTGGCCCTGTGAAAGTGTGCAATTCTGGCTCTTCATCCTCCACTGTGTCCTCAGCCTCCACTGCACGGACAAGTCTCAGTGCCCCTTCAGCATACCATGTGTGCAGGGCACGGCGGTGCCACACTGTTCTTCACATGGTTTGCCTTGGCGAACAGAGTCACACAGTGGAGGAACTGCTAAAAGGCATTCATCAAGAAACTGAATCATGGCTTACTCCACGAAAACTGTCAACGGGAACCATGGTGACCGACAACAAGAAGAACATCTTGTCTGCGCTGCGACAAGGAAGCCTTAGGCATGTGCCCTGCATTGCACACATCTTTAATCTGGTTGTCAAGTGGTTCCTGAAATGTTCCCCCATCTGCATGACTTCCTAACAATGGGAAGGAAGCTTTGCATGCACTTCAGCCACTCGTACACCGCAAAGCACACCCTCCTTGAGCTGCAGTGTCAGAACGGTATCCCCCAATATAGTCTGATTTGTAACATTTCCACACGTTGGAATTACACCCTCCATATGTTGGACCGAACAGAGAAAAGCCATCACCGATCTCTTGATGATCCAAGCAGATAGGAGTACTCCCCTGTGTAACTTCAATGTCAACCAGTGGCAGCTCATACGTGACTCCTACCGTTTGCTCAGGCCCCTGATGAAGCCACCTTATTAGTCAGGTGCCAGGATTATGGGATGAACAACGTCATTCCACTGCTTCATTTACTACAACACGTGCTGGAAAAGATGGCTGGTCAGGGCACTGAAGACATTGCGCCTACATCTCATGGCCACATTAGCACTGTGGGGGCTGAACTGGAGGAGGAGGAAGAGTGGGAGGGGCACAGTGGAGCACAGTTTAGGCTTCGCGAGATGTGTGTTTTTTTTTAGTCATTTTACAGGAGAGGAGGAGCAGGAGCAACCAGAGGAGCTAGAGGGTTTTGAGGAAGGCGAGACAGAGAACCCAGACACACCGTGGCAGTATGCAGTGGAGATGGAGGCAGGGAGTTCCTCTGAGTCACTTGCACAAATGGCAAGATGCATGCTCACTTGCTTGCGTTGTGACCACTGACTTGTCACCATTCGATAGCGGGATGACTTCTGGCTCTGCACCTTATTGGACCCTCGCTACCGTCACAAAATGGGGGCCTTTTTTACACCCACTGAGAGGGAGGACAAACTGACCTACTGCAGAGACATCCTACGTAGACAATTGGCTGATGCCTATCTGCGTCATCGTCCATCCTCTCGCAGGTCTTACTCGGGGGGCCCTCTGCGCTCACCTTCCACTGCCTTGGCTGCTGGGGATGGGTGTTGTGGCAGGAGTAGTACAAGCTCCATCAGCAGCAGCCTGAGTCTACAGTCGCTGATGAGTAGCTTTCTTTACCCACATAGTGAAACAACTCATCAGCAGCAGGTAGACCTGGAGCAGGACCTGAACCAGTAAGTAGTGGCATACCTTGATATGACCATGCCAACACACCTTAAAGATCCGCTGGACTTCTGGGAATCCAAACTTGATTTGTTCCGCAACTAGCAGAGTTGGCCCTGGAAAAGCTGTACTGCTCGGCCAGTAGTGTGCCATCAGAGAGGGTGTTTAGTGCAGCAGAACTCATCTGTCCACGAAAAATGTGGAGAGACTGACCTTTGTGAAGATGAATCAGGCATGGATCAGCCAGGATTTCCACCCACCAATGCCTGATGCATCAGAGTAGATTGACCATGGTGCCACACCAATACTTCACAAATATTGATAGTGCTAAACATATTTAAGGCGCTGCTCCCCAGTTACAGATATTCCTCGGCATCAGACCACAAGTAAGTATTGAGGAAATGCTTTACGTAAAACGTAACTTTTCTTAGGATAAAATATATGTACCCAAAACAAAAGGAAAGGTGCGCAAAAAACACAATGTGCCACCTACACCACCAAGTAGTGATGTGATGCAAAGACCTCTAAAAGGTGGAAGGGAACATTGTATGGTCCATTTTTACTGGTGGGGGTAAAAACTTCCCCTGTAAGGCCCTACTCTCGCATTATTAATTCCCATCTTGGCAAGTGTTACTCACCCTAAAAAGGTTGGCCCCACACAGGAATCTCTCCCTATTTCCACCTACAAACACTGCCAGGGAATTAATAATGCGAGAGTAGGGCCTTACAGGGTAATTTTTTTATCCCCACCGGTTACAATGGACCATACGTTGTTCCCTTTCACCTTTTAGAGGTCTTTGCATTACATCAATACTTGGTGGTGTAGATGGCACATGGTGTTTTTTGCACACCTTTCCTTGTGTTTGATAAAAAAAAAATTGGGTACATATATTTTATCCTAAGAATATTATTAAAAGTTACGTTTTACATAATGCATATCCTCAATATTCACTTGTGCACACTAACACTTTTACAAAAGAGACCGTTTTCTTCTGCCTACCTGCCTCAGCTACTATTCTGATCCTGCCACCCACCTGATGCTACACATCTGATGCCAATTTCTCCTTTTTTCACCCACCTTCGTCACCGGGTACTGGTATTGCCACCCACCATCCCACTATGTCACTTTCAGGACTCCTGACTCCAGGACTCCAGGTCTCATTCTGCCACCATATGTTCTCCTCATGCTATTGCCACCTCCAGGCTGTCTCATTCTGCAACTATAAGGTGTCCTCATGCTGCCGCCAACTCCAGGCTGTGTCATTCAGCCACTATATGGTCTCCTCATGCTGCTGTCAACTACAAGCTGTGTCATATAGCCACTATATGGTCTCCTCATGCTTCTGCCACCTCCAGGCTGTGTCATTGTATCGCCATTTGGTCTCCTCATGCTGCTGGCACATTAAATAAAACTTTTTAGGTTCATCTATTTGAATTCTTCAATTTAAATGTTAAAAAATATCTTTAATCTTTTTAATTGTGAGGCCCTATGGTCTCGTCAGGCTGTTCACACCTCCAGGCTGTGTCATTAAGCCACTATATGGTCTCCTCATGCTGCCGCCACAACCACCTTCACCTCTATGCCGTGTCATTCCGGCACTATATGGTCTCCTCATGCTACCGCCAACTCCAGGCTGTGTCATTCAGCCACTATATGGTCTCCTCATGCTGCCGCCACCTCCACGCTGTGTCATTCAGACTTTATATGGTCTCCTCATGCTACCGCCACCTCCACGCTGTGTCATTCAGGCACTATATGGTCTCCTCATGCTGTCCCACCTCCACGCTGTGTCATTCAGCCACCATGTGCTCTCCTCATACTGATGCCACCTCCAGACTCATTGTTCCACTCTGCGATAGTGATTCTAATAACAACGCCTCTAATCTGCATGTCATACTGAGTAACAGCATTATTTCACTAACCCAGCACACACCTTATGCGTGTTACAGCAAGGCAAAGTGTTTTATATCCCTATTGAGGCTTTCTGTAGGCCAGAAATAGCCATTTTTAATACAGATTTGCCACAAATAAATTCGGACTGAACAGAATTTTTTTTGAAAAAATTTGGCGAATCGGCAGAATCAAATATTTAAAAAAATATCTCATCTCTATATATTATCAATAAAATTTGTACTTTTTTTTTATATTCCTTTGTGACTGGTATTCTTTCTTTTGGGGGCTATACCTTATGACTATGTTTAACCCCTTAACGACCACGGACGTAAATGTACATCCTGGTTTGACGGTACTTCGCTCACCAGGGCATACATTCCTGTGTATGACTGCCAGCATCGTAACGGTGCTCGCGTCATACACGCCGGGGACCCGCCCGTAGGGGCTGACATCCGCGATTGCGCCGATGTCCTCCATTAACCCCTCAGATGCCGTGATCAATACAGATCCGGTCATCTGGCATGGTGGCCGGAGGTCCCCTCACCTAGCTCTGGCCGTCTCCCGGGGTTTTCTGCTCTGGTCTGAGATCGAGCAGACCAGAGCAGAAGATCACCGATAATACTGATCGGTGCTCTGTCCTATGCATAGCACTGAACAGTATTAGCAATCAAATGATTGCTATTGATAGTAAATGTAAAAAAAAAAAAAAGGCCAAAAATGCTGCTTTTTTGTCACATTTTATTAAAAAAAAATTATAAAAAATTATCTAAAAGTTTTATATATGCAAATGTGGTATCAATAAAAAGTAATGATGACAACGCAATAAATGAGCCCTCATACCGCCGTATATAAGGAAAAATAAAAAAGGTGGTCAAAATAGGGCGATTTTAGATTACTGATTTTGTACAAAAAGTTTTAGATTTTTTTTAAGCGATACAAAAATCTAAAAGTATCTAGCCATGGGTATCATTTTAATCGTATTGACCCACAGAATAAAGAACACATGTAATTTTTACCGTAAAGTTTACAGTGTGAAGACAAAACCCTCCAAAATGTGCAAAATTGTGGTTTTCATTTAAATTTCCTCCCTAAAAATTTTTTTTGGGGGGGTTCGCCGTACATTTTATGGTAAAATGAGAGGGTTCATTGCAAAGTACAATTGGTCACGCAAAAAACAAGCCCTTATATGGGTCTGTACATGGAAATATAAAAGAGTTATGGATTTTAGCAGACGAAGAGGGAAAAAACAAAAACGCAAAAATAAAATTGGCCTGGTCCTTAAGGTGAAAATGGGCTTGGTCCTTAAGGGGTTAATTTACAAGGTGGCCTTGACTTTTATCAAGGAACCTGATTGTTATGATCCACTGAAAGTTTACTTTTATATCCAGACAGTGATGTAGCTGTGCAGGAGCTTAGAGGATGAAGTTGCAACGGGAACCCTTTGTAGAGGTCTAACTTGAAGTTCCTGGGCCCCAGTGCAAAATCTGTTATGAAGCCCCACGCCTGCTGAGTGCCATTTTTAATACTGGTGTCCTATGTAGAAGAAGGTCTTTTGGTTCCAGAAACCAGGGCCCAGGTGCAAATGCTACCTTTGCAACCCTATAGCTTTACCTGTAACCCCATGGCTCTAGGGCCTGTAGGCTCCTTGGAAGTCATCATCATGTCCTGTCAATGATGTTGTCATATCTAATGGCACCCTAAATCTGTAGCTATTGTTTGTTGAGCATAGTTTTTGGATGGGACACAGCACCTCTAGCTTTACTGGCGAATATAGGACACCATACAAGGCATTGGCTTATGCTCTATACGCTAGTTCTACAAACTGTGGACCTCCAGGTGTTGCAAAACTATGACTCCCAGCATGCCCGGACAGCCGCAGGCTGTCCGGGCATGCTGGGAGTCGTAGTTTTGCAACACCTTTATTCGGCAGTAAAGCTAGAGGTGATGTTTGGACAACACAACTCTACTCTTGACCGTGACTCTTGACTCGTGACCAAGATCTACAAGCTACATTTCTCTTTACTTCTAAATAATAAAAATGGAATCTACAATCCTTTGCTATATCCGTCGCACAGTGGGCACCAACAACACCCAATGGACCCCATTGATAGGCTTGAGTCTATTGGGTTCTATCAAAGTGACCCCTGTTTTAATTCGAAATCACACAGATCTATTTTTCGAATGAAAATGAAGCAATCTACAACAGAGACTTTAGCACAAACGTGACCAAATCCTTAAACACAAGACGAAGAAACCAGACTTCTTGTGCTAGATAGATAAGTAACAGCATTCATAAAGTGTTAAGCATTCTATAAATAAAACATTGGGAATGACTCATTGAATGGAAACGAGTGGGATCTGTTTATGAGGTACATTTCCGCAATGTAGGTTTGAGGCTTATACAATGAGACTGTCTTGTATTTGTCAAAATGGAACAATAATGAGGACATTTAATTACATTGTCACTTGGGATAGGTGGAAGGATTTACACTGCATAAGATGTTTCAAGTATTGATAAGATTTTTACCTAAAGGAGAATTCCAGCAGAAATTAACTCATTCCCTAACCACAGGATAGGGGATGAGTAGCTGATCATGGGGGTCCAACCAATGGGACCCCTGTGATCTCTGGAACAGGACTCGGCGCTCAGGGAGGAGCGCGTGCTGCAGACGGCACGCGCTCTATTCATTTCTATAGGAGTGCCGAAAAGACCCAAGTACAGCTCTCGGGCATCATTGGCGCTCCCATAGGAATGAACGGAGCACGTGCCAACACGCGCTCCTCACTGAGAGAGCTGGGGTCCCTGAGATGATGGGGTCCCAGCAGTTGAACCCCCAGTGATCAACTACTTATCCCCCTATCCTGTGGATAGGGGATAAGATAATTTTTACTGGAGTTCCCCTTTAAAGTAATTAAAATTTGTATGAATTAACAATTAAAATAAAGGTAATAAATATAAAAATAAAAGTGTTTATGCTTCAAAATCAAAAGAGGTTGTTTATAAAATAAGCTTACTTTAATCCTGTTAGATCAGTTGAGATATTTTAGCTGGATCCCACCACAGTTCTTAAAGGGGTACTCCAGTGGGAAAAAAAAATCGGATCAACTGGTGCCAGAAAGTTAAACAGATTTGTAAATTACTTCTATTAAAAAATGTTAAGTGTCTTCCAGTACTTATCAGCTGCTGTATACTACAGAGGAAGTTGAGTTGTTCTTTTCTGTCTGACCACAGTGCTCTCTGCTGACACCTCTGTCCATGTCAGGAACTGTCCAAAGCAGGAGAGGTTTGGTATGGGAATTTGCTCCTACTCTGGACAGTTTCTGATACTGACAGAGGTGTCAGCAGAGAGCACTGTGGTCAGACAGAAAATAACAACTCAACGTCCTCTGTGGAATACAGCAGCTGATAAGTACTGTAAGGATGAAGATTTTTTTTTTTTTTTCTAATAGAAGTAATTTACAAATCTGTTTAACTTTTTGGAGCCAATTGATAAGAAAAAAATTGTTTTCCACCAGAGTACCCCTTTAAGGTCTATTCACACGTACAGTATTCTGTGCAAATTTGATGCGCTGGATTTTCTGCTGCAGATTTCAATGTAAACTGAACACAGCTTGAAATCCTGCGCATCAAATTTCTATTCCTCATTCCTAGTGGCTGTAATTGGAAAAAATTATTTCTGACATGGGGCATTTGGCCGAGATGGGGGTATTGAGGGCATTGTAACTGGCATAGGGACAACGTGACTATGGAGAATATTGTTGTTGGCATGGTGCATTGAGGCAAACATAATAGCATTGGAGCTGGCATGGGGAATATAGGGGGAAATTTCTTAATACCTGTGTAGAGGACCATTCAGATCACTTCTTTCATTTTTGAAAAGGCAACTGAAAAATGAAAGAAGCGATCTGATTGGTTGCTATGGGCAACTCAGCAACTTTTCCTCTTGACATGTTTTGATAAATCTCCCCCATTGAGCCTGACATAGGTGCATTATGACTGTCTTGGAGGTGTTGTGGCTAACATGAGAGGCATTGTGGTCAGGGCCGGCGTTAGGGTGGGGGAAACCAGGCAATTGCCTAGGGCCTGCATCCCCCAGGGGGCCCCCTGCAGGTTGCTTAGTAGCGGATCAGCAGCCCGGGCCCGGACACTTTTCCTGCTTTTTCTTTTTTTTCATATTTCCTTACCTGGCCGCACTTGGCAGGCTCAGATAATGCGGCGGGTCTTGTGGGCTGTGTGGATAGTCTGACGAGTGACGTCCTCTTCCGGCTCCTCTGCGCGGCATCAGGGACGTCACTCATCATTTGCTGCAGTGCCGGCTGCTTAGGTTTAGCAGTCCGGCCGCAGCTGCAGGAAATGATGAGTGACGTCTCTGACGCCACGCAGAGGAGCCGGAAGAGGACGTCACTCGTCATACTATCCACACAGCCCACAAGACCGCTGCATTACCTGAGCCTGCCGAGCGTGGCCAGGTAAGGAAATATGAAACATAGAAAAAGCAGGGGGAGAGGGGGGACCTAATGTGGGGAACTATACTGCACCTAATGTGGAGGAACTATACTGCACCTAACGTGGGGGAACTATACTGCACCTAATGTGGGGGTACTATACTGCACCTAATGTAGGGGAACTATACTGACAACCTAATGTGGGGGGAACTATACTGACAACCTAATGTGGGGGGAACTATACTGACAACCAAATGTGGGGGAACTATGCTGCCAACCTAATGTGGGGGAACTATACTGCCTATCTAATGTGGGGGAACTACAACCTAAGGTGGGGGAATTATACTGCCAACCTAATGTGGGGGAACTATACTGCCAACCTAATCTTGGGATGCTATTCTGGCAACCTAATGTGGGGGACTAAACAGCCAACCTAATGTGGGGGAACTATACTGGCAACCTAATGTGGGGGGACTATACAGCCAACCTAATGTGGGGGAACTATACTGCCCACCTAATGTGGGGGAACTATGTTGCCAACCTAATGTGAGGGAACTACAACCTAATGTGGGGGGAACTATACTGCCAACCTAATGTGGGGGAACTATACTGCCATCCTTATCTTGGGAAGCTATACTGACAATCTAATGTGGGGGGGCAGGGGGGGCTATACAGCCAACCTAATGTGGGAGAACTATACTGCCTACCTAATGTGGAGGAACTACAACCAAAAGTGGGGGAACTATAACCCCAACCTATTGTGGGGGAACTATACTGCACCTAATGTGGGGGGAAACTATACTGTCATTCTAATGTGGGGGGACTATACTGCCAACCTAATCTTGGGAAGCTATACTGGCAACCTAATGTGGGGGACTATACAGCCAACCTAATGTGGGGGAGCTATACTGGCAACCTAATGTGGGGGGACTATACAGCCAACCTAATGTGGGAGAACTATACTGCCCACCTTATCTTGGGAAGCTATACTGGCAATATAATGTGGGGGGGACTATACAGCCAACCTAATGTGGGAGAACTATACTGCCAACCTTATCTTGGGAAGCTATACTGGCAACCTAATGTGGGGGGGACTATACAGCCAACCTAATGTGGGAGAACTATACTGCCTACCTAATGTGGAGGAACTACAACCTAATGTGGGGGAACTATACCCCCAACCTAATGTGGGGGAACTATACTGCACCTAATGTGGGGGAACTATACTGACAACCTAATGTGGGGGAACTATACTGACAACCTAATATGGGGGAACTATACTGTCATCCTAATGTTGGGGGAAACTATACTGTCATCCTAATGTGGGGGGACTATACTGCCAACCTAATCTTGGGAAGCTATACTGGCAACCTAATGTGGGGGACTATACAGCCAACCTAATGTGGGGGAGCTATACTGGTAACCTAATGTGGGGGGACTATACAGCCAACCTAATGTGGGGGAACTATACTGCCCACCTAATGTGAGGGAACTATGCTGCCAACCTAATGTGGGGTAACTACAACCTAATGTGGGGGGAACTATACTGCCAACCTAATCTTGGGAAGCTATACTGGCAACTTAATGTGGGGGGACTATACAGCCAACCTAATGTGGGAGAACTATACTGCCTACCTAATGTGGAGGAACTACAACCTAATGTGGGGGAACTATACTGCCAACCTAATGTGGGGGAACTATACAAAAATATAAAATTGTACTATTCTGTTCCTTATAACTCTTTAACTTTTCTCTATATGGGGTTGTATGAGGGTTATTTTTTGCACTTTGATTTGTAGTTTTTTTCGATACCATTTTTGTTTTGATGGGATTTTTCAATTGCTTTTTAGATATTTTTTATGGTATTTGAAGTGACCAAAAATGTGCAAATCTGGTTAGGGCACTATTACGACTTTTGGGGCCCCTCTTTTGATTTTGCCTAGGGCCACGCTAAGCCTAAAACCGGCCCTGATTGTGGTGCACAAGTGAGGAGAGCCAAAGATGCAAATTTAGCAGGGATGTGTCATAGCTAAGAAAGGCCTTTGTGATGGTTTGGGACAAATGGAAAAGACAGGGAAAGTAAACTACTGAAACCAGACAAAACATCAACTGTGAGTGTGAAAAATTTGACACAGAACATGCTCTTATGTCCTTGATAGCTCTTCCCTGTGAAGTACCCCCATGTGTGCACCAGGAAGAAGACCAGGGCCTGGGCCCAATATGTCACATTTATGCTTAGCCAATCACTGGGCAAGGCTGTACACCACTTCAGTCAGCGATTCAGTGTACTGCAGCATGATATATTGGATACAGGAAGCAGGAAGAGGATCGCACCAGTGATCGCAGCAGTATACTGAAGGCACTGGGGGATCGCTGGAGGTCCGTGGTGGTTTATTTTTTTTAAACCTGACACGATGGACATAGATTAACCTCCACCTCTACGGCCAGATAACCTCTTTAAGTATCTGAATCAGTAAAGTTGTGAAGTTGTTTATCTTGAAACTCAGTATTTCCTGGACTTTATAAATTACTTGGGCTACCCACATATACATTAAAGCCAGGTAACACATGTAGAACTTGAGTTTGGAATGGAGCATGACACCTATTAGGGCAAAGACCTGAATACCACCTATCCCCGGCCAATCCCACACATTACAAATAATGGCCTCATTGTATTTATAGGTCAACCCATTCAATGACATGCATGATTGACAGCTCATATAATATATAGGAAATTAGGACCGTGATGCCAGACACTATATACACGTGACATAATTATGGCAACCTAAGAGCAGAATCCGCAACGCATACGAAGTGTCAAAGTTGGAACTGAAAGAACAAAAGACTTTGAAGCTCTGAGCCTATTAAAGCGAGAACATGACACATTCAGTCATTGTTAGGGCACAGTAATATAACAAATAAAGTTTTCATTTCTCCTGTGCTTGACATATATTGTCTTTTGTATCTGACATTTTTCTTGTCACACTTATACAAATGAAGTCGACACATTGACACATGGCCTGACTCTACCATTGTACTTATTAGTGGCACTAAAATAAGCACATTCTACACTGCCATCTTAGCTGTCTGACATCTGATATCTAAATATATATGACAATACAAATGAATGTAATAAACACGAAAGACTAATAAAAGTAAATAAATAGAGTGACACAGCAGCCTCAGTTTACATTTGTGTTGAGTTTGTCATATGTGAGACCATGCTGCATGCACACATGACCATGATTAAGTCGGCAATTTCGCGCACTAAGCGCTTCTTCCGGCCTCGAGGCCGGAAGAAGCGCTTAGTGCGTGAAATTGCCGATAATAGCCTCTGAACGCTGTGCACCTTCTACCTCAGGCATCTGCCGGCACCTCTACTTAGGAGCTTCCAGTCATTTACCCCACGGTGAGTGCGGATATCTTTATGTTTTGTTGTTTACTCCTTATCTGATAGTTCTATCCTTTATTTATCCTAGCACCACCCATGACTCCGTTCATTATTGATCTGTACTACCGCCAAGAGATCCTAATCCAGCAGCAAAGTGTTAATTCCTTCATACTAGTGCTGTTCAGTAGTGCCACCTCCTTACTACTCCTTACAGCCATTAAAATATTGTGGTATGTTCTAATCTATGCCATATTATGGAGGCATCCTGCCCTAGAGACATTGCTCATAGGGAAGAATGTAGTGTCTCAAGGTGGTGCATGTTGTGTTTATTCATCAGTAGTTCTGTAGGAGTGCTATATAGATTTTGTGCATTTGGCTTCACCAGACACATAGACTGGCCCTACACTGGGTTCTGTTGGATCCATTAGACTCTAATGGCATTTCAAGAGGTGCAGCCCTTTTAGGAGGAAGAGAAGAGGTGGTGGGAGCAATCAGGAGAAGTTGAGTATGGATTTATTTTTTTAAATTTTTTAAATATTGGTAAGGAGAAAGAAACCTACAGGGGACATTTACCTACAGGGAGAAGCTACTTACAGAGGACAGCTCCCTACAAGGGACAGCTACCTACAGGGGGCAACTACCTTTAGGGGACATATACCTACAGGGACATCTATTTACAGGTGGACCTACCTATAGGGAACAGACACCTACAGGGGGCAGCTACCTACAGCGGGCAACTATCTCTGGTGGGTAACTACCTACAAGGGACATTTATCTACAGGGGCCCTACCTCCAGAAAAAAAAATATTTACATGGGAATCCACCTACAGGGGGCAACTATCTACAAGGAAAAATACTTAAAGGGAGCATCTATCTACAGGGGACATCTACCTACAGGGGGACCTATCTGTTTGTGGCACCTATGTGATGGGGGAAACTTCCGAAAGGGACCTGTATACCTACTAGAATGACCTAACTACCAAAGGTGGAAGGCCCGGTAGGGTGGAAACGCGTCAGAAGGGAAGGTTTTACCTCAAGTGTCTCTGGATGTTTGCACCTTACTGTTGTATGGCCTGGATTTTAATGGATTAAATAAATAGACATTTTAATTTCTGTGCTGTCATCCCTTTGGAATTCTTATCTTGGAGATAGTGAAGGAGGACCAGTTGCACATGCACCAGGGAGGTGAGCACTATCCATTTTTTCTTTTTTGCTTCCACCTAAGGGAGAAACCAACCTACTGTTCCCTAACCCCCTTATCTACCCATTCTGCTGTATGGGACACCAAGAGGGGCACTAAAGTTGCTGGAAAAATGGAGAGCCTTAAATGTTTGTCTGGCCAGTTCTGTAGAAATAAGTTGTGGCTGGAAGAAATTGTCACGATGATCTGGGCCAGATGGAGAATAAAATGGAACGTGAACAACTCAGATCAGAGAAGACATCACCTGTGAGTCGCAGGATGAAACTGCACTGTAATCAATTATATGGTCTGTATAGATAATGATAGCAGTTGTTGTTAGTCTTCCCTCTGAGCATAGGAGGTACTCCTTAACACAGGTGACAGGCTGACAACATTATGGCTGTTAAAGAGGTATTCCCACAATAAGTTGGGGATAACTAGCTGGTCGGTGTGGGTCTGACCACTGGGACCCCCAACAATCACCAGAATGAAGCAGAAATGTCCTTGGAAATGAAGGGATTGGATCAGCACTCCACTCTTTTTTTATGGAGAATCACTGCTCTATAAAAAATAGATACATCCCTCTTTGTTCCCAGCAAAATTTGGGAGGTATTTATTGATATTTGCACTTCACTGCCAAAGATATTTTGGATGCAATTCATAATATAACCATATATTTCTAATTTTAATACAGTGGTCCCTAGGCAAAGACTCCGCTGACTTGATCCCAGGGCAGAGACTCCAATGCCGCCACCTACTACAGTACGTGGAGCACCTCCTCTGTCTTCTTATTAAAGCATGTGCAATTACATCAGCTAGTGATATTGGTGGTGAGGAGCATCCAACCTGAATTTTTTTTTCTATAGTATTAAGCAATATTTTTACATTATATATATATATATATATATATATATATATATGAGGTGTGTGAGACAGCACCGGGGCTTGACCTCTGTGCCCGTTCTTGCTGAGGCCGCCAGCCCAGGAAAATTGGACAAGAAATCCAAGAAACACAGCCCCAATCAGGTCACGGATCTTTAAAAAGCTGGGTTGTCTTTATTATCCCAAAATCAAGCATGCTTGATAAAGGCTACTACTGCTGAAATGTTGCTCTGATTTTGGGATAATAAAGACAACCCAGCTTTTTAAAGATCCTTGACCTGACTGGTGCTGTGCTTCTTGGATTTCTTATATATATATATATATGTGTGTGTGTGTGTGTGTGTGTGTGTGTGAAGCAAACTGGAAGATGGGAGATAGCAAACTGGAAGATGGGAGGTATGTATCACTTAGGCTTTTTGCCTCAGTGACTTAAGACAGGAGTTTGGGTCCAGGTTTTGGGAGTGAATGAAGGTCCTGGAGAAAGAGTCCCTCCCATACTCCAGTTCTGTGGTGTGTGTGAGCACTGCCAGAGAGCAGCAGAGAAGATTTGCTTTGAAGCAGATCAGCTTGTCTGGTTTATGTTGGATACTGATACACTGCACCAAAATGACAAACTTTGGGACTGAACAGGTTTTAGGTGAGAAGCTCAGAAGTTTATGTTCATATAAAGAAAACCTGGCGTAAAGGACAATTATATTTCTATTATATGGTATGCTGCAAGTAGGACACTTATTGCTTTATGTGAATTTTTCCCTCCATGTTTGGGTCTGTTTTCTTGCTGGCAAGACTGTTTGAACGGTTTAGTTTTACAATATACGCAAACACACTTCAATATCTTTTTTTGGGAGCCCTCCTGATAAGGTGCATGTACATTTTCATTCAGCATTTCATTCTTTGACCTAGGCAACACAATCTTGTGGATCGGTCCTGCATAAAACCTTTATTCATTTTCCCATTTCTCTTGCATTTTTCTACATAATGTTCTATTACATGCAGATAATCAAACAATCCAAACAATTTTCTATAACAGGGTGATTGCAGCCATTTTCTACCCACCTAACATTGTCATACATTTGATTTGTTTACCACAAATCATCTTATTTCTCTATGCACAATTTTTCTTATATGTAATTACAATCCCCTATATGAATACATTAACCTTTTCCCAGCAGGTACTAGAATGTAAAAGACTCATTCCACCCTAATGCAGAAACATCTCAATCCCAGGTACCAAGCGCAGTTCTGATCTCAATTACAGAGCTGGCGGTGATGCTGGGTGCTATATGTGTGAAGCTTCTCAGCTGAACAAAGGTGAAAGTGCCCCCATTATTATTTTATTATTATTATTATTATTTGTATTATTTATTTATTTGCTTCTATGTATTGACTATGTATTGATCTATATGCTGTATCATTTGGTGCTACTTCCAGCTGATTTCTCTACAAGACTTATAGAGGTACTCCGTTGCATAGCATCTATCTACAGGAGTACCCCTTTAAGGTTCTATCCAAACTACTCCAACTGCTTACTGTTTTCTGCTGATCCAGAGAAACAATAATAAGGTAGAAAGGTATAGTGTTTGCTCACTGTACTCACAAAACTCCCAGAAAAATTTACTAGAAAGGTGAGGGGGAGTGAATTAAAACTTAAGAAACATACAAATATAGTGCAGCTAAGAAACATACAAATATAGTGCAGAATATATTGTATCGACAAGGGAGGCTGATGATGCTTCCTAGTCGAAAAACATGCCAGAATAACAGTTAAGAGATATATTCCACTGTCTTTAATACGCCTTAGAAAAGACCCATCTGACCAGTCATTATCAAAACATCGGTGACCAGGCGTATAATCTGTACAATGCCCTGCCCAACGCGTTTCAGTCCACCTATATCGGCGACCTCATCAGGGGCTGTATAATCTCACATGCACAGAAACATAGGACCATATACTTTTAGATAAAGATAATATAGTAAAGTATCAATGAGATTGTAGATACAGTTACAGCCCCAAAATCATTGTTGACAGTATCAAATATTTCACAGTCAGGTTAACTTTGTTGCAACCCTGGAATCTCCTGCCCTAAAATAGTGAATATACTCTAAGCTAAAATATTCATATATACTTGGGTTATTTTCTTTCATTATTACTTTTATTTCTATTTGAGATCTAATTGTCAGTACTACAGTCATAAAGAAAGCCAGCCATCGAAATGTGCCACAAGTTTCTGCCCCTTAAAAGCCCAGTTACATGCAATAATACCTTGCCAATGGGCATTGTCAGGAATAACGGTCCGGGGTGGTGGGGGTTAATGTTTTCTTGCATTCACCGCGACACTATACGAATACTACACGAGCGGGCACGCTTCCTCACCTAAGCATCCGGGTTGGTTGTGGCGATTGATACGCAGCACCGCCCACTGTCCCCAGAACTGGATATGTCGTCAGACGCATCTACAGTTCCACACGTGCGCAGGCAGCCGGTAGTATCGCACGGCTCCCCGCCACTACGGGCGCGCACAGGGTGAAGCGGTTAGGACATCTGTTACGTAAATGGATCGTCCTTTCCTTTTACAGGTACTGCTCCTAGATTGGACCACAGGCTGATAGTGCTTTGTATGTTTTGTGCTTTATTTGCAGGGACCATCAGATGTTCTTCTGAATCTTTTTTTCACAGGGTTGCAACAAAGTTAACCTGACTTTGAAATATTTGATAATGTCAACAATGATTTTGGCGCTGTATCTGTATCTACAACCCCATTGATACTTTACTATATTATCTTTATCTAAAAGTATATGGTCCTACGTTTCTTTTCACGTGAGTGTATACAGCCCCTGATGAGGTCGCCGATATAGGTGGACCGAAACGTGTTGGGCAGGGCATTGTACAGAAATATATGCCTGGTCATCGATGTTTTGACAATGACTGGTCAGATGGGTCTTTTCTCAGGCGTATTAAAGACAGTGGAATATATCTCTTAACTGTGAGTTATTCTGGCGTGTTTTTCGACTAGGAAGCATCATCAGCCTCCCTTGTCGATACAATATATTCTGCACTATATTTGTATGTTTCTTAGCTGCATATTTATTAAAAATTAAGTTTTAGTTCATTCCCCCTCACCTTTCTGATCCAGAGAAACAATAACTAGTTAACTAACACATACTGAGAGAGAACCTGCCACATTGCATATGCAGTCCTATATGTAGACATCATGTTATAGAGAAGGAGGAGCTAAGGAGATAGATTTACAGTGAAACCTCTCCACCTATTTAAGAAGATCACCTCTTTATTCAGAACATATTTCTCCCAACAGATTTTAAGTCCACCATACTGTGGTAAACTTGGGGAATAAAGCCTTGTGGGGGTGTAGGGTAGTTGGGGTGTTGCTGTTCAATATAATAAAGGGCGCTGTTAACCCTTGTCACTCCTGATGCCAGAGTGAGGGTTAAAACTCTGTATTGATGCCGGGCCTATCGACACCCTTCCCAAGAGCGATAGGTGAGTGTGCAATAAATAGATTGTCCACAGCAGTGCTGAACTTAAAACTTGCAGAATCTTTACTGAAAATTTTCTGTATTTGCAATAACGGTAACAGTCCAGATAACAGAGTCGATTTAAACAGCACAGCAGTGATTGACAGATGCTTAGGACCGGAAAGTTCTCTTTAGCTTTAGAGGATTGTATTTGCATAGATCCGCCGGATATAGGGGTTTGATTAGGTCCGGAGATCTTGCGGAGATAGCGGGGAATTGTATGAACTATCCGTCTCTAGCGCAGGCTTAGGCCGCAAGGCTTAGGCCTAGTAATTTGTCTTGTAAGCTTCGGAGGTCCTACCTCATCCAGAATCAGCAACCCAAGAGAAATGCTGCTTGCTTGGCAGCACAGGAACAAGAGAGCGATCAAGATGGCGCAGCTCCCTTATATGGGCAGGGGCCGGCCGTTCCAGACCGGTCCAATCAGCTGCCACTCACCGTCACAATGCACTGTGGGTGATCACATGTCCAAAACCACCAAAGTCCCTTAGAAAAAACCATAGAGTTATGCAACTCGGTCACATGACCCGCAGGTTCTGCGACGCTAAAACAGTGAGTAATACCATATACATTTATTTATGTAGAAAATATTTACAAATATTAAGTGACTAAGGGGTGACTAGGGGCTAACTAAGGAAGAGGACCCCCACTGTTCCTAGGGTCTCTGACTTTGGGGACCTCACCACAAGGTAACGTATGTAATACGGTACAGGAACACCACAATACATTATGCACAGGGGCCATTTATTTGTGAAGAACACTCCTTAGAAGTCCACCTTTTAAATCAATTTTGTGTGGTCTTCTTAAAAAGGTTTTATTCTCTTTTATGCTAAGGAGTCCAGTCTGTGATTAAACATAGATGTCAGTCACCAATAAGACTGCCCACCAAACTCTGAGGATCCCACCTGACTCTTAGGACCACCCTTTGGAGTCCATAGTAATAGTCATCTGTTGTGTAGGACTCTCATTCATTGAGTAGGACTGCCCAATGGACTCCTAAGCATAGAAAGAGAAGGAATATAGATAAATAAAATACAAGTTCTACTTTGAAACAAAAATAAAGATCAATCTGCTCAGCATCATCTGCTCCGTAAAATGATTCCGGCAGATCACAGAGGAACCAGTCATAGAGTCCATAGTCCAAACTGATCTAGGAAAAGCCTATTCTGCAAATGAAATGTGGGTAACAGGGGAAGCAGAAATATAGTTCAAAGCCCTTTTGCAATAACCTTGTTAGCCCTCTCATATGATATGCCATGTGTAATATTGTGTCTTCTTATATATACACCAACACAAAGAAAACTAGTAGTAAAAAATATATATATATTTTTTTTTTATTTAACAAATATGAAAATGACAAACATTTAAAATATGGAAAAATAAAAAAACAGGCACTACAAGAACAACTACAGGTGAGTGGAGGAAGTACAGTAGGCACGAATACACGGAATACAGGGAAAAATATGTCATAAATCACAATAAAAGATTATGAGACCAGAATGTATTCAATAAGTAACCAGATAAAAGGTATACAAGAAGCATTCACAAGGTTAATAAAGAGACACAAGTAAAGAAAGACCATAACATCCTGCCATGCATTGCCTACCTACCAACTCCAACCCCAATGTATGTTTCGCTTGTGCTTCGTCAGGGGCACAAGCTAAACGTACGTTGGTGTTGGAGTTGGTAGGTAGGCAATGCATGGCAGGATTATATGGTCTTTCTTTACTTGTGTCTCTTTATTAATCTTCTGAATGCTTCTTGTATACTTTTTATCTGGTAACTGGTTACTTTTATTTTTCCATATTTTAAATGTTTGTCATTTTCATATTTGTTAAATAAAATAAAATATATATATTTTTCACTACTAGTTTTCTTTGTGTTGGTGTATATGTATATTTCATAAACTAGTGGTGGCCCTTCCCTCTATAGCTAGGCCCCTCCTATTTCTGTTGGTGAAATAATGGTGTCTTCTTATGTGGCAAAGGTGACCCTTGGGCTCCCTTAGGTACCAGGGCCTTTCATGACTAATGCGAGCTCCATAGCTACAAGAGATTAACATATGGTGGCAGAATGAGACAGCCTGGAGGTGGCAGCAGCAGCATAAGGAGTCCTGAAAGTTACGCGGTGACAGAGTGGTGCTGTTGGTGGCAATACAAGTACCCGGTGATGAAGGTGGGTGGAAAAAAGAGAACTTAGCATCAGATGTGTGGCATTGGGTGGGTGGCAATATCAGAATAGTGCAATAGAAGACAAAGAGGCAGTGCAGCTCAATCTACCATCTACTCCGAGGTTAACTGGTAGGTCTAAAAACCCCAAAAGACCCAGTAATCAACAAAAAGAAATATAATAAGAGAGAATTATATAACCAGTCCTCAAGAAGTAGTGAAAATAAGTAGTGAAAAAAGGGGAAAGAAGAAAAAAGGGAAAAATTAGTGGTTTCGAATAAAAAATGTACAGTGATATGTGAAATAAAAATAAAAATAAAAATAAAGACAACAGTAAAAAATAAATAAAAATGAAAAAGAAAAAGGGGAGAAGAAAATGATAAATAAATGAGGAAAAATAAAAAATGCACAGTATCGAAGAAAAAAGGATGAAATCAAAGTGATAAATAGGAAAAAATGTGAATATTAATAATTTTTTAAAAAACAAAAAAATAATGAATAAGCCTGCAGAAAATGATAATACTTAAACAATCATATGCATTTATTAAAAATAAAACTGATTGATGCCTGGGCAGGGCCCTTGCTCAGGCATGCGATAAAAATATTCCAATAAAATAATAAAAATGCCAACTATCTCAAATTACAAAAATAGTCCTTTGTAGCCGAAAAAATGATGTGAATAGCAACAATATTAAATGAAAAATCCGGTGATCGGAGAGACTGTGTGCTCCAATGATACTCCTATATAAAATACAGTCACCTTGAGCTGTGATAAATGTTTCAATGTTTCATTGTAATTGCTCGCTGTTATCTACTTGTGTCCCACAACAAATGTTTGTAGAAATAACAATATTGATAGCAAGATACAGTTGCTTATGTGAGATCAGGCACAGTACCTTATGCTTATGTTCACCGCTATCTAGCCTTGTCTTACATCCATCTGCCATCCCTATCTCAAATTTGGCTTGACACCTGTATCAGCCGATACTACCTGGACAGCGCTGTAGGACCCGGACTAGTGGACCACTGTGAATTAACGTGCCATTCACACGCCACGAGGACGCCGGGCAGCGGCTGCCATTTTCTCCATAGACCGGCCACTAAGCTGTGCGAAGCACGATACTCCCACCTGGCTACGATCTATTACCCAGCGGCTTACATTATCGTAATTGGGATCATCACATCGTCCCAACCACGGCACGATAAGTACCTCTTTACCCATACCAGGGCAGTGATCGATCCGGTCCGTGCGGGCACTGGGCTCCCACAGTCCCCGGAGACTGCAACTTTGGAGATATACAGCCGCCGATCATCACGGTGAACATAAGCATAAGGTACTGTGCCTGATCTCACATAAGCAACTGTATCTTGCTATCAATATTGTTATTTCTACAAACATTTGTTGTGGGACACAAGTAGATAACAGCGAGCAATTACAATGAAACATTGAAACATTTATCACAGCTCAAGGTGACTGTATTTTATATAGGAGTATCATTGGAGCACAGTCTCTCCGATCACCGGATTTTTCATTTAATATTGTTGCTATTCACATCATCTTTTCGGCTACAAAGGACTATTTTTGTAATTTGAGATAGTTGGCATTTTTATTATTTTATTGGAATATTTTTATCGCATGCCTGAGCAAGGGCCCTGCCCAGGCATCAATCAGTTTTATTTTTAATAAATGCATATGATTGTTTAAGTATTATCATTTTCTGCAGGCTTATTAATTATTTTTTTGTTTTTTTAAAAATTATTAATATTCACATTTTTTCCTATTTATCACTTTGATTTCATCCTTTTTTCTTCGATACTGTGCATTTTTTATTTTTCCTCATTTATTTATCATTTTCTTCTCCCCTTTTTCTTTTTCATTTTTATTTATTTTTTACTGTTGTCTTTATTTTTATTTTTATTTTTATTTCACATATCACTGTACATTTTTTATTCGAAACCACTAATTTTTCCCTTTTTTATTCTTTCCCCTTTTTTCACTACTTATTTTCACTACTTCTTGAGGACTGGTTATATAATTCTCTCTTATTATATTTCTTTTTGTTAATATCAGAATAGTAGGTAGGCAGAAGAAAACGGTCACTTTTGTAAAAGTGTTAGTATTGAGGATATGCATTACGTAAAACGTAACTTTTAATAATATGCTTAGGATTAGTGTTGCTCGCGAATATTCGCAATTCGAATTTTATTCGCGAATATTCCATATTCGTGAATTCGCGAATATAGCACTATATATTCGAAATTACGAATATTTGCTTTTTTTTTCACAGTACACATCGCAGGGATCATCCCTCTCTGCTTCCAGCTTGTGTGGTCTAAAGAAGGCTCTAATACTACTGTGTGAGACCGCAGGGTGAATATTCGCATATGCGAATATTCACGAATATTGCTCCCTCCCTTCTGCTGCTTCTATCAAGTTACACTGGTATACTTGCTATAAAGTTCATACATTTTCACATATGCGAATATTCGCATATACAAATTTTCGCATATGCGAATTTACGCATATGTGAAAAAAAACTTGAAAATTACAAATATGTGAATTTAGCGAATATATGACGAATATTCGTCCATATATTCGTTAATATTCGCAAATTCGAATAGGGCCTGTGCCGCTCAACACTACTTAGGATAAAATATATGGACGCAATTTTTTTTTTTTATCAAACAAAAGGAAAGGTGTGCAAAAACACCATGTGCCCCCTACACCACCAAGTATTGATGTGATGCAAAGACCTCTAAAGGGTGGAAAGGAACAACGTATGGGTCATTGTAACCGGTGGGGGGTAAAAACTTCACCTGTAAGGCCCAACTCTCGCATTATTAATTCCCTTCTTGGCAAGTGTTACCGGCCTTAAAAAGGGCAGCCCCACACAGGAAGCTTTTCCTGTTTCCACCCACAAAAACTGCCATTTCCCAGGGTTTTTAGGTGAAAATAGGAATTGGTTCCTGTGTGGAGCCGCCCTTTTTAAGACAAGTAACACTTTCCTCGAAAAGATGGAAGGGAACAACGTATTGTCCATTGCAGCGGGTAGAGGTAAAAACTTCCCTTGTAAGGCCCTACTCTCGCCCTGTTAATTCCATTCTTGGCAAGTATTACTCACCCTAAAAAGGGTGACCCCACACAGGTACCTCTCTCTATTTCCACTTAAAAAACCCTGGGAAATGGCAGTGTTTGTAGGGGGAAATAGGGAGAGGTTCCTGTGTGGGACCCCCTTATTAGGGCGAGTAACACTTGCCAAGAAGGGAATCAATAATGCGAGAGTAGGGCCTTACAGGGGAAGTTTTTACCCCCAACGGTTACAATGGACTATACGTTGTTCCCTTCCACCTTTTAGAGGTCTTTGCATCACATCAATACTTGTTGGTGTAGGTGGCACACAGTGGTTTTTGCACACCTTTCCTTTTGTTTTATTTTAAAAAAAATTGGGTACATATATTTTATCCTAACAAAAGTTATGTTTTAGCTAATGCATATCCTCAATACTTACTTGTGGTCTGATGGCGAGGATTGTCTGTAACTGGGGAGCAGCACCTTAAACATGTTTTGCACTATCCATATTTGTGAAGTGTTGGTGTGGCACCATGGTTAATCTACTCTGATGCATCAGGCATTGGGAGGTGGAAATCCTGGCTGATCCATGCCTGAATCATCTTCACAAAGGTCAGTCTCTCCACATTTTTTGTGGACAGACGAGTTCTCCTTGGGGTTACTATGGCCCCCAACACACTAGATGGCTTTACCAGGGCAAACTCTGTTAGGCTGGGTTTACACCACGTTTTGTTAACTACGGTTCCCGTATATGGCTGGGAGGAGGGGGCGGGGCTTAATCGCGGCGCCCGCACTCAGCCGTATTCGGGAACCGTATTTAATGCATGTCTACGAGCCGACCAGAGTGAACCGCAGCCTCTGGTCGGCTTCATTTCCAGCCGTGTGCGGTTTCCCGACCTCAGGCAAAAACGCGGTCGACCACGTTTTTGCCTGCGGTCGAGAAACCGCATACGGCCAAAAACGAAGCCAACCAGAGGCTGCGGTTCACTCCGGTCGGCTCATAGACATGCATTAAATATAGTTCCCGAATATGGCTGAGTGCGGGCGCCGCGATTAAGCCCCGCCCCCCTCCTCCCAGCCGTATACGGGAACCGTAGTTAACAAAACGTGGTGTGAATAAAGCCTTAGTTGTTGCCACAAATCAAGTTTGGCTGCCCAGAAGTCCAGCGGATCTTCAAGGTCTGTTGGCATGGTAATGTCAAGGTATGCCACCACCTGCTGGTTCAGATCCTGCTAAAGGTGTACCTGCTGCTGATGAGTTGCTTCACTATGTGGGTGAAGAAAGCTACTCATCAGCGACTGTAGACTCAGGCTGCTGCAGATGGAGATGGCGACTGACTAATAGGCTGGCTGAAATCCTGGCAACTGACTAATAATGTTGCTTCCTCAAAGGGCCTGAGCAAACGGCAGGTGTCACATATGAGCTGCCACTGGTTGACATTGAAGTTACACAGGGGAGTCCCCCTTTTAGTGATGGCTTTTCTTTGTCCAACATATGGAGGGTGGAATTCCAACGTGTGGAAACATCGCAAATCAGACTATGTTGGGGGATACCATTCTGACGCTGCAGGAAGTGGTGGAAGTGCATGCAAGGTTTTCTTCCCATTGTTTGGATGTCTTGCAGATTGGGGGAACACTTCAGGAACCGCTTGACAACCAGATTGAACAAATGTGCAATGCAGGGCACATGGCTCAGGCTTCCTTGTCGCAGTGCAGACAACATGTTCTTCCCATTGTCGGTCACCATGGTTCCCATTTCCAGTTTTCATGGAGTAAGCCATGAATCGATTCTTGATGAATTACTTTTTGCAGTTCTTCCCCTGTGTGACTCAGTTCGCCAAGGCAAACAATGGGAAGAACAGCATGACACCGCTGTGCTCTGCACACATGGCATGCTGGAGGGGCACTGAGGCTTGTCTGTCCAGTGGAGGCTGAGGACACGATGGAGGATGAGGAGGTGGAGTCGCACTCTGTCACTGGACCAACGGCCTGAGAGCATGGAGGCGGAAGCTGCTTGACCTGTCCAAGTTGCTGTTGTGGCTGTGCACGAACCACATGAAAAATTTCATTTTTCATTTTCACGGACCACGGTTCCAAAAATCTGTCAGACACCTGTGGGGTGTAAACGCTCACTGCACCCCTTGTTACATGCCGTGAGGGGTGTAGTTTCCAAAATGTGGTCACATGCGAGTGGAGTCCACTGTTCTGGCACCATGGGGGCTTTGTAAACGAACATGGCCTCCAATTCAAATCAAATTCTCTCTCCAAAAGCCCAATGGCGCTCATTCTCTTCTGAGCATTGTAGTGCGCCCGCACAGCACTTTACATAATCATTTGGGGTATTTCCTTACTCAGAAGAAAAGGGATTACAAGTTTTGGAGGGCTTTTTTTACTATTGCTTCATGTGAAACTGAAAACTTTGGGGTAACACCAGCATTTTAGTGAAAAAAATCGAATTTTTTATTTTCATGTCCAACTTTAACGAAAATTTGTCAAACAACTGTGGAGCGTTAAGGCTCTCTACAACCCTTGTTATGTTCCATGAGGGGTTTAGTTTCCAAAATGGGGTCACGTGGGTGTTTTTTTTTTTTTTGCTTTTGTCAGAACCACTGTAAAATCAGCCACCCCTGTGCAAATCACCAATTTACACTTTACGTCCACATATGGATTAATTCCGTAAATTGCTTTACAAATTTTGGGGGCCCTGTTTTCCTTTTTCCTCTTGTGAAAATGAATAGTGTGGAGCAACACCAGCATGTTAGTGTAGAAACTGACATTTTTTTACACTAACATGCTGGTGTAGACCCCAATTTTTCATTTTCATAAGGGGTAAAAGGAGTAAAAGCCCCCCAAAATGTGTAACACAATTGATCCCGAGTATGGAAATACCCCATATGTGGCCTTAAACTGTTGCCGTGAAATACAACATGGCTCCGAGGTGAGAGAGGGCCATGCGCATTTGAGGCCTAAATGAAGGATACACTTGCCTCCGCCACCAATGTTTCTCAAACAAGGTGCCTCCAGCGGTTACAAAACTCCCAGCATGCCTGGACAGTCAATGGCCATCCGGCAATGCCGGGAGTTGTTGTTTTGCAGCAGCTGGAGGCTCTGTTTTGGAAATGCTGATGCACGGAACGGTGGGGGGGCAGCAATTGTGTAAGGGTGTATATGTGGTGTTTTACTTTTTATTTTGTGGTAGGGTAGTGTGGTGTAGTTAGTGTTTTTAGGGTACATTTACATGGGCGGGGGTTTACAGTGAGTTTCCCGCTGGGAGTTTGAGTTGAGGTGGAAAATTTGCCGCAGCTCAAACTTGCATAGTGAACCTAGCTGTAAACCCCCGCCCATGTGGGGTGTTTATGGATGCACACCTCCAGCTGTTGCAAAAATACAACTCTAAACATGAACTGACAGACTGCGCTTGCTGGGAGTTGTAGTTTTGCTACAGCTGGAGGCACACTGGTGGGAAAACACTGAATTAGGTAACAGACTAACTCAGTGTTTACCCATCAGTGTTCATCCAGCTGTTGCAAAAGTACAACTCCCAGCATATACTGATGGCATGTTCAGACAGTCTGGGCATGCTGGAAGTTGTAGTTTTTCAAGATCTGGAAGGCCACAGTTTAGAGACCACTGCACAGCGGTCTCCAAATTGTGTTCCTCCAGATGTTGCAAAACTACAACTCCCAGCATGCCCAGACTGTCTGAACATGCTGGGAGTTGTAGCTTTGCAACTTGTAAGGGGGAGGGCACTTACCCCCGGCATTGTGGTCGCTGCCACCGGACCTCTGGACACCCGCTTCTCTCGTGGTCTCCCGCCGGACACTTTGCGACTTTAGCCAATTAACCCGATCAGTGCAGCGGGAACGGGCATTTAATGAACGCCGTATATATACGGCAGAATGCGCAAAGGTATAGCGCCATCTGCCGTATATATATATATATATATATATATATATATATATATATATATGGCATTCTGTGTGACAGTGTTAACAGGAACAAAATGGTACACCACTTAGATGTACGTATGTGGTATGCATTTATGAGGGGAGGACAATGCATTCCAGTACGCTTAAAACAGTATTTGTCTACAACACCAGTAGGTGTGCACTTTTGGCTGGCCTTTCACAGTATCTAGGCCCTTAAACTTTAACAGGAACAAAATGGTACACCACTTAGATGTACGTACTGATTAGACTTAATAGAGGACAATACACTTTTAGTGCTCTGTTCACCCTAACTGACTGGCTACTATTAGCTTTTCAGTTGTTGTACACACCAGTGCTGCAGCACATAGTCGTTGTGTACTACACGCAAAATTGCACTTTCTCTCTGAATCTCATTCCCTTCCCTTTCAGTGCTTCTAGGCTGGATTTGGGCTTGAGGTGAATCGCTGCTATAAAAAAGCATTTCTGTGCAACACACACTGCTCTCTCTCCCTCTCTCTCTGCAATAGAACGCTGATGTGAGTGGCCGCAAGATGGCTGCAGATTAAATGGGGCTGTGACATCACAGGGGTGGCTGCTGATAGGCTGCATGCTGCATGTGATTCAGAGTCATCCTGCTGACCCTTTTTTTCGCCTTCCCACTATTCCTTGCCCCATGTCCTCACATGTGGATCCGCTATTTCAGATGCCCTGGAGCCTGCACTGCACTAAATGGAGATTAATGAAGCGATGTGCTTGATTGAACCATGGCGATATTCACATTCGTTGCAAATCACATTTTTCCTGAAATTCGTAACAAATTTGGATTCGTCAGATTCGATTCGCTCATCCATAGCTACAACCCTTCAACCAGTTTTTCCCAACCAGAGTGCAACTACAACTCAAAGCATGTCGGGAGAGCTAAAGGTTGTCTGGGCATGCTAAGAGTTGTAGTTTTGAAACAGCTAGATGCACACGGGTTAGGTACACTGCCTTAGACCCTGTTTACCCAATGGAAATCCAAGAAATTTTGTGTGGATTCCGACTTGTACCACACGTCCATTGATTTCAAAGGGTTCTAAGGTGCTCAGTTCTTACACAGTGAGTCCTGCCATGGAACTTCTGATGAGGAATTGGATTTGACGCCCCTTGAGAAAGAAAGATTGCGAAAACGCCTTCGGGGTCAGGTGAGAGGTGGTCTGTGGAGTGCATGTCCAGGTTATTTACACCATGTTCATTGTATTTATACTCTGGTCTGTTTGTATAAGTGATACATGATACGAGTTGCGGTCCAAGGGAGTAGCCATTGTCCCTCCCATAGTGGCCTATACTCATGTAATACTGTCCATTTTTTATGTGTATTTGCACAGCACCACTGGCCATAGTTTACCAGTGTGCACCTTATGACCATAGTTGTACTGTATACCTACCTGCATTTTTCCATGCATAAGCCACAATATATATTTTTCATTATTTTTTTCATATATCATGTTTTCATTTTGATACAATCTGTTTGATTCCCACCTCTCATCTTCCACCTACCTGTGCTTCTGTTGTACCTCATTTCTATGTTTTTTATATGTTTTTATGTCATGTTTTTGTAAACAATAAAGTATTTCCATTTCTTCATGATTATTTTATTATGGTCATTTGTGTTGGTGAAGAGCATTGAACATGTAACATGAAATCTATCAGTTTGTCAATCAGACAAGGCTTATTTGGAACATAAGTGTCTATTTCTGCTCCATTCAAAAGATTGTGAACCCACTGAGGAAATTAATCCCTCACTGATTTTTTTCAGTGTGAACGGACCCTAGGTGGAAGATACATTGAATGGTTAAAAATTGTCTAAACTGGACAACCTCATAAAGGAAATGAATTACCCACAAACATTTATAGCAGGGGTACTCAACTGAAGGACCGCGGTCCAGATCCGGACCGTAGCTGCCAGTCATCCGGACCTCTGGCCGGATCTCCCCTCTTCCATTGTATAGGAGTCTTTAAGACACCGATACAAATGAATAGCCATGGCCTGGAGCGAGGGAGCACTGTGTTCCCTGCCTGGGGCTTCTCCTATGATGCAGGTAGCACGATTAGCTGCCTGCATCATTTGCTCCAGCCAGGCCTGACTAGAAGAGGCCAGAGCAGCGGAGCAGCACGGGACCTGAGATGGAAGCTAAGCTCTCAGGTACAAATTTGTGTTCCCTCTCCTGTGACTCTTCATTTGTTATAGAGGGTGGGCCATTTAAATGGATACACCTTAATAAAATGGGAATGGTTGGTGATATTAACTTCCTGTTTGTGGCACATTAGTATATGTGAGGGGGGAAACTTTTCAAGATGGGTGGTGACTATGGTGGCCATTTTGAAATTGGCCATTTTGAATCCAACTTTTGTTTTTTCAATAGGAAGAGGGTCATGAGACACATCGAAATTATTGGGAATTTCACAATAAAAGCAATGATGTGCTTTGTTTTAACGTAACTTTATTCTTTCATTAGTTATTTACAAGTTTCTGACCACTTATAAAATGTGTTCAATGGGCTGCCCATTGTGTTGGATTGTCCTTGCAACCCTCTTCTCCCACTCTTCACACACTGATAGCAACACCGCAGGAGAAATGCTAGCACAGGCTTCCAGTATCCGTAGTTTCAGGTGCTGCACATCTCGTATATTCACAGCATAGACAATTCCATTCAAATGACCCCAAATATAAAAGTCTAAGGGGGTCAGATCGGGAGACCTTGGGGGCCATTCAACTGTCCCACGATGACCAATCCACTTTCCAGGAAACTGTTCATCTAGGAATGCTCGGACCTGGCACGTTCCCTGAGTTTTTCCAGCAAGATGGTGAACCACCACATTATGGGTGTCAGGTCCGAGCTTTCCTAGATGAACAGTTTCCTGGAAAGTGGATTGGTCATCGTGGGCCAGTTAAATGGCCCCCAAGGTCTCCCGATCTGACCCGACTTTTATCTTTGGGGTCATCTGAAGGCAATTGTCTATGCTGTGAAGATACGAGATGTGCAGCACCTGAAACTACTGATACTGGAAGCCTGTGCTAGCATTTCTTCTGCGGTGTTGCTATCAGTGTGTGAAGAGTGGGAGAAGAGGGTTGCATTGACAATCCAACACAATGGGCAGCACATTGAACACATTTTATAAGTGGTTAGAAACTTGTAAATAACTCATGAAAGAATAAAGTTACGTTAAAACCAAGCACATCATTGTTTTTCTTGTGAATTTCCCAATAAGTCTGATGTGTCACATGACCCTCTTCCTATTGCAAAAACAAAAGTTGGATTCAAAATGGCCGACTTCAAAATGGCCGCCATGATCACCACCCATCCGGAAAATCCCCCCCCCCTCACATATACTAATGTGCCCCAAAAGGAAGTTAATATCACCAACCATTCCCATTTTATTAAGGTGAATCCATATAAATGGCCCACTCTGTAGAACTACAGCTCCCATCATGACCTTCTGTCTGTGCATGATGGGAGTTGTAGTTTGCAACAGCTGGAGAGTCACAGCGGCAAAGTTAATTTAGTCGCACAGTGGCATCCTTCATTCTGAGGGCACAGTGACATAAACAACTCTGGCGCACAGTGGCATTATTCATTTTGGGGGAACAGCGGCATCATTAATTCTGGGGGCACAGTGGCATAACTAATTCTGGGGGCACAGTCACATCATAAATTCTGGGGGCACAGTGGCATCACTTACTCTGGGGGCACAGTGGCATCATTAATTTTGTGCAGCACAGTGGCATCATTAATTCTGGGGGCACAGCAGCATCGCTAATTCTTGGGGCACAACGGCATCAATAATTTTGTGCAGCACAGTGGTATCATTAATTCTGGGGGCACAGTGGCATCACTAATTTTGGGGGCACAGCAGCATTATTAATTCTGTGCGGCACAGCGGCATCATTATTCTGGGGGCACAGTAGCATCACTAATTCTGGGGGCACAGTGGCATCATTAATTTTGGGCAGCTCAGTGGCTTCATTAATTCTGGGGGACTAGTGGCATGATGAATTCTAGGGCAGAGTGGCATAATTAATTCTAGGGGCACAGTGGCATCAATTATTTGGGGCACAGAGGTGAAATTAGTTGGTACAGGGCACAGTGTTTGTCCTTATATGTATTTGGGGGCACAGCGTGTGGCAGTAATATTGCAGGAGAATAGCGTGTGGCAGTAATATACCAGGGGCATAGTATGTGGCAATAATATACAGGGGGCCCAGTGTGTGGCAGTATTTTATTCAGGGGGTACAGTGTGTGGCAGAATTATTTCCAGTGGTACAGTGTGTGGCAGTAATATTGCAGAAGAATAGCATGTGGCAGTAATATTGCAGGGGAATAGTGTGTGGCAGTAATATACCAGGGGTACAGTGTGCGGCAGTATTATATTCAGGGGTACAGTGTGTGGCAGTTTTATATTTAGGGGTACAGTGTGCGGCAGTATTATATTCAGTGGTACAGTGTGTGGCAGTTTTATATTCAGGGGTACAGTGTGCGGCAGTTTTATATTCAGGGGTACAGTGAGTGGCAGGGAAGCTAGGCCTAAGTTTACATCAGCATTGTGCTCTGAGCTGTTCAGGGTCCGCTAGGCTTTTTTCTCTTTTTTTTTTTTTGCCGAACTGACTCAGAATGGACCAGAGCACAACAGACATCGCAGGGTCCTGACTTTGTCCTCTTGACTATGAATGGGATCCGTCAGGTAAAGCATGGAAAATAAAAAGAATAATGATGATGGTGACTTGTCTCTGTGTCTCCTTACTGGCTCTTTATTGGTTAAGTTTTGTTGATTTATTAGTTTATTGCTAATTATTGTCTCTTCTGAGAAGGAAACCTTAAAGGGGTACTCCGATGCTCCAGCGTTATGAACATTTTGTTCAGAACGTTCTGAGCCGGAGAATGTGATTGCCACACCACCTCGTGACTTCACTCCACGCCCCCTCCATTCATGTCTATGGGAGGGGGTGTGTCACCTGACATGCCACCTCCCATAGACATGAATGGAGGGGGCGTGATGTGACGTCAGAAGGGGGCATGACTGACCGTGATGTCACGACCACTGCCGCAGGAGACCGGTGTTTGTTTAGAACGCTGGGTGCTGTGGGATGTCGTGGGGGGGGGGGGGGCAGCGGGATCCCCACAATCAGACATCTTATTCCCTATCCTTTGGATAGGGGATAAGATGTCTAGCAGCAGAGTTCCCCTTTAACCCATTCTGTTCTGTGCTGCCGTAGGACCTCCAGGAAATTATATATGATGTGCATTTTTGCCAAAAAAAAGACAAAACCCGCAACAAAAGTAACTTGAAAAATGACACACAAAATAACTTCAGTGATAAATCTCGCCCTTAGTGTTTACCGAAGTATTTATGCAGAATGGCAGCATAACAGGATTTACAAGGCTCAAATCTGCTAAACTTGTTTTTACAAAGTAGGAAAAGGCAAATCCTATCAGGGTCTTGTTATGTAACAGCTACAATGCAAAATAAAGTGTGTCCGGTCTGATGGCAGCGAATGTGAGAGGAATATGAAATGTGCGGGGAATGTTTATGGAGAATGTGTTTAGTGCAGAAGAAGGAAAAAAAAAAACAAATGAAATGAACAGATTGAAGGAGGTGACATGAGAGTGAAATATTAATGAAAAGTGATGAGAGAAAAAGTGGCGCTTTAAAGTACAGTACGTGGGTGAATAATACAGAAGAATGACAGTGTTGTCAAGAGTGGGAGTCGTAGAGATGCAGAAAAGTTTTCAGACGGAAATTCAATTTCCTGCAAATTCTTATAGTGAATATTCTGCGAATAATTTTGAGGTCACCAGAGCGGGCTATGGAGGGCAAGTATTTTCAATGATCAAAAAGGCTTTTACAATAACAATAACGGAAATATTAACCCTTTAGCAGCAAAGCAAATCTGTACCTTATTGCCCAATTTTCTATCTTTTTTTTCATTGTTGCATTTTGTGTGCTATAACTCTATTGATATAGCTGGGAGGGGGGCTTGTTATAAAAAAAATAAATAAATAAATAAATAAAATCTTGTAGTTCTAATAGGTATAATGGGGGAGATTTATCAAAACCTGTCCAGAGGAAAAGTTGCCCAGTTGCCCATAGCAACCAATCAGATCGCTTCTTTCATTTTTAACAAGGCCTCTGCCAAATGAAAGAAGCAAACTGATTGGTTGCTATGGACAACTTGGCAACTTTTCCTCTGCACAGGTTTTGATAAATCTCCCCCTATATTCAGGAGTATACAACTTTTCCATAGCTTTTTTGGGCAGGAAAAAAACAAAATACCACCATTTTTTTTTTCAGAATTCAGGATAAGTAATGATATATTTTTATATCATTTGGCTCATTACAGATTTGGTAATGAATGTGTAGGATACCATATCTATAGGATTTGTTTTAATTATTATATGTCTTATACAATTTTTTTTTAAAGGGGTACTCCACCCCTAGACATCTTATCCAAAGGATAGGGAATAAGATGTCTGATCGCGGGGGTCCCGCCACTGGGGACCCTCGCAATATAGCATGCAGCACCCACCTGTATCTGCTTCCTAGAGGTTCTGGCTCCTGACCACGACTCTGCCCCCGTGTGATGTCACGTCTCGCCCCCTCAATGTAAGTCTATGGGAGGGGGCGTGTCACGCCCCCTCCCATAGACTTACATTGAGGGGGTAGGGTGTGACATCACACGGGGGCGGAGTTGTGACCTCACGATCTTCTGTTGCCTTGGTCGGGAGCCAGAACCTCCAGCGCTGCTGGAAGCAGATACAGGTGGGTGCTGCATGCTATATTGCGGGGGTCCCCAGCAGCGGGACCACCGCTATCAGACATCTTATCCCCTATCCTTTGGATAGGGGATAAGATGTCTAGGGATGGAGTACCCCTTTAAGGGGAATATTAGTATTTTTTTTAGGGGGTGTCAATTATTGTTTTTTTCTTTACCTAGTCCCACAAGGGGACTTTCACCAGTGATCTTATGACCACTGTTATAATGTGCTGTACTACGTTACCACTAGTTGCCATGAATAACGATTGGCACCCAGCGATTGGGTCACCAGGCTACTGATAAGATGACAGAGCCCCACAGATCCCTTACACACATTAATTTTAGACTGTGGCTAAAGGGGTTAAAATGCCAAGATCATAGGTTCCCATAGTCCTGTCATACTGTCAACTGAGCACCCATGATCCCAGCATGAAAAATCTGCTGAAAAAAGGCAGCACCTTTCCCAAAGCCTCTTAAAGACTGCCCTAAAAACATGACTGTTCACTAAGGGGTTAACATTCTTTGTTTATAAAGCACTAACATATTCCACATGCCTTTAAAATTGAAGAATTAACAAAGAAATAAAATGACAAATAATCAGATATGATAAGCTAATTTGGTCTAGGCAACAAATTGTTTATAAAAAATGTTTGTGTTTATAAATATTGCTGAAGGAAGAAGCGATGCACATGGTATCTGAGCGGAGGTCAGATTGTGTATGGGCCATGGAATATGCCTAAGGTCCCTTTCACACTATGAAAACACTTCCGTTATAAACACCTGTTAAGAAATCGGCAATTATACGGCCGGTACAAAATCACTAATGGCCGTTAGAAAATGCCATTATAGTCTATGGGATTTTTCTAATAGCCGTTTTAACCCGTTGTCGCCTGTTATTAATAACGGACGTTATTTTATGACGGGCGAATGAACGGGGGAAATAGTGCATGCACTAATTCTCCTGTTACTATCGCCCGTCACAAAATAACGGACATTATTAAAAACGGGCGATAACGGGTTAGAATGGCTATTAGAAAAATGACACAAAGATATGTAACAGGGTTGATGTTCCTGGAGGGATCCGCCAAATGGAAAAGGATTTAGGCAAACTAGAAGAATGGTCAGAACTCTGACAACTGAAATTTTATGTGAATAAGGGCAAGATAATGCACCTGGGGCGTAAAAACCCTCGGGCAGAATATAGAATATTTGACACAGTCCTGACCTCAGTATCTGAGGAGAGGGATTTAGGAGTAATTATTTCAGAAGACTTAAAGGTAGGAAGACAATGTAATAGAGCAGCAGGAAACGCTAGCAGAATGCTTGGATGTATACGGAGAGGTATAAGCAGTAGAAAGAGAGAAGAGCTCATGCCGCTGTACAGAACACTGGTGAGACCTCACTTGGAGTATTGTGCGCAGTACTGGAGGCCGTATCTCCAGAAGGATATAGATACTCTAGAGAGAGTTCAGAGAAGAGCTACTAAAAAGTGTTGCTCGCGAATATTCGCAATTCGAATTTTATTCGCGAATATCGCATATTCGCGAATTCGCGAATATTCGCAAATATAGCGCTATATATTCGTAATCACGAATATTCGTTTTTTTTTTTTTTTTTTTTTCACAGTACACATCACAGTGATCATCCCTCTCTGCTTCCAGCTTATGTGGTGTAAGAAGGCTCTAATACTACTGTGTGAGACCGGTGTGCGGATTTTCACATATGCAAAAATTTGCATATGCTAATTTTCGCATATGCGAATATTCGTATATGCGAAAATAAAATGAGAATATTACGAATATGCGAATATTCGCGAATATCACGAATATTCGTCCATATATTCGCAAATATTCGCGAATTCGAATATGGCCTATGCCGCTCAACACTACTACTAAAATAGTACATGGATTGCAGGATAAAACTTACCAGGAAAGGTTAAAGGACCTTAACATCTATAGAAGAAAGAAGAGACAGAGGTGATATGATAGAGACTTTTATATACATAAAGGGAATCAACACGGTAAAGGGGGAGAGCATATTTAACCCCTTAAGGTCCCAGCCATTTTACACCTTAGGATCAGAGCGTTTTTTGCACATCTGACCACTGTCATTATAAACATTAATAACTCTGGAATGCTTTTAGTTATCATTCTGATTCCAAGATTGTTTTTTCGTGACATATTCTACTTTAACATAGTGGTAAAATGTTGTGGTAACTTGCATCTTTTCTTGGTGAAAAATCCCAAAATTTGATGACAAATTTGAAAATTTAGCATTTTTCTAACTTTGAAGCTCTCTGCTTGTAAGGAAAATGGATATTCCAAATAAAAAAAAATTTCATTCACATATACAATATGTCTACTTTATGTTTGCATCATAAAATTGACGTGTTTTTACTTTTGGAAGACACCAGAGGGCTTCAAAGTTCAGCAGCAATTTTCCAATTTTTCACAAAATTTTCAAACTCACTATTTTTCAGGGACCAGTTCAGTTTGGAAGTGGATTTGAAGGGTCTTCATCTTATCAATACCCCACAAATGACCCCATTATAAAAACTGCACCCCCCAAAGTATTCAAAATGACATTTAGTCAGCATTTTAACCCTTTAGGTGATTCACAGGAATAGTAGCAAAGTGAAGGAGAAAATTTGCAATCTTCATTTTCTGCACTCGCATGTTCTTGTAGACCCAAATTTTGAATTTTTACAAGGGGTAAAAGGAGAAAATGTATACCTATATTTGTAGCCCAATTTATCTCGTGTAAGCACATACCTCATATGTCTATGTAAAGTGTTTGGCAGGCGCAGTAGAGGGCTCAGAAGCAAAGGAGCGACAAGGGGATTTTGGAGAGTACGTTTTTCTGAAATGGTTTTTTTTGGGGGGGGCATATTGCATTTAGGAAGCCCCTATGGTGCCAGAACAGCAAAAAAAAAAAAAAACACATGGCATACCATTTTGGAAACTAGACCCCTTGAGGAATGTTACAAAGAATTAAGTGAGCCTTAATACCCCACAGGTGTTTCACGACTTTTTCAGATGTAAAAAAAAAAAAAAAATTTCACTACAATGTGTGTTTACCCCCAAATTTCACATTTTTGCAATGGTTAATAGCAGAAAATACTCTCCAAAATTTGTAACCCCATCTCTTCTGAGTATGGAGGCACCCCATAAGTTTACCTGAAGCGCACTACGGGAGAACTACAATGCTCAGAAGAGAAGGAGTCCTATTTGGCTTTTTGAGATCAAATTTAGCTCGGGCTGCATGTCGCATTTAGGAAGCCCCAGGACAGCAAGAAAAAACCCACATGGCATACCATTTTGGAAACTAGACCCCTTGAGGAATGTAACAAGGAATAAAGTGAGCCTTCCTTAATACCCCACAGGGGTTTCACAACTTTTGCATATGTAAAAAAATAAATATTCTTTTTCACTAAAATGTGTGTTTCCCCCAAAACTTCAAATTTTTGCAAGGGTTAATAGCAGAAAATACCCCCCAAAATTTGTAACCCCATCTCTTCTGAGTATGGAGGTACCCCATAAGTTGACCTGAAGTGCACTACGGGCGAACTACAATGCTCAGAAGAGAAGGAATCATATTTGGCTCTTTGAGAACAAATTTTGCTCGGGGGGGAATGTCTCATTTAGGAAGCCCCTATGGTGCCAGGACAGCAAAAAAAAAAAAAACATATGCCATACCATTTTGGAAACTAGACCCCTTGAGGAACATAACAAGGAATAAAGTGAACCTTAATACCCCACAGGGGTTTCACGACTTTTGCATATGTAAAAAAAAAAAAAAAAAAATCACAAAAATGTGTTTCCCCTCAAATTTCAAATTTTTGCAAGAGTTAATAGCAGAACCCCCCCCCAAAAAAAGTTTGTAACCCCATCTCTTCTGAGTATGGAGGTACCCCATAAGTTGACCTGAAGTGCACTACGGGCGAACTACAATGCTCAGAAGAGAAGGAGTCATATTTGGCTTTTTGAGAGCAAATTTTGCTCGGGGGGCAAGTCGCATTTAGGAAGCCCCAATGGTGCCAGGACAGCAAAAAAAAAAACCACATGCCATACCATTTTGGAAACTAGACCCCTTGAGGAATGAAACAAGGAATAAAGTGAGCCTTAATACCCCACAGGGGTTTCACGACTTTTGCATATGTAGAAAAAAAAATTTTTTCACTAAAATATGTGTTTCCCCCCAAATTTCACATTTTTGCAAGGGTTAATAGCAGAAAACACCCCCCCCCCCAAATTTGTAACCCCCATTCTTCTGAGTATGGAAGTACCCCATAAGTTGACCTGAAGTGCACTACGGGCGAACTACAATGCTCAGAAGAGAAGGAGTCATATTTGGCTTTTTGAGAGCAAATTTTGCTCGGGGGGCATGTCACATTTAGGAAGCCCCTATGGTGCCAGGACAGCAAAAAAAATATATAACCACATGCCATAACATTTTGGAAACTAGACCCCTTGGGGATCGTAACAAGGAATTAAGTGAGCCTTAATACCCCGCAGGGGTTTCACGACTTTTGCATATGTTAAAAAAAAAAATTTCCACTAAAATGTGTGTTCCCGCCAAATTTCACATTTTTGCAAGGGTTAATAGCAGAAAATACCCCCCAAAATTTGTAACCCCATCTCTTCTGAGTATGGAAGTAACCCATAAGTTGACATGAAGTGCACTACGGGCAAACTACAATGCTCAGAAGAGAAGGAGTCATATTTGGCTTTTTGAGAGCAAATTTTGCTTGGGGGGCATGTCGCATTTAGGAAGCCCCAATGGTGCCAGGACAGCAAAAAAAAACAAAACACATGCCATAACATTTTGGAAACTAGACCCCTTGGGGAACGTAACAAGGAATTACGTGAGCCTTTATACCCCGCAGGGGTTTCATGACTTTTGCATAGGTAAAAAAAAATAAAAAATTCACAAAAATGTGTTTTCCCCCCAAATTTCACATTTTTGCAAGGGTTAATAGCAGAAAATACCCCCCAAAATTTGTAACCCCATCTCTTCTGAGTATGGAGGTAGACCATAAGTGGACATCAAGTGCACTGCAGGAGCGCCACAATGCTCAGAAGAGAAAGAGTCACATTTGCAAACTTTGCTGTAAGGGGGGGACATGTTGCATTTAGGAAGCCCCTATGGTGCCAGGACAGCAAAAAAAAAAACACATGGCATACCATTTTTGAACTAGACCCCTTGAGGAACGTAACAAGGGGTAAAGTAAGCCTTAATACCCCACAGGGGTTTCACGACTTTTGCATAGGTGAAAATTTTTAATTTTTTTCACTAAAATATGGATTTTCCCCAAAATTTTACATTTTTACAAGGGTTAATAGCAGAAAAGACACCCCACAATTAGTAAATACATTTCTTTGGAGTAAGGACACACTTTATTTTTGGATGATTTTGGCTCTGCGGGTGCACACCAGGTCTTGGAGTGGGAGGTCAGTCAGGGGCCTTGAGCTTTTCATAGCAGCCAGGATGTGGGATCCCCCCTCAAGGAGCGTTAATGGGGGGAGCACTGAGCCCTAAAATAGGGGAACACTATGGGGGACAATGGACCGTAACTGGGGTAGACAGGTGTGGCTCAGAGGCCCGTAATATGGGGTACAGTGGGCCAAAAAATTATAAAACATAATAAAACAGGATATGTTCCCAGAATGATGACCCTGAGCATAGCCAAAACTAAAAAAAATATGCCCGCCCCAAACACTCTGGGAATGAGATGTGTGTGGCCGTCCCTAACCTGTTGTCTCAAATGTGCACCCTGCTCAGGTGGAGCGAGAGCGCTGCGCATTTGAAGCAACATAAAAAAGTCTCCGATGATAGTGACTCAGTGACCTATGACCCATTTTTTTAAAAACACCCCCAGTTTGTTTGTTTTTCAGGTTTTTTTTTGAGCAATTTAGTGATTTATGGGGGTTATATTTTGGAATATACTCTGGACTTGATACATTGGTCAAATTATGGAAAATTCTAATGAAAAGGGAAAATTTAGTGCTCCATGGAAGTGTGATACTCCCTGAAGCAGCCTATGCAGAGGCCCGGATTATCTTGGCAAGTGTCGCACTGATAGATGCTGTCCTTCCGCATCTCCTTCCTGTAACACACTCTGCATTTTTTCTGGGATCGTTCCTTCTTTCCACTGGGGGGGATCTCACCTGGAAAGTGTTGGCCTGGGACGATCCTGGCGCCTATAACTCCAGACCCTTGGGAAGTCTGGCCTGATCTTTCCCGGTCAGCAAAGATCAGGAACCTTAGGACTTCTTCTTGGTACTGGAGGAATGTCCCTGTGTTGCCAGCGTACTGGGATAGTACAAAAGCGTTGTACATGGCAACCTGTACCAAGTAGACCGCAACTTTTTTGTACCATGCCCGTGTTTTCCGCATGGCGTTATATGGCTTGAGGACTTGATCTGAGAGATCAACTCCCCCCATATACCGATTGTAGTCCAGAATACAATCAGGTTTGAGGACGGGTCCCACGGTACCTCGCACAGGGACAGAGGTGCTGCCATTCCCATGAAGAGTGGTGAGTATAAGGACATCCCTCTTATCCTTATACTTCACCAACAACAGGTTATCATGGGTCAGGGCACAGGACTCACCCTTGGGGATAGACGTCTGGACCAAATTTAGAGGGAGGCCTCTCTGGTTCTTCCGCACGGTCCCACAAGCGGACGTGGATCTGGCGGAAAGGGATTTGAACAGAGGGATGCTGGTATAAAAGTTATCCACGTACGGGGAAGTATGTACTGTGTGGTGCTTGGTGTAAAAAGTGTATAACAGTAATAGAAAAAAAAAAAGAAAAAACTGCGGCCCCAAAAAAATAAGGGTTGGCAAACGCAGCTCCCTGAACCCCTAATAGGACCCGGGGTAAGGGATCAGACCCTAATAGGACCCTGGGGAACCTATTAAGGGGTCGGGGGGATTTTTTTTATAAAAGAAAAAAAAGAAAAAGCTGCGGGCAAAAAAAAAAAAGGTATGGCGCACGCAGCTCCCTGAACCTCTAATAGGACCCGGGGTCAGGGATCAGACCCTAATAGGACCCTGGGGGACCTATTAGGGGGACGGAGGGGGGGGATACTTTTTTTTTTTTACTTTTTTTAAACTTTTATTTAACTTTTTTTAAACTTATTAACTCCTACCTGTCCCTGCAATCCGCTTTCCCTATTCTAAGGCTCCTGAGGGGGCTCCGGAGCTCCGAGGGGGGATCCAAAGCTTCTCCTAACTGCTGCACCCGCTGACTGAACACAGCGAGCAGGTACAGCAGCGGGAAGGGACAGTTAACCCCTCCTCTGCCGCTCTGCTATTGGCCGGACGATCGCTGGCCAATAGCAGTGTTGCTGGGGAGGTGACAGTATTGTCACCGCTCCCCAGCAACGGCAGGTGATTGGCGGTGTATCGTACACCGCCGATCACCATTTATTACCTGGTCATCGGGTCACAAGTGACCCAAATGATCGCCGACATGCGGGGGTCCTGGGACCCCCCTTGGCAATTGCACGGCATGCCTGCTGAAGGATTTCATCAGGCATGCCGTTCCGATCTCTGCCCGGCGCGCGGCAGGGACCAGAAAATGCCAGGACGTCCGTGGACGTTCTTGGTCCTTTAAACCCAGGGTGCCAGGACGTCCCCGGATGTCCTTGGTCCTTAAGGGGTTAAAAGAAGAAAAACTACCACAAGAGGACATAGTTTTATATTAGAGGGGCAAAGGGTTTTGCAGTAATATCAGGAAGTATTACTTTACTGAGAGAGTAGTGGATGCATGGAATAGCCTTTCTGCAGAAGTGGTCGCTGCAAATACAGTGGAGTTTAAACATGCATGGGATTACCATAAGGCTATCCTTCATATAAGATAGAGATAGGCATAAGATAGAAATAGGTATAAGGCTATCCTTCATATAAGATAGAGATAGGTATAAGGATATCCTTCATATAAGATAGAGATAGGTGTAAGCCTAATCTTCATATAAGATAGAGGTAGGTATAAGGCTATCCTTCATATAAGATAGGGATAGGTATAAGGCTATCCTTCATATAAGATAAAGATAGGTAAAAGGATATCCTTCACATAAGATAGAGATAGACATAAGGCTATCCTTCATATAAGATAGGGCCAAGGACTATTGATAGGATTCAGATTATTGGGCAGACTAGATGGGCCAAATGGTTCTTATCTGCCGACACATTCTATGTTTCTCTGTCTTAGAAACTAAGAAGATAAACACAGGCATTCTAATTTCCACAGAAAAGCTTTGTGCACCTCTTGTTTTTGGGACTTTTTAGATTTTGATTTAAAATAACCCAGAAAAGGTAAATTTTATTGTATTAAAGAGTAAAATGTCACTTGTTCCCACTCAAATTAGATTTACATCCCTAAATATTATTATTGTTGGCATAAACTTACAGTAAGTGCTAAGGGCTCTTAAAAGGGGAGGAAATTATTACTATTTTTTAAAATCAACTGGTACCAAAACGTTAAACAGATTTGTAAATTACTTCTATTTAAAAATCTTAATCCTTCCATTACTTATCAGCTTCTGTATGATCCACAGGAAGTTCTTTTCTTTTTGAATTTCTTTTCTGTCTGACCACAGTGCTCTCTGTTGACACCTCTGTCCTTTTCAGGAACTGTCCAGAGTAGAAACAAATCCCCATAGCAAATCTCTCCTGCTCTGGACAGTTCCTGACACGGACAGAGGTGTCAGCAAAGAGCACATCCTCTGAACACAGCAGTTTCAGTGTGTGAAGTTGTCGGGTGTGTCTCCTTTGAGCTCCAGACTTCCACACAGAGAGAAGCAGCGTTTTTCACCTGCCTTCCCAGGGGTGTGGCAGGCCCCTGGGGAGAGCTTTCCTGCATGGAGCCAAGGGAGTCTCGGGCTTCTACCTCTCGTTCCCGGCTGGCGAGAGGGGGGAAGATAGCATCTACAGCCGGTTCCAAGGTCGGGGTGAGGCGTTCCAGCAGGGCCCGCAGAAATGCGGAGCCCGCTCCCCCGTCCAAACCCGAAGGACGCAAGGCTACAGCCAAGAACAGCGGACCTTCTGCTACCCCTGAACCCCAGCAATGGGGGGTACGGGGTCCAAGGGAGTCTCTGGAGATGTATGGGTCACGGATCCAATCCAAGATGGCGGAGTATGAAGAGTTGGGAAGAAAACTTAGGAGCCTGAGGGAAGACCTGAAGTTTTCACGCTACCAGGCTGACAATGCCTCTGCAGGTAAGAGGCAGAAGTTTACTGCTCAGGTGCGGGCTCTTAAGGCAAAGGTGGCTGAGGTGGAGGAGGCCAGAAGGAACATTGCTGAGGATGCAGGGTTCTTTAAGGAAAAACTTACTAACAATGAAAGATTTAAAAACCCGCATGCATGTGCAGACAGCCATGAGGACAGCAGTGAGGAGGAAGATGGAGAGGAGGAAGGTGATGGAGAGTCAGGTGAAGCTGTGGAGAGTGAGGGGGATGCTGCCCCTGGTGCATGTGACCCCCAGCCCCCCCAAGATAGCTACCCAGAGCCCTATCAAGTGGCGTTACCTTCCAGTGATGGGGAGATGGAGGATAGCTGTGAAGAGGACGCAGCTAGTGGGGGTTTGCTGAGAGCTATTGTGCAGCAGGAGTCACCTACCCGCTTTGAGGATTTTGCCTTTGGTGAAGATCTTGGCAAGAATGATGTAGTGAAAAAAAGGAAGAAGCAGAAAGTTCAGGAAACGGTATCTTTTGTTTTTCATTCATTCAAGCAGTCTGGGCCAGCTGTGAAGTTGGTTCAGGCTGCTGGGCCCCCCAAACTGCCAGACCCCGTTCCTGTCATGGACCGGGGCCAGCAAGGGGGGTACAGCATGGCGTCTGAAAAGGCTGTAGGCGCAATAGATGTGAAGCCCACCCATCCTGCCGGTAGGGAGGGGCAGGATGGGCTCATGGTGGGAAGTGGCGAGGCAAGCTATGCCGCCGCGTGCTCGGGGGGCGGTTCCCCGAGTGCTGTGGGCATTACCGGCGCTGCGGGGCACTCCCCTGTGAGGGGGGGGAGTGTCCAGGCGCCGTTGGCAGAGAATGGTGGGTCCAGGTGCTCAGGGGGCGGTCCTCCGAGTACTATATGTTCTGTGGGCGCTGCGGGGCACTCCTCTGTGAGGGAGGGGAGTGTCCGGGCGTCAGAGTCTGCTGCAGAGCCCGTGCGGACGGGCACAGCTGGCACGGTGGGGATTCCCTGCGTGTCAGAGAGTGTGGGCGGAGCTGGGGTGCGCCCGGGGGGGCAGCTCCAGACTCCAGAAGGGACATCGCCCATGGAGGAGGAGCCCTTGGCGTCAACCCCAGCAACAGCTAAGAAAGCAAAGAACATTATTAAACCAGCTATACTACAAGTCCCAGCCAGCCCAGAATCTGTTAGGCAGGTAATGAGTGGAGGATGTGAGAATGCTGAGTGTAGTAGTGTTGTGGATGAGAGGAGTGCATGTGGGAGTGTAAGTGGAGTGAATGATGGTGGGACTAGTAGTGGTAAGAGTGGAAAGTCGGGTATGAATGGGAATAAAGATGGGAGTAGTGGTGTGAGTGGCTGTACTGACGGTTCTGGGTCTGGGTCTGGTCTGGCTGCCCCCCCGGTAGTGGCTGCTTCTAGGAGCTATGCCAATGTCACTGCCGGGGGTTCAGGGGGGTCCCCATCTCTGTCCGGCTCTGGAGGCCACTTGCAACAGCGCCTCCTGGAGGCTTTACGCAGGGGCGACAGGTCGATCCAGGTAGAGGGAAGGGGTGAGGTCGACCTGTCTTTCTGGATAGAGAGGCACGGTTTGGGGGCTTTCCGAGAGCGGAATGGGGAGGTGGTCTGGTCCCTCCCGACAACCGGGCAGGACAGTAACCGTAGGAATGTGGTCCGTCTGATTTGGAGGGGCGAGGATGCGTGCCCACCTCGCTCTAAAGTGGTTGAGCTCCTCCTTCAGATGGAATTCAGGGCAAGTGACATCTTTGCCCTCATTCACCCCTACGGTTCATCCGAGTTTGATGTCAGTTTCGTACGGCCAGAGGGTCTCGAACTCTTCTGGTCAAACTACGAAGTGGCAAAGAACGAGCCCGGCTGGCGGGATTTTGCCGTCAAGGCGATTTCCCGTCAGAACTCTGTCAAGAAAGTTACCGTTTTGACCCGTAACGAGTCACTTTCTTGTTATGACATTATGACCTGGCTTGGTCGGTATGGGGATGTGACGGATATGCCCAAGAAAAACTTGGATGAGCACGGGATCTGGTCCGGGGCCTGGACGTTTTCCGTCAAACTCAAGCGTTCAGGGAGTACAGTTGCCCACATTCCGTCAGCCGCCTTCCTTGGACGCGATAGGATCCAGGTCTTCTACCAGGGGCAACCCAAGGTCTGTCACAGGTGTGGCAGCCCCACCCACTTTAGCGCAGCCTGTACTGTGCAGGTCTGCGCTTTGTGTGGTGGGGTGGGTCATCTGGCCGCATCCTGTAGGCAGATCCGGTGCCACCTGTGTGGTGTCCTCGGGCACCCTTTTAGCCGTTGTCCTAGCGCCTTCGCCCGTGCGGCGGCCGCTCCGGCTGAGGAGAGCTGCGAAGTTGCCTCGGCTGGGGAGGGTACGGGCAGGGATGGGGGCGCAACAGGGCTAGTGAGGAGGAAAAAGGGCCCCGCCAAACTAAGGCGGGAGGAAAATCGTAGAAGGAGTAGGGAGCTGGAGAGTGCCCAGGTGACGGGGGCAGCTTTAGCCCCTGCTCCTGAAGCTGGCCCTGTAACCGCTGAAGCCCTAGAAGAGAACGTGCTGGATGAGGAGATCAGGAGACTTCACAGAGAGAAAGGCAATATGGCCGACCCTTCCGATTCCTCCCACTATGAAAGTGTGGATGAGGAAAGTGGGGTGAGGCCCAAAAAGAAAGATAAGGGCAAAAGGAAAGGGAGAAAGAAGAGGTCAGAGCCCTCTGAAGTTCCTTGTACTACGGGCCAGGTCCAAAACGGAAGCCTGACTGCCCCCCCTCTGATTGACCTGTCAAACCGATACCTCGTCCTCGATACCATCTCCTCCCCCTCCTTGGAGGGGGAAGGTGAGGACGGGGTGCCTAGGGAGAAGGAGCCTCTGGGGGGAACTGGGCCCTGTCCTGTTGAGGCACCTTCCTCAGAGGGCAGGGCTAGACCGGAGCCGGACAGAGACGGGGACCATATGGATCAATCGGAGTGTAAAAAAAGATCCAAGAGTGGTCCTGCCCTCTCGTCTTCTTCGGGGGATGAGGGGGCAAAAAAGAAGGGAAAGAGAAAGTAAAGGGTGTGGCCGTCTAATTTAATCACCCTGTATGGCGGCACTCACCCCATTGACGCTGGCATCTATTAACTGTGCCAGTATAAAGTCAGATACGGCTAGATTCGGAGCCTTTGATTTTCTCGGCCGTGTTGAAGCCGACATTTTCCTTTTACAGGAGACCAGGTTGTCAGATCTAGCCTCTCTGGTAAAAGCCAGAAGAGAGTGGAGGCGCGGTCCCTCCCACTGGTCTCTTGCGGCTGAGCCGTATAGTGGGGTGGCGGTCCTTTTTACCGCTCCTGTTGAATGCCGACGGGTTATTGAATTAGAAATGGGGAGGTGCCTGATCTTAGATGTCTTCATGAAGGGACAAGAGCTCCGGCTCATTAACATCTACGCCCCGCAAACTAAGCGGGGCCGTAAAGATCTCTTTATGAGGATTAAGCCCTTTCTTTTTACGAGTCGGCAAGTGATCTTTGGAGGGGACTTCAATAATGTCACGAGGTCCCAAGATAGGAGAGGCTCCAATGGTCCGCTGACTTGCGATAGTGTGGCACTGATTAGCATAGCTAGAGAAGCTCGCCTAGAGGACGCCCACATCCGGAGCCCCTCAGGCCACACGGGTTTCACCTATCATCAAGGTAGTCGCAGGTCTAGGATAGATAGGTTTTATTTAAAGGAGGAAGCTGTCTCTTCCGTAGTGTCCGTGGTTGAGGTGGAGTTCTCCGATCACTGTATGATTTTGTTTTCCCTGAATGTTTCAGAGACCCCCCGGATGGGAAAAGGTTATTGGAAGCTGAATTCGTCCCTCCTGGAGGAAGCGGAAGTAAGACAGTCCTTTGAGGATTTTCTTCAGAGCCAGGTACCTTTACTGGGCCTATGTAGTAGTAAGTCAGAGTGGTGGGAGATATTCAAGAAGCGGGTTGCGGGGTTCTTCCGCCAGCTCTCGAGCCTCAGGTCCCTGAACAGGTACCGCCTGTATCAGGGTCTGAGGAGGAAACTCGAGCTTCTCGTCTCGACTGGAGGTAGCCGAGAGGATATCTCCAGAGTGAAGTCCTTGCTGATGAGGTGTCAGTACGATAGGCACACATCTTTGGTTTTTGAGAGGGATTTCGGGAAGTACCGCTCGCCCGACCCTTACAGAAACTGTAAGATGTCAGTGAGTAGTAAAGTCATTTCAGGACTGATTGATAGTACAGGATCTCTGAATCGGTCCAGATCAGGGATCTTGGAGGTTGTCAGATCCTTCTACTCGCACCTCTTGGGAAGGAAAGATCTAGATCGAGACAGGATGTCGGTTTTCCTGACTGAAACCATTCCTGAGCCAGGGGTAGACCCCTCTCTTGATGTTTTGGCAGAAGAAATCAGGGAAGAGGAAGTGAGAATGGCGATCGAGGGGCTTGCCCCTAAGAAGTCGCCAGGTCCGGATGGCTTAACATCCGAGTGGTACAGGACCTTTAAGGAGTCTTTAGCTCCCCTCTTGACTGAGGTATTCAATGAGTGTCTCTCCTCGGGCACTCTGCCAAAGTCAATGAGGAGGTCAGCCCTGATTCTTCTGTCAAAGGGTAAAGATCCTAGCCGGATTGAGAATTGGAGACCCATAGCTCTTCTCAATACGGACAGGAAGCTTCTGGCTAAGATATTGTTTAATCGGCTGGTGAAGTTTGCACCCCGGCTCCTTTCGGGGGCTCAGCACTGCTCTTTTCCAGGCCGAAGCACCTTAAGTGCTGTCCTTAGTGTCAGGGAGGCAGTGGAGCGGAGTAGTGCAGGTCTCTGGAAGGGGTACTTGCTGTCCTTGGATCAGGCCAAAGCATTTGATCGGGTGAACCACGAGTACCTATGGTCCGTCCTCCTGAGATATGGCTTACCAACTACTTTTGTTAATTGGCTTAAGATCTTGTATGCAGGGGCAGAGAGTTTCCCGCTGGTGAACGGGTGGTCTGGCCGCTCTTTTGTGGTGGGTTCCGGAGTCCGTCAGGGTTGTCCTCTTAGCCCGCTTTTATACGTGTTCGCAATCGATCCCTTCGTCCGGAGGGTAGATTGTGGGCCGTTGGCGGGAGTCGGGATGAGTCTGGCGGAGCTGGATGTCGCCCAGAGAGTGGTGGCGTACGCTGACGATGTCACTATTTTCGTCTCCTCAAGAGAGGAGGTCGATGTGGTGATGTCGGAGGTGGACCGCTACTCGGAGGCATCCGGGTCTAAGATCAACCGGGATAAGTGTGAGAGTCTCTGGCTGGGAGGGGGAGACCCCACGTTTGATCTCCCGGACACCCTTCCAGGGCCCCAAGAGTCAGCAAAAGTCTTAGGCATCACATTCGGCCAAGATGATTATCCCACCAAAAACTGGGATGGTAAGCTCCAGGATGCCGCTCAGAAGGTGGACCAGTGGAAGGGTTGGTCTATGACCCTCAGGGAAAGGGTACACCTGATGAAATCATACCTGCTCCCCTTGTTTATCTATCTGGGCAGTGTATGTATCTTGCCAGAGGCTTACTACACTAGGATCTACAGCCTGTTTTTCCAACTGTTATGGGGGAACAGGATGAACCTAGTCAAGAGGGAGGTTACGTACCGCACGAGGAGACTAGGGGGTTTATCTATGGTAAACCCTGTGGTGTTCTTTACGAACACCTTCTTGAAAGCTAACATCGCAAACCTCTGGTCAGAGAGGGCTTCTCCGTGGGTACTCTCCTGCAGGGAATGGTTTCGGCCTTTCTTCCAGGAATGGGAGAGAGGAGGGCGAGTGAAGGACCTCCGTACACCCCATGGATATCTTCCGGCTTACGCTACCCCGACTCTGAAGGCGATACGCCGGTGGGGTCTGGGAGTGTGGGAGATCAGGACCCAGTCAAGGCAGTTCCTTGACAAACGGGTTCTGTTGACCCACTTCCAGAAGCCTCTGGCGCTCAGGGACTGCCCAGGTCGGGATCTGAGGGTGGGGTTGTATCTTTTGAACATGAAAAGGATCCCCCAGAAGTTTTGGGACTTGGCCTGGCGCTGCTTTCAGGGGAAGCTATATGTAAGGGACAACCTGAAGTGTAGGAACTCTGATGACCGGGGATGTCCCCGAGAAGAGTGCGGGGACACGCTGGAAAGCATGGACCACTTCCTGCTTCATTGTCCCTTTAATATAGGGGTTTACAACCGGGTGGGCGCTTCCATCAACTGGAGTCAACTTGCCGGCCTTACCTATCCGGAGTGGGCTTATGGGGCATTCAGGTCCCTGGGTGGCCGAGACCGGGGCACTTTATTCTTAGTTAGTTTAGTGGTTAGGTACTACACATGGAATGCACGGTGCTTAGTATCGACCCAACAGAAAGTCCTCTCCGAGGTGGAGGTCTGTAGGAACATCACTGGTGACCTCGGGAAGATCAGGTCTTTGGAGTATGGCAGTCTTGGTACCAGTAGGGCTTCTCTCCTATGGAGAGGTTTTTCTTTTGATGTGCCCTAGGTACTAGGCCCTTAAGGTGAAGTACCTTATTTTGGCCAGGGATAGTGTATATATCTTAGGGTGAGTATAGGGTCAGTTTCATGAAGGGATAGTGATAGGGTTAGAGGTTGATAGGGAGAGGAATTTAAATTTAATTTTATCAGGATTGCCATCCTTCTTCCTGGTGGGGGGCTATGCATGTCACCTTAGCCTTTTGTTTTGTTTTCTATGGATGGATTGTAAAGGGCTTGCAGGCAACCAAACTTGGGCCTTGTGGTTTTGGTGTATTGTACTGTTAATATTGCTTTGTTGTAGACTATGTATATATTGTTTTGTATATATTGTTCTGTTTACATTAGGTGGGTAGGGGTGTATTTTAGGTTGGGTGGGGTTTTTTTTTTTGGGGGGGGGTGGTGGTGGTGTGTACCCAGGACTGGACTGTTGCAGTGGGTACTATTTTGGGGGTCTGGTATGGGTCAGTTGTGGACAAAAACTGTGACCTATGGACTCTGACCCATGTCCAGAGGGGGTGGTGGGATAGTTTAGTATAGGTTGTTTTTCTGTGTTATAAATGTATTTTTTTTTTTTTGGTATGTATATTCTGTATGGTTTTATGTATAGTGGGAATTTTTTTGTATTTTTATTTACATTTTTTATTTTTTTTTATTTTATTTTATTTTTATTATTACTTATATAATGTCATAATTATTTTGAGAGAAAGGCAGTCGGACCAGTTTTCAGTTACTATAGTATTATATTATTTTTGTTAAGGCAGCTAGCCATATTTTTGTTTTTAGGGGGGGGGGGGGGGGGAGTGTGGTTATGTTTCCTAGTTTGGATATTTTTAGTTTTTGATCCAAGCGAGGAAAACTTTATTTATGTTCATTAGGTATGTGTGTGTGTGTGTGTGTTGGACTATAGTAGGTAATGATTTATTTATTCATTTATTTTTGGTTTATCTGGGCTGGCCGGTTAGGAAGGTTTAAGTTGTTATTTTGAGACGGATAGTTTGTTTTTATGTTCAGTTTTGTTAATTTTGTTACAGTGAAATGAACTTGTTTTGTGTTTTGTACTTTTATAATAAAAAAGAGTGTCAGCAGAGAGCACTGTGGTCAGACAGAAAATAAATTCAAAAAGAAAAGAACTTCCTCTGGAACATTCAGCAGCTGATAAGTACTGGAAGGATTAAGATTTTCAAATAGAAGTAATTTACAAATCTGTTTAATTTTCTGGTACTAGTTGATTTTTTTTTTATCGTTTTCCACTGGACTACCCCTTTAACTTCAAGGGAAGTGTTATGTGAGGTTTGGCAAATAACTTCCAATTTTCCCTAAATGGCAATGCCTCTATATATAAGCGCTGTTGGTCCCTTTGGTGCACATTTAAACAGCCCAGACTTCTTCCCTGCTTACTACCTATTGGGACACAGCTGATAAATGCAAATCCTTTCTGGTCCTTTCTACCCTGATAATGTATGATACAGGACTGTTTTTATTACTGTTTATTAAATTCTAGATTTGATATTTAAACTGTTTCTAATAAATTAGAAACAAGTAGAAGGACTGCTGACAATGACTCCTTGCACGGCTGCATTCCCCAAATAAATAGTAGAAAGCAAGGCAAGAAGGCAGCTGGATAGAACTTGCCCTGTTTTCTACTGTTTCTAATAAAAATTAAGCTTGGAAATTCCTTATGTGGAATGTGGACATCTGTATTGTTGCCATTGATCAAGGTTATGGAAAGTAATTATATTAATGCTGCCCTACAGGGATTGTAATGTAATAACAATGTATGACATTTATGAAGAACAATTGAAAGATGTCACATGTTCCCTAAAGAGCAATATTGGATTTATTCATCATATGTTAACATAAAAGATCTAAGGCTAGGTTCACATCATGATTTGTGCCTTCAAGGTGCAAAATACCTTGTCAAAATGACATGCCAAGGTATCCATGCTTGGACAGCCCCTATTCATTTCAATAGCCCAAGCCTAGGCAGCTGGTTACCACGTTTCATTCATTTTCTGAGCTGTGACACTGTGGCAAGGGAAGGGTGCATTTCCCTAGCTAACCCTGGAGAACCCCCCCCCCCCCCTGTGGCCTAACTAAGGAGTTAGCAGAAAGGGGAAGTGTGTTTAAAAGGAAGTCAGACAGAATAATTGGTGCTCTCCCCAGAAGACAGCAAGGTGGCTGTAGGGGGGAGGCAGGGGTCCTGGTGAGGAACACACAGCCCGAGCTGTGAGTGGCCCCAAGAGTGATGTGGACGAGACACACAGCAAGAGGTTGCAAACGCTGTGTGTGAACAGTGAGTAGAAGGTTGCAGGAGGCATAAGTTTAACTGGATGGGAAAAGCCCACCAGTTGATAGTTAGGGCACACTGGATTGTTTAGTTAGTGACTAAACGGTCTAGGGTTTTGTTTGTTCCTGTCTTATGTCTTTATTTATCCTGCAACATGTCTAATAAAGCTGGCGAGGGGCCAGACTTACATAAAGTACTGTTGTTTGCCTGCTGATTGAAGTGGAAACATGTCCTGTGGTTGTGTCAAGGACGATCCCAGAGCTATCCCCAGGGAGAAATCCTTACAATTGGTGGAGGATGCGGGCAGCACATTGCTAAGAGCAACCAACGGTCGAGTTACAGTGAAGTTGTTGCCAGGAGCAACCAACCGTGCAAGTGGGACAAGCCCAGCTGTGGAGTACAAGAGCAGGACTGAGCCTGTGGTCAAAGCGTTGCTAGGGGCAAAGGATAACATAAAGCGAGTGAGCACTCTCTCAGGTGAGGAGACAGGTGGACGGGCCACCTGCGCAGCCCAACAACAGTAAGTTGTGTGGTCCAGCAGCGAAAGTGAAGAGACTGCTGTAAGTAAGAGACCTCTGAAAAACCGAGACTGTCCTGATGAGAAAAGGGGCAGGTATGTAAGGCCATGGCAGTGGAACAAAAGTCTGGAAAACAGACTTATGGGGACTCCAAAGAGGCAAAGGCTGAAGAGTCTGAAGCTGAGACTGAGGTGAAACCCTATGAAAGGTCATCTGAAGCTGCAGAGATATGGACAGTGGTGTAGCTACATTCAGTTTAGTGGCACCTGGGGTGCACTGAAGAAGATTCCTCCGCCCCCTCGCGCTCCATCCTGGCCTGGCTCAGGCATATATGATCGCGAGGTACACTGCCTCTGACACTGCTATATCCTGCACCCTGCTGCTGATCTTCTGGAGGGTGAGTAAACAGCAAGAGGAAGGGGATGTGAGGGGGTTGGTTTTGGTTCTGGGGGGTTCATTGATGGTGAGTGGGGGAGGGGTGTGGTGTTTAATTAGCCCAGAATTTATCAACTAAGGTGCCTCAAGTTGTTGCAAAACTACAACTCTCAGCATGTCCAGACAGCCATGCCCTGTGCTGGCATGCTGGGAGTTGTAGTTGTGCAACAGCTGGAGGCACCTTGGTTGAGAAATAGATGTGTATGTATCTATGTATGATGTGTATGTATAATAAAAGCATGTGTATGATGTGTGTACGTATGTGTGTGCATGTGTATGTTGTGTATTAGAGATGAGCGAACTTTTGAAAAACAAAATTTTTTAGGGCCAGACCCAGGACCAGCAGCATCAGTAAACCATATATTGGCTGAATGGCACAGACTGGAGTTGGCAGAAGCATGGGGAGACCATTGAAATTTAAGATTTTTATATAGAAATTTAAGATTTAGAAATTGAAATTGAGGATTTTGAAATTGAACTTTTAACTCCCAAGTTTTAGTGTCCCGGGCCCTGGCGTGTGGGTACAAAGGACCAAATCTAACAAGGAGTCACATGGCAGCACAATAACAGAGCCTGGAGGTTGCATCAGTAGGAGGAGACCATATAGTGGCTGAATGGCACAGACCAGAGTTGAATAAAGCATGAGAATAGACCATATAGTGGCTGAATGAGACAGCCTGGAGGTGGCATCAGTATGAGGAGACCATATAGTGGGGAGGTGGCATCAGTATGAGGAGACCAGATAGTGACTGAATGACTACCTGGAGTTCGTGGCAGCATGGGGAGACATATAGTGTCTGAACAGCACAGCCTGGATTTGGCTGAAGCATGAGGAGACCATATAGTGGCTAAATGGCACAGCCTGGAGGTGGCTGAAGCATGAGTAGACCATATAGTGGCTGAATGGCACAGCCTGGAGTTAGTGGCAGCATGAAGAGACCATATAGTGGCTGAATGGCACAGCCTGGAGTGGGCTGAAGCATGAGGAGACCATATAGTGGCTGAACGGCACAGCCTGGAGTTGGCTGAAGCATGAGAAGAGACCATATAGTGGCTGAATGAGACAGCCTGGAGGTGGCAGCAGCATCAGGAGTCCTGGAAGTGAACTGGTGACAGATTGGTGTGGTAGGTGGCAATACCAGTACCCGGTGACGAAAGTGGGTAAAAAATAAAAGGTCTGATGCGGAGTAATGTTAGTAACTGGGGAGCAGCGCCTTAAATCTGTTTGGCACTATCCATATTTGGGAAGTGTCGGTGTGGCCCCATGGTCAATGTACTCTCATGCATCAGGCATTGGTGGTTGGAAATCTTGGCTGATCCATGACTGATTCATCTTCACAAAGATCAGTCTCTCCACATTTTTAGTGGACAGACGAGTTCTCCTTGGGGGGACTATGGCCCCCGCCGCACTAAACACCCGCTCTGATGGCACACTACTGGCCGGCCAGGACAGCTTTTCCAGGGCCATTTCTGCTAGTTGCAGCCACAAATGAAGTTTGGCTGCCTAGAAGTCCAGCGGATCTTCAAGGTGTGTTGGCATGGCCACCACCTGCTGGCTTAGGTCCTGCTCCAGGTGTACCTGCTGCTGATGAGTTGCTTCATTATGTGGGTGATGAAAGTTACTCATCAGCAACTGTAGACTCAAGCTGCTTCTGATGGAGCTGGTACTGCTCCTGCCACCCCACCCCTCTCCAGCAGCCATGGCAGTGGAAGGTGAGTGCGGGGGGCCCCCTGATTCAGACCTGTGAGAGGATGTACGATGGCATCAATAGGCATCGGCCAACTGACTACATAGGATGCCTCTGTAGTAGGTTAGTTTTTCCTCCCTCTCAGTGGGTGTAAAAAAGGCCCCCCATTTTGTGGCAGTAGCGCCGGTCCAATAAGGTGAAGATCCAGAAGTCATCCCGCTGCCGAATGGTGACAATTCGGCTGTCACTACGCAAGCAACTGAGCATGCATTTTGCCATTTGTGCAAGTGGCTCGGAGGGACTCCATGCCTCCATCTCCACTGCATACTGCCACAGTGTGTCTGAGTCCTCTGTCTCGTCTTCCTCATAACCCTCTAGCCGTGAGATGTAGGCACCACGTCTCCAGTGCCCTGACCAGCCATTGTTTCCAACATGTGTTGTAAGAAATGAAGCAGTGGAATGACGTCGTTCATCCCGTAATCCTGGCGACTTACTAATAAAGTGGCTTCCTCAAAGGGCCTGAGCAAACGGCAGGTGTCACGTATGAGCTGCCACTGGTTGACATTTGACATTGAAGTTACACAGGGGAGTACCCCTATCCGCTTGGATCATCAAGCAATCAGTGATGGCTTTTCTCTGTTCGTACAGTCGGTCCAACATATGAAGGGTGGAATTCCAAAATGTGGCAATGTCACAAATAAGACTATGTTGGGGGATACCGTTCTGAGGCTGTAGCTCAATGAGGGGGTGCTTTGCGGTGTACGAGTGGCTGAAGTGCATGCAAAGTTTCCTTCTCATTGTTAGAATGTCTTGCAGTTAGAATACTCTTGATATTGTGGAGTAAGCCATGCTCTGATTTCTTTACGAATGACTTTTAGCAGTTCCTCCCCTGTGTGACTCTTGTCGCCAAGGCAAACCATGTGAAGAACAGTGTGACACCGCCGTGCCCTGCACACATGGTATGCTAAGACTTGTCTGGGCAGTGGAGGCTGAGGACACGGTGGAGGATGAGGAGGTGGAGAGTGCGGAGGAGGAAGCGGCATGACCTGTCCAAGTTGGTGTTGTGGCTGTGCAGGAACCACATTTACCCAGTGGGCCGTAAAGGCCATGTATTGTCCCTGACCATAGTTACAGCTCCAGACGTCGGTGCTGCCGTGCACTTTGGTACACACCGACAGGCTCAAGGACTGGCCCACCTTCTCTTCCACAAAATTGTGCAGGGCTGGTACTGCCTTTTTCGCAAAGAAATGATGGCTTGGCACTGCTCCCGGGCTATGCCAACTGATGGTTGTGTCTGAGGAACCCACCGACTGTTGACTGGGGGTATCAGATGTCACTTGTGATGAAGTGGATGACCGTGTTAACCAATCGATGACGGCAGATGGGTTGCTTGTCAAGACACGACCGCTAGCTGATAATGGGATGTCAGGGCTCTCACTGCGACTCCTGCTGTCACTCGCCCCTAGTCTGCTGCGACCTCTGCCATGAATTTAGGCCTCTGTCACTCCTTGCACTTCTCTGCCTGACATACTTAGTGCGTATATAAGGGGAGTAAAATACGTATTTTAGTAAAACACCAGTTGGTGATTACTTTGGCCTGGACTTTCACAGTATCTAGGCACTTGACAGATTAATAGGTACAAAATAGTACACTATTTAGATGTAGTTATGTGGTATGCACTTATGAGGGCAGAAAAATACGCTACAGTACACTTAAAAAAGTATCTGAGTACAACACCAGCCGGTGAGTACTTTTGCCTGGACTTTCACAGTATTTTTTTTTTTTCGTTGTTTTTCATTGTTACAAACAGACATCAAATATAGATGGTTAAGTGCAGATGTCATTGAATAAGAGCCATAAGAACAATCAATAAACCATAAACCATAAACTCCACACAGCTAATGGAGAACCCAAGTGGAAATGCGAGGCAGTATCACAGCAATCATTCGCCTTGCGCAAATTAGGCGTGCAATGCTTGTATTACGCTAGAAGTCAGGGTCAAGAGGTAAGTTGTAATGGCCCCAGTGAATCACTCAAAACCCCAAGACAGTACCAGTCTGTCGAGCTAAAAGGCTTTACTATGTCCTCGATTTCAGCTGATGTGTAGTGTGCAACAATAAAGTCTTGCCATTTGGCGAAATATTTTGCTGTGTTTGTGTTCTTGTGTCGTTCAGTGTCAAGCCTATCTATCCCACATAACAGTTTAAGTTGCGATATGACCATGGAAATGGTGGGAACAGAAGGGGAGAGCCAGGCTGCGAAGATACACCTAAGTGCCACTAAGAGGACAATGTGAACTAGCTGGGGTGTTTTGGTGGGGCCTTGGTCGGTCAAGTCAGGTGGTCTAAACTGATGAAACAATAGGGCTCTTGGCGTATGTGGTAGTGACATTTCCCATTTCTCTCTGATATATGATATAATCATATGCCAATATCTTTCTGTATGGGGGCACGTCCAAACTCCATGCCACATATTCGTCAAAGGGGTAGCACACTTAGGACAGGCAGTGATACGATCGGGGAAATCCGGGGAAGGCAGTATGTTAAATCCATATAAGGCTTTGTGGGCCATTTTGTAGTAGGTTTCACGCCATCTCTCATTGATAATACATTTACGGATGATATTCCACCCATTCAAGATACATTCTGAAATATCATCTCCCGGTACCCATGAGGTCCACGTAGAAAAAATAGAAGAGGGTGTAAATTTCAAAAGTACTTTCCTAAGGGATGTGTATATCATGGAGATGGACAATTTACGTGGTTCCGAACCAATAAGACAATCTAGTTCGTTCTTTGTGGCCTCTTTGGACAGGTCACGCAATCGACTAAAGAAGAAGGAGTAAATCTGTTGTATAGGTAAAGCATGAGACGGGGGAAGGTTGTGTAGGGAGAGCAGTGTGGTTGGTCGGAGCCAGCGTTTTTGAGTAACGTCCATAAAGTGTTTGGCCTTCGTGAGGCCTTTGTCTGACCAAATGTCGAGCACCCTAGGAGGAAGTCTTGGGGGAAACTCCGGATGTTTTGCCAGTGGTAAATGTTTGGATAAAAGGTAAGGCAGTCCATATAACTTCCTGACTTCTTTCCAGGACGCCACCGTATCCCTCAGCAGTACAGAGCGTTTCACTATGGGGGGGAGTTTAGAGTAGGTAGTATGTAAGAGGACCGCTAGGTTCCATGGGGCCGCTAATTCACTCTCTAGATCGTAAAGAGCATGGTAAGAGGATCCATGTATCCAGTCATTAACAAATCGAAAAAGACACGATAAATTGTACCCTCTTACATTGGGAAAATTCTGCCCCCCATCAGGCCTACTGAGCATCAGTTTGTTTAGTGCGATTCTGGGCCTCTTCCCCACCAAGATAAATTTGGTAAATGCCAAGTTTAGGCTTTTCACATCAGTATGTTTTAACAGGAGTGGTAGGGTTTGCAGGGGGTATAGGAGACGCGCAAAGCTAACCATTTTAATGAGTGCACATCTCCCCATAAAGTTCAGGGGGAGTTTTTCCCATTTACGTAATTCAGCTTTAATCTTCGTGAAGAGGGGAGTGTAGTTTAAACTATAAATGGTGTCAGGCGTTCTCCCTATTTTGATATCTAGGTAGGTGATGGAGGAGTCAGCAATGCGGACTCCCATACCTGATACTTCTGGAAGCCACTGGTGACGAAAAGGACCTAGGGGTAGAAGTTCCGATTTAGATACATTTATTTTGTATCCCGAGAACGCCCCAAATGTTCTCAGATGTTCAAGAATGCGTCCTAGGGAAGCAGTCGTTCCATCAAGGAACAATAAAATATCATCTGCGAACATGGTCAATTTAACTTCTTTCTTCCCCACCATAATGCCAGAATAAATATTTTCAGACAGTAGGGAAAGCGCCAGGGGTTCTAACGCTAAGTTAAAGAGTAGAGGAGAGAGTGGGCAACCCTGTCTGGTGCCCTTAAAGAGAGGGAAGGGGGTGGATAGGATACCAGGTGTGTGTATTCTAGCCATGGGGGTTGCATAAATCCCAGAAATGTAATTTCTAAATGGCCCTTGAATACCAATCGCATCCAGCACCAGTCCCAGCCAATCCCATTTAACATTATCGAATGCTTTTTCAGCATCCAGAGTGAGTAAGGCAGGAGCTTCACCCCTCTGGGGCTGATGTTGGAGGCGATCCAGAACCGCCATAACCGTTCTCAAATTCATGGTAGCTGATCTGTTCCTGATAAAGCCCACTTGATGGGAACCGATTAAAGCTGGCATGAATCGAGAAAGACGGTCAGCTAAATTTTTTGATAGGATTTTGATGTCTTGGTTAATTAGAGAGATCGGACGATAGGAGCCCGGGTCAGTTAGGTACTTACCCGGTTTAGGCAAAACCTTTTTGTGTGCAAGAGAGGCTTCTGTGGGTAACGATCCCGTAGACATGAATACCTGAAACATATCCCTTAAGACTGGGGCAATCTGCTCTGATAGGGCTTTATAAATTTCGCCTGAATACCCATCAGGGCCTGGGGCCTTCCCGTTATTGAGATGACTGATAACTCCCTGTATTTCTTCCACCGACACCGGTGCATTAAGAATCTCCCTCTGCTCTTCCGTCAGTGTGGGAAGTTGGACCTGTCTCAAGAAGGCCTCACCCGCCGAAAGGGGGAGTTTTCATAAAGCGAGCTAAAATAGGAGGACAGCAATTTGTTAATGGAGTGAGGGTTTTTGTGTGTGGCACCAGAGGAATCTTTAAGTGCTGTTATGTGAAAGGGGGGCATCTTTCCCCTAGCTATACGGGCCAGTAAACGTCCCGACTTGTTGCCATGTCTAAAGAGATCTACCTCAAAGTGGGACCTCCCTAGGCGTTCCCTTCTATCCCACCATAATTCAAAATTGGCTCTAGCCGATTTCCAGTCCTCCCGGTTCTGAGTAGTAGGGTGGGCTACAAAGGTGGCGACTTTCACAGTATTTATGCCCTTGACAGATTAACAGGTTTAAAATAGTACACTACTTAGAAGTGGGTATGTGGTATGCACTTAGGAGGGCAGACAAATGTGCTACAGTACACTAAAAAGGGGGGAGTACAATACGTATTTTAGTAAAACACCAGCTGGTGATTACTTTGGCTTGAACTTTCACAGTCTGTAGGTCCTTGACAGATTAACAAACACAAAATAGTACACCACTTAGATGTAGTTATGTGGTATGCACTTATGAGGGAAGAAAAATGCGCTACTGTTCGCTTAATAAACATATTGGAGTACAACACCAGCCGGTGAGTACTTTTGCCTGAACTTTCACAGTATGTAGGCCCTTGGCAGATTATCAGACACAAAATAGTACACCACTTAGATGTAGTCACGTGGTATGCACTTACGAGGGCAGAAAAATGCAGTACAGTACACTTAGAAAAACGTATTTTAGTAAAACACCAGCCGGTGATTACTTTTGGCTGTCCTTTTACAGTATGTAGGCCCTTGACAGATTAACAGGTACAAAATAGTACACTACGTAGGTGTAGGTATGTAGTATGCACTTATGAGGGCAGAAAAATGTGCTACTGTACGCTTAATAAATGTATTGAAGTAAAACACCAGCCGGAGATGACTTTTGGCTGTCCTTTCACAGTATATAGGCCCTTGAGAGATTAACAGGCAAAAAATAGTACACCACTTAGATGTAGGTATGTGATATGCACTTATGAGGGCAGAAAAATGCAGTACAGTACACAACAGCAGTACACAACAGTGCTGCAGCACAAAAAAGCTATGTACTAAACACAAAATTCGACTGTCAAAGACTAATAGGAATGGATTGCTTTGTATTATACTGTCTACAGACTAGTATAACCAGTGGAAGGGGAGGCAGCTTGTTGAAATGTATCAGGCAACACCCTCTCTGCCCCTCTCTGTAATACAATGCTGAAGAAAGTGACTGGGAGGTTAATGGCTGCAGTAAAAATCCTTCTCAGTGAAAAAAACACTGCTTTCTTTCCACCAGAAGGCTGATGTGACTAGGATGTGAAACGCTGCTGGAATGAGCTTTTCCATGTAACACACACAGCGATGTCCATCCTATCTCTATGCAGTGTAATGAATGATATGACGAGTCGCAAAATGGCTGCCGAATATATAGGGCTTTGATATCACAGGGGTGACTGTCTGCTGATAGGCTGCATCCTGCATGTGATTCCGGGTCATCCAGCCTACTTCCCTTCCTGCCTTGCCTTCTCGTCTTCCCAGCGTTCCATGCCCCATGTACTGACATGTGGATCTGCCATTTTAGATGCTCTGGAGCCTGGACAGCAGTAAATTGAGTTTAATGAAGCGATTTGCACTATTGAATCGTGGCGATATTCGCATTCGTTGTGAATCGAATATATCATGAAATCCCTAACTAATTCGGGTTCATCAGCTTAGATTTCTCTCATCTCTACTTACATCCAACCTATCCAGGTCCATTGATAACATTTGTAGCCAGGCCATTGAAATGAATGGGGCCAATGCCCATCCAACCATGGATACATGGCACAAATAATGATGTGAACCTAGCCTCTCTCTTTCAATTCTATCCCAGCCACCTATACTGATTATATTAAATCCAAGTAGGAGAAGTTAGCTTCTTTCTCCCTCAATTATCATGGAACTCACATTGTTTCCCAACCAATGTGCCTCTAGCTTTTGCAAAACTACTACTCCCAGCAAAGGCTGTCCGGGCATGCTGGGAGTTGTTGTTTTACAACAACTGGTGGCACACTGGTTGGGAACACTGTTTTAACAGGCATACACAGAGCAAAAAAGAAAACAAGAGCTTTGGCATGGGGGAAGTGTCCAGTGGGCGGTATTTCCAGCTGCGAACCCCACCCAGCTCAGCTTGATTGATAGGTATTTAATGGTTTTGTGAATAAGGAAATACTTGTCTATGAAGTTGAGCTGAAGAAGTTGGGGAGACTGGCTTCTAGACACTATCCCTCGGCCACGGCTCAATGTAAAACTATTTTTTTTTTTAACTAAAATGCCACAGGATTTGATGCTGCTTGTGATTTGTGGCAGGCTCACTTTAAAATGAAGGTATAAGGACAAAAATAATTGCTTCTGCTTGGTGTCGAGCTTGCTGAGCTTCAGCACCGCTTCTGTCCTTTGCTCAGGCCATCCGGCAGCTTCTCACTTCATCTTGGCAATGGCTTTACACATTGCAGGGCCATTTGTCCATTAGGGATGTGGCCAGCTGGCCAATTGGGAAGTGAAAGTGCCGGGCCATTTAGCTGCATCACTTGTGCTCACACCTCCCTAAATGTTTTACTCATGATAGATGTTTGTACCCTTTTGTTAGCATATCTTGTTTCCTGTTATTCTGTGACCAGACTTTGTACCCTGACATTTGCCTGTGATCTGACTATTGTTTGCCTGTTGATTTTGTACTGCACCACTATCTAGGGTTGTGCCATTGCTTGTCCTGACTCTGCCTCTGTTTTGCAATTTTGTACTTTGCTGTCCTCTTGGTTACTGACTTATGGCTCTGGTTGACCCTGTGCCTGTTGTATTGCCGACCTGGTTTGTTTGAACTTTTTGTCTACTCTGATGCCCTAACACTTAGTCCAGAGTAGGGACCATCGCCTAGTTGGGGGCAGCTGATTAGGGAAGATCATCCAAGTAGGTAGGGACAGTGGTTGGGGTAAGATTCAGGATTGCACTGTTCCTTTTCCTTGATGTGACAACACTTTTGATCATGTACTGATGTTTTTCTCATGAAAAGCATTGCCAGTAAGACTCTACAGGCAGAGATGCAATCAATCATTCTTCTGCAAAACTAAAAATGTTGTCAAGAGCCATATATGACTGCCAGGGAGAGATAAGGTGGACAAAAATACCTGTTATTGACTGAGTTACAGAAAACTATGAGCTAATTTGGCATGTCTAGTAAAAGAATCATCAAATGTGACAATTTTTTTTAAGAAATACGCTATTCTATGGTTAAACTATGGAATAAATGTATGCTGCCCATAAGGTGGTGAAAGGCAAAGTATTGATGACTTCTAAAAGCATGTAATATAAGACCATTATGTCCAAACCAATCCATATCAGCAAAAAAAAAAAAATTAGATACTGACTTGTTTAATTTCTGCCTGACGGGATATAATTCATTATTTTCCATTGTGTATCAGAGAGATGCTGCTTTGTTACACAAGAGCAGATTTGCACCTGGTAAATGACACAATCCCATTAGTGATGTAATCCAGGCCCCTTTCCTTATAAATCAGATTCACAACATTTTCGGGCTGTGATAGGATATTTTTGTTTTAGGGCAGATGGTTCGTGGTCTGTTTTACTGCGGAGTTCTAATTGGTAATTGAAATGACATGATATATTCTGCATGCGCCAAACACATCAGATTCGCCTGGTAATCTGTAACCACAAACAGAACAGAATGCTGTCAAATGAATCGTCCATAGGCCTCCAGCCATGTGTTTCACAAGAGGGCTGATAGCTATCAGGTAATTGAAGAAATTCATCTACTCAATAAAACTGCTTTGAAAGTGAGATTATCTGGAAAGGAACATGAAATAAACACATTATGTCTCCATTAAAATTACCATTTACTTCCCATTTTTCCTACAATTTTCCAACCATGATAAGAAACAGAAAATTGTTTTGTATTTTTTAACATTGAAAAGTGACAGCAGGCTTTTCGAAAGTTGTAAAATCAGTCTATGGAGAGAATGGAAAGAGTTCATTTACTATCAATTCAAAAGAACATAAGAAAGCAGAAACATAAAAAAAAATCTATATTATTTTTTATTTCATTTTAGATAATTTAGTGTTTTAATAACGTTGGAGTAATTCGTCTTTGTACTTCCATGAGTTGTTTATTTGACTCCTGTGCTTTACTTGGGTACATATGACCTTTGTGTTTCATGGATGTGTGCACCAACATTTAGTCTCACAGCATGTATAGCGGAAGAGATTTTTAATGAAAATGCCCTGACATTTACATATTTAGCTGAGCTCAATAAGTTATTCTAGAATTTATTCACACACAAATAAAATCTCATTTTAAAATGAAAATAATAATTACAGTCATGACAATAATAATGGTAATAATTTAATACTAAATGATAATAATAAAAATGATACAAGAATAAAAATAATAATGAAAATAATAATGATACAATGATGATAATAATGATAACATAATAATAATAATAATAATGCAATAATAAAAATAATAATTAAAATAATAATGATACCATTATCATAATTATTATATTATTATATTTTAATAAAACTAACATATTCAATGATGCCTTAAAATTACAAAAGTAACAAACAGAGAAGGCCCCTACTCTTAAGAGCATACAATCTACAGTACTGAGGTCTCTGCCCTTAAAGAGTACTCTGCCCCTAGACAACTCATCCCCTATCCAAAAGATAGGGGATAAGATGTCTGATCGCAGGGGTCCTGTGCTGGGGAACACCACAATCTTGGTTGCAGCACCCCAGATATCCAGTGCACGGAGCGACTGGCATTGCTGGGCAGAGGCTCGTGACGCCATGGTCATACCGCGCTAGTGATGTCACGGCCATGCCCCTTCAATGCAAGTCACACCCCCTCCCATAGTCTTGCACTGAGGGGGCTCGGCTGTAACATCACGGGCCTCCAGCGCTTCACCCAACGCTCTAAATGAATGCTGGGTGCAGCAGCGGGACCCCCGCGATCAGACATCTTGTCCCCTATTCTTTGGACAGGGGATAAGAAGCCTAGGGGTGGAATACCCCTTTAAAGAGGACCTGTGGTGCCCGAATTTTAACAATGCCTTTTACTTTCTTGCTATACCCTACCCTTCCAGAAATGTGGGGGTTTACAATATGGGTGTGTGCATATGAAGGTCCTCGTCACACACCCATAGCTACACATTCACATCCTATTTTGCAATAAAGTTTCTGCCCATCTTACTAGTCAGTGAAAAGTATAGATAGTCATCTAAATAGCAAAATTCCTATATCTCAGGAACTGTGGCATGTAGCCATAAAGTAAAAGCAACATTTTAATCATGTTACCTGACACTACAAGATGATATGATTTTTTTTATTATTATTATTTTTGTTCATTTTATATTGTGTATATATATATATATATATATATATATATATATATATATATATATATATATATATATTGTATAGGTATATCAGGATTTATCTAATAGATTTTTATAATGGTTTTTTAATTCTGTAATTGAATATAATATCTTATTATTGGTGATTTTTATTCAATAGGAACACAAAAGAAAATCTATATGGAGAGAAACTTTTATCTGTATCCTTAAGGTTAATGGAGGAAAAACAGATAGCGTTTCCTTTGTGAAGGAAAAATAATAGAACCTTGGTAGGACCATAATGAGATGCAGTAATGACAAGTAATGTTCCTCCAAGGGTTATAGGAAATAAAGGACTGGTGCGGTAGTCAGGGACCGGAGCATGCTAAAGAACTTAGAACCTTGTCATATATTAATATAATAATACACTAATTATTATTAACCCTAGGATATCAATAATTTTCTATTCCTGAATGGGCTGTGTTTCTTTAAGGCCAATAAAATGATACCATAAAATGTACTGTGCAATCAAAACAAATTCTTTTGGGGTAAAAATGTGAAGGAAAAAGCTATTTAAGGGTTTCTCATTTTTACGTTGTGCCTTACCTTATGGTGCAAGTGACATGTTATGTTTATTTCACCATACAGAATCAATAATGTTATGCTTATTTCTCCAGCCAGTAAAATTACAACAATACCCAATTTATGTACTTTTTATTATGTTTTACTATTAAAAAAAAAAAACAGCAAAAACCTTTTTTTTTTTAATTAAAAGATGCTTTGATTTGCACTATTTTGACCCCTGCTACTTTTTATATTTCTTGTCTATGAAGCTGTGTTAAATATAATTTTTTTGCACCATAATCGTTAGTTTTTATCGGCAGCAGTGCAGATGGTCTTTTCGACATGGCGAAAAATCATCAATCCCGGCATTTGTTTTTTTTTTATTATCGTGTTCACCATACGGGATCAATAATGTTATGTTATTAATAGAAACTTTTAAGAACCTTTTTATTTAAAAAAATATATTTTTCACTTAAAAAAATAGCTGTTGACACTTAGAATGTAAATGGCCCAAAATAGGTCCCCAAATATGTGGCAAAACACTGCAGGATCTATGGGCCCTTTTTAGGCCATAAATAGCCTAACAGTGCCCCACATTTAGTTTATGAATGTAACAATTACAGCTTTAAAATTATTGTGTGTATTTTCAAAAATGTGCAAATAAACAAGGCACTTAACACATACCCTTACTCTGTTATTCCTACAGAAAACATGTAAGTATATAGAGGCCAGGCTGAGAAGCAGCATGCGTGCCTCCTCTTTCCCCCACTCCCTTCCTGTACTGCATGATTGATGTACAGGGTGCAGCTACTAGCACTGAGCCTTGTACATCAACTATACAGATCACAAAGGTGTGGTGGAGAGAGGAGGCATGCATGCTGCATATTAACCCAGCCTCTATGACTCTTAAGCTTAAACCCTTAACGACACCGGACGTAAATGTACGTCCTGGGGAGCTGGTACTGAACGCACCAGGACGTACATTTACGTCCTATGCATAACCGCGAGCATCGGAGCGATGCTCGGGTCATGCGCAGCAGGTCCCAACTGCTGATAGCAGCCAGGGATCCGCCGGTAATGGCAGACATCCACAATCACGAGAATGTCCACCATTGACCCTTAGATGCCATGATCAATACAGATCACAGCATCTGCAGCATCGCGGTCACTAAAATGGATGATCGGATCGCCCGCAGCGATCCGATCATCCAGAACGGCAGACGGAGGTCCCCTCACCTGCATCCGCTGCCTTCCACAGGTCTTCTCTTCTAGTCTGAGACCGAGCAGACCAGAGCAGAAGATGACCGAAAATACTGATCAGTATGCGCAAATATCCCAACTATTAAAATAAAATGTTAATGATACTGTACGGTGAACGGCGTAAACGTAAAAAAAAAAAATGTCCAAAATAGCTGCTTTTTTATAACATTTTATTCCCCAAAAAAACTTATAAAAATTTTATTAAAAGTTTTATATACCGTATATGCCAGCATATAAGACAACTGGGCGTATAAGACGACCCCCAACTTTTACAGTTAAAATATGGAGTTTGGGATATACTCGCCATATAAGACTACCCATCCTACTGCGATGTACGGTACCTTGTATTTCCCTCCACATTAGGTAGGCATCATGTTCCCCCACATTAGGTAGGCAGTATGTTCCCCACATTAGGTAGGAAGTATAGTTCCCCCCACATTAAGTTGGCAATTCCCCACATTAGGTTGCCAGCTCCCCCACATTAGGTTGCAAGCTCTCCCACATTAGGTTGGCAGCTCCCCCACATTAGGTCGGCAGCTCCCCCACATTAGGTCGGCAGTTCCCCCACAATAGTAGGCAGCTCCCCCACATTAGGTCGGGAGTTACCCCACATTAGGTCAGCAGTTCCCCCACATTAGGTCGGCAGCTCCCCCACATTAGGTTGGCAGCTCCCCCACATTAGGTCGGCAGTTCCCCCACAATAGTAGGCAGCTCCCCCACATTAGGTCGGGACTTACCCCACATTAGTAGGCAGCTCCCCCACATTAGTAGGCAGCTCCCCCACATTAGTAGCAGTTCCCCCACATTAGTAGGCAGCTCCCCCACATTAGTAGGCAATTCCCTCACATTAGGTCAGCATTTCCCCACATTAGGTCAGCAGTTCCCCCACATTTGTAGGCAGCTCCCCCCACATTTGTAGGCAGCTCCCCCCACATTTGTAGGCAGCTCCCCCCACATTAGGTCAGCAGTTGCCCCACAATAGTAGGCAGCTCCCCCACAATAGTAGACAGTTCCCACCACATTTGTAGGCAGTTCACCCACATTAGATTGGCAGCTCCCCCCAACAGACATACAGCTTCCAGCCATATACAGTGTATGGCTGGAGGCTGTATGTCTGTACTGCCCCCACAGTGTTCCAATCACCGCTTCTCCAGCCCGGGTCACCATCTACTGCTGTGGCCTATGGACCATAGCAGTAGGTGCCGGGACTGGGGAGCGGTGACCGGATCACTTAAGATAGCACGGCCGGTCACTCACCAGGCCCCGGCCGGTGCGTCCTCCTGCGGTCCTCCTGGTCCTGCGCTCCTCTGCCTCTATGGTTGTACACACAGGAAGTCACTAACGTCCCGTGCGTACAACCATAGAGACGGAGGACCGGACCGCAGGAGGACCGAAGGAGGGTCGCAGGAGGACGCCGGGGAATGGTAAGTGACCGGCGGACATCCTTATGTCCCGAAAAGATTTTTCCGGACACAATGATGTCCGGGATAGGAATACCTATGATTATCTGCCCGGGCCGGCTCCCGTGTGTGGCTGCAGGCGGGGGCCGTCCAGAGCAGGAAAAAACTAATACTGTATACTAAAAACCAGGGTGCCTCCAGCTGTTGTTAAACTACAACTACCAGCATGTCCGGACAGCCTTTGCCGTGCTGGGAGTTGTAGTTTCACAACAGCTGGAGGCCCCCTGGTTTTTAGTATACAGTATTAGTTTTTACTTGCTTTGGCCGGCCCCTGCCTGCAGCCACACACGGGAGTCGGCCTGGGCAGATAATCAGAAGTTTTCCTATCCCGGACCTCAATACCCGGCGTATAAGACGACCCCCGACTTTTCAGAAGAAAATTCGGGGTTAAAAAGTCGTCTTATACGCCGGGATATACGGTAACCAAATATGGTATCACTAAAAAGTACAGATCACGCCACAAAAAATTAGCCCCCATACCAATGCTTATACGGAAAAATGAAAAAGTTGTAGGTCTTCAAAATAGGGGGATTTTAAATGTACTAATTTGGTTAAAAAGTTTGCGATTTTTTTTAAGCGCAACAGTAATAGAAAAGTATATTATCATGGGTATCATTTTAATCATATTGACTCAAAGAATAAAGAACATATGTAATTTTTACCGTAAATTGTACGGCGTGAAAACGAAACCTTCCAAAATTTGCAAAATTGACGATGCAGGGGTTGGAGGATTGTGACGTCGTGGCCTGCCCCCTTGTGACATCACGCCCCGCCTTTAATGCAAGTCTATGGACTTGCATTGAGGGGGCGGAATGTGACATCACAAGGGGGCGGGCCGTGATGTCATGGTCCTCCAGCCCTTGCATCACCAGTCATCAGGCACGGAGCGAAGCTCGCTGCGTGGATCAGATGACAGGGGTGCTGCAGGAAAGATCGCAGGGGTTCCCAGTGGCGGGAACTCCATCATAGGATATAAGATTTCTGGGGACAGAGTATCCCTTTAATCTGCCCATGCCTGCAGTTTTGAGCAGGTTCCCTTTAACCCCTTAAGGATATCAATACTCCCCAGTTTTAAAGTCCTTAAAGACAGAGGGCATATGGGTTCACCTATGGGAATTCTGGTCCCCGCCGCTCGCCAGTCAGGCACATCTATCAGCAGGCACCCCGTGCAAACCACTGGGGGGTCCCGAAACCACCCATGTCAATTCAGACCGGCGATTTGCAGCAATTCCGGGTCAAATCGGGTCTCTGGTGACCCGGTGACCCAGAAAAAAGGGTGAATGGGGCTGTCTGAGACAGCCCCATTCACCCTTACCCAGCAGAAGTGAGGTGGCACGGGTGCCACCTCACGATCACGTGACTGATCGGTCAGAATGACCGACCAATCACGACCCTGCTGGGCGGTGATCGGGACGGCGATCATGGCAGCGATCGGGGCCGGCGGGGGTCTCCTACCTTACCCTAGTCTGGCGGGGGTCCCCTCGTGTGTGGTGGCGGTGACAGGAGCAGCAGGATCAGTGGCAGCAGTGGCTGGGGTCCCTCGGCAGGATACAGCACGAGGTGAGGCATGTTCACCTCCTGCTGTTGTTTAGCAACAACTCGCAGCATGCAAAGTCAAAGGGCATGCTGGGAGTTATAGTTTTGAAACAGCTGGAGTTCCAACTACAACTCCCAGCATGCCCTTTGGTAGCCTGTGCATGCTGGGGGTTGTAGTTATGCAACAGCTGGAGGCACATTTTTTCTACTACCAAAGGCATGCTGGGAGAGACTACCAAAGGACATGCTGGGAGTTATAGCAGTGTGCCCCCAGCTGTTGCAAAACTATAACTCTCAGCATGCCCTTCGACTGTCAATGCATGCTGATTGTTGCAGTTTTGCAACAGCTGGAGACACATTGGTTGTGAAACCAAGTTTGTTACCTAACTCAGTATTTCGCAACCAGTGTGCCTCCAGCTGTTTCAAAAATACAACTCCCAGCATGCACTGAGAGACTGTAAATGCTGGGAGTTGTAGTTTTGCAACAGCTGGAGGCACACTGGTTGCGAAACACTGAGTTAAATAACAAACTCTCAGTGTTTTGCAACCTATGTGCCTCCAGCTGTTGCATAACTACAACTCCCAGCATGTACTGTCTGTCATTGTATGCTGGGAGTTGTAGTTTTGCAACAACTGGAGGTTTGCCCCCCCCCCCCCCATGTGAATGTACAGGGTACATTCACACGGGCAGGTCTACAGCGAGTTTTCTGCTGTAAGTTTGAACTCAAATTCCTAGCGAGAAACTCGCTGTAAACCCGCCCATGTAAATATATCCTAAAAACACTACACTACATCAAATAAAAAGTAAAATACTCCATATGCACATATCCCTACACAGGCGTCGTCGCCCCCCCCCCCCCCCCCCCCCCCATAAAAAATATCTTGTACGGCACTGTTTTCAAAAAGAAGCCTGCAGCTGTTGAAAAACAACAACTCCCAGTATTGCCGGACAGCCTCTGACTGTCCAGGCATGCTGGGAGTTTTGCAACAGCTGGAGACACATCGTTTGAGAAACACTGCCATAGGGTATTTTAGTGGCGGATTCCCAATTTAGGCCTCAAATGCGCATGGTGTTCTCTCACTTCGGAGCCCTGTCGTATTTCAAGGAAACAGTTTAGGGCCTACGGCGTATCTCCGTACTCGGGAGAAATTGCGTTACAAATTTTTGGGGCTTTTTCTCCTTTTAACCCTTATGAAAAGGTAAAGTTGGGGTCTACACCAGCATTTTAGTGCAAAAACAAATTTATTTTTACACCAACATGCTGTGTTTCCCCATACTTTTAATTTTCACAAGCGGTAAAAGGAAAAAAGACCCCCAAAGTTTGTAACGCAATTTCTCCCGAGTACAGAACTACCCCATATGTGGACTACCCCATATGTGGGCGTAAAATACTCTGCAGACGCACAACATGGCTCAGAAGTGAGAGCGCACTATGTGCATTTGAGGTCTAAATTGGTGCTTTGCACAGGGGTGGCTGATTTTACAGCGGTTCTGACATAATCGCAATATAATAAATACCCAGATGTAACCCCATTTTGGAAACTACACTTCTCATGGAATTTAAGAAGGGGTATAGTGAGCCTTTACACCCCACAGGTGTTTGACAAATTTTCGTTAAAGTTGGATGTGAAAATGAAAAAAAAAATTTTCACTAAAATACTGATGTTACCCTACATTTTTCATTTTCATAAGTGAGAATAGGAAAAAATCCCCCCAAAATTTGCAACCCCATTTCTTCTGAGCGTGCATACTACAATGCTCAGAAGAGAAGTAGCGCCATTGGGCTTTAGGAGAGAGAATGTGTCCGAAATTGAAGGCCATGTCTGTTTACAAAGCCCCCATAGTGCCAGAACAGTGGACCCCCCCCACATGTGACCCTATTTTGGAAACTACACCCCTCACAAAATGTAATAAGGGGTACAGTGATCATTTATAACCCACAAGTGTCTGACGGATTTTTTGAACAGTGGTCCATGAACAGCCCACTGTTCCAAAGATTTGTCAAACGCCAGTGGGGTGTAAATGTTCACTGCACCTCTTACATGTGGGGGGTCCACTGTTCTGGCACCACAGGGGGCTTTGTAAACGCACTTGGCCTCCCACTTCTATTTCAACCAAATTCTCTCACCAAAAGCTCAATGGCGCTCCTTCTCTCTGAGCGTTGTAGTTCGCCCGCAGAGCACTTTACATCCACATATGGGGTATTATCATACTCAGAAGAGATGGGGTTACAAATTTTAGGAGGCTTTTTCTCCTATAACCCCTTGTAAAAATGTTACATTTGGGGAAAAAACTGCATTTTTGTGAAAAAAAAATCATTTACACATCCGACTTTAACGAAAAGTCGTCAAACACCTGTGGGTTGTTAAGGCTCACTGTACACCTTGTTACGTTCCTTGAGGGGTTTAGTTTCCAAAATAGTATGCTATGTTGTTTTCTTATTGCTGTTCTGGCATCATAGGGGCTTCCTAAATGTGACATGCCCCCCAAAAACTATTTAATTAAAACTCACTCTCCAAAATCCCATTATCGCTCCTTCCCTTCTGAGCCTTGTAGTGCACCCACAGAGCACTTGACATCCACATATGAGGTATTTCCTTACTCGAGAGAAATTGGTTCACAAATTTTGGGGAGCTTTTTCTCCTTTTACCCCTTGTAAAATGTCAAAAACTGGGTTTACAAGAACATGCGAGTGTAAAAAATTAAGATTTTAAATTTTCTCCTTCACCTTGCTGCTATTCCTGTGAAACACCTAAAGGGTTAACACACTTTCTGAATGTCATTTTGAATACTATGTGGGGTGCATTTTTTATAATGGGTTCATTTATGGGGTATTACTAATATGAAGACTCCTCAAATCCACTTCAAAACTTAACTGGTCACTGAAAAATTCAGATTTTGAAAATTTTGTGAAAAATTTGAAAATTGCTGCTGAACTTTGAAGCCCTCTGATGTCTTCCAAAAGTAAAAACTTGCAAACTTTATGATGCAAACATAAAGTAGACATATTGTGTATGTGAATCAATAAGAGTGTAAAAAATTTAGATTTTAAATTTTCTCCTTCACCTTGCTGCTATTCCTGTGAAACATCTAAAGGGTTAAGGGGGTACTCTGGCGCTTAGACATCTTATCCCCTATCCAAAGGATAGGGAATAAGATGCCTGATTGCGGGAGTCCTGCCGCTGGGGACCCCCGTGATCTTGCACCCCCTTATAATCAGACCCTGGAGCGTGATCGCTCCGGGTCTGATTACTGTCAATCATGGGGCCGGAGCATTGTGATGTCACGGCTCCGCCCCCTCAATGCAAGCCTATGGGAGGGGGCATGACATCTCTCACGCCCCCTCCCATAGGCTTGCATTGAGGGGCAGAGTGTGACGTCACAATACTCCGGCCCCTTGATCAACAGTAATCAGACCCGGAGCGAACACGCTTCAGGGTCTGATTATAACGGGGTGCAGCGTGCAAGATCACGGGGGTCCCCAGTGGCGGGACCTTCGCGATCAGGCATCTTATCCCCTATCCTTTGGATAGGGGATAAGATGTCAAAGTGCCGGAGTACCCCTTTAACACACTTTCTGAATATAATTTTGAATATTTTGAGGGGGGTGCAGTTTTTACAATGGGTTCATTTATGGGGTATTTCTAATATGAAGACTCCTCAAATCCACTTCAAAACTGAACTGGTCCCTGAAAATTTCCGATTTTGAAAATTTTGTGAAAAATTTGAAAATTGCTGCTGAACTTTGAAGCCCTCTGATGTCTTCCAAAAGTAAAAACTTGTAAACTTTATGATGCAAATATAAAGTAGACATATTTTGTATGTGAATCAATATATAATTTATTTGGAATATCCATTTTCCTTACAAGCAGAGAGCTTCAAAGTTAGAAAAATGCAAAATTTTCTAAATTTTCATGAAATTTTGGGATTTTTTACCAAGAAAGGATGCAAGTAGCGATGAAATGTACCACTGTGTTAAAGTAGAATATGTCACGAAAAAAAATCTCAGAATCGAAATAATCGGTAAAAGCATCCCAGAGTTATTAAAGGGGTACTCCGCACCCCTAGACATCTTATCCCCTATCCAAAGGATGTCAGATCACACCCTGCCCCCTCAATGCAAGTCTATGGGAGGCGGTGTGACGGATCTCCCATAGACTTGCATTGAGGGGGTGGGGCGTGACGTCACACGGGGCGGAGTCGTGACGTCACGCTCGTCCGGCTTTGTGGTCGGGATCCGAAGCCTCCAGCGTTGCCGGCATGAGGTGGAAGCTGTACAGGTGGGTGCAGCAGCCGAGATACCGGAGGTCCCCAGCAGCGGGACCCTGGCGATCTGACATTTTATCCCCTATCCTTTGGATAGGGGATAAGATGTCTAGGGGTACGGAGTACCCCTTTAATGCATAAAGTGACAGTGGTCAGAATTGCAAAAAAGGGCTGTCTTCAAGGTGAAAAAGGGCTCAGTCCTTAAGGGGTTAAAGTGTATCTGTCACTTTATTGAACCATCTTTTAGTTGACCTAATACAGTCCGCGCCAAATATTGACTGATTGCTACATTTTCCATTTAAATCATCATCTTAGCAGATCTGTAGAAAAGCCTACATGTAAAATAATGTTATTACTAGTGACTAAACTATAACAAGAAGAAAATAATTTTTCAGGTCTAAGCCAGCGAGACATGAAAAACGCATTCGTTTCTTCCGTGAAATGTAAAATTACCCATTTTCGGGAAATCGGCATGCAACAATCACTTCAAATTGACAACATCATTTTCATGAGAGCGCAGTAATATATGCTATTAGATGCCTATAATGGATATGTTTTGTATATTTAAATACACAATGGGATGTCCTATGGCTGCTTTTTATGTATAGGGGACAATATTTTTCAAGACTCCTTTTATCCTTTTTTTTTTTCAAGGGTGAATATTTTATCAGCTCTGACAGCCAGCGATACTGTGTGCACAACTCGAAAATGGCACTGTGAAAATGTTATGATATTCAATGGGAACAGAACACCCATCGGAAACAAATTATATGAAAATCAATGCAGAGTAAAAATAGAGCCAATTATTCTACACTATGAAGTGCGCGTCCCATTAAGATGTTCCCTTTCAGAAGGAATATCATTAATAATAACCCAAAGGCTGTGAAATAATAAACTCACATCTGCACTACATAAATAATGGCTTTTTTTTTTTTGTAGAGTTTTTATTATCAACAAATAATGTTCTTACCTTGGACCTCCTAGGTGTATAATAGAAATTGCTCATACTTCCAGATCCATTATTAATTGCAACCTACGGAGGGAAGCATTTAAGAAAGAAAGGGGGGGGGGGAACTCATATTTCACAATTAAATTCCTTGGATGAATGGGTGCAAATTCCATTAAAGGAGAGTTATATCATTAAGAAATTATTCCTATTACTGCAATGTATTCCATACTGGTAACTCTCCAGGAACTCCTTCATTATATCCACAATATCCTTCTCTGGTTAGGGGAAAAAAATCTCTGGACCTCAGTGTCATCTTATGAATGTATAATGTAGATCAGTGAGGAGGGGGGGGGGGAGTGGCCCATGTAGACGTGGGCCATTAAAGAAAGAAGAATGTGGTTGTTTTTTAATGCGTGATGTTCATAGTGTGAATATGAAAATATGGTAAGGTCAACCAATGTACCAATGATGTCAAGAAAATGAATAAATACTACTACAAAAGAAAAAAGACAAAAATGGAGATAAAACAGTTAATTCTTGGCTAGCCTATTATCTAGGTATGTCAAAAATTTCTTCATACAACAAAAAGAACAATGCAGTGGTCGGTTCTTCTCCAACCATTAAAATGACAGACACATGAGAAAATCGATTCAGAGAAAATCTGATTTAGACCGAATTTCACAAAAATTTCAGATTTGTTATAATTAGAAAGCAAATTTTTGAAAAATTCGATTTGTCCGATTCACCAAATTTTCCGAAAAAATCTGTATTAAAAATGGCTATTTCTGGCCTACAGAGTGTCTCAATTGGGGTGTAGAACACTTTGCCCTGCTGTAACACGCATAGGGTGTGTGCTGGGGTAGTGAAATAATACTGTTATGCAGTATGACATGCAGATTAGAGGTGTCGCTATTATAACCATATAGTGGCTGAATGACACAGCGTGGAGTTAGCGGCCGCATGAGGAGACCATATAGTGGCTGAATGACCCAGCCTGGAGGTGGCAACAGTCTGACAAGTTAAAAAGTTTTATTTAATGTGCCAGCAGCATGAGGGGACCACATGGTGGTACAGTGACACAGCCTGGAGGTGGCAGAAGCATAAGTAGACCATATTGTGGCTAAATGACACAGCCTGTATTTGGTGGCAACATGAGGAGACCATATAGTGGCTGAATGACACCACCTGGAGCTGGTGGCAGCATGAGGAGATGATATAGTGGCTGAATGACACAGTCTGAAGGTGGCAACAGCCTGACGAGACCATAGGGCCTCACAATTGAAAAGATTAAAGATATTTTTTAACATTTAAATTGAATATTTCAAATAGATGAACCTAAAAAGTTTTATTTAATGTGCCAGCAGCATGAGGAGACCCCATGGTGATACAGTGACAAGGCCTGGAGGTGGTGGAAGCATAAAGAGACCATATAGTGGATGGATGACACAGCCTGTAGTTGGTGGCAGCATGAGGAGACCATATAGTGGCTGAATGACACAGCCTGGAGATGGCGGCAGCATGAGGAGACTATATAGTGGCTGAATGACACAGCCTGGAGTTTGCGGCAGCATTAGGAGACCATATAGTGGTTGAATGACGCAGCCTGGAGGTGGAGGAATCATGAGGAGACCGTATAGTTGAAGAATGAGACAGCCTGGAGGTGGCAGCAGCATGAGGAGAACATATGGTGGCAGAATGAGACAGCCTGGAGCTGGCATCAGCATGAGGAGAACATATGGTGGCAGTATGAGACAGGCTTGAAGTGGCATCAGCAGCATCAGGAGTCCTGAAAGTGACCAGGTGACACAGTGGAGCGGTGGGTGGCAATACCAGTACCTGGAGACAAAGGTGGGTGAAAAAAGGAGAATAGTAGCTGATGCAAGTAGGCAGAAGAAAACGGTCTCTTTTGTAAAAGTGTTAGTGTGCACAAGTAAGTATTGAGGCTATGCCTTACGTAAAACGTAACTTTTAATAATATTCTTAGGATAAAATATTTGTACCCAATTTTTTTTTTTATCAAACAAAAAGGAAAGGTGTGCAAAAAAACAAAAAAACACCATGTGCTACCTACACCACCAAGTATTGATGTGATGCAAAGACCTCTAAAAGGTGGAAGGAACAACATATGGTTCAGTGTAACCTGTGGGGGTTAAAATTTCCCCTGTAAGGCCCTTTTAATTCCCTTCTTGGCAAGTGTTACTTGCCCTATAAAGGGTGGCACCACCCAGGAAACTCTCCCTATTTCCAACTAAAAACCCTGTGAAATGGCAGTGTTTGTAGGTGGGAATAGGTTCCTATGTGGGCCGCCCTTTTTAGGGCGAGTAACACTTGCCAAGAAGGGAATTAATAATGCGAGAGTAGGGCCTGATAGGGGAAGTTTTTACTTCCAACGGTTACAATAAACCATGCGTTGATCCTTTCCACCTTTTAGAGGTCTTTGCATCACATCAATACTTGGTGGTGTAGGTGGCACATGGTGTTTTTTGTACACCTTTCCTTTTGTTTGATTAAAAAAAAAATTTGGGGTACATATATTTTATCCTAAGAAAAGTTAAGCTTTAGCTAATGCATATCCTCAATACTTGTGGTCTGAAGCAGTGGAATGTTTGTAACTGGGGAGCAGCACCTTAAATATGTTTAGCACTATCCATATTTGGGAAGTGTTGGTGTGACACCATTGTCAATCTACTCGGATGCATCAGGCATTGGTGGGTGGAAATTCTGGCTGATCCATGCCTGATTCATCTTCACAATGGTCAGTCTCTCCACATTTTTCGTGGACAGATGAGTTATCCTTGGGGTTACCATGGCCCTCGCTGCACTAAACACCTGCTCTGATGGCACACTACTGGCCTGGCAGGACAGCTTTTCCAGGAAAAACTCTGCTAGTTGTGGCCACAAATCAAGTTTGGCTGCCCAGAAGTCCAGCGGATCTTCAAGGTGTGCTGGCAGGATCATGTCAAGGTATAGTGCATATATGAGGTATAGTGTGTATATGCGGGGAGTACAATACGCACCACTACTATAAAAACAGTATTTGTCTACAACACCAACAGGTGTGTACTTTTGGCTGAACTTTCATAGTATCTAGGTCCTTAAGACTTTAACAGGAACAAAATGGTACACCACTTAGATGTATGTGGTATGCACTTATGAGAGGAGGACAATGCACTCCAGTACGCTTAAAAACAGTATTTGTCTACAACACTAGCAAGTTTGTACTTTTTGCTGGCCTTTCACAGTATCTAGGACCTTAAGACTTTAACAGAAACAAAATGGTACATCACTTAGATGTACGTATATGTCGTATGCAATTATGTGGGGAGGACAATGCACTCCACTACGCTTAAAAACAGTGTTTGTCTACAACATCAGCAGGTGTGTACTTTTGGCTGGCCTTTCACAGTATCTAGGCCCTTAAGACTTTAACAGGAATAAAATGGTACACCACCTAGATGTACACACAAGTTACACGTAATAGAGGACAATACGTTTATAGTGCTCTGCACACCCTAACTGGCTGGCTAATATTAGCTTTTCAGTTGTTGTACACACCAGTGCTGCAGCACACAGTCACTGTGTTCTACACCCACAATTGCACTCTCTCTCTCAATCTCACTCCCTTCCCTATCAGTGCTTCTAGGCTGGATTTGGGCTTGAGGTGAATCACTGCTGTAAAAAAATCTTTTCTGTGCAATACATTGCTCTCTGTCCCTCTCTCTCTCTGCAATAGAACGCTGATGTGACTGGGAGGTGAATCGCTGTTGTAAAAATGCTTTTCTGTGCAACACACACTGCTGTCTGTCCCTCTTTTTCTGTAATAGAATGCTGATGTGAGTGGCCTCAAGATGGCTGCCGATTATATAGGGCTGTGACATCACAGGGGTGACTGGCTGCTGATAGGCTGCATGTGATTCAGGGTCATCCCTCCTATCTGCCTTCCCTTCCCGCTTTTGGAGGATTCCTTGCCCCATGTCCTCACATGTGGATCCGCTATTTTAGATGCCTGGCCCCTGGAACCTGGACCCCACTAAATGGAGTTTAATGAAGCAATATCGAATGACGGCGATATTCGCATTCGTTACAAATCAAACTTTTCCTGAAATTCGTAACGAATTCGGATTTGTCAGATTCGATTCGCTCATCCCTATTTATAATTTAAAACTTTATGCCGCACCCCCTCCATTCATGTCCATGACAGGTGATGACACGCCCCCTCCCTTAGACTTGAATGGAGGGGGTGTGGTGTGACATCACAAGGGGGCGTGGTTGAGACATTACGATCACGGCCTCCGGCTCCAAGCATTCTGAACAAAATGTTTAGAATGCTGGAGCACTGGAATACCCCTTTAAATCTCTCATGTAGACACCCACCTACCTGTGGCAGCTGCACAGAGCGATGTTCGCTCCATGTCTGAAGGGTCTGAAGGGTGATGCCACGACTCCGCCCCCTTGTGATATCACGCCCCGCCCCTCAATACAAATCTATGGGAGGAGGCATGATGGCACACAACACGACATCATAACATTACATAGCAGAGAGTTCCATAGTCTCACTGCTCTTACAGTAAAGAATCCCTGTGTGTGATAATGGCGAAACCTTATTTTCTCTAGACGTAGAGGATGCCCGCTTGTCATGCTTACCGGCCTAGGTATAAAATGATCACTAGAATGATCTCTCTTCTGTTCATTCATATATCTGTACATTGTGATCAGATCGCCCCTAAGACGTCTTTTCTCTAAACTAAATAACCCCTAGCTTGATAGCCTGTCTTGGTCGTGTAATCCTCCCATAACATTCATGATTTTGTAGAACTTGTTCAAACCTTTTACCCCCATGTTTCTGATGGTCTTTGTTTTTAAATTTGGAACCTGTTGTTATTACATCAAAGGCCAGTCAGCAATGGGACTATTCTCTCCAAATGGAGAATAGAAGAAATCAAGGTGATCAAAGGACTCAAAAAGTTATTTATGGACATTTATCAACGGGTTTAGTCAGGTTTTCTTTACTATAATTGTCGCAAAATTTTCGCAACTGCGACTACGCGATTTTTCGTGCGACATTTTGACTGGAAAGTGAGAAAAGCAAGTTTTCCAAAAATTAACTACGTAGTAATAATTTTAAAATGGACTACGGGTAGTCAGGTATTTATTAACTGCGACAGTCGCAACTGCGCAAAAAAAAGTCGCAACAGGGTTAAAAATTTACTAAATTTACTCCAGCTCAAACATGGAGCAGAAAAAGCTACTACCAAAGTAAAAAAGGAAAAATTGCTTACGTGAAAGAAAATTATCAACAGGCTGAAACCAGTTGATAAATAAGTCACACGTAAGCAAAAAAAGGAAGGAAAAAATTACTAAAAAGAATACATAAGCAAACATTGATAAATGCCCTTCATTGTGAACTCAACCTTGGAAGATGGATTCATGCTACACATTTTGAGATATATATATATATTCTCAGCAGTCATTATCCTGCCATACAGTCTAATATTAAAACATGAAACCTTCATATCTATCTATCTATCTATCTATCTATCTATCTATCTATTCTACTCTTTGTTCTTCCCTCTTATTTCAGTATATTATTTGCCAGCTAGATTCACAAGAGCAGAATATCATTTACAGGTATCTGTAATGTAATGCCTTTTGGAAGCAATAGATTTACAAGCATAAAAAACAACAAACACTGCAGCAATTCACATTACTGTCTGCTGCAGTCTCCAGTGAGCTTTGTAATAACAAAAATGATTCTTGATGGATTCTCTTGTTATGGTGTGGACTTACACATCCTTCTGCTTTTCCATTATTAACAATATGCTCTTTGCTTCCTTAAATTGTTTGCCTGCAGTGTAGTGACTATAAAATAATGTCGGCATCGTCCTAATGTTATCAGGTTCTTGTAATTGACGGGTAAGTCCCATGACGGCGATCCTGGCTGGGTAATTAGTATGCGCACGCATTTAATTACTTGAAGGACAGCTATGGGAATGAATGTACAGCCTTAGGTGAGCAAACAAATTGGGGAAATGCTGCATGCAAACGTAAACATTGGCATCAAATAAGACCATGAAATGTGGTGGTTGTATGTACAACAAGGTTTAGAGCCGTCTGATGTATCGAGATCTATTATCTTCACATCTGGCTGATTGGAATGGCACCATTACACGTAAATTGTCTGGTTATTTCACTTTAATTGTTATTAACATTTCACATTGTGAATTAGAACAGCGTATCCTCGTTAATAGGACAACTCCACATGAAGACATTGCTGTGATGTAGTTGCAGTTTTACAATGACGATCCCCAATAGGGTATATGGACCTCCTCAAGGGTGTTCCTGTAACGTGGACCTTCAATGCATTACTTGGGCTTCTGTTTATTCGAAAGGTTACCAATGTTCTGCCGCAAAGTCTAATGCACCATAATGCAACTGTCACGATGCCGGCTGGCAGGTAGTGGACCCTCTGTGCCAGAGAGGGATTGGCGTGGACCGTGCTAGTGGACCGGTTCTAAGCCACTACTGGTTTTCACCAGAGCCCGCCGCAAAGCGGGATGGTCTTGCTGCGGCGGTAGTGACCAGGTCGTATCCACTAGCAACGGCTCACCTCTCTGGCTGCTGAAGATAGGCGCGGTACAAGGGAGTAGGCAGAAGCAAGGTCGGACGTAGCAGAAGGTCGGGGCAGGCAGCAAGGATCGTAGTCAGGGGCAACGGCAGAAGGTCTGGAAACACAGGCAAGGAACACACAAGGAACGCTTTCACTGGCACTAAGGCAACAAGATCCGGCAAGGGAGTGCAAGGGAAGTGAGGTAATATAGGGAAGTGCACAGGTGATTACCCTAATTGGAACCACTGCGCCAATCAGCGGCGCAGTGGCCCTTTAAATCGCAGAGACCCGGCGCGCGCGCGCCCTAGGGAGCGGGGCCGCGCGCGCCGGGACAGAACAGACGGGGAGCGAGTCAGGTAGGGGAGCCGGGGTGCGCATCGCGAGCGGGCGCTACCCGCATCGCGAATCGCATCCCGGCTGGCAGCGGGATCGCAGCGCCCCGGGTCAGAGGACGTGACCGGAGCGCTGCAGCGGAGGGAGTGAAGCGAGCGCTCCGGGGAGGAGCGGGGACCCGGAGCGCTCGGCGTAACAGTACCCCCCCCCTTGGGTCTCCCCCTCTTCTTGGAGCCTGAGAACCTGAGGAGCAGACTTTTGTCAAGGATGTTGTCCTCAGGTTCCCAGGATCTCTCTTCAGGACCACAACCCTCCCAGTCTACTAAAAAAAATTTTTTCCCTCTGACCTTTTTGGCAGCCAAAATTTCCTTGACCGAGAAGACGTCCGAGGAGCCGGAAACAGGAGTGGGAGGAACAGATTTGGGAGAAAAACGGTTGAGGATGAGTGGTTTGAGAAGAGAGACGTGAAAGGCATTAGGGATACGAAGAGAAGGAGGAAGAAGAAGTTTATAAGAGACAGGATTAATTTGACACAAAATTCTGAAAGGACCAAGATAGCGTGGTCCCAACTTGTAGCTAGGGACACGGAAGCGGACATATTTAGCGGAGAGCCATACCTTGTCTCCAGGGGAAAAAACGGGGGGAGCTCTTCTTTTCTTATCCGCGAACCTCTTCATGCGTGAAGAAGCCTGTAAGAGAGAATTTTGGGTCTCTCTCCATATAATGGAAAGGTCACGAGAAATTTCATCCACAGCGGGCAGACCAGAGGGCAAGGGGGTAGGGAGGGGGGGAAGAGGGTGACGGCCGTACACCACGAAAAATGGGGATTTGGAGGAAGATTCAGAGACCCTGAAGTTATACGAGAATTCGGCCCATGGAAGGAGATCTGCCCAGTCATCCTGGCGGGAGGAAACAAAATGTCGCAAATAATCACCCAAGATCTGGTTAATTCTTTCTACTTGTCCATTGGATTGAGGATGATATGCAGAGGAAAAATTTAATTTAATCTTGAGTTGTTTACAGAGAGCCCTCCAGAATTTAGACACGAATTGGACACCTCTATCCGAGACAATCTGCGTAGGCAACCCGTGAAGACGAAAAATGTGTACAAAAAATTGTTTAGCCAACTGAGGCGCAGAAGGAAGACCAGGAAGAGGGATGAAATGTGCCATTTTGGAGAATCGATCAACGACCACCCAAATAACAGTGTTGCCACGGGAAGGGGGTAAATCAGTAATAAAATCCATACCAATCAGAGACCAAGGCTGTTCGGGGACAGGCAGAGGATGAAGAAAACCAGCGGGCTTCTGGCGAGGAGTCTTATCCCGGGCACAGATAGTGCAGGCTCGCACAAAGTCCCCAACATCCGTCTCCAGAGTCGGCCACCAATAGAAGCGGGAGATGAGTTGCACAGATTTCTTGATGCCCGCATGACCTGCGAGATGGGAGGAGTGACCCCATTTGAGGATTCCGAGGCGTTGGCGTGGAGAAACAAAGGTCTTTCCTGGAGGAGTCTGCCTGATGGAGGCAGGAGAAGTGGAGATCAGGCAGTCAGGTGGAATGATGTGTTGCGGAGGGAGATCAACTTCTGAGGCATCCGAGGAACGAGAGAGAGCATCGGCCCTAATGTTCTTATCGGCAGGACGAAAGTGAATCTCAAAATTAAATCGGGCAAAGAACAGAGACCACCGGGCCTGGCGAGGATTCAGCCGTTGGGCAGACTGGAGGTAGGAGAGGTTCTTGTGGTCGGTGTAGATAATAACAGGAAATCTTGATCCCTCCAGCAGATGCCTCCATTCCTCAAGTGCTAATTTAATGGCTAAAAGCTCTCGATCCCCGATGGAGTAGTTCCTCTCCGCTGGAGAGAAGGTCCTTGAGAAAAAACCACAAGTGACAGCATGCCCGGAAGAATTTTTTTGTAGAAGAACAGCTCCAGCTCCCACTGAGGAGGCATCAACCTCCAATAGGAAGGGTTTGGAAGGGTCAGGTCTGGAGAGCACGGGAGCCGAAGAAAAGGCAGACTTGAGTCGTTTAAAGGCGTCTTCTGCTTGAGGAGGCCAGGACTTGGGATCAGCATTTTTTTTGGTTAAAGCCACGATAGGAGCCACAATGGTAGAAAAATGTGGAATAAATTGCCTGTAATAATTGGCGAACCCCAAAAAGCGTTGGATAGCACGGAGTCCGGAGGGGCGTGGCCAATCTAAGACGGCAGAGAGTTTGTCTGGATCCATCTGTAGTCCCTGGCCAGAGACCAAATATCCTAGAAAAGGAAGAGATTGGCATTCAAACAGACATTTCTCAATTTTGGCATAGAGTTGGTTGTCACGAAGTCTCTGAAGAACCATACGGACATGCTGGCGGTGTTCTTCTAGATTGGCAGAAAAAATTAGGATATCGTCCAGATATACAACAACACAGGAGTATAACAGATCACGAAAAATTTCATTGACAAAGTCTTGGAAGACGGCAGGGGCATTGCACAGTCCAAAGGGCATGACCAGATACTCAAAGTGTCCATCTCTGGTGTTAAATGCCGTTTTCCACTCGTCCCCCTCTCTGATGCGGATGAGGTTATAGGCGCCTCTTAAGTCCAATTTAGTGAAGATGTGGGCACCTTGGAGGCGATCAAAGAGTTCAGAGATGAGGGGTAAGGGGTAGCGGTTCTTAACCGTGATTTTATTAAGACCGCGGTAGTCAATGCAAGGACGTAGGGAGCCATCTTTTTTGGACACAAAGAAAAATCCGGCTCCGGCAGGAGAGGAGGATTTACGGATAAAGCCCTTTTTTAGATTCTCCTGGACGTATTCGGACATGGCAAGAGTCTCTGGGGCAGAGAGAGGATAAATTCTGCCCCGGGGTGGAGTAGTGCCCGGGAGGAGGTCGATAGGGCAATCATAAGGCCTGTGAGGAGGTAGAGTCTCAGCTTGTTTTTTGCAGAAAACATCCGCGAAGTCCATATAGGCCTTAGGGAGACCGGTTACTGGAGGAACCACAGAGTTACGGCAAGGGTTACTGGGAACCGGTTTTAGACAGTTCTTGGAACAAGAGGACCCCCAACTCTTGATCTCCCCAGTGGACCAATCCAGGGTTGGGGAATGAAATTGAAGCCAGGGAAGTCCAAGGAGAATTTCTGAGGTGCAATTGGGGAGGACCAAAAGTTCAATCCTCTCATGATGAGCTCCGATGCTCATAAGAAGGGGCTCCGTGCGGAAACGTATGGTACAGTCCAATCTTTCATTATTTACACAATTGATGTAGAGGGGTCTGGCAAGACTGGTCACCGGGATGTTGAACCTGTAGACGAGAGAGGCCAAAATAAAATTTCCTGCAGATCCAGAGTCCAAGAAGGCCACCGTAGAGAAGGAGAAGGCAGAGGCAGACATCCGCACAGGCACAGTAAGACGTGGAGAAGCAGAGAAGACATCAAGGACTGTCTCACCTTTGTGCGGAGTCAGAGTACGTCTTTCCAGGCGGGGAGGACGGATAGGACAATCCCTCAGGAAGTGTTCGGTACTAGCACAGTACAGGCAGAGGTTCTCCATACGGCGTCGTGTCCTCTCTTGAGGTGTCAGGCGAGACCGGTCGACCTGCATAGCCTCCACGGCGGGAGGCAAAGGAACAGATTGCAGGGGACCAGAGGAGAGAGGAGCCGAGGAGACGAAACGCCTCGTGCGAACAGAGTCCATATCTTGGCGGAGTTCCTGACGCCTTTCAGAAAAACGCATGTCAATGCGAGTGGCTAGGTGAATAAGTTCATGTAGATTAGCAGGAATTTCTCGTGCGGCCAGAACATCTTTAATGTTGCTGGATAGGCCTTTTTTGAAGGTCGCGCAGAGGGCCTCATTATTCCAGGACAATTCTGAAGCAAGTGTACGGAACTGTACGGCATACTCGCCAACGGAAGAATTACCCTGGACCAGGTTCAACAGGGCAGTCTCAGCAGAAGAGGCTCGGGCAGGTTCCTCAAAGACACTTCGGATTTCCGAGAAGAAGGAGTGTACAGAGGCAGTGACGGGGTCATTGCGGTCCCAGAGCGGTGTGGCCCATGACAGGGCTTTTCCGGACAGAAGACTGACTACGAAAGCCACCTTAGACCTTTCAGTGGGAAACAGGTCCGACATCATCTCCAGATGCAGGGAACATTGGGAAAGAAAGCCACGGCAAAACTTAGAGTCCCCATCAAATTTATCCGGCAAGGATAAGCGTATCCCAGGAGCGGCCACTCGCTGCGGAGGAGGTGCAGGAGCTGGCGGAGGAGATGACTGCTGAAGCTGTGGTAGTAACTGTTGTAGCATAACGGTCAGTTGAGACAGCTGTTGGCCTTGTTGCGCTATCTGTTGTGACTGCTGGGCGACCACCGTGGTGAGGTCAGCGACAACTGGCAGAGGAACTTCAGCGGGATCCATGGCCGGATCTACTGTCACGATGCCGGCTGGCAGGTAGTGGACCCTCTGTGCCAGAGAGGGATTGGCGTGGACCGTGCTAGTGGACCGGTTCTAAGCCACTACTGGTTTTCACCAGAGCCCGCCGCAAAGCGGGATGGTCTTGCTGCGGCGGTAGTGACCAGGTCGTATCCACTAGCAACGGCTCACCTCTCTGGCTGCTGAAGATAGGCGCGGTACAAGGGAGTAGGCAGAAGCAAGGTCGGACGTAGCAGAAGGTCGGGGCAGGCAGCAAGGATCGTAGTCAGGGGCAACGGCAGAAGGTCTGGAAACACAGGCAAGGAACACACAAGGAACGCTTTCACTGGCACTAAGGCAACAAGATCCGGCAAGGGAGTGCAAGGGAAGTGAGGTAATATAGGGAAGTGCACAGGTGATTACCCTAATTGGAACCACTGCGCCAATCAGCGGCGCAGTGGCCCTTTAAATCGCAGAGACCCGGCGCGCGCGCGCCCTAGGGAGCGGGGCCGCGCGCGCCGGGACAGAACAGACGGGGAGCGAGTCAGGTAGGGGAGCCGGGGTGCGCATCGCGAGCGGGCGCTACCCGCATCGCGAATCGCATCCCGGCTGGCAGCGGGATCGCAGCGCCCCGGGTCAGAGGACGTGACCGGAGCGCTGCAGCGGAGGGAGTGAAGCGAGCGCTCCGGGGAGGAGCGGGGACCCGGAGCGCTCGGCGTAACAGCAACAAATATCCTAGATTAAGTTTTATCTCTCCAATTTGTTGTATGGATTCTGTTTAACTTGCAGTTCTTTCATGAGACAACCCCTTTAATACTTTACTATCCCATGGCATAAATGTAAGTTAATTGAAACAAATCAAATTATTTTTTGTATGCTGGACTATATGAGGGCCCATTTATTGCACTTTGATCTGAAGTTTTCATCAGTACCATCAATGTTTTGGACACTTTTTCTAAAAAAAATTCTGATATATGTTTTAACCAAATCTGGTGTTTGGTATTTTTTATGTTTGCACCATACACCCAGTGGGGTCAAAAACATTACATTGTATTAGTTCTGACAATTCATACTGCCCCATTATGTGAAATAGGGGGGTGGATGTGATTAAAATTTTTATTAGGGGAGAGGCTTTTATATATTTTTTTGAACATTTTGTTATTGTTTATTTAAGTCCCCAATTGGGACATAAAAAGTGTAAAATAAACAATTTAAAAAAAATAGATATATAACAGCCTCTCCGCTGGTCCCCCCCGCCCCCCATGATCTCCTGTTTAGATCCTATATAGCGGCGTGTCGTGATCCCAGCCCGAAGCGGGGGCCACATGCCCCCTCTATATAGTTCTATGGGAGAGCTGAAGATTGACGAATGGCTCTCCCATAAAGCTATATGGCGGGGACGTGGTGGCCCCTGCTCCAGGCGGGCAACGTGACATGCCGCTGTAAAGGAGAGCTGGGGCTGTAACAGGAGATCGTGGAAAGCCCCAGCACTCCAACCCCCTGTGATCTAAAACTTCAAAGGTTAGGGGATACGCTTTTTTTTTTTTTTTTTTACATGATACTTGTATTTTAAGCATCCTCTCCACAAATATCATATTATTTGTTACGCTGGATATTTTATGGTAAAAAGTACAATTGGTCACACACAAAAAAAAAGCCCTCATAGAGATCTGTGGATGAAATAAATGAAAGATTTAGGGTACATTCACATGTACAGCATCTGCTGCATATTTCTGCTGCATATTTTGTACAGCTGACTCTATTAACTTCAATGGGTAGCAAAATCAGCTGCACAAAATATGCAGAAAATATGCAGCAGATCCTGTACGTGTGAACGTACCCTTACTGTTTTTAGAAGGTGAGGCAAAAGAATTAAAACACAAAACCAAAAATTGGCTGTGTCCTTAAGGGGTTGGACTGGTTACAGACATGAAGATGAAATTTCTAGAGAAATCCAAGAAGAAACATGAAATAATCTTGGCTGCGGCACCCCAGACATCTGGTGCACAGAGCAAATTTCGCTCCGCGCCAGATTGACTAGCGATGCCGGGCACCCCCTCCCATTGACTTGCATTGAGGGGGCGTGGCCGGGACGTCACGAGCAGGGCGTGGCCATGATGTCAAGTGCCTCCATCGCTGCACCCGACGCTCTAAACAAACGCCGGGTGCAGCAGGGAGATTGCAGGGATCGATCCCCAGTGGCAGGATCCCCCACGATCAGACATCTTATCCCCTATCCTTTGGATAGGGGATGAGATGTCTGGGGGCGGAGTACCCCTTTAATGCACTTGTAGACTTTCAAAATGGTGGTGGTTCCTCAAGTATAAGGTTGTAGATAGGGATGAGCAAATCCAATCTGACTAATCCGAATTCGTTATGAATTTCAGGAAAAATTTGATTCGTAACGAATGCAGAGAGAGAGGGACAGAGAGCAGTGTGTGTTGCACAGTAAAGCTTTTTTACAGGAGAGAGAGTGAGAGAGAGAGATTGTGGGTGTGTTACAGCAGCGATTCACCTCAAGCCCAAATCCAGCCTTGAAGGGGAGGGGGAGGGGAAGGGAGAGGGAGAGGAAGAGGAGAGAGAGAGAGAGAGAGAGAGAGAGAGAGAGAGAGAGAGAGAGAGAGAGAGAGAGAGAGATTGTTGGTGTATTACTGCAGTGATTCAACTCAAGCCCAAATCAAGCCTAGAAGCACTGACAGGGAAAGGAGTGAGATTTAGAGAGAAAGTGCAATTATGGGTGTAGAACACAGCGATTGTGTGAGGCCCTATGGTCTCGTCAGGCTGTTGCCACCTCCAGGCTGGGTCGTCCTGCCACTATATGGTCTCCTCTTGTTGCCGCCAATTCCAGGCTGTGTCATTCTGCCAGATTATGGTCTCCTCATGCTGCTGCCACCTCCAAGCTGTGTCATTGTGCCACCATAATGTCTCCTTATGCTGTTGGCACCTTAAAGGGGTACTCCAGTGGAAAACTTTTTTTTCAACTGGTGCCAGAAATTTCTTAATCCTTCCAGTACTTCTGAGCTGCTGTATACTACAGAGGAAAATATTTTCTTTTGGGATTTCTTTTCTGTCACGACCACAGTGCTCTCTGCTGACACCTCTGTCCATTTTTGGAACTGTACAGAGCAGCATATGTTTGCTATGGGGATTTTCTCCTGCTCTAGACAGTTCCTCACATGGACAGAGGTGTCAGCAAAGAATAATTTTCTCTGTAGTATACAGCCACTAATAAGTACTGGAAGAATTAAGATTTTTTTTTTTTATAGAAGTAATTTACAAATCTGTTTAACTTTCTGGCATCAGTTGATTTAAAAAAAAAAAAAAGTTTTCCACTGGAGTACCCCTTTAACCCCTTAACGCATATGGACGTTTATGAACATCCATAAGCGTCTCCCGATGTATGATGCGTGCTCAGCAGGTGAGCGCGCATCATACCCGGTGGGTCCCGGTTGCTATAAGCAACCAGGACCATTGGCTAATGCCAGACATTGCCGATCGGGCTGATGTCCGGCATTAAAGGGGTATTCCAGGCAAAACCTTTTTTTTATATATATCAACTGGCTCCGGAAAGATAAACAGATTTGTAAATTACTTCTATTAAAAAATCTTAATCCTTCCAATAGTTATTAGCTTCTGAAGTTTTCTGTCTAACTGCCCAATGATGATGTCACGTCCTGGGAGCTGTGCATGATGGGAGAATATCCCCATAGGAACTGCACAGCTCCCGGAACGTGACATCATCATTGAGCAGTTAGACAGAAAACAACAACTCAACTTCAGAAGCTAATAACTATTGGAAGGATTAAGATTTTTTAATAGAAGTAATTTACAAATCTGTTTAACTTTCCGGAGCCAGTTGATATATAAAAAAAAGTGTTGGCCTGGAATACCCCCTTTAACTCTTTAGATGAAAGTTGATCACCGTGTCTAAAGTGAAAGTAAAAGCTTCCCGGCAGCTCAGTCAGGCTGATCGGAACCATTGCGGTAAAATCGCGATGTCCCGATCAGCTAGGATGCAGCAGAAGGGTCCCTTACCTGCCTCCTGCGCATCCGAATGGTGATTGATTGCTCCAAGCCTGAATCCAGGCTTGAGCAATCAACCACCAATAACACTGATCCCTGCCATTGAATGCAATGGCAGTGATCAGTCTATTGAATCAATGTACTGCATGTTATAGTCCCCTATGGGGCTGGAACATTGCAAAAAAAAAGTGAAAAAAAAAGTTAATAAATATCATTTAACCCCTTCCCTAATAAAAGTTTGAATCACCCCCCTTTTCCCAATTAAAAAAACATGTGTAAATAAATATAAAAATAAACATATGTGGTATCACCGCGTGCATAAATGTCCGAACTATAAAAATAAATCATTAATTAAACCGCATGGTTAATGGTGTATGCGCAAAAAAATCCCAAAGTCCAAAATTGCGTATTTTTGGTCACTTTTTATACCATAAAAAAGTGAATAAAAAGCGATCAAAAAGTCCGATCAAAACAAAAATGGTACCGATAAAAACTTCAGATCACGGTGCAAAAAATGAGCCCTCATATGGCCCCATACATGGAGAAATAAAAAACTTATAGGGGTCAGAATAGGACAATTTTAAAGTATAAATGACTGATGCCATTACAAAGTAGAATTGGTGGCGCAAAAAATAAGCCATCTTATGGATTTTTAGGTGTTATTATTTTTAGAAGGTGATGAGGAAAAAACGAAAATGCAAAAATTCTGCCATTCTTTTTTTGTCACAAGTTGTCCTTCATGTACATAGTAAAAGTAAGCCAATATCATTTGTAGTTTTTTTTTTTACAATGCAAAAAATTAAGACATTTAAAAAAAAATGATTTTTTGCTATTTTTACTCTAATAGGTTGCATATATTTATACTTTCTGACCAAATAGTTTATGAAACTTATACTTTCCCTCTGTCACAACTCCTTACAGCTCGCGGTCGCTTCTGACCATGGCTGTAAGGGTTAAACTGCCAGGACCAAAGTTTTCTTTGGTCCCGGCAGTGCGGCAGGCTCCCGCCCGATGGGGATCACACACAGCACTCTGTGATTGCGTTGCGGGGTGCTGCAGGGGTGACAGAGGGAGCTCCCTCCCACTGTCATAACACTTACAGCCCGCGGTCAATTCCGACCGCGGCTGTAAGGGTTGAACTGCCGGAACCGAAGTTTACTTCGGTCCTGGCAGTGCGGCAGGGTCCCGGCTGTGTGTTACAGCTGAGTCCCTCTCCCACGATCTCGTGGGTGCACTGGGCAGCACCCACGAGCACCACGGACATGTATACTCGTCCTGGTACGGGAACGTGCATCCTGCCTGGACGTGTATATGAGAAGCTGAATGTGCTCCTCTCCAAGTTGCTGGGGCTGCAGTCCCTCCCTTTTGAAGTGGACACTCAGTCATGAGCATGGGGGTCCACTGGGAAGCAGGGGCTGGGACAGGCAGTAGCTGGCCTTCCGGCAGACCACCAGTTTGATTTTAAGGTACACGTGCAAGCTTTTTCACAAGTACGAGCTTTTCCACAGTCTACCATCTACACCTACAGAAATCTAATTTTCTTCACAAATCCAGATATAAAAACCATTCCTCACTGTGGGAAGAATAATGGAACCATAGATAAAGAAAGGAACAAAGGACAGGAAAGGTATGCAGCATATCACAAACAATGAGCCAACTCAAGCCCACTGTAGATGGGCAGAAAACTTATATTATCTACATGACACAGGAACTGATAGATGTATACACTGCTGCCTGAAGGCCCTTTTATATGGGCCTATTATCAGTTGAATGAGCTGTTCTAGGAATGCTCATTCCTGATAAAAGGGCCAGCGCTCAGCTGATGGACAAGAAGACGTTTATTCATCATCTGATCGGATCTTTTGTGCTGGCAATAAAATCATTGCTATAGGCTGAAAATTGCCCGGCGTAAACAGAGGATGTGCGGCTGACAATGAACAGTGCTGGCAATCAGTGCTGGCAATCAGTGTGTGCAGTGTTATAGGTCCCTATGGGAGCTATAACACTGCAAAAAAAAAGTGTAAAACAAAAAGTTAATAAATGTGATTTAACCATTTCCTTAATAAAAGTTCAAATCACCCCATTTTCCCATTAAAAAAAAACACCATGTAAATATGTGGTATCGCCGCATGTGTAAATGTCCAAACTATAAAAAATACATAATTAAATAAACTGCACGGTCAATGGCGTCCGCGCAAAAAAATTCCAAAGTCCAAAATAACGTATTTTTGGTCACTTTTTATCATGAAAAAATTGTACCGCTAAAAACATCAGATCACAGCGCAAAAAATGAGCCCTCATACCCCCCCCCCCCCCCCATATGCAGAAAAATAAAAAAAGTTATAGGGGTCAGAAGATTTTAAATGTATAAATCTCCGTGCATGTAGTTATGATTTTTTACAGAAGTACAACAAAATCAAACCGATATAAGTAGGGTATCATTTTAATCGTATGGACTAAATATCAGGTGTCAATTTTACTGAAAAATGTACTACGTAGAAACGGAAGCCCCCAAAAGCTACAAAATGGCGTTTTTTCTTCAATTTCGTCGCACAATGATTTTTTTCCCGTTTCGCTGTAGATTTTTGGGTAAAATGACTGATGTCACTGCAAAGTAGAATTGGTGGTGCAAAAAATAAGACATCATATTGATTTTTAGGTGCAAAATTGAAAGGGTTATGATTTTTAAAAGGTGAGGAGGAAAAAAACGAAAGTGCATAAACCGAAATCCCCTCAGTCCTTAAGGGGTTAAGATATTATATTTTGGTATTTCAAAATGAAGGCGCTTGTTTGTTTTAAAGGAGCACTCAACATTGCCTTTTTCAACAGGGCTTATAGGGGTGCAGAAGTAATAGTCACACCTAGGCCCTGGTGCTAGAGGTGCATGAGACTAAATTGTCAATACTCCCCAGTTTTCACATCCATCAGTTTGATCCAATGTATCTCTTAATAAAAATAAACTGTAATAAACTGTGGAGAGTGCAGCGTTTTCATACCTATCTGGCATCTTAAAGGATTTAAAGATTCTATTATAAATGGCACATGGTGAGTGAGGTCAGGGCTATATTTGCCATTAGGCCTCTGTGGGCATGTGCCTACGGGGGCAATGTTAGGGGAGGCAGCACGTCAGTGAGTAAAAAATAAATATTATGGAGGTACTTGCTGCCGCCATGCTGTGGCCTGGAGAGAAAAAATTAATTGTCCCCCTGTTTGAATTCAGAAAGGCCAGAACAGCTGCGAATTATGTTGTGGATTTGTGATTGATTTCCCCATATTCTGTAAGCCGCTGTGAATGTGCAACAAAATTTACTTGTAAGTAATTCAGTTTTTGCAGCATATTTTTGACAAATTAGTGATCTGCATGAAAAAAATCTGACACTTGTGGAATCACCCTAATGGGGTGTATTCAGTCCTGGAGCCTAGGGCATCATGAGCTATAAGTATGCTCCTGAGTGGGGCCCTGGTACAGATTCTGCATAAGGGCCTTTAGGGGGTACTCCAGTGGAAAATAAATGTTTTCAAATCAACTGGTGCCAGAAAGTTATACAGATTTGTAAATTACTTCTATTTAAAAATCGTAACCCTTCCAGTACTTATCAGCTGCTGTATGCTCCAGAGGAAGTTTTGTAGTTCTTTCCAGTCTGGCCACAGGGCTCTATGCTGCCACCTCGGTTTGTGTCAGAGTAAAGGCAAATCCCCATAGCGAACCTCTTCTGCTCTGAACAATTCTTGACATGGAGAGATGTGTCCACAGACAGCACTGTGATCAGACTGGAAAGAACTACAGAACTTCCTCTGGAGCATACAGCAGCTGATAAGTGCTGGAAGGATTAAAGGGGTATTCCGGTGCTTAGACATCTTATCCCCTATCCAAAGGATAGGGGATAAAATGCCTGATCGCGGGAGTCCCGCCGCTGGGGACCCCCGGGATCCTGCACGCGGCACCCCGTTTGTAATCAGTTTCCGGAGCGTGTTCGCTCCGGGTCTGATTATCGGCGACGACACGGCCGGCGGCGTGTGACGTCACGCCTCCGTCCCCATGTGACACCATGCTCCGCCCCTCAATGAAAGCCTATGGGAGGGGGCAAACACGCTCCGGGGACTGATTACAAACGGGGTGCCACGTGCAAGATCCCTGGGGGTCCCCAGCGGCGGGACTCCTGTGATCAGGCATCTTATCCCCTATCCTTTGGATAGGGGATAAGATGTCCAAGCACCAGAGTACCCCTTTAAGACTTTTAAATAGAAGTCATTTACAAATCTGTATAACTTTGTGGCTCCAGTTTATTTAAAAGCTGGAAGCTGGAAGTTGCTTCTCTGTTTGAAATAAAATAAACTCTAAATAACACTAAAACAAAGCTATATTTAATTAAAAGTTTCCCGATCGGCCCAACCTGTTCTGTCAGTCTGATATACTTGAATATGGAAAAGCTGCCAGAATTAAAGATTTCTATTAAACAATGTAAGACTATAGTGGGAATAATAAGGTCAGGGGAGGCCTACTTATAGCCAGCAGGACTGAGCTATCTTCAGCATTCAGCCTACCTGCAGGGATCGCTCATTTACTGCACTTTCTTTATTTTCTATCCTTTTCTTTTTTACATGAACCCACAATGTTCCCGTTCTGTAAATTGCCCACTACACCCCGGAGGGGCCCTTCAACACTTTGTTCCTGCAAACAATTGCCGGCACATGAAGAGCTTTTGTACAAAAAAAAAAAAAACATTAATTTACAATATTTGCAAGACCAAAACTTGGCAGCGTGTCAGCCACAGCCAGGTCTCCTCTTAATGGAAATTATGAATCATCTCTTTCCACCATTTAGAAGTGCACACACATATCAAAAAACCAAAATGTATTTGTTATTGACTCAGCGACAAGCTTCCTGACTGAAAAGTGTGTGCACTTAAATGATATCCTATTTAAAGGTAAACTTCTGCAAGAGCTATCTGCTTCGGTAACATTTCCGGTGACATAAGGCCAGATGCTTAGTTATAATAGTGTGTGGTCTGCTTAATGACCTGCAAATGGAGGCTCCTTGTTAACCCTTTCATTCGATGTAGTTTCAGAAGTGAAACTATTTTAAAAAAAAAGAAAGCATTGCTACTGTGTTAACTTATAGTTACATTATTGGTATTATTATAATAATGTAACATAGTCTGTATCAAACCTTGGTTCTTAAAGTGGTACTCCTCCCCTAGACAGAAGATAAGATGTCTGATCGCGGGGGTCCGGCCACTGGGGACCACTCCAATCTCCCTGCTGCACCCGGCGTTCGTTTAAAGCATTGGGTGCAGTGCCAGAGACTCGTGACTTCACGGCCATGCCCCCTCAATGCAAGTCTATGGGAGGGTGCGTGACGGCACGCCCCCTCCCATAGACTTGCATTGAGGAGACATGGCCGTGACGCCACGAGCGTGGCGTGACCGTGATGTCATGAGGCTCAGCTCCAGATCACGAAGTCTGAAGTTTGCTCTGTGCATCGGATGTCTGGGGTGCTGCAGCTGAATTTGCGGGACCCCGCGATCAGACATCTTATCTCCTATTCTTTGGGGGGGAGTACCCCTTTAAGGGCCAACAGAAGAAAGGATTAAAGGCTCTCCCACCACCATACAGGACATGAACTCATAATAATTGCATTAAATACTGAGGGCCAGTGCTAGACTATTTTGCACTGTAGGGAAGACCAGCTACTTGCAAATACCCCCCTACCCCCTCCTACAGTTTGGAGATGCAGTGCAAGAGGAAAGGACACAGAAAATGACAACCCTTGAAAGAATATGTGAGACAGAGAAGGGATGCCATTCAGGAGAGGAGGGGACCCCTATGGAGGAAAGGGAATGCCTATCCAGCACAATGGTAGAAGATCAGTCTGACCTGGCATAGAAAGGGAGACCCGGCAAAGATGCAAGACTCAATCGGTTGGCCCAAGGACTGACAAGTAGATTGTCAGTCCAGGCCTGAGTGGGGAAGCCAGCTGGCTGCACCTTAGGTGGCAGTTCACTCTAGGCAGCTGCTTTTATGCTTAGTGGTAGCACCGGTTCTGAATACACTAAATTATTGTCATTGTAATACAATATATTTTTTTATAAATCAATGCTTAAAGGGGAACTCAGGTACATAACTACAGGATAGTGAATAAGTGTCTGATTGCGGGGGGTCGACGGCTTGGACCCCCGCTATCTCCTGTCTGGTAACCTGGCTCTCCCCATGAACGGAGCGATCTCCACTCCATGCATGGATTATTGTCAACCACCACACACAGCAGTGGCCAAAACAGTGCTTGTGTATCTCCGACTCTCCCATAGAGATACATGAAGGGTTGTGTTGGCCACTACTTTGTGTGGTGGTCGGCAGTAAACCATACATGAGGACAGCCATGGTGCCGGGCAGAGGATCGTGCTGGTCCCAGCAGTTGGAACCCCCACGATCACACACTAATACCCTATCCTGTGGATAGAGGATAAGAACGTATGCACAAGGATTCCTCTTTAAATAAATAGACCTTACTGGTACTTGATTGACTCCAAACTCAGCTTATTATTATTATGTAGTGTAGGCCCACCTAAGGATCTGTTCTACAAGACTGATCCTGGTCCAATGACCAATGAAAGCCAAGTTGTGACTGTTCAGTAGTTTTTCTTTATAAGCTTTTGAGTTGTGTTTGTGCTTTTATTATATCTCTCGTTTGTCTAGAGTTAAGTGATTGAAAATTGTTTATCTCTGTCATCCTAAATGCAGAAGAGAGGTGCAATAGAGACAACAGCTGGTAAGACAAAGATGATTTGACTATAGTAAAATTCACCTTGGAAACTGCAGCCCATCTGTACATTTTTTCTTATCATGGATTATTTCTGCACTCTATATAATGAGAATCCCATTAACAGACAGTATCACAAGTACAGTTACATACCTGGATTTCCCGGTAGCTTGATCAATGATGCATAGATCTGAAAAGATAAAAATAGATTTCTCTTGGTGCCCTCTGGGGAGTTAGCTGGATAAGTTCATAATTTACTCCACGTGAGGACTCAATGATTGTAATAATACAAGATCTTCTCTAACTTTTAGTGGATATACAAATAATCTAAGAGAACCAACGAGCCACGTGAGTAAAATCCTGATTCAAAAAGCCCTTCTAACATTTGTTTAAATTAGTTTAATGTTTTTTTGTTTTTTTTTTTTTGATTTCTCGGTCTGTCCCCATAGTATCATTTGCAGCTCAGTGTTGTCATGGGAAACTTGGTTTCAGGAAATTTGCATCTGAGTCTTGCTCATAAATAAACTTGAATATTACTCTCATAACTCTTCTAGAGCAACTGCCAATAGAAAACATATGGGGTGATATTCACTTCCTGGTTCTATTTCAGCACACAGGAAATGACCACTCAGCCAATCACTGATCTTAACAGTCATCCACCTCAGCCAGTGATTGGCTAAATAGGCATGTTGGGACCGGACTAGGAAGTGGAGATCAACAGTAGCCCAGTGAGTTCTGGAATGACATGGATAACTAAGAAAAGTAATATTTACTTTATTATTTTTAAGCTCCTTTTTTACTTTTGTGTTACCCTACCAGACAACCCATTTAAAGTGTCTCTGCTGGAGCCTGATTTCCATTAAAGGATATCCCCATCAGGAATTTGCCAGCAATATCCCATAGGCCCCCGGTGACCTGTGTACAGGCGATGGAGGTGGCTGGGAATCCAAAAACAGCTGGCGTGGGTAAGTTCTGAAATTTGCGTAACTCCCATTGATTTTAATGGGAGTTGCATAAACGGTGTAGGCCCATGACTTATGCTGTTTATGTAACTATTGATTTAAACAGTGTAGCTCGAAGAGCTACACCATTTGTGCAACTATGTCAATGTGAGATACACAAATTCCCTTACTCAACCTCTTCAGCTATTTTTGGCTTCCTGACCACCTCTGGTTCCTGTAGACAGGTCGGAGGGGGCAGGGAGACATATTTTACTAGGGTGAAAACACCGCTTTAAACCCATATCCCGACAATTGATGTATAAGTATGTCAAAATGGATCTAATCAGCTTGACATGCTCCATACTCAATGGATGCCGGCTGCTACCTGCTGCTGACACCCACTCTTAGTGAACAGCCTCAGAGATCATTTTGATGTCATATATTTAACTTCTAGATGCTGCAGTCAATAGATTCTAGGGAGCTGTGGGTGACAACTATATGTCATTATATTAGTGCCAACAGGGATGCCCAGCTTAGTTTACATAATATGTATGGAGTGAAACATGTTAGATGCAATCCTCAAGTCACGCCAATCCTCAATCTTTTATCTATAGGTATATTTAAAAAATATAACTAATGCCCAAGCCCATCTATAAGTAAATTAGTTTTTCTGTTTATTAAATCTCCTTTATGTGACAACTTGGTTTAATTTGACATTTTTCCTTCAATAATACCAATGGCAAAAAATGCTGAAAAACTACATAAGAATATTTTGTAAAGTTACTAATGAAACACCTAAAAAAAACTGAAGAAAAAGCTTCTAATTTCAATACACACATATAGTGAAGCATTATTTAGTACAGGCAAGAACCGCTCAAAACCCCTGTGGTTTTCCTGAACCCAATTTAGATCACTAGATCCCTATGGTGATGTAAATTAAGTTCAGTAGAGACGTGGGGGGTGGGTGAATGGGGGGGGGGGGGGGGGCTGCAGAGTTCAGGTGGGGCCACTAGGAAAATTGCAGTTATGACAAAGCAGAACAGTAGAAATCCACGGGAATGTTATAATCTTAACATTAGTTAATTTAGTGAGTTATTTTGGATGAAATGTAAATATTGTATAAAAAATAAGAAAAGTAAAACCATGAGACAAACTGCTTTAACTGTCATTTATAAATTACAATTATAGTATTACATATATTACGGTAATATAATACAGTATGTACAATTACAAAATAATATTTTTCCTACATTAAACATGCTTGTCAATAAAAAAAAATATAAATGTTATGTCTGCTGAAATACAGAGGCAAAATATATAACTTTTTGTGCATCATTAAGGCTCAGACATGCCAGCTTATTATTATGGGTTAACAAACAACAACAAAAAACGTGGTCTCAAATGGCTGGAGGTGCTCAACCTCAAATGCAGTTGTGCATATATACTGGGGGAGCAGATCCTGCCCTTGTAGTCCGTTGCTAGGGGCGATCCCCAGCATAAAAATGCATACAATGGAGGATGCCTGCAGTGGACTACAAGTGCCACAATAGAATCCTACACCAGGTAAACGGTGTGGATGTGTAACAATTAGAATACAATACAGAAAAGTAGGTGCACTACTGTGGTAGATGTATACAATGACATTGGCTAATCCCTCAACACTGATGTTAAAATTGAGACATTCGCCAAAGTATCCTTATATTAAGGACACACCAGAGCCCGCACACCAACGCCAAGGTTTCTCAGATGGCACGGGACCTAACGCTAACCTACCTGTGCATAATAAGGCACCTGTGAGGCCATGCACCTATATCAGCCAACTTGGGTGGGGCTTGTAGCCTCTCTCCCCCCTTCCATTGTATGTGTGCTTAGTCACGCTGGAGGGAACTGGGAGCAGGCTACATGTCGACCTAGTGCTGCTGTAATTGCCCACTGGCCCCTGGTTTTTGCTTATTACGCACAGGTAGGTTAGCGTTAGGTCCCGTGCCATCTGAGAAACCTTGGCGTTGGTGTGCGGGCTCTGGTGTGTCCTTAATATAAGGATACACTGGCGAATGTCTCAATTTTAACATCAGTGTTGAGGGATTAGCCAATGTCATTGTATACATCTACCACAGTAGTGCACCTACTTTTCTGTATTGTATTATGGGTTAACCCCTTGGTGACGGAGGGTTTTTCCGTTTTTGCACTTTTGTTTTTTCCTCCTTACCTTTAAAAAATCATAACCTTTTCAATTTTGCACCTAAAAATCCATATTATGGCTTATTTTTTGCGCCACCAATTGTACTTTGTAATGACATCAGTCATTTTACGCAAAAATCTACGGCAAAATGGGAAAAGAATAGTTGTGAGACTAAAAAAAAAATTTTAGAAAAAATGCCTTTTTGTAACTTTTGGGGGCTTCCGTTTCTACGCAGTATATTTATAGGGACAAATGACACCTTATCTCTATTCTGTAGGTCCATACGATTAAAATGATACCCTACTTATATAAGTTTGATTTTGTCATACTTCTGGAAAAAATCATAACTACATGCAGGAAAATGTATACGTTTAAAATTGTCATTTTCTGACTCCTATAACTTTTTTATTTTCCGCGTATGGGGCGGTATGAGGGCTCATGTTTTGCACTGTGATCTGAAGTTTTTAGCGGTACCATTTTTGTATTGATCAGACTTTTTGATCAATTTTTATTCATTTTTTCATTAAATAAAAGCTGACCAAAAATATGCTATTTTGGACTTTGGAATTTTTTTGCGCATACACCAATGACCGTGCGGTTTAATTAACTATATTTTTTTTATAATTCAGACATTTCCGCACGCGACGATATCACATATGTTTATTTATATATTTTTTTTTTTAAATGGGGAAGGGGAGTGATTCAAACTTTTATTAGGGAAGGGGTTAATTGATCTTTATTAACTTTTTTTTTGCAATGTTATAGCTCCCATAGGGGGCTATAACACTGCACACACTGATCTTTTACATTGTTCAATGGTTTCTCATAGGAAACCATTGATCAATGATTCTGCCGCTTGACTGCTCATGCCTGTATCTCAGGCACTGAGCAGCCATTCGGTGATCGGACACCAAGAGGCAGGTAAGGGGACCCTCCTGCTGTTCTACAGCTGTTCGGGATGCCGCGATTTAACCGCAGCAATCCCGAACAGCCCCTTGAGTTAACCGGCATTAGTTTATTTTCACTTTGGATGCGGCGTTCAACTTTGCCGCGTCTAAAGGGTTAATGCCGCGTCTAAAGGGTTAATGCCGCGTCTAAAGGGTTATTAGCGCGGCACCGCGATCAGTGCCACGCGCTATTGGCCAGGCATCCTGGCAGTTGTTAGAGGCCAGACCCAATCCGCTATGACGCGGGGCCATGGCGTAGCCCCGCATTATAGAAAGGGAGTGGGCGTACAGGGTTTTTTTTTTTTTAAATCAACTGGTGCCATAAAGTTATACAGATTTGTAAAATTACTTCTATTTAAAAATGTCAATCCTTCCAGCACTTATCAGCTGCTGTATGGTACAGAGGAAGTTGTGTAGTTCTTTTTAGTCTGACCACAGTGCTCTCTGCTGACACCTCCGTCCATGTCAGGAACTGTCCAGAGCTGGACCAAATCCCCATAGCAAACGTCTGCTGCTCCGGACAGTTGGGTAATATGCTGGTTAAAAAAACTTCTGACATGTTAAAATTTCTCTGTGCTAAAGACCTCCAGAAATCACTAGATAAATTAAGAGAAGCATGTGGCTGTGCCCCTCATTTCTTGGCACTCTGATTGATCCATCTTGTTGCAGGGGACGTGCTCCATGGACTTACATTATGTCGCGTACTTAAAACCTTTTTTCACCTGTACAGCACCCAAGAATTAATGATGATTTAAAATATTTTTGATAACTTTTTTTTTGCGATTTAAAGACTATTTTTGCTGTTACTTTTGTATTATTTCTTTGGTGAATGCACAACTCACTAGCTGACAATTACATTTTCAATTTTCTAGCTGACAATGACATTTCCAACGATTTTTTCTTCTGCAGAGTGCACGTAAGTCTTTCCCTTGGGTATCTGTTCTCTTAACACTCTGTTCACACCTTGCAGATATGTTGGTGGGAATTATTTTGAAATTAATTGGGAAAAACTGCAGCAAATCTGTAGCATACCTTCCATTTGTGATCATACCCTAAGTTTATATATCACAATTTTAGGGAAAGCCCCTCAGGACTACCCTAAACTAGAGACTGCCTACAGTCTTGTTAAAACTTAGCTTTTATTTATTCTTTATGTAAACAAGGAACTTAAAGTGCTTGTGGTATGTACAGTGAAGAAATAGGTGGGGGGGGGGGTTGGATTAAAAATCCGGCCAGCCCAAGTGCGTGCACTTAAGTGCAAATTTGCCGCTTGGGATGCTGATATTAAAATAATGCAAATAATTAAATAATTATTTTAATATCGGCATTCCCAGAGGCACAATAAATACCGGTACTTTTCAGCAGTGCTCCAGTGTTCCGCTGCGACTGAGAGGTGCGGCGGCGCTGCCGGTAGCGGTACACTGATAAACTGCTCATTTGGTCTAAATGACAAGCAAATTTGCACTTAAGTGCACGCACTCGGGCTGGCCGGATTTTTAATCCCCCCCCCCCCCCCCCTATTTCTTCACTGTACATACCACAAGCACTTTAAGTTCCTCGTTTACACAAAGAATAAATAAAAGCTAAGTTTTAACAAGACGGTAGGCAGTCTCTAGTTTAGGGCAGTCCTGAGGGGCTTGTCCCTAAAATTGTGATATATATATATATATATATTATTTGCCCTGAGACTCCTAGGGGATTAATTTGGTGTTGTTGGTTCATACCCTAAGTTTAAGAAAAGTCTGTCAGAGAGTTGTATGTGTTTTGGCCAGTTTTGAGCTCAGGGAGTAGTAGCAGCAGGAAAAGGTAGGAGGTTATACATAGCTGCTTAGAGCATGGAGAGTTGGGGAACATACATAGAGGGCAGCTCGCACAGGCTGTAGATAGGGAGGAAAGCAGAAATGAGGCAGTTTGCATTGGAGAATCACACAGGCTACAGACATTAAGGAAAGCAGATGTGAGAGAGATTGTAAGAGAGAATCACACAGGCTGTAGAAAGGGAGGAAAGCAGATATTAGTCAGTCCATAAGGGAGAATCACACAGGCTGTGGAAAGTGAGGAAAGCAGATTTAAGGCAGAAAATGTCTTGTAGAGCTCCCAGCAGTCATATTTATGGATAATGGTCTGCACACCAAGCGGCTTGGAGAGGTGTAGTGGTCAGGTGTATGATGTGTACCGCCTATACACAGTCCTATTAAAGGGTACTGTAGATGCAAGATGTGTTCATATAATCATCATCACAAGGAGAAATGAGGAAAATGTAGCACTCACCTCAAATCTTGTAGCTGGCAAAGTTCTTTATTAGACTTCGGAGGGATTAACACATCGGGGGAGGCAAGACAGGTGGTGCGGGGGAGGGGGGTTACAAACAACGGGCGACGGTCCGTATCACGCTTTGCGTGGTTGTGCTTCATCAGGCCCCTGATCAGATATAAGGCAGTTTACAATAGAGAATCACACAGGCTACAGATACGGAGTAGAGCAGATATAAGGCAGTTTGTAAGGGAGAATCACACAGGCTGTAGAAAGAGAGGAAAGCACATATGAGGCAGTTTGTTAGGGAGAAAAGCAGATATGAGGCAATTTGCAATGGATAATCACCCAGGCTACAGACAAGGAGGAAAGCAGATATGAGGCAGTTTGCAAGGGAGAGTCACACAGGCTGTGTACAAGGTAGAAACAAAGCAGAACATGGCCACAAACTCCAAACTCCTGATCACGCAGCCAGCCTCTATTACAAGGATCCCATATCCTCATGAGCAAAATATTCACCTAGGGAGAGGCTGCAAACTGCATATCAAGGGTTTGGAATTCAGACTCAAACATACTGCAATATTTTTCACTTGAGGTAAGCACCAGCATATGTAAAAAAAAAATTTAAAAAAATCCATGTGTAAGGTATCCAAAGCAAAATGTTTTTGGAGCATTTATTTAAATGCATCACAGTATGTTAATGTATACTGTTCTTCTCCATAGACCTTTTAACATACCTTTAAAATGTCTTTAAAATGCTTGTACGGAAAAGAGATACCATAAAAAAGACACTAAAGTGCATTTCAAACAAAATATACCGCATTTTAAAACTGCTCAGATGTACAGATGTAAATGAATGTATAAGATGCCTATAAATAGCCCCATCAATAATGAATTCCTCCTTCACAATTTCATCCAGCAAAAGCGAAGTCAGTCTGGGCCATGTCTCCAATCAAGATGTTGAGTCATACAGAATGTATTACTCATTATTCCTTTGAGTTTCCTGAGGCTTATGTCTCCCTGTAATATCCCTTAGTGCAGTGCATGTGTCTATGGAGCCTTCATCTCTCTCCACCGCTCTCCTTACACTTGATAATGTAAGTTATCAATGTACCTGGAAGCATTTAACTGTGACTCATCAGAGCAGATGTTTTATGTAAAACCAGCGACAACACAATATAAATCCTTTTCCAGCTGATAAAGAGAGAACGTATGACCTGCTGCTGGCAAAAAAATTAACAGTTTGTTGGCAGATGACAAAAAATATTTCAGGTTAATAATTTTTTTCTTTAGCCTAGTTAAATGGATAAAATATAACAGGATTTTTCAATTTACCGAAAAAGGAATTTACAATGCACTTGGAAAGTCTTCAGACCCTTTCACTTTTTCACATTTTGTTAAGGCCTTGTGCTAAAATAAAATAAAAATAAAATTCCCTATCATTCAGCACTCAATACAAACTGATAACAGAATGTAAAAAAAAAAAATCTAATTTATTTAAAAAGAAAAACTAAAAGATTGCATTGACTTAGAATAAGTATTCAGAACCGGCTGCTACCAGGACACATTTAACTCTGCTGCATCTTTACCATAAGGATGCTTAAAGGAGTACTTCAGTGGAAAAATGTTTTATTTTTTTTTTATTTATTTTTTTAAATCAACTGAAGTTATACAGATTTGTAAATTACTTCTATTAAAAAATCTTAATTCTTCCAGTACTTATCAGCTGCTGTATGCTCCAGAGGAAGTTGTGTAGTTCTTTCCAGCCTGATCACACTGCTCTCTGCCTACACCTCTGTTCATTTCAGGAACTGTCCAGAGCAGGAGAGGATTGCTATGGGGATTTGCATGTACTCTGGACAGTTCCTGATATGGACAGAGGTGTCAGCAGAGAGCACTGTGGTCAGATATAAAAGAACAACTCAACTTCCTATGTAGCATAGAGCAGCTGATAAGTACTGGAAGGATTAAGGTTTTTTAATAGAAGTAATTTACTTTTCTGGCACTAGTTGATTTGAGAAGAAAAAAAATTTTTTTCACCGGAGTACCCCTTTAACCCTTTCTGGGCTGAATCTCCTGCTGTCGATCTGCACCACTACTACTACTGACTTTTTAACCCTCATTGGACTTTTTGGTGTCTATTTCTATTACCACAAGGCTGTTGACCTGTTGCCCCAGCCTCACATCTGCCTGTATCCCCAATACCTGGCATCAGGAAGGTCTGGAATGTCTGGAATGCCTGGTCTGCCATTACTTATACTGGAAGCACTCTTAGGGTAGTGACCTGCCATTCTGTAGCCACAGTATCCAACTTATGTATACTGGAGCTCAATAAAGGGTAAAAATCTAGAATATATTTAGATTCCACTCCCAAGTTTGACCCTAAGTCAAGTAATGTAAGCTAAAACTGGGTCCACATACATTGGGGTTTTACAAAAGCCCAGATTGGTGAAGTGCTGAAGTAATGATTGACCTTCTGGACATTTCCCCCATCTGTACATGGGATCTTTGAAGTCCCTTTTTTTTTTTTTACTAAGGCCATTCTCTCCCTATTACTTAGTTTAAAGGGGTAGCCAGCCTTAGAAAGAGTCCCTAGAAAGAGTCAAAACATCTTCCATTTACGAATTGTGGAGGCCACTGTGCTCTTGGGAAGTTTCCATGCAGCAGAAATATTTTTGTACCCATATCCAGATCTGTTCTTTTACACAATCCTGTCTCTGAGCTCTATTGGCAGCCTTTTTACCTCATGACTTTGGCTGGAAGGTGACTAGGTGACTATGGCCTCTGTTTATTTTCACACCACTGCCTTCCATATATACATTCTTTTCTATCCCAGGACAACCCTTCCAAGGTATCCATACGCATGAGACTGCTGTTGGCCGATCACTCTTTCAGCTGACAGCTATCTCTCTTGATCCCTCCATACACATGAACACTCTACTAGGCCGAACATTCATTCTTTAGAATGTGCTTGGCAGGGTAAGCCACTTTCATACTTCTCTCGCTTATCTTGACGAATTATCTGCTGGGGGAGAGTTGGGGGCCAGTGTTACGCCGAGCGCTCCGGGTCCCCGCTCCTCCCCGGAGCGCTCGCAACATCCTCGCAATTGCAGCGCCCCGGTCAGACCTGCTGACCGGGTGCGCTGCGATACCTCTCCCAGCCGGGATGCGATTCGCGATGCGGGTGGCGCCCGCTCGCGATGCGCACCCCGGCTCCCGTACCTGACTCGCTCTCCGTCGGTCCTGTCCCAGCGCGCGCGGCCCCGCTCCTTAGGGCGCGCGCGCGCCGGGTCTCTGCGATTTAAAGGGCCACTGCGCCACTGATTGGCGCAGTTGGCTCAATTAGTGTGTTCACCTGTGCACTCCCTATTTATACCTCACTTCCCCTGCACTCCCTCGCCGGATCTTGTTGCCATTGTGCCAGTGAAAGCGTTCCTTGTGTGTTCCCAGCCTGTGTTCCAGACCTCCTGCCGTTGCCCCTGACTACGATCCTTGCTGCCTGCCCCGACCTTCTGCTACGTCCGACCTTGCTCTTGTCTACTCCCTTGTACCGCGCCTATCTTCAGCAGTCAGAGAGGTTGAGACGTTGCTAGTGGATACGACCTGGTTGCTACCGCCGCTGCAAGACCATCCCGCTTTGCGGCGGGCTCTGGTGAATACCAGTAGCAACTTAGAACCGGTCCACCAGCACGGTCCACGCCAATCCCTCTCTGGCACAGAGGATCCACCTCCTGCCAGCCGAATCGTGACAGTAGATCCGGCCATGGATCCCGCTGAAGTTCCACTGCCAGTTGTCGCTGACCTCACCACGGTGGTCGCCCAGCAGTCGCAACAGATAGCGCAACAAGGCCACCAGCTGTCTCAACTGACCGTGATGCTACAGCAGCTACTACCACAGCTTCAGCAATCATCTCCTCCGCCAGCTCCTGCACCTCCTCCGCAGCGAGTGGCCGCTTCCGGCCTACGACTATCCTTGCCGGATAAATTTGATGGGGACTCTAAGTTTTGCCGTGGCTTTCTTTCACAATGTTCCCTGCACTTGGAGATGATGTCGGACCAGTTTCCTACTGAATGGTCTAAGGTGGCTTTCGTAGTCAGCCTTCTGTCTGGGAAAGCTCTGTCATGGGCCACACCGCTCTGGGACCGCAATGACCCCGTCACTGCCTCTGTACACTCCTTCTTCACGGAGATTCGAAGTGTCTTTGAGGAACCTGCCCGAGCCTCTTCTGCTGAGACTGCCCTGCTGAACCTGGTCCAGGGTAATTCTTCCGTTGGCGAGTACGCCATCCAATTCCGTACTCTTGCCTCCGAACTATCCTGGAATAATGAGGCCCTCTGCGCGACCTTTAAAAAAGGCCTATCCAGCAACATTAAAGATGTTCTGGCCTGCTAACCTGCATGAACTTATTCATCTAGCCACTCGCATTGACATGCGTTTTTCCGAAAGGCGTCAGGAGCTCCGCCAGGATATGGACTTTGTTCGCACGAGGCGTTTTTTCTCCCCGGCTCCTCTCTCCTCTGGTCCTCTGCAATCCGTTCCTGTGCCTCCCGCCGTGGAGGCTATGCAAGTTGACCACTCTCGCTTGACACCTCAAGAGAGGACACGACGCCGCATGGAGAATCTGTGCCTGTACTGTGCCGGTACCGAACACTTCCTGAAGGATTGTCCTATCCGTCCTCCCCGCCTGGAAAGACGTACGCTGACTCCGCACAAAGGTGAGACAGTTCTTGATGTCAACTCTGCTTCTCCACGCCTTACTGTGCCTGTGCGGATATCTTCCTCTACCTTCTCCTTCTCTACCATGGCCTTCTTGGATTCCGGATCTGCAGGAAATTTTATTTTGGCCTCTCTCATCAACAGGTTCAACATCCCGGTGACCAGTCTCGCCAGACCCCTCTACATCAATTGTGTTAACAATGAAAGATTGGACTGTACCGTGCGTTACCGCACGGAACCCCTCCTAATGTGCATCGGACCTCATCACGAAAAAATTGAGTTTTTGGTCCTCTCCAATTGCACTTCCGAAATTCTCCTTGGACTACCGTGGCTTCAACGCCATTCCCCAACCCTTGATTGGTCCACAGGAGAGATCAAGAGCTGGGGTACTTCTTGTTTCAAGGACTGTCTTAAACCGGTTCCCAGTACTCCCTGCCGTGACCCTGTGGTTCCCCCTGTAACCGGTCTCCCTAAGGCTTATATGGACTATGCTGACGTGTTTTGCAAAAAGCAAGCTGAGACTTTACCTCCTCACAGGCCTTATGACTGTCCTATTGACCTCCTCCCAGGCACTACTCCACCCCGGGGCAGAATTTATCCTCTGTCCGCTCCAGAGACTCTTGCTATGTCTGAATACATCCAGGAAAATTTAAAAAAGGGGTTTATCCGCAAATCCTCCTCTCCTGCCGGAGCTGGATTTTTTTTTGTGTCCAAAAAAGATGGCTCCCTACGTCCTTGCATTGATTACCGCGGACTTAATAAAATCACGGTAAAGAACCGCTACCCCCTACCTCTTATCTCAGAACTCTTTGATCGCCTCCAAGGTGCCCACATCTTTACCAAACTGGACTTAAGAGGTGCTTATAATCTCATCCGCATCAGGGAGGGGGACGAATGGAAGACTGCATTTAACACCAGAGATGGACACTTTGAGTATCTGGTCATGCCCTTTGGCCTGTGCAACGCCCCTGCCGTCTTCCAAGACTTTGTTAATGAAATTTTTCGTGATCTCTTATATTCCTGTGTTGTTGTGTATCTGGACGATATTCTGATTTTTTCTGCCAACTTAGAAGAACACCGCCAGCATGTCCGCATGGTTCTTCAGAGACTTCGAGACAATCAACTTTATGCCAAAATGGAGAAATGTCTATTTGAATGTCAATCTCTTCCTTTCCTAGGATACTTGGTCTCTGGCCAGGGACTACAAATGGACCCAGATAAGCTAGCTGCTGTATTAGATTGGCCACGCCCCTCCGGACTCCGTGCTATCCAACGTTTTTTGGGGTTCGCCAATTATTACAGACAATTTATTCCACACTTTTCCACTATTGTGGCTCCTATCGTGGCTTTAACCAAGAAAAATGCCAATCCCAAGTCCTGGTCTCCCCAAGCGGAAGACGCATTTAAACGGCTCAAGTCTGCATTTTCTTCTGCTCCCGTGCTCTCCAGACCTGACCCATCTAAACCCTTCCTATTGGAGGTAGATGCCTCCTCAGTGGGAGCTGGAGCGGTCCTTCTACAAAAAAATTCTTCCGGGCATGCTGTTACTTGTGGTTTTTTTTCTAGGACCTTCTCTCCGGCGGAGAGAAACTACTCCATCGGGGATCGAGAACTACTGGCCATTAAATTGGCACTTGAGGAATGGAGGCATCTGCTGGAGGGATCAAAATTTCCAGTTATCATTTACACCGATCACAAGAATCTCTCCTATCTCCAGTCTGCCCAACGGCTGAACCCTCGCCAGGCCAGGTGGTCGTTGTTCTTTGCCCGTTTTAACTTTGAAATTCATTTCCGCCCTGCCGACAAGAACATTAGGGCTGATGCCCTCTCTCGTTCCTCGGATGCCTCGGAAGTAGAGGTCTCTCCGCAACACATCATTCCTCCTGACTGTCTGATCTCCACTTCTCCAGCCTCCATCAGGCAAACTCCTCCAGGGAAGACCTTCGTTTCTCCACGCCAACGTCTCGGGATTCTCAGATGGGGTCACTCCTCCCACCTCGCAGGCCATGCGGGCATCAAAAAGTCCTTGCAACTCATCTCTCGTTTCTATTGGTGGCCGACTCTGGAGACGGATGTTGTTGATTTTGTGCGGGCCTGTACTGTCTGTGCCCGGGATAAGACTCCCCGCCAGAAGCCTGCTGGTCTCCTTCATCCTCTGCCTGTCCCTGAACAGCCTTGGTCACTGATTGGTATGGACTTTATTACAGACTTACCCCCATCCCGTGGCAACACTGTTGTTTGGGTGGTCGTTGATCGATTTTCCAAGATGGCACATTTTATTCCTCTTCCTGGTCTTCCTTCAGCGCCTCAGTTGGCAAAACAATTTTTTGTACACATTTTTCGTCTTCACGGTTTGCCCACACAGATCGTCTCGGATAGAGGCGTCCAATTCGTGTCTAAATTCTGGAGGGCCCTCTGTAAACAGCTCAAGATTAAATTAAACTTCTCTTCTTCTTATCATCCCCAATCCAATGGGCAAGTAGAAAGAATTAACCAGGTCCTGGGTGACTATTTACGGCATTTTGTTTCCTCCCGCCAGGATGACTGGGCAGATCTTCTACCATGGGCCGAATTCTCATACAACTTCAGAGTCTCTGAATCTTCTGCTAAGTCCCCATTTTTCGTGGTGTACGGCCGTCACCCTCTTCCCCCCCTCCCTACTCCCTTGCCCTCTGGTTTGCCCGCTGTGGATGAAGTGACTCGTGATCTTTCCACCATATGGAAAAAGACCCAAAATTCTCTTTTACAGGCTTCATCCCGCATGAAAAGGTTTGCCGATAAGAAAAGAAGAACTCCCCCCATTTTTGCTCCCGGAGACAAGGTATTGCTCTCCGCTAAATATGTCCGCTTTCGTGTCCCCAGTTACAAACTGGGACCACGCTATCTTGGTCCTTTCAAAGTCTTGTGCCAGATTAATCCTGTCTCTTACAAACTCCTTCTTCCTCCTTCTCTTCGTATTCCCAATGCCTTCCATGTCTCTCTCCTTAAACCACTCATCATCAACCGTTTCTCTCCCAAACTTGTTTCTCCCACTCCTGTTTCCGGTTCTTCTGACATCTTCTCCGTGAAGGAGATACTGGCCTCCAAGACGGTCAGAGGAAAAAGATTTTTTTTGGTAGATTGGGAGGGCTGTGGTCCTGAAAAGAGATCCTGGGAACCTGAGGACAACATCCTAGACAAAAGTCTGGTCCTCAGGTTCTCAGGCTCCAAGAAGAGGGGGAGACCCAAGGGGGGGGGGTACTGTTACGCCGAGCGCTCCGGGTCCCCGCTCCTCCCCGGAGCGCTCGCAACATCCTCGCAATTGCAGCGCCCCGGTCAGACCTGCTGACCGGGTGCGCTGCGATACCTCTCCCAGCCGGGATGCGATTCGCGATGCGGGTGGCGCCCGCTCGCGATGCGCACCCCGGCTCCCGTACCTGACTCGCTCTCCGTCGGTCCTGTCCCGGCGTGCGCGGCCCCGCTCCTTAGGGTGCGCGTGCGCCGGGTCTCTGCGATTTAAAGGGCCACTGCGCCACTGATTGGCGCAGTTGGCTCAATTAGTGTGTTCACCTGTGCACTCCCTATTTATACCTCACTTCCCCTGCACTCCCTCGCCGGATCTTGTTGCCATTGTGCCAGTGAAAGCGTTCCTTGTGTGTTCCCAGCCTGTGTTCCAGACCTCCTGCCGTTGCCCCTGACTACGATCCTTGCTGCCTGCCCCGACCTTCTGCTACGTCCGACCTTGCTCTTGTCTACTCCCTTGTACCGCGCCTATCTTCAGCAGTCAGAGAGGTTGAGCCGTTGCTAGTGGATACGACCTGGTTGCTACCGCCGCTGCAAGACCATCCCGCTTTGCGGCGGGCTCTGGTGAATACCAGTAGCAACTTAGAACCGGTCCACCAGCACGGTCCACGCCAATCCCTCTCTGGCACAGAGGATCCACCTCCTGCCAGCCGAATCGTGACAGCCAGCATACACACAAAATAGTTGTCTCTCCCACCAAAAATTGTGGGTTTGCCTGATACATGTCTAATGTTTATGGTCAAATAGATATGAAAGGTAACAGCATTCCATAAAGAGTTGTGCAAATCCAGGCAGAACTCTGAAGTAGGCATAAAATAAGCATCTCCGACCCCAGCTATTCCCTATGCAACAATGGCGTACACGTACGTATACTTCCTCCAACTCCTTAGAGACTTAGTGTATTACTTTTTATGCGACACGTTTCACGATCGGACCTATAGGTCCGATCGTGAAACGTGTCGCATATTAAGTAATAAAAAACCGAAAGTCACACGGAGCGTCTTGAGTGCATGCACTACTGGCCTGACCTGCGCTGATAAATCTTGTAGGAGTTAGAGGAAGTATTTGTACATTGACTTCAATGAAAAATTTGTGTCGCTGTTTAACGGGCGCAAAATTTTTCCATGCAGATTACAAATTCTAATTGTGTAAGTGAAAAAAGTCACAAATCATGCAGAAACCTTGGCGGCTAGCCACACATGGACTAGTGGCTTATCAAACAGAGAATCTGCAACAAAAATCCAAGGATCAGTCTCACATTTCTGCCAGAGATTGTTATGCAGATTCATGTCCGATTTTTTTCACATCGTTCATGTGAACATGACCTAAGGGGAGTCCCCCCTTCTCTGTATATAATCTGGAATATAAACCTGGCCATGTTATTTATCTCACACTAAATAAACCATTGGATTTGCTCAGAGTGTCTACAAATGACAGCGCAAGAGCAGAACGAGAACAAGAAGAAAAACAAATTACATGATTCCGTTCATTTCCTCCATTATTGTTTGACCCTAAATACTACTGTCTAATGTACGGGATCAGGAGGAGGCGAGCGTTCGGGTTGCATTACATCGTGCTTTCTGCAGGTTAAACTGTGCCCTTGTTCTGAGATATTTATATTTAGATATTAAGAAGCAATATAGGGAAATCCCAAGCAAGATGACAGGAAGCATGAGAGCATTGGTTGCTAGGCAACTCCAGCTAAAGAAGCGATCAATTATAAAGAATCATAGATACAGACAGTCTGGTGCCAACAAGGGAAATAGATACAGCACTACAATAAGTAATACACCCAGGTATTGTGGCTGAGAGCATACTTACAGTTCAATATTCCCGGCATGTGACATCAGCTCCCGGGAATACATGGGGGTTCTGTAGGGCCTAGATTGTATATACTGAAAATTAATGTAATAGACTAAATTACTCATTAATACTGTGAAAAATAAATCCTCATAGAGCTACATCAAAGGAAAAACATTGGTTATAAATATATATGTACAAATCCATAAAGAGGTATTCCGGCATTGTAAAATAATTGGTACATTCTTAGGGATGGTGAATTAAAAAAAAAAAAAAAAAACATACTTTCCTACTACTGGCCTCCCACAGCTCCCCTTTTGGCTCCTTCCAGTCCCCCATTGCTCTGCTCTTCTCTCTGCTTCCAAAATGAGAGGTTGAAGCAGGACTTGCCCGCACAACCAATCACTGGCCATTGCAGTGCCCATCTTGATCAGTGATTGACCAAGTAGACAGGTCCTGCTCCGACCTCTTATGTAGGAAACAAGTAGAAGAGAGGAGTTAAGTTTGACCGAAAGGAGCCAAAACAGGATCTTTGGGGACTGGTGGGGTAGGTAAGTATCATTTTAAAACACCAGAATACACCTTTAGGGCCCCAAGGAGTTGAGATTATTAACCCCTTAAGGACCTTATTATCCTTCTATGGTTCCTGGGTGACTATAACGTGCCTAAGGGTTCTTCATCTAAGATCCTGCATGCTTTCTTTCCATGTTTCTGCTGGGACAGGTGTAAACATCTTAAAAGAAGTAAAAAAGTTGCACTGTAAAAAAAAAAGATGACTCGACACACAGGAATTCCCTCAAAGCCAAATACTGGCTGAGGTAGTCCAAATACTGTGGCTAGTGGCTAAGCAGGCATTGAAAAGTTTTTAGAAGGGCACCAGAAAGCTTAGATCATCAGGGACTAGGATTGTTGGGTAATAATTCAGGTGAGTATCACTTATTTTATGCTTTTAGGACAGCCTGGGCTTTGAAGAAGAAAAAAATATCCATCCTCTTAACAAAGCACCCCTAAGGAGGAGAGTCCAACACAGGTTCTTGCCACCCAAGAGAAAATAAAGTTGCGTACCATCAAGGATGAGCTTCCAAAAGCCTTACAAACCAGTAAATCCACTTGCATTAAAATAAAAAGTCTAGGCTAGCTTTTTCTTGGCTCGCCTAACATCTTCTATATGTATGTAAAAAAAAAAGGTAGACACCAGTTTGTGACCTACATATGTGCATAGGTGCTCCTGGTCTTATGAGCTCAGATCTAGTCTCCATTTCAGCCTGATAAGATATCCAGACATCACTGTTATAAACTCTATGTTCTATTATCTCTACATATTTACTACCTACCATAACCAGTTTTATTCAAAGATTTAGAAACCACAAACTTCCCTTTCGGCTTTGCTCGATATTTTCAGCATGAAAGTCTGTGCTTGAAAATTTGTGCTATAAACATGTGTATTGATTGTCTTGTCTCCATAGAATAAGATATTCATCTTTTCTCCAGCTATCGATCCCTTCTTTCCAAGAGGACTATACAGAAAAAAGCTTTTCTGTAAACATAAAATATATGAGGGTGTACACTCAATACTGAGCTTGTGTCCGTTACAAATGGATGCTTAGCCACTCTTTAAGGGGTATTAAATCTTTTGGGTTCATTCTTTGTTGCAATCTTGATACATTTGCCTGGATAGTGCATACTGGGCATCCTATTACTTAAAAAATCCTAATACTCATAGGATAACATTTAGGGCCCCTAAAAGTAATATTACCATATATACTCAAGTATAAGCCGACCCGAATATATGCCGACGCCCCCAATTTCACCTCAAAAACCCAGGAAAAGTTATTGACTCGACTATAAGCCTAGGGTGGGAAATACATCATCCCCCCATGTATTCATCCAGACTCCCGTCATCATCCAGACCCCCGTCATCATCCCCCCCCCTTCATCATCACCGCCTGTCAATCCCTTCATCAGTGGTCTTCAACCTGCGGACCTCCAGATGTTGCAAAACTACAACTCCCAGCATGCCCGGACAGCCATCGGCTGTCTGGGCATGCTGGGAGTTGTAGTTTTGAAACCTCTGGAGGTCCGCAGATTGAAGACCACTGCGGCCTTTGTCATCATCCAGACCCCCCTTTAGTTTTCTACTCACCTCTCCTCGGTGGGAAGGAAGGGTGAGCTGGTCCGGGCCATCTATGCTGCAGGGACCGTCCGGTGCGGAGGATTAGCCATTCCGGGCTGTCCATTTTCACCAGGGGGGGGGGCCCTCTTCTCCGCTCCCGGCCTTGCCCCGGACTAGTGATGTTGCCTTGACGACGACGCACAGGGACATTCATGCGCGTCCCTGTGCGTCGTCATCAAGGCAACGTCATTAGTCCGGGGCCGGGCCCGGAGCGGAGAAGAGGGCCCCCCCAGTGAAAATGGACAGCCCGGAATGACTAACCCTCCCCAGCGGACGGTCCCTGCAGCAGAGATGGCCCGGACCAGCTCACCCTTCCTTCCCACCGAGGGGAGGTGAGTAGAAAACTAAAGGGGGTGTTTGGATGATGACGAAGGCCACAGTGGTCTTCAACCTGCTGACCTCCAGAGGTTTCACAACTACAACTCCCAGCATGCTGGGAGTTGTAGTTTTGCAACATCTGGAGGTCCGCAGGTTGAAGACCACTGAGAAGGGACTGACAGGCGGAGAGTTCACTCGAGTATAAGCCGAGGGGGGCGTTTTCAGCACGAAAAATCGTGCTGAAAAACTCTGCTTCTACTCGAGTATATACGGTAGTTGTTTTACCTTTGGCAGCAACAAAATCGGTGTTTCGGTGGATAGGCAATGACCGTTTTTGGCCAAAAAGCCCTTTAGGTGTATAAGATGCTGTTTTTAATTCTAAAGTGACAGAAAGCAATTCCTGGGATTGATGGGGCTGTACTGCTTGAGTATTTTTTTGTGAAATATTCTACTCATAAAATGGCATACTCTTTTCCCGCAATATAGTAAAACATTTCAATATTACAAGCTGCAGTTTGTGAATGTTATTATCAATTTATGTTCTGAGGACACATGAATTTTCCACTGTAGCAAAGTACGGGTGACTCATTCCTTTGTTTTAGCAACAGGCACAGCACAAAGACCAGATAAAATATGCAGAAAGGAAAGCGGGATGAAGACACGTGAATCTCGCTGAATTATAGAAGAAGAAAAAAAGGCCGCTTGGTTTTATCTCCTCGAAACTCTGCAAATCTAAGGATGAATAAATGGAAGTAGACAATGCATTTTTCTGTGAAATTACACTTTCAATAATCTGAATTGAACCATTTATTAATACCTCTTTTGCTTTCCGCTATAACACCAGCTGTTTTATGTCGTTTTTTTTGTTTATGATCCTTGTCTTCTCTGGATGTGGCAAACGACTGAGATTACATAATGTTACGACAGAAATTAATTTCCGATCCTCAAACAACCTGCAATTCCTGGTACTTTTATGTGTATCACTTAGCCCTTTTTTTGTTAATTATTATTAATTGTATTAGAACATAAAGGCCCATTACTATAAGTGTTTTGTTTTGCTGGAAGTTTTCCAGATGTATAAATGTTGGTGGATTTCATCCATATCAGAAATGGTGCATTGACATTCAGTATGTGGATTTAATCCAAGTACTATGTATTGGCATACTGTACGGAAGTCTGCTGTACAATGACCTTTCTTTGAGGTATAGAAAATGGCCAATTTTAAAGGGCAGCCATGATATGGAAAGCTGTTGTTATATAGTGTTGATCAAGCAGAAGGTAAAACAACCCCAAGGGAAAAACCTTGCCTAAAAAGAAGCTAAAAGGAGGCATTCAGATAACAATAACTGATCTCTATAGAACTTGTAATATTTAGGTTCTGTCAGCAATGGCAAACTATGTAAGCAGTGCTGTCTTGCCAAACAACTAACACAAACTGTACCCAATGGACTCCACTGACTTATAATGGGGTCCGTCAGGCTCTGGCATGGTGTCCGTCATTTTGACAGAAAGAAGAGTGCAGCATGCTTCCTTTTTAAAATTACATCAAATCTGATGGATCTACCAATGAAGTCTCCTAGTGGTACTGTGGACAGAGCCTAAGGGCTCATTCAAGTGGCCATTGTGTAAATGAAGCTCCATCGGAACAATGGAAGTTGAGCAGAGAAAAAAAATAATGCATGTACTATTTTTTCTCTCGACTCAACTCAAGTAAAATACCAGATTCCCAATGAAACCCATTCAAATAATCTGTCAGGACCTGATGGTGTCAGTTGTGCTTTGACCCATTTTGGGTCCATTCAGCACAAAAATAACGGACCCAGTACGGAACAGAGCATCTGTTATCTTTCAGCCCCAGTTTTGCTATATCCTTCTTTTACAATGGTTCCCAAATATGTTCATAATATTCCATACATGGTCTTACTAGTGTTTTATTAAAGGGGTACTCTTGCGTTTTAAAACTTATGACCAAGAACAGTGCCCTGGCTCATGCATTGAGCAGGGTTGACACACCCCTCCCCCATAACATGAACATACTCATTATTTTGACGGCTGTTTGAAATTACGGCTATTTTTTATACAACGTGTCCTGGCAGCCACTTTTCCATAGACTTTAATACAACACATTGGCCATGATTTATTAATAGTGGTGTGGAGTTTTCTTGTTGGGTTTTTTCCCAACAGGTATTTTTCCACGGTATTTACTACATTTTGCACTTTTCCCTACTACATTTTGCACTTTTCCCTATGTTTCTTTTTTACACCGCTCAAATCCACCATATTTTCTGTGGAAACCTTAGTAAATATGTAAATATGCCGGGGACATGCCCCCTTTTTGGTGACCACACCTCCTTTTCCAGGTGGCCATGCCCCTTTTTTGGGTTTCCTCAGTAAAATGGAGAGTTATTCAGTTTTTTTTTTTCTTTGCCACAAATTCTGGCTGTATGCAACCCATTAAGCTCCATGGGCCCGCTACCAGTACTAGGGTACATTGGCATGGACGGATTTGATTGATGTGTTTCCCTCTGTGAGTTTGAATGGGGGGTGGTCTCTACGCTGGCTGTCTGCAGCTTTTCAGCTGATTAATTTTTGCTGTGAAAAATTTGCCAGATTTTCCACAGCAGAAATTCCGCTGCCAAAAATTTGCTGCTGAGAGCCCGCCCCCATCCTAACACCAAAAACGCGCTATGAGTTCCCAATCAAATATGCCCTTGTGAACTAACCCCTGTATGGTATACATTGCCAGGTGTTGAGAGGTTGAGACAACATATGCCTCCAGAATACTGGGGAAACAGAATTTGAACACAGCCTATTCCACTAAGTGAAAAATATCTGCCCTTTCTGTTGCCATTTGGCTTATTTACTAGTACATGGAGATTTTGGGTAGAAATCATTTTAAACATGTGGTATATTTCCAAAAGAACTTTAGCCCACCACACCTGCAATTATTTGGAATCCTCGCCTCAGAGCACGAACAGCTTGAGCATGTCAGAACCACCAATACAAAAGTAGTGCCAGCTCCTTTGGCTATGGTCCACAGTTTTTATCAAATTTAATTTAATAATTTGTGGTATTTAAACTTTAAAGCGTACCTGTTGGGTTCCACAAAAAAAAATACATAAATGTATTTCTATTTCTAAATAACCCCTTTAAAATTGTGATACTTTCAAAAAGATTTCCCTAAGAGTAGTGTCGGTTAAAAGTAGCATACAAAATTATAAAAATGCAGTGGCCCCATTGGGCAACTAACGCGCTTCGAACTGGAAGTCAAGACTAGAAGTTTCCAGTTCGAAATGCATCAGTCACCCACTGGGGCTTCTGTGTTTTTATTATTTTTGTATTCTACTATTTCTAGATATTTTGGACCGTATCCACGTGAGCCGGTACTACGTTTTGGGAAAACTTTTTGCAGCTATTACCATCTGATATAGTTGAATGCTGTTAGCTACAGCACGCTCCGCGCTAGTAAATCCCTGTGCTTAAAAAGGTCAAATACTACAAATTATTAAATGAAATTTGATAAAAACCCTGAGCCAATAATGAAGTACGACCAATGAATAATTTATCCATGATACGTACCATCACGTAAAGCAATCTGTGGCTCGCTCCTTTAGAGAAGTCGTAGGGGAAGTCACATGTACATTTTTAAGGGAAAATTAATTACAAAGATAACCGAGGCCGGATTAGGTGCCTCGGTTCCATTGACATGAATCGAATCTGAATAACTGAATTAAGGAGATCGGTTCTGTAATGAGATGCTCCTCATTTGGTATGGGAGAGCTTTGGCTTAGGTGCCCTAAGCCTAATCTTACGTGAAGCGGGGGTCTGTACTTCATTGTGGAGTTCACCACACAAAACTGTATTGCACTTTTCAATACAGCTTAAGTAATTGGAATGGTGATGTGTATACAAACGCCTGGCTAAAGGAGATAAGTTTTCATACCCTTTAGGAAAATAAATAAATTAATAATTAATTAATTAAAAAGTGCCAGAGCTGTATATAATAGTACAATAGTATAAATGTGCTTTGCTTTGTTTCTTCTTTTCACACGCCAAATACATTTTTACTGGTTGTTCCTCAGAACATAAAACCAGGGTGCATCCAGCTTTTAAAAAACTACAAATCTCAGCGTGCTCAGACAGCCAAAGGCTTTCTGGGCACGCTGGGAGTTGTAGTTTTTTAACAGCTGGAGGGAATCTGTCTACCTTGCCTCCCATGTGGCTGCCGATTTTTTCCTACTGATAGAGCCTGTGGCAGACTTTACAATAGAGCGCAGATGGAATGGATCATTGCATGAAAAATGTCTGCGTTGATCTATATGAGTCATCTAATGAAGGGGGGACTAATGTGTTAAAAAAAGAAAAGAAGAAACAATAAAGGTTTTTCCCCAAAAAATGTACCCATACAAAACATTTCCATAAAAAAAAAAAAAAACATTAAATATATCTGGTATTGCCATGTGCGAAATGGTCTGAAACATTAAAATAGACCATTATCCATCCCATAGGGTGAATGGAACTAGAAAAAAAACAACCAAATTTATTTATTTTTTTTGTCACAAAATTGAATAAAAAGCGATCAAACAATCTTTTTTAAGAAGTAAAATAAAACAAAACCAATATCACTTGGGGATTGTTGTCGTCGTAGTGACCTACAAAAGAAAGCTAATTTGTCATTTTTACCATAAAATGTACTGCGTAGAAACAAACAAACAAAAAAAAAAACTTTTTTTTCCAGTGTCTCCCCACAGATCATTTTTAAGGGTTTTATCTGCGGTAAAATAAGTATTTACAATTGATCCCGCATAAAACAAGCCCTTAAAATGGCCCTGTAGATGGAAAATTTTAAGAATAATGGATTTTAAAAGTCGAGGAGACCTTTACTTCCCCAAGCTATAAGAGAAGTAGCCATTTAAGGGGTTAATTAGGAATAGAAAAATAAAGATAATTTCTTCAAAAAATTAGCGCCACTCTTGTCCTTAGGTTGTGTGCAGTATTACAAACTGACTCCATTCACTTCAATGGAACTGAGCTGCAATACCACACACAATCTGAGGGCAGAGGTGGTGCTGTTTTTTTGAAGAAATCTGCTCTGTTTTTCTGATCCCTGATATCCCTTGGCCACTAAGAGATTGGCCACTTTCTATTATATTAAATATTTGCATGTATTCTAATAGTTAATTTTTGTGACTTGCTGCCCAGTACTGTAGCTGTGATGAGCCATTCTTTATTATTCCCAACCCCTTGCTCCCCCATCTTTCAGAGCAGCATGATGGCAAACCCATACATAGGATGGTGGCACATGGAAAATAATATGCCATTCACGTTCCACTGTGTGCTCCGTAGGAATACACTGGTTACCCATACGCTTGATGGGGGAACAAGGGGTGGAAGTTCCCCATTGTGAAGAACGGGCACATCAGAGTTACAGTACCAGGCAGTAATTCATATAAATTAACTATTAAATTAATTGCTGATATTAACTAATTTACTGCTCTAAAGCCATGCAATGGGTCACCATTAGTCTACAACTACTTGATGGCATTATTCCTTTGCGCAGTATGTCATCATGACTTATGTGTATTGTATAGTAGGATTGTTTAAACAAACAGTAGGGCAGCATTATTTATGTACAGTATACTCTGCTAGGTTTCATTATTTACTGTATCACTCTGTATTTGTAGGTGTACAGATGCTGCTTATAAATAACTAGGGATGAGTGAATCTGAATCCGTTACAAATTTCAGGAAAAATTTGATTAGTAACTAATGCGAATATCGCCGCTATTCGATTATGTGAATCGCTTCATTAACCCCTTAAGGATTCAGGACGTATGAGTACGTCCTAAGTCCGGTCCCTGTCTATAACGCGGGGTCCCGGCGGGACCCCGCGTCATAGCGGGATGGTCCCGGCGCCTATTCACAGCCGGGACCCGCGACTAATAGCGCGCGGCCGCGATCGTTCGGCCACGCGCTGTTAACCCTTCCCATGCGGCGCTCAAAGCTGAGCGCCGCATTGAAAGTGAAACTAAATGCTTCCCAGCTGCTCAGTTGGGCTGATCGGGGTCATTGCGATAAAATCGCGAGGCCCCGATCAGCTACCCGGAGTGAAGAAGGTCTCTTACCTTCTCTGGCGGCGTCCGCTCCGATTGATTACTCCCAGCCTGAGTTACAGGCTGGAGCAATCAATCACTGATTTCACTGATTGTTGCCATGCAACGGCAAGGCAGCAGTCTGTGAATGAAATCAGCCATTGCAAGCTGATAGGTCTCTATGGCACCTATCAGCTTGCAAAAAAAAAGTGTAAAAAAAAAAGTTAACCCTTTCAGGTATTCCCTTCTGAATTAAAAGTTTGAATCACCCGGCATTTCCTAGTAACAAAATAAAACAGTGTAAATAAAAACAAAAAGACACATATGTGGTATCACCGTGTGCGGAAATGTACGAATTATAAAAATATACCGCTTCAATGACGTACGCGCATAGTACAAAATAGCGCATTTTTTATCACTTTTTATACCACAAAAAAGTGAATAAAAAGGTGATCAAAAAGTCTGATCAGAGCAAAAATTGTACCACTAAAAACTTCAGATCACAGCGCAAAAAATGAGCCCTCACAGCCCCCTAAACACAGAAAAATAAAAAAGTTATAGGGCTCATAAAATGACAATTTTAAACGTATACATTTTCCTGCATGTATTTATGATTTTTTTCTGAAGTAATGCACAGTTAAACCTATACAAGTAGGGTATTATTTTAACCATATGGACCTACAGAATAAAGATAGGGTGTCACTTTTACCGAAAAATGTACTGCGTAGAAACGGAAGCCCCCAAAATTTACAAAATGGCATTTTTTCTTCAAGTTTGTCGCACAATGAATTTTTATTCCGTTTCGTCGTGGATTTTCCGGTAAAATGACTTATGTCACTGTAAAGTAGAATTGGTGGCGCAAAAAAATAAGCTATAATACAGATTTTTTGGTGTAAAATTTTAAGGGTTATGATTTTTTAAAGGCAAGGAGGAAAAAACGAAAATGCAAAAGCGTGAAATCGCTCAGTCCTTAAGGGGTTAAACTCCATTTAGAGCGGTCCAGGCTCCAGGGGCCAGGCATCTAAAATAGCGGATCCACATGTGAGGACATGGGGCAAGGAATCCAAGGAAGGCGGGAACAAGGGTGGGCAGGATGACCCTGAATCACATGCAGCATGCAGACTATCAGCAGTCAGCCAGCCCTGTGTCACAGCCCTATATAATCGGCAGCCATCTTGCGGCCATTCACATCAGCATTCTATTGCAGAGAGAGAGAGAGAGAGCAACAGAGAGCCGTGTGTGATGCACAGAAAATATTTTTTACACCAGCGATTCACCTCAAGACCAAATCCAGCCTAGAAGCACTGATAGTGAAGGGAGAGAGATTGAGAGAGAAAGTGCAATTGTTGGTGTATTACAGCAGTGATTCACCTCAAGTCCAAATCCATCCGAGAAGCACTGACAGGAAAGGGAGAGAGACTCAGTACACAGCGTCTATGTGCTGCAGCACTGGTGTGTACAACAACTGAAAAGCTAAAAGTTGCCAGCCAGTTAGGGTGAGCAGAGCATTAAAAGCTTATTGTCCTCTATTAAGAGTAACCTGTGCGTACATCTAAGTGGTGTACCATTTTGTTCCTGTTAAAGTCTCAAGGGCCTAACTACTGTGAAAGGCCAGCCAAAAGTAAACACCTGTTGGTGTTGTAGACAAATTCTGTTTTAAAGGGGCACTCCGCCCCTAGACATCTTATCCCCTATCCAAATGACATCTTATCCCCTATCCAAATGCACGTAATGACGGGCAATACAGGGGCCGGAGAATCGTTACGTCACAGCTCCGCCCCTCGTGACGTCACGGCCCGCCCCCGTCAATACAAGTCTATGGGAGGGGGCGTGGCGGTCATCATGCCCCCTGCCATATACTTGCATTAAGGGGACGGGCCATGATGTCACGAGAGGCGGAGCCATGACGTCACGCTGCTCCGGCCCCTGTATCGCCCGTCATCACGCACAGAGCGAACTCGCTCTGCGCAGTAATGATGGCGGGGGTGATTTAACATCTTATCCCCTTTCCTTTGGATGGGGGATAAGATGCCAGGCGCGGAGTACCCCTTTAAGCGTACTGGAGCGCATTGTACTTCCCTCATAAGTGCATACCAAATAAATACATCTAAATAATGTACCATGTTGTTCCTGTCAAAGTCTTAAGGGCCTAGATACTGTGAAAGGCCAGCCAAAAGTAAACACCTACTGGTGTTGTAGACATTGTAGACATTTAAGCGTACTGGAGTGCATTGTACTTCTCTCTTAAGTGCATGCCACATACGTACATCTAAGTGGTGTACCATTTTGTTCCTCTTAAAGTCTTAAGGGCCTAGATACTGTAAAGGCCAGCCAAAGTACACACTTGCTGGTGTTGTAGACAAATACTGTTTTTAGCGTAGTGGAGCATATTGTACTCCCCTCATAAATGCAGTGTGTCAGACAGAGAAGTGCCAGGACGTGCACAGAGGAGTGACAAAGGCCTAAATTCATCAGGCACAGGCAAAGGTCACAGCAGACTAGGGGGGAGTGGCATCAGGAGTCGCAGCCAGAGGCCTGAGCTCCTGGTATCAGCCTGTGGTCGTGTCTCGACCAGGAACCCATCTGCTGTTTTTGACTGGTTAACTCGGTCATCCACTTCATCACAAGTGACATCTGACACCCCCAGTCAACAGTAGGTGAGTTCCTCAGACACAATCATCAGGTGGCACGGCAAGGGAGCAGTCCCTGTCCTCCAATTGCCTCTGTCCTATGCTGTTCCCTCCCCCATAGAAGTATCCTATGCTGTGGGTTCAGCTCCACTTTTTAGTCAGGATGATCTACTAGAGGACAGTCAGCAGTTACTGCCCAGCCAAGAAGTGGAGGAGACATCCCCTGCTTCCCTTGCTAGGCGTGCAAGTAGTGATGAGGAGAGTGGTGTGGTAGGTGGTGTTGGGAGCGTTCAGGCTTCTGAAGCACACACTGTTGAGGAACCTGAGGAGGATGTCAATGACCTGCTGACACAACTCGATGAAGATGAAGCCAATCGAACTTGGGAGCCGGGTGCAGAATGGACTTCATCATCATCAGAAAAAGAGGGTTGCAGGTTGCCCATGAGGCAGCAGTTAAGCCAGCAAGGTGGTAGCATGGTTGGGAGTCAGCATGGTGGCAGCATTGGGAAGTCTGGAGCCAAATGTGCCCGGGATAGACCACCTGCTTTGCGGTAGCCTACATGCCCGGAGGTAGTGGAACAGGGGTCCCTGGAGTTGGCGGCAGTAGCTGTCAGTCAGTGCGAACTGTTGGGGGGGAAATTAGCTACTCTGCAGTGTGTCAGTTTTTCATCAAGCATCCGGAGGATGTTAACATGGCCACATGCAATTTAAAAAAATATCTTTAATCTTTTCAATTGTGAGGCCCTTTGGTCTGGTCAGGCTGCCGCCAACTCCAGGCTTTGTCATTCTGTCACTATATGCTCTCCTCTTGCTGCTGCCACTTCCAGGCTGGGTGGTTCTGCCACTATATGATCTCCTCTTGCTGCCGCCAATTCCTGGCTGTGTCATTCTGCCAGATTATGTTCTCCTCATGCTGCTGCCACCTCCAGGCTGTGTCATTTTGCCACCATATGGTCTCCTTATGCTGTTGGCACCTTAAATTAAACTTTTAACATTTTAATCTAAAATCTTCAATTTAAATTTTCAAAAATATATTTAAAGGGGTACTCAGATGAAAAACTTTAAATCAACTGGTGCCAGAAAGTTAAACAGATTTGTAAATTACTTCTATAAAAAAATCTTAATTCTTCCTGTACTTATTAGCTGCTGAATACTACAGTGGAAATTATTTTCTGTTTGAAACACAGAGCTGTCTGCTGACATCATGAGCACAGTGCTTTCTGCTGACATCTCTGTCCATTTTAGGAACTGTCCAGAATAAAAGGAGATCCCCATAGCAAACATATGCTGTTCTGGACAGTTCCTAAAATGAACAGAGATGTCAGCAGAGAGCACTGTGCTCATGATGTAAGCAGACAGCTCTGTGTTTCAAAAAGAAAAGAATTTCCGCTGTAGTATTCAGCAGCTAATAAGTACAGGAAGGATTAAGATTTTTTAATAGAAATAATTTACAAATGTGTTTAACTTTCTGGCACCAGTTGATTTTTAAAAAAAAGTTTTTCACCGGAGTACCTCTTTAACCTCTTAAGGACCCAGGGCGTATGGATACGCCCTCACACCCTGGGCCTTAAGGACCCAGGGCGTATCCATACGCCCTGGCGTTTTCCGGTCTCTGCCGCGCGCCGGGCAGAGATCGGAACTGGATGCCTGCTGAAATCCTTCAGCAGGCATCCAGGGCAAACGCCGAGGGGGGCCATGTAGGCCCCCCATGTCGGCGATCGCCGCAAATCGCAAGGGAAATCGCCCTTGCAATCTGCGGCGTTACCGGGCTGATCGGGTCTCTGGGACCTGACCGCCCGGTAATTTCGCATGATCCCAGCTGTCACAGACAGCCAGGACCATGCTGAAGTATCGGAGCGAGGTGGCAAGCCTGCCACCTCCTCCTATACCCTGCGATCCGTCGGTTAGTTAACCGACCAATCGCAGGAGGGGGGGCGGTTATTCCTCCCGTCCTGCCCGGCCCCTGAAAGTCCGGAGAGGACGGGAGGAAGACCGGAGGACGCGGTGGGGGACGGGGGAGTGCTGGGGACCGGCCCCGGAACTTACCTCGTCCCTGAAGACCCGGATCCCTGCGATGAAGACGGCGGCGGCAGCGGCGACAGGTGAGTTGATCTTCAGCCGCAGTCGGGCCCTTTACAGCAATGCACGTCGACGTAAAGCGACATGCATTGCTGTAATGGGACCCTGTAAACGACAACTCCCAGCATGCCCAGACAGCCCTTGGCGTCTAGGCATGCTGGGAGTTGCAGTTTTGCAACATCTGGAGGTCCACAGTTTGGAGACCACTGTGCCCTTCCAGATGTTGCAAAACTACACATCCTCAGCATGCCCTTACTGTCCAGGCATGCTGGGAGTTGTAGTTCTGTAACATCTGGCCCTTCAGATGTTGCAGAACTACAACTCCCAGCATGCCTGGACAGTTTTGGCATACTGGGAGTTGTAGTTTTGCAACATCTGGAAGGGCACAGATAGAAAACCACTGTATTAGTGGTCTGCAAACTGTAGTCCTCCAGATGTTGCAAAACTACAACTCCAAGCATGCTGGGAGTTGTAGTTTGGCAACATCTGGCGCTAAAGATGTTGCCGAACTACTACTCCCAGCATGCCTGAGAATGTTTGGGAGTTGTGGTTTTGCAACAGCTGGAGGCACACTGGTTGGGAAACATTGTCTGTTTCCTAACTCAGTGTTTCCCAACCCGTGTGCCTCCAGCTGTTGCAAAACTATAACTACCAGCATGCACTGATAGACTGTGCATGCTGGGAGTTGTAGTTTTGCAACAGCTGGAGGTCCCCCCCCCTGTGAATGTACAGGGTACATTCACATGGGCAGGGGGCTTACAGTGAGTATCAGGCTGCAAGTTTGCGATGCAGCAAATTTTGCGCGGCAGCGTGAAACTCGCTGTAACCCCCCGCCCGTGTTACTGTACCCTAAAAACACTACACTTCACTAACACAAAATAAAATAAAAAGTAAAAAACACTACATATACACATACCCCTACACAACCCCCCTCCCCTCCCCAATAAAAATGAAAAACGTCTGGTACGCCACTGTTTCCAAAATGGAGCCTCCAGCTGTTGCAAAACAACAACTCCCAGTATTGCTGGACAGCCGTTGACTGTCCAAGCATGCTGGGAGTTTTGCAACAGCTGGAGGCACCCTGTTTGGGAATCACTGGCGTAGAATACCCCTATGTCCACCCCTATGCAAATCCCTAATTTAGGCCTCAAATGCGCATGGCGCTCTCACTTTGGAGCCCTGTCGTATTTCAAGGCAACAGTTTAGGGCCACATATGGGGTATCGCCGTACTCGGGAGAAATTGACTAACATATTTTGGGGGCTTTTTCTCCTTTCACCCCTTATGAAAATGTGAAGTTGGGGTCTACACCAGCATGTTAGTGTAAAAAAATAAATTTTTTACACTAACATGCTGGTGTTGCCCCATACTTTTCATTTTGACAAGAGGTAAAAGGGAAAAAAGCCCCCAAAAATTTGTAATGCAATTTCTCCTGAGTACAGAGATACCCCATAAGTGGGCGCAAAGTGCTCTGGGGGCGCACAACAAGGCCCAGAAGGGAGAGTGCACCATGTACATTTGAGGTGATTTGCACAGGGGTGGCTGATTGTTACAGCGGTTTTGACAAACGCAAAAAAAACAAAACCCCACATGTGACCCCATTTCGGAAACTACACCCCTCACGGAATGTAATGAGGGGTGCAGTGAGAATTTACACCCCACAGGTGTCTGACAGATCTTTGGAACAGTGGGCTGTGCAAATTAAAAATGTTGTACAGACCACTGTTCCAAAGATCTGACAGACACCAGTGGGGGGTAAATGCTCACTGTACCCCTTGTTACGTTCCTCAAGGGGTCTAGTTTCCAAAATGTATGCCATGTGGGGGTTATTTTGCTGTCCTGGCACAATAGGGGCTTCCTAAATGCGACATGCCCCCCAAGCAAAATTTGCTCTCAAAAAGCCAAATATGACTCCTTCTCTTCTGAGCATTGTAGTTCGCTCGTAGTGCACTTCAGGTCAACTTATGGGGTACCTCCATACTCAGAAGAGATGGGGTTTCAAATTTTGGGGGGTATTTTTTGCTATTAACCCTTGCAAAAATGTGAAATTTGGGGGGAAACACCCATTTTAATGAATTTTTTTTTTTTTTTTACGTATGCAAAAGTCGTGAAACCTCTGTGGGGTATTAAGGCTTACTTTATTCCTTGTTACGTTCCTCAAGGGGTCTAGTTTCCAAAATGGTATGCCATGTGGGTATTTTTTGCTGTCCTGGCACCATAGGGGCTTCCTAAATGGGACATGCCCCCGAGCAAAATTTGCTCTCAAAAAGCCAAATATGACTCCTTCTCTTCTGAGCATTGTAGTTCGCCCGTAGTGCACTTCAGGTCAACCTATGGGTTACCTCCATACTCAGAAAAGATGGGGTTACAAATTTTGGGGGGTATTTTCTGCTATTAACCCTTGCAAAAATGTGAAATTTGGGGGGAAACACACATTTTAGTGAAATTTTATTTTATTTTTTTACATATGCAAAAGTCGTGAAACACATGTGGGGTATTAAGGCTCACTTAATTCCTTGTTACGCTCCTCAAGGGGTCTTGTTTCCAAAATGGTATGGCATGTGTTTTTTTTTTGCTGTTCTGGCACCATAGGGGCTTCCTAAATGCAACATGCCCCCCAAAAACCATTTCAGAAAAACGTACTCTCCAAAATCCCCTTGTCACTCCTTCGGTTCTGAGCCCTCTACTGCGCCCACCGAACACTTTACATAGACATATGAGGTATGTGCTTACTCGAGAGAAATTGGGCTACAAATTTAAGTATACATTTTCTCCTTTTACCCCTCGTAAAAATGCAAAAATTAGGTCTACAAGAACATGCGAGTGTAAAAAATGAAGATTGTGCATTTTCTCCTTCACTTTCCTGCTATTCCTGTGAAACACCTAAAGGGTTAAAAGGCTGACCAAATATCATTTTGTATACTTTTGGGGGTGCAGTTTTTATAATGGGGTCATTTGTGGGGTACTTCTAAGATGAAGATCCTTCAAATCCATTTCAAACCTGAACTGGTCCCTGAAAAATAGTGAGTTTGGAAATTTTGTGAAAAATTGGAAAATTGCTGCTGAACTTTGAAGCCCTCTGGTGTCTTCCAAAAGTAAAAACTTGTCAATTTTATGATGCAAACATAAAGTAGACATATTGTATATGTGAAAAAAAAAATTAAAATATTTTGAATATCCATTTTCCTTACAAACAGAGAGCTTCAAAGTTAGAAAAATGCAACATTTTCTAATTTTTCATAAATTTTTCAAATTTTTCACCAAGAAAGGATGCAAGTTACAATTTTTTTTTACCACTATGTTAAAGTAGAATATGTCACGAAAAAACAATCTCGGAATCAGAATGATAACTAAAAACATTCCAGAGTTATTAATGTTTAAAGTGACAGTGGTCAGATGTTCAAAAAATGGCCGGGTCCTAAGGTGTAAAATGGCTGGGTCCTTAAGAGGTTAATCTTCTCTATTGTAAGGTCTAGGCTGAGAGGCAGGGGCTGGAACAGGTGGTAGCTTGTCTGGCGGAGGACTGCCAGCTCGATTTTAAGATGCAAGTATGAGCTTTTTCACTGCAGCCACTTCTAGCTTTATGCACCCACTTATCCAATGGCATAGAAGCTGAATTTGCTCCTGTCCAAGTTGCTGGGGCTACAGTCCCTCCCTTTTGAAGTGGACACTCAATTTTAAGATACAAGTATGATCTTTTTCACTGCAGCAACTTATACACTGCAGCAAATTTTACACTATTGGAGCTGAAATTATCGCGGCTGTTGGCACCAGACTTGCCCTCCAATGGGTCCTCAATAGAGATGAGCAAATTAAAAAATTAAAAAATTCACTCCTCTCTAGTCGTCATATATTATCTCTTGAATTAACACAAGAATCCATTGAAACAGTTTGGAGTGATAACAATGAGCCATAACTGATTAAAGGAAACATTTGCTGTTCCACACAGAGTAAGACAGTCGGGGCGGGCGTGCTGAGAGGCTGGGGCTGGAACAGGTGGTAGCTCACCTCGCGGCGGACCACCAGCTTGATGCTCACCAGAATGGGTACTCAAAAAATTTTAATCAATTCAAATTAAATGAAATAAAAATTACATAACAAATCTCTTTAACCCCTTAAGGACGCAGCCCTTTTTCACCTTAAGGACTGAGCCCTTTTTCGCAATTCTGACCACCGTCGCTTTACGAATTAATAACGCGAAAATGCTTTGACCGAATATTCTGATTCTGAGATAGTTTTTTCGTGACATATTCTACTTTATTTTGGGGGTAAATTTTCGGCGTTACTTGCATCCTTTTTTGGGGAAAAATCCACAAAATTTCATGAAAATTTAGAAAATTTTGCATTTTTCTAACTTTGAAGCTCTCTACTTGCAGTGGCGTCGCTAGGGGGGGCAGATGAGGCCATGCCCCCCCCCTAGATCAGGCAATTGCCCCCCCCCCTGAAATTGCTGCCCCTCCCGATACTATAGTATTGATGAGCGGGAGCTGTCAGCCCCGGCTCCACTGTCCCCTCACCTGCAGCATTTGCATCGTGTGAACCGCGGGGACACCATCCTCTGCAGGCTGCCTGTCAGTACTGAGGATGCTTCGGTCTCAGCATCATTCAGTCTGCAGTCATTACACTGTGCAGGGGCTTGGAAGAGAGATAAGCTCGTCCCCCTCTCACTCCTCTGTATTTCCTGCAGGCTGGGCTGAGTTTCCTGCACCTCCACCACAGGCCCGGACACCCACCCAATGCCTCCAGACCCCCCTGCCCACCCTGATGCTGCCCTTCATGGTAGGTAACTTTGGGGTGAGGAGGAGGGGGGGGTCAGGAGACAGTGAGAGGTAAAGGGGGACTCTTATCAGTGTTTTCCAGCAGAGGCCTCTAACTGTAGTAAAACTACAACTCCCAGCTTGTATTTGGCTTTGTGGGCATACTGGTAGTTGTAGTTTTACAACAGCTGGAGGCACCCTGGTTGGGGAACACTGATCTATCTGTCTATCTATCTCCTATCTATCTCTCATATCTATCTATCTATCTATATCATATCTATCTATCTAATATCTATCTATCTATCTCATATCTATCTATCTCATTTCTATCTATCTCATATCTATCATCTATCTCTCTCATATCTATCTATCTCATATCTATCATCTATCTATCTCATATCTATCTATCTATCTCATATCTATCTATCTCGTATCTATCTATCTATCTCATATCTATCTATCTATCTATCTCATATCTCTCATATTCATCAATCTCATATCTATCTATCTATCTATCTATCTCATATCTATCTATCTCATATCTATCCATCTCATATCTATCTCTCATATCTATCTATCTCTCATATCTATTTATCTATCTATCTATCTATGTATCTCTCATATCTATCTTTCTACCTATCACACTGCTGCCAGCATCTATTTTTCATTTATTTACAGCCTATCTAGATGCCGAGATAGGTAAGATAAGTTATAGATTGTGGGGCATCCGGGCGCTAGGACCCCCTACAATCTCCTGAACAGGGCCCCTGCAGTCTGCTGGAAGGGGGTGCCGGCCGACATGCCCCCTCCATGTATCGCATGTGTTGGTCGCGGCTTCCTGCGGGGGACATTGGAATGGCCACTTCCGGCAGACTGACAGTGCCCCATTATGTGCCCCTCACTTATAATTCCCCCTGTCATGTGCCCCTCACTTATAATGCCCCCGTGTCATGTGCCCCTCACTTATAATGCCCCCCTGTCTTGTGCCGCTAACAAATAATGTGCTCTGATTTATAATGCCCCCTTTTATGTGCCCCTTACTTAAAATGCCCCCTGAGGGTGCAGGACAGGGGGCATTATATGTGAGGGGAACATAACGGGGCATTATAAGTCGAAGCACATTATATGTTAGCGGCTCAAGACAGGGGGGCATTATAAGTGAGGGGCACATGACACGGGGGCTCCTCATGTATAATGCCCCCCTGTCATGTGCCCCTCACATTTAATGCCCCCCTGTCATGTGCCCCTCACATTTAATGCCCCCTGTCATGTGCCTCTCACTTATGCCCCCTGTTATGTGCCCCTTACTTAAAATGCTCCCTGAGGGTGCAGAGCAGGGGGCATTATATGTGATGGGAACATTGCAGGGGCATTAAATGTGAGGGCCACATGACAGGGGGGCATTAAATGTGAGGGACACATGACAGGGGGGCATTAAATGTGAGGGGCACATGACAGGGGAGCATTATAAGTGAGCGGCACATAACAGAGGGCATTCAATGTGAGGAGCACATGACAGGGGGGCATTACAAGCCTTCACTTATAATGCCCCCCTGTCTTGGGACCCTCACTTATAATGCCCCCCTGTCTTGAGCCGCTAACATATAATGTACTTGGACTTATAATGCCCTGTTATGTGCCCCTTACTTATAATGCACCCTGTTATGTGCCCCTTACTTATAATGCATCCTGTTATGTGCCCCTTACTTATAATGCACCCTGTTATGTGCCCCTTACTTAAAATGCCCCCTGAGGGAGCAGGACAGGGGCATTATATGTGAGGGGAACATTGCAGGGGCATTATAAGTGAGGGGTACAGCACAGGGGGGAATTATATGGTAGGGGCACAGGACAGAGGGCATTAATATTATGAGGGGGAACAGGGCAGGTCATAGTTATATGTGCAGGCACAGGATGGGGCATTATTACTATATATGAGGGGCACAGAATATAAGGAATTTCTGGGGTAGTACGATTTTCATTAGCCACAATACATCATGGTATTGTATTCAGAGGGATATTTAAAGCGTACAGTGTGTGGCAGTATTATATTCAGGGGTACAGTGTGTGGCAGTATTATATTCAGGGATACAGTGTGTGGCAGTATTATATTCAGAGGTAAAGTGTGTGGTAGTATTATATTCAGGGGTACAGTGTGTGGCAGTATTATATTCAGGGGTACAGTGTGTGGCAGTATTATATTCAGAGGGTACAGTGTGTGGCAGTATTATTCAGTGGGTACAATGTGTGGCACTATTATATGCAGTGGGTACAATGTGTGGCAGTATTATATTCATTGGGTACAGTGTGTGGCAGTATTATTCAGAGGGTACAATGTGCGGCAGTATTATATTCATTGGGTACAGTGTGTGGGCAGTATTATATTCAGTTGGTACAATGTGTGGCAGTATTATATTCATTGGGTACAGTGTGTGGGCAGTATTATATTCAGTGGGTACAGTGTGTGGCAGTATTATATTCAGTGGGTACAATGTGTGGCAGTATTATTCAGTGGGTACAATGTGTGGCAGTATTATATTCATTGGGTACAGTGTGTGGCAGTATTATATTCAGTGGGTACAGTGTGTGGCAGTATTATATTCAGTGGGTACAATGTGTGGCAGTATTCAGTGGGTACAATGTGTGGCAGTATTGTATTCAGTGAGTACAGTGTGTGGCAGTATTATATTCAGAGGGTACAGTGTGTGCCAGTATTATATTCAGAGGGTACAATGTGTAGCAGTATTATATTCAGTTGGTACAGTGTGTGGCAGTATTATATTCAGTGGGTACAGTGTGCAGCGGTATTATATTCAGTGGGTACAATGTGTGGCAGTATTCAGTGGGTACAGAGTGTGGCAGTATTATATTCAGTGGGTACAATGTGTGGCAATATTATATTCAGTGGGTACAATGTGTGGCAGTATTATATTCAGTGGGTACAATGTGTGGCAGTATTATTCAGTGGGTACATTGTGTGGCAGTATTCAGTGGGTACAATGTGTGGCAGTATTATTCAATGGGTACATTGTGTGGCAGTATTCAGTGGGTACAATGTGTGGCAGTATTATTCAGTGGGTACAATGTGTGGCAGTATTATATTCATTGGGTACAGTGTGTGGCAGTATTATATTCAAATATAAGTATTATATTCAAAGTGAGTTGTAGTATATTCGGAGGGTACAGTGTGTGTTTGGCAGTATTATAATAATACTTTTTTCATATAGAGGTTTAGAATCCGCTGACATAGTGAGGAGCCGTCTGGGCATCAAGTTCTTCAGCCAGAACATTTAGCTGGACCTGGCGGTATGTACTATCTGAATTAGATAAGGAAAGACTATAGAGAAGACATCACCTATAGTCACTGATATCATTGTGTATTGTCCTACAGTGCTGCCTCTATCTGTGCCTGCTCTTAACGGAAATCCACCGCTATGAGCAGACACGCTTTTGATGTGTATACTCGCCCACATCATGGCTGCTCCTCCTGTTCTCCGAGCAATGCCGAGTGCAGGCGCGATGTGTGCGAGTATACACATCAAAGCGTGTCTGCTCGTAGCGGAGGATTGCCGTAATGATCAGGCACAGATGGGGGCAGCACTGTAGGGTCCATTGTTGGGGGATCCACAGCGTAAAATATGCTGAGGATCCGTCCGTGTGAATGAGACCTAAAGACACAAGGCGTATGTGTACGCACAGTGCCTGCTCTCACTGTGTTGTATAAATCATTAGCTAGAACCCTCGGCTAATGCCAGACATCACCAATAAGGCTGATGTCCGACATTAACACTTTAGATGCAGCTATCAAAGTTGATGGTAGTGTCCAAAAGTTTTAACGCCTTAAGGACATAGCGTTTTTACGTTTTTGCACTTTTGTTTTTTCCTCCTCAACCTTTAAAAATCATAACTCTTTCAATTTTGCACCTAAAAATCCATATTATGGCTTATTTTTTGCGCCACCAATTCTACTTTGTAGTGACATCAGTCATTTTACCCAAAAATCTACGGCAAAAATGGCAAAAAAAAAATCATTGCGCAACAAGAATGTATGAGGATTTTAAATTACATTTTTTTTTTTTATTAAACATGTTCTGCACAGTGTGTGTGTGTGTATATATATATATATATATATATATATATATATATATATCTATCTATCTATCTATCTATCTATATATATATATATATATATATATATATATATATATATACAAAGCAGATAAAAACGTCACAACCAATATCCAGAGTAAAGAAGAAATTCGGGGTGCCCGCATATCTGGAACCTGGGTCCGCCGGTTCCTTAATTCAGACAAAGCAAATATGATGCAGCACTCCACAAGTAGCAAAGAAGGTGGCTTTTATTCCATCATGTGTAAAGACAACGTTTCACCAGTCTCACACTGGCTTTTTCAAGTGAAAAAGCCAGTGTGAGACTGGTGAAATGTTGTCTTTGCACATGATGGAATAAAAACCACCTTCTTTGCTACTTGTGGAGTGCTGCATCATATTTGCTTTACATATATATATATATATATATATATATACATACACACACGTTTTAAAATTGCCCCCCCCCCCCCACTTTTGTCACTGGCCCCCCATGTGCCCTCCCTAAATATGAATGATGGAGATGCTACTGTCTACTTGTAAGGAAAATTGATATTCCCAATACATTTTATTTTTATTCACAAATACAATATGTCAACTTTATGTTGGCATCACAAAATGGACATATTTTTGCTTTTTGAAAAAATTTGAGGGCTTCAAAGTAGAGCAGCAATTTTCAAAAATTTCATGAAAATTGCTAAATCTGAAGGGACAGATGTTACAGAACTACAACTCCTAGCAGTCCAGGCAGTCCAGGCATGCTGAGAGTTGTGGTTTGGCAACATCTGGAGGGCTACCGTTTGGGAACCACTGTAACAGTGGTCTCCAAACTGTGACCCTCAAGATGTTGCAAAACTACAACTCCCAGCATGCCGAGACAGCCTTTGGCTGTCTGGGCATGCTGGGAGTTGCAGTTTGGCCTTCCTAGTGGTTGCCACAGTAAAGATCACTTTACTTTCACTTTCAATCCCCCCCTCCCCCCACGTAGTTTCCCTACCTGAGCCAGGATCCAGCAGTCTCCAGCGAAGATCAGGGGGGTCCCCATGCATCTTTGAAACCAGGTACCGGCCTCCATCTACTGTCCATGTTCCCCTCGACATCCAGGGGTGGGCAAAACGGGGTTTGCTATGGAAACCCACTGTCCTGCTCTGCCATTGGTCAGAATCAGTTCTGACCAATGGTAGGGGATAGAAGGAGATCGCAGCACTGCGACCTCACTCCTAGCCCTCAGGAAGATCGGGGCTGTCCCTGACCAGAGACCCGATCAGCCCGGAATAGCAGAAAATCGCATGTCTGACCCCCCTGGGCGATGTGCCGGGATGCCTGCTGAATGATTTCAGCAGGCATTCCGGTCCGGTCCCCAACCGGCTAGCGGCGGGGACCGGAATTCCCACGGGTGTATGCATATGCCCCACGTCCTTAACCCCTTTAGGACTCAGGGTTTTTCCGTTTTTGCCCTTTCGTTTTTTCCTCCTTACCTTTTAAAAATCATAATCCTTTCAATTTTCCACCTAAAAATCCATATTATGGCTTATTTTTTGCGTCACCAATTCTATTTTCCAGTGACATTAGTCATTTTACCCCAAAATTCATGGCGAAACGGAAAAAATAATCATTGTGCGACAAAATCAAAGAAAAAACGCCATTTTGTAATTTTGGGGGCTTCCGTTTCTACGCAGTGCATATTTCGGTAAAAATGACACCTTACCATTATTCTGTAGGTCCATACGATTAAAATGATACCCTACTTCTATAGGTTTGATTTTGTCGTACTTCTAGAAAAAATCATAACTACATGCAGAAAATGTATACGTTTAAAAATGTCATCTTCTGACCCCTATAACTTTTTTATTTTTCCACATACAGGGCAGTAGCAGGGTTCATTTTTTGCGCCGTGATCTGAAGTTTTTATCGGTATGATTTTTGTTTTGATGGGACTTTTTGATCCCTTTTTCTTCATTTTTTAATGGTATAAAAAGTGACCAAAATACGCTTTTTTGGACATTGGATTTTTTTTACGTGTACGCCATTGACCGTGTGCTTTAATTAACGATATATTTTTATAATTCGGACATTTACGCACGCGGCGATGCCACATATGTTTATTTTTATTTACACTGTTTTATTTTTTTTATGGGAAAAGGGGAGTGATTCAAACTTTTATTAGGGAAGGGGTTAAATGACCTTTATTAACACTTTTTTTTTACTATAGGGACCTATAACACTGCACACACTGATCTCCTATGCTGATCACTGGCGTGTATTAACACGCCTGTGATCAGTGTTATCGGCGCTTGACTGCTCCTGCCTGGATCTCAGGCACGGAGCAGTCATTCGTCGATCGGACACCGAGGAGGCAGGTAAGGGCCCTCCCGGTGTCCTGTAAGCTGTTCGGGACGCCGTGATCTTACTGCGGCGGTCCTGAACAGCCCGACTGACTAGCCGGGATACTTTCACTTTCGCTTTAGAAGCGGCGGTCAGCCTTGACCGCCGCTTCTAAAAGGTTAACCCCTTAAGGACTCAGGGTTTTTCCGTTTTTGCACTTTCGTTTTTTCCTCCTTCCTTCAATTTTGCACCTAAAAATCCATATTATGGCTTATTTTTTGCGTCACCAATTCTACTTTGCAGTGACATCAGTCATTTTACCCAAAAATTCACGACGAAACGTGCATATTTCGGTAAAAATGACACCTTATCATTATTCTGTAGGTCCATACGGTTAAAATGATACCCTACTTATATAGGTTTGATTTTGTCGCACTTCTGGAAGAAATAATAACTACATGCAGGAAAATGTATACGTTTAAAATTGTCATATTCTGACCCCTATAAATTTTTTATTTTTCCACGTACAGGACAGTATGAGGGCTCATTTTTTGCGCCGTGATCTGAAGGTTTTATTGTTACAATTTTTGTTTTGATCGGACTTTTTGATCACTTTTTATTCATTTTTTAATGGTATAAAAAGTGACCAAAATACGCCTTTGACTGTGCGGTTTAATTAACAATATATTTTTATATTTTGGACATTTACGCAAGCGACAATACCACATATGTTTATTTTTATTTTTATTTACACTGGTTTTTTTTTATGGGAAAAGGGGGGTGATTCAAACTTTTATTAGGGAAGGAGTTAAATTACCTTTATTAACACTTTTTTTAAACTTTTTTTTTTGCAGTGTTATAGGTCCCATAGGGACCTATAACACTGCACACACTGATCTCCTATGCTGATCACTGGCATGTATTAACATGCCTGTGATCAGTGTTATCGGCGCTTGACTGCTCCTGTCTGGATCTCAGGCACGGAGCAGTCATTCGTCGATCGGACACCAAGGAGGCAGGTAAGGGCCCTCCCGGTGTCCTGCAAGCTGTTCTCCGCGGCGGTCCCGAACAGCCCGACTGACTAGCCGGGATACTTTCATTTTCGCTTTAGAAGCTTTGACCGCCGCTTCTAAAGGGTTGATACCGCACATCGGCGCGATCGGCGATGTGTGGTATTAGCCGCGGGTCCCGGCCGTTGATGAGCGCCGGGGCCGACGCGATGTGATGCTTCATATTGCTGGAGCCGGCGCAGGACGTAAATATATGTCCAGCGTTGTTAAGGGGTTAAGGACTCGGGATGCAGGGCGTATGCGTACACCCGGTGTCCTGAACAGGTTAATCTCTTGAATTTTGACACCATATGGTCTCCCTTATGTCACATCCAGACGCTGTTCGGCAGTGATTCTAATAGCAATGGCTGTAATCTGCATGTCATACTAAATACCGGTATTATTTCACTAACACAGCACACTCCCTAAGCGTGTTAGGAAAAGACAAAGTGTTCTACACCCCTATTGAGGCTCTCAGTAGCCCCAAAATATTAATTTTTAATAGCAAAAATTTGGTGAATCGGTCGAAAAACAAATTTTTCAAAAATTCGCTCATCTCTATGAATAACCATTCCTATGATTCTCCACCAAAACAAAAATCCTGTGTACATGCCTAAAGGTTCTTAGAACTAACCACTGATGTTAATAATGTTCCAGCATTAGAAAAAATGTAGTCCAGTTAGCATACAGTTACCAGAAAATTCAGGTAAAACCTTTGGAATTTACGGAATAGATTTTTACGCTTCTTTCTGATTGTTATCTGTGACAAATAGAGACAAACAGAATCTAGATAAAATAATAAAAACTGTTGTACTGTTTACATCTTGTTTTGAGTACTTTGAGTAAACATCCACAGTGCAAAGGGAAAAAGTAAGTGAGCCTCTGTGTTCATGACTTCTTGAAGAATTAATTGACTAATTATGTTTCAATATAAGGGATCTACCTACTTAATATAAATGTCTACTTAAGTACTTTATATAGCCAGTTTGACTACTTACATAATATGAGGTTTCTACTTACATATTATTTAGGCTAAGTTTCCACTTGGTATTTTTTCTGGCAGTTTTTGGAAAACTGTCACTGCAGTTTTTGAGCCAAAGTCAGAAGTGGATCCATAAGGGAGGAGAAGTGTAAGTCCTTCCTTTATATTTCCTATTCCTTTTGAATACACTTCTGGCTTTGGCTAAAAAACTGCAGTGGCAGTATTCCAAAAACTGCCAAAAAAAAAAACAAGTGGAAACTTAGCCATAGGGGGGGAGATTTATCAAAACCTGTGCAGAGGAAGAGTGGTGCAGTTGCCCATAGCAACCAATCAGATTGCTTCTTTCATTTTCCACAGGCCTCTTTAGAGGCCTGTGGAAAATGAAAGAAGCAATCTGATTGGTTGCTATGGGCAACTACACCACTCATCCTCTGCACAGGTTTTGATAAATCTCCCCCAGGGTGTCTACTAATCTAGCAAACTATTTGGAAGCACAAAATATTAAAACTGATTGGTGGCAAAATGGGCATCATTACTGTATGGTGGCACAAAGGCAGCTATAGGAAACATAAAGGGGAGCAGTTTTAGAAGTTGTCCACACTGCTGGAGATATTCGCATTTCTGGTGTGGGCACTGCTGAAAAACAACAAAGACGTGGGTTCATATGGCTGGAGGTGCTCAACCCCAAATGCAGTTGTGTACTTATGCTGGGGGAGCAGATCCTGCCCTTGTGGTCTGTTGCTAGGGGCGATCCCCAGCATAAAATGCATACAATGGGGGATGCCTGCAGCAGACTACAAGTGCCACAATAGGATCCTACACCAGATAGACGGCCTCGTTACTGTATGGTGGCACAAAGGCAGCTATAGGAAGCATAAAGGGGAGACAAGTTGTCCACACTGCTGGAGATATTCGCATTTCTGGTGTTGGCACTGCTGAAAGCATTATTGGCAGGACCATGCAGACATGTGCCATCTTTGTAGACAGAAAGGCAGTCTGGCGGAATTCCCTTCAAAGAATGAACATGTTTATTTTTGGAGCAGACATCCATTCTGCCAAGAAAATTCCACTGTGGAAATTTAGTAGTGTGTACACAGCAGCAGAATTCCATTAAAAATACAATCAACACTGCCAAACTGTCCACACTGCCCATACACACGGGCCATACACACTGCCCATACACATTGCCCATACACACTGCCCATACACACTGCCCATACACACTGCCCATACACACAGGCAATACACACTGCTCATACACACTGCCCATACACACTGCTCATACACACTGCCCATACACACTGCTCATACACACTGCCCATACACACTGCCCATACACACTGCCCATACACACTGCTCATACACACTGCCCATACACACTGCCCATACACACTGCCCATACACACTGCCCATACACACTGCTCATACACACTGCCCATACACACTGCCCATACACACTGCTCATACACACTGCCCATACACACTGCCAAACTGTCCACACTGCCCATACACACTGCTCATACACACTGCCCATACACACTGCTCATACACACTGCCCATACACACTGCCAAACTGTCCACACTGCCCATACACACTGCCCATACACACTGCCCATACACACTGCCAAACTGTCCACACTGCCCATACACACTGCCCATACACACTGCCCATACACACTGCCCATACACACTGCCCATACACACTGCTCATACACACTGTCCATACACACTGCCCATACACCCTGCCCATACACACTGCCCATACACACTGCCCATACACACTGCCCATACACACTGCTTATATACACTGCCCATACACACTGCCCATACACACTGCCCATACACACTGCCCATACACACTGCCAAACTGTCCACACTGCCCATACACACTGCCCATACACACTGCCCATACACACTGCCCATACACACTGCTCATACACACTGCTCATACACACTGTCCATACACACTGCCCATACACCCTGCCCATACACACTGCCCATACACACTGCCCATACACACTGCCCATACACACTGCTTATATACACTGCCCATACACACTGCCCATACACACTGCCCATACACACTGCCCATACACACTGCCCATACACACTGCTAAAACACTGCTGAAATGTAGATTGTCTGCTGTGAATTTAATCCACTACTCTCTTCAGAGATGTGTGGATTATTTTCAATTCCAGGTGGAATTGGAGCTGAATTATTGTAGATTTGCATTTGCAGTATGTACAGAGCAGTACAATCTCATTAAAAACAATGGGACTCTGCTGAAAGTGGAATTTTGCAGTGGAATTTCACCCACGTAAATTCAGTGGTGTGGGCGGGCTCTTAAGGCAGCAGGCTCAGCTGAAATTGTCGGTGGTAGGACTGTGCTGATGTGCTCTTTCTCATAGAAGGAAATTTTATCTGTATTTCACCCAAAGAATGAGCATGTTCATTTTTTGGGTGGATGTACTTTCCGCTGTTGGAATTCCACTGCAGCCATTCCACAGTCTGAACAGAGAAGCAGAATCCCATTCAATGGGACTCTGCTGCAAGTGGATTTTCACAGCTAAATTCAATGGGACTCCACTGCAAGTAAATTTTCACAGCTTAATTCCATCAGCAGAATGTCTGCAGTGTGGACAAACATTAAAGGGGTACTCTGCCCCTAGACAACTTATCCCCTATTCAAAGGATAGGGGATAAGATGTCTGATCACGGGAGTCCTGCTGCTGGAGACCCTCGCAATCTCAGCTACGGCACCACAGACATCCGGTGCAGGGAGCAAACTTTGTGGGGTGGAGGCGCTCAATGTTATGACCACGCCCCCTCAATGCAAGTCTAAGGGAGGGGGTGTGACGTCACGAGCCTCCGGCGCAGCACCAGATGCTCTAAACGAGCGCTGGGTGCAGGAGGGAGATCGCAGGGGTCCCCAGAGGCGGGATCCTCATGATCAGACATTCTATTCCCTATCCTTTGGATAGGGGATAACATGTCTAGAGGTGGAGTACCCCTTTAACCCCTTAACGACGCAGGACGTATATTTACGTCCTGCGCCGGCTCTCGCTATATGAAGCGGGATCGCGCCGCGATCCCGCATCATATCGCGTCGGTCCCGGCGCTCATCAACGGCCGGGACCCGCGGCTAATACCACACATCGCCGATCGCGACCGATGTGCGGTATTAACCCTTTAGAAACGGCGGTCAAAGCTGACCGCCGCTTCTAAAGTGAAAGTGAAAATGACCCGGCTGCTCAGTCGGGCTGTTCGGGACCGCCGCGGTGAAATCGCGGCGTCCCGAACAGCTGACAGGACACCGGGAGAGCCCTTATCTGCCTCCTCGGTGTCCGATCGGCGAATGACTGCTCCGTGCCTGAGATCCAGGCAGGAGCAGTCAAGCGCCGATAACACTGATCACAGGCGTGTTAATACACGCCAGTGATCTGTGCAAGAGATCAGTGTGTGCAGTGTTATAGGTCCCTATGGGACCTATAACACTGCAAAAAAAAATTAAAAAAAAAAGTGTTAATAAAGGTGATTTAACCCCTTCCCTAATAAAAGTTTGAATCACCCCCCTTTTCCCATAACAAAAATAAAACAGTGTAAAAAATAAATAAATAAACATATGTGGTATCGCCACGTGCGTAAATGTCCAAGCTATAAAAATATATGATTAATTAAACCGCATGGTCAATGGCGTACGCGCAAAAAAATTCCAAAGTCCAAAAAAGCATATTTTGGTCACTTTTATACCATTAAAAAATGAATAAAAAGTGATTAAAAAGTCCGATCAAAACAAAAATCATACCGATAAAAACTTCAGATCACGGCGCAAAAATTAGTCCTCATACCGCCCTGTACGTGGAAAAATAAAAAAGTTATAGGGGTCAGAAGATGACATTTTTAAACGTATAAATTTTCCTGCATGTAGTTATGATTTTTTCCAGAAGTGCGACAAAATCAAACCTATATAAGTAGGGTATCATTTTAATCGTATGGACCTACAGAATAATGATAAGGTGTCATTTTTACTGAAATATGCACTGCGTAGAAACGGAAGCCCCCAAAAATTACAAAATGGCGTTTTTTCTTCGATTTTGTCGCACAATTACTTTTTTTTTCCGTTTCGCCGTGCTTTTTTGGGTAAAATGACTAATGTCACTGCAAATTAGAATTGGCGATGCAAAAAATAAGCCATAATATGGATTTTTAGGTGGAAAATTGAAAGGGTTATGATTTTTAAAAGGTAAGGAGGAAAAAACGAAAGTGCAAAAACGGAAAAACCCTGAGTCCTTAAGGGGTCAAGAGTAGATGACCTATTACTGTTTGCATTTTTACTGTGTGCGAGCATCAAGGGGGGAATTATTAGTGTTTAGGAGCACACAGAGTGGAGATAAAAGGTTGGATATTATTACCGTTTGGGGCCTATGAATTAAAAATTAAAAACTATGAATTAAAAAGAATAAAGGAGTTGTTATAGAACTAGGGAGGAAGATGGAAAAGCAAGGAGCCTAAAAAAAACTAATTCTACCGAGATGAATTATGGCTGAAAGAAGTCGGGGAGGAAAGGAGCGGATGGAGAAGAACTTCAAAGAGAACAAATCCAGTCAGATAAGACGTCACCTGTGAGTCACTGGATGTACAGATGAAGAATCTTCATCATTCTATTATACATATATGGATTTGCTATAAGGATTACTGCATATATGTGTGGAGCTTTCTTTTTTTTTTTGACGGAGAGGAACAACAAAATGAATTATTATTGTTAACAGAATACATTTTCATACAGAGACTTTGTGTCATGTAAAACTGCAATTCTTGCATTTTAAAGGGAATCTGTCATGGGAGACTTCACTACATATGGGCGCCTATGAGCTCAAAGCTTTTCCCATCAGCACTGACATTGAGCAGCTAACTGGCCATGCCTTATGTCTGTATTCTGAAATATTTACTTGTTTTTTTATATTGTAATGTGAATTTATTTATAATATGTCATAATATAGAAGTGTTGCTTCCAGTTGCGATACATTGTGCTGGAGTTTATGGTACATAACATAGGATTTCTTTCTTTGGTGTTCTCTGAATCCCTGAATCACACTCGGCCCTCCCAGGTCCTGCACTAGAAATCCCTTTCAATAAACAGACTATAGCTTTTGTTTTCCTTTATTACTTTTATTAAAACATAACCTTTAAGGCTGGAACTCCACTGAGTTGTTTTTTTTTTTGCAAAAACGCCGTAAAAAACGCCAATTTTCCCGCAAAGCATTTTTTCTGTGAAAAAAACGCTGCGTCCAGATGTTAGCTGCAAGTCAATGGTAAACTGCAAAATGTCAGATTCACTTGCCATTTTTCAGTTTGGCGTTTTTTTTATCCTTTTGGCGTTTTTCAGCAATTTCGGGCTCAGAGGCTGGATTTTCAAAACGCCTGCCAAAACCTAGTTTGGCGTTTTTTTACCTGAAATTGTGGCGTTTTTATCTTATAGAAGTGACACTACTGACACCCGCTGTGATCGTCCTGTCTATAGCAGAGATGGAGAGGCTGTATACATCGCTCGCAGCCCTGCTCTGCTCTGTACTCCGGGCCGGCCACTCATTCATTCATCTTTTCCTCAGAGCTGTGATTGGCTGCAACCATCCGGCCAATCACAGCTCTGGGCAGAAAATATGAACAGCCAGTGATGTGAATAGAGCGGAGATGTGAGCGCTGTATAGAGCCACATCACTGCTATATTATGGACAATCGCATCGGGTGTCAGACTGATACCCGGGGCGATATGTCTATAGTACAGGTACTACTACTCCCATCATGGAACAGTCTTGTTCCATGCTGGGAGTAGTAGTACTACATAAATTTGAAAAAAAAAAGAGAAAAAAAAAGTTAAACACACATTCACTTTATAAAAAAAAGTATAACAATTTTGTTATAAAAAATAAACATTTAGTTAAATACATTTTTACATCCCTACTGCATCCTTTTTTTTTTTTTATTCAGTTATTTTTTTTGGTACCCAACTATTTTGTAAAAAAAACGCAAAAGGGGCCAAAAACGGCAAATTCCACACAAAGGTAAAAATGCCAGAAAAAACGCCAAAACGCAGGGAAAAACTGTGGCAGTTTTTCTGGCGTTTTTTTTCTGGCGTTTTTATGCCACAAAAATAGTTTTCCTATAATTTGCTAAAATTTCTAGTAACAGTAACATTTTATTACATTTGAGAATTAAATATAGTTTAATCTGGGTCATTTGGATTTATGGATTTGGCCTTTTTGATCACCTTTTATAAAAGAAAAAAAATAATTATATATATATATGCTGTGGCTGAAAATCAGCAATAAAGTCGTTTGAAACTTTATTTCATTTTTTGTGGGGAAAAGCGGGGAGAAGAATTATTATTATGAGAATTAAAAAAAAAAAAAAATCTCTTTAACCCCTTAAGAAGCCAGGCATACATGTATGCCCTATGTCCACTTCTTTTCTATGACATGTGCTCAGGAATTAAACACACATAATAGCGGAATGGTCCCATTAATGCAATCGAAGGGTTGCATATAATAGTCTTCTATGGGGACTAATAAATTGTGTAAAAAAAAAAATATATATATATATATATATATATATATATATATATATATATATATTAATAAATGTGATTTAACCCCTTCTCAAAAAAAAAAAAAGTAAACAAAAATAAATGTCTGAACTATAAAAATATAACGTTAATGGTCAGTGGTGTATACTGGAAAAATACTTAAGTCCAGAATTGCGTATTTTTGGTGAATTTGTATTCCCTTAAAAAAAATGTATAGAAAATGATCAAAAAGTAACAAAAATGTTACTGATAAAAACCACAGATCACGGCGCAAGAAAAAAGCCCTCATAGAGCCCTGCATATGGAAAAATAAAACATTTATAGGGGGTCAGAATAGGACAATTTTCTTTTAAAAAGTTATAATTTTTTAAAAGAAGTAAAACTAAATAAAACCTGTTCTAATCATGTGGACCTATAGAATAAAGGTTTAATTTTTTACTGAAAAGTGCACTGTACAGAAGCGTAAGCCCACACAAGTTACTAAATGGCATTTAAAAAAAAATCCTCATAAAAAATTTTTTGGGTTTCATCGTAGCTTTTGTGGTGAAATGATTGATATCATTACATAGTAAAATTGGTGGCGCAAAAACCAAGCCCTCATATGGGTCTGTAGGTGGAAAATTTAAAGCGTTATGATTTTTAGAAGGTGAGGAGGAAAGTCCTTAAGGGGTTAAAGGGTTATTCCAGGAAAAAACTTTTTTTTATATATCAACTGGTTCGAGAAAGTTAAAGAGATTTTTAAATTACTTCTATTAAAAAATCTTAATCCTTTCAGTACTTATGAGTTTCTGAAGTTAAGGTTGTTCTTTTCTGTCTAAGTAATCTCTGATGACACGTGTCTCGGGAAACGCCCAGTTTAGAAGCAAATTCCCATAGCAAACCTCTTCTAAACTGGGCGGTTCCCGAGACACGTGTCATCAGAGATTATTTAGACAGAAAAGAGCAACCTAAACTTTAGAAGCTCATAAGTAGTGAAAGGATTAAGATTTTTAATAGAAGTAATTTACAAATCTGTTTAACTTTCTGGAGCCAGTTGATATATATAAAAAATGTTTTTTCCAGGAATACCCCTTTAAAGGCTTTTCTTTATTTAAAAAAAATAAAATAAAAAATACTTTTTAACCCCTTTAGGACACAACTAATTCCATTTAATGTGTTTACATTTTTCCCTCTTTCCACTTTTTATTCCAGTATTTTCTGGGATGTGATGAGACCAAAAATCTGCAATTTTGGACTTTTTTTGTTTGTTTGTTTTTTTACGCTAACACCATTCATGGCATCATAAAAATTATGTTTTAAGAGTTCAGAACATAAATGTGTGTCCTAGTGTGTTAAGTACCATTGCACCAGGATGTACATTTCCATCTATTGTCCATAATGGGCTAAGTCTCTCAAGGGAACCTTTATAATCAATCATTAGATTGCTTATACTGATCTGTGCAATGCTATGACATTACATCAATCAGTTTAATCTGTGTTCTGCTAGTACCCTGCAGATTAAAAAAATCCATAGTAATTGATTGGCACCCCACAATCACATTACAGAGGTGACAATTGAGGACCAAAGATCACGGAGATGGGACTGCAGCCACACATTTCTATAAATTTAAGAAAAATATACAATGTTTTTGAAGTGAATATGAAAATCAAATCTTCCAGTTTCACATGAACGTATAAGGGGCACATTTATCTGCCCACTGCATGGGAAACCATGTGTTGGAGAATTCAAACTAACAGCCTGCTGATGTACGGGGGATCAGCAGGAGAGATTGTGGGGGTCCCCAGCGGCAGGACCCCCGCAATCAGACATCTTATCCCCTGTCCTTTGGAAAGGGAATAAGATGTCTAGGGGCGGAGTACCCCTGTACCCCAAAATCCACACAGCACGCCTTCATGTCTGAGGCCTGTGTGTGAGACATTTAACACACAAAGACCACATATAGGATATTTCTAAATATGTCAGAACTCAAGGAATAAATCTTGAGTTGCATTTCTCTGTCAACACCTACAGTGTTACAGAAAAAAATGGATTAAAATGGAAAATCTGCAAAAAAAAATGAAATTTTAAAAAATTCTGCCTCGATTTTGCTTTTATTTCTCTGATACTCCTAAAGGGTTGATAAACTTCTTTAATGTCATTATGACTACTTTGAGGGGTGCAGTTTTTAAAATGGGGTGATTTATTTAGGTATCTAACATACAGGCCTGAACTAAACAGTTTTTTCACACAAAAAACGTTGGATATTTCAATCAAAATTTACCACTATTGTAAAGTAAAATATTTTACGAAAAAACGTTCTCAGAATTACTTTTATAACTAAAAGCTTTCCAATGTTATTACCAAATAAGGGGACAAATTAAAAAAAATGTGCCTTGATCATTAAGGTCAAAGCAGGCTAAGGAGTCAAAGTCCTTAACCCCTTCCCAACCTATGACATACCTGTACGTCATGGGTGGCAAGGTGTTCCCGACCCATGACATACAGGTACGTCATGAACATTTTTGCCGCTACTCGCGGCATCCCGCAGCGCCCAGTAAGATGGTGGCTATCACTGATAGCCAGCCATCTTACCATGCGACCACGGGGGGTTTCATCCCCCTCCCAGCGATTGATGCTATCAGCTAGTCAAATCTGACTAGTTGATAGCAGTGTTTCGCTATCAGAATACTTAGCACGAGGATCGGGACACACACCGCTCTGCTAAGTGTCCCTTACCCGTCCCCCGGCGTCACTTACCCGGCCATGCGGAGTCCCGAGCGGTCCCGGCGCGAGCGGCGTCCTCCAGGCGGTCCCGGCGGTGGTGCGTCCCTGCGGTGAGTTTCCAGCAGCAGGGCGGCATTTTCATTGGCAGCAGTGAGATCGCCGTAAAGCGATCTCACTGCTGCCTCTGGGAGTTTCAAAACTGCAACTCCCAGCATGCCCAGACAGCCTTTGGCTTTCTGTGCATGCTGGGAGTTGTAGTTTTGCAACATCTGGAGGTCCACAGTTTGGAGACCACTGTATAATGGTCTCCAATCTGCGCTCTTCCAGATGTTGCAAAACTACAAATCTCAGCATGCTCAGTCTGTCCAGGCATGCTGGGAGTTGTATTTCTCTAACATCTGGAAGAGCACAGATTGGAGACCATTATACAGTGGTCTCCAAACTGTGGACCTCCAGATGTTGCAAAACTACAACTCCCAGCCTACCAGACTGCCCAAGCATGCTGAAAGTTGTAGTTCAGCAACATCTGATGCTTCAGATATTGCCGTACAGCAACTTCCAGCATGCCTGGGCAGTCTGGGCATGCTGGGAGTTGTAGTTTTGCAATAGCTGGAGGCACACTGGTTTGGAAACACTAAGTTAAGTAATAAACTTTCAAGTGTTTTGCAACCAGTGTGCCTTCAGCTGTTAGATAACTACAACCCCCAGCATGCACGGACAGCCAAAGGGCATGCTGGGAGTTGTAGCAGTATGCCTCTAGCTGTTGCATAACTACAAGTCCCAGCATGCCCTTCTGCTGTAACTGCACGCTGAGATTTGTAGTTTTTGCAACAGCTGAAGGCACACTGGTTGCGAAACACCAGTTTGTTATCTAACTCCGTGTTTCGCAACCAGTGTGCCTCCAGCTGTTGCAAAACTACAACTCCCAACATGCACGGACAGCCAAAGGGCATGCTCGGAGTTTTAGTTTTGCAACAGCTGGATGTTTGCCCCCCCTCCCCCCAATGTGAATGTACAGGGTACACTCACATGGGCAGAGGTTTACAGTGAGTATCCAGCTGCAAGATTGAGATGGCACAAATTTTGTGCTGCAGCTCAAGCTCCCAGCGGCAAACCTGCTGTGAACCTCTGCCCTTGTGACTGTACCCTAAAAACACTACACTACACTAACCTAAAATAAAAAGTAAAAAACACTACATATACACATACCCCTACACAGCCCCCCTCCCCCCAAAAAAGGAAAAACGTCTGGTACGCTACTGTTTCCAAAACGGAGCCTCCAGCTGTTGCAAAACAACAACTCCCAGTATTGCCGGACAGCCATTGACTGTCATGGCATGCTGGGAGTTTTGCAACAGCTGGAGGCACCCTGTTTGGGAATCACTGGCATAGAATACCCCTATGTCCACCCCTATGCAAGTCCCTAATTTAGGCCTCAAATGCGCATGGCGCTCTCTCACTTTGGACCCCTGTCGTATTTCAGGGCAACAGTTTTGGGACACATATGGGGTATCTCCGTACTCGGGAGAAATTGCCTTACAACTTTTGGGGGGCTTTTTCTTCTTTAACCCCTATGAAAAGGTGAAGTTGGTGTTGCCGCATACTTTTCATTTTCACAAGAGGTAAAAGGGAAAAAAGACCCTCATAATTTGTAATGCAATTTCTCCTGAGTACAGAGATACCCCATATGTGGACGCAAAGTGCTCTGGGGGCGCACAAGAAGGCCCAGAAGGGAGAGTGCGCCATGTACATTTGAGGTGATTTGCACAGGGGTGGCTGATTGCTACAGCAGTTCTGACATAAACGCAAAACAATAAATATCCATATGTGACCCCATTTTGGAAACTACGCCCCTCATGGAATTTAATAAGGGGTGCAGTGAGCATTTACACCCCACTGGTGTATGACAGATTTTTGGAACAGTGGTCTGGGAAAATGGAAAATACAATTTTTCATTTGCACAGTCCACTGTTTCAAATATCTGTCAAATGCCAGTGGGGTGTAAATGCTCACTGTACCCCTTATTAAATTCCATGAGGAGTGTAGTTACCAAAATGGGGTCACATGTGGGGGGGTCCATTGTTCTGGCACCATAGGGGCTTCCTAAATGGGACATGCCCCCCAAAAACCCTTTCAGAAAAACTCACTCTCCAAAATCCCATTGTCGCTCCTTCCCTTCTGAGCCGTCTAATGCGCCCGCCGAACACTTGACATACACATATGAGGTGTTTATTTACTTGAGAGAAATTGGGTTACAAATTTTAGGGTGATTTCTCTCCTTTTACCCATTGTAAAAATTCAAAAATTTGGTCAACAAGAACATGCGAGTGTAAAAAATGAAGATTTTGTATTTTCTCCTTCACTTTGCTGCTATTCCTGTGAAACACCTAAAGGGTTAAAACACTTACTGAATGTCATTTTGAATACTTTGGGGGGTGCAGTTTTTATAATGGGGTCATTTATGGGGTATTTCTAATATGAAGACCCTTAAAATCCACTTCCAACCTGAACTGGTCCCTGAAAAAGTACGATTTTGAAAATCTTGAAAAAATTTGAAAATTGCTGCGGAACTTTGAAGGCCTCAGGTGTCTTCCAAAAGTAAAAACACGTCAATTTTTTGATGCAAATATAAAGTAGACATATTGTATATGTGAATCAATATGTAATGTATTTGGAATATCCATTTCCCTTACAAGCAGAGAGTTTCAAAGTTCGAAAAATGCAAATTTTTCAAAATTTTCATGAAATTTTTAGATTTTTTACCAAGAAAGGATACAAATATCAGTGAAATCTTACCAATAACATAAAGTAGAATATGTCACAAAAAAACTATCTCGGAATCAGGAATCAGAATGATAAGTAAAAGCATTCCAGAGTTATTAATGTTTAAAGTGACAGTGGTCAGATGTTCAAAAAATGCCCAGGTCCTGAAGGTGACAATGGGCTGGGTCATGAAGGGGTTAAAGTGGTATTCCAGCAAAAAAAAAACTTTTTTTTTTATATATATCAACTGGCTCCAGGAAGTTAAACATATTTATAAATGACTTCTATTAAAAAATCTTAATCTTTCCAATAATTATCAGCTGCTGAAGTTGAGTTGTTCTTTTCTGTCTGGCAACAGTGCTCTATGCTGACATCTCTGCTTGTCTCGGGAACTGCATAGAGTAGAAGAGGTTTGCTATGGGGATTTGCTTCTACTCTGGACAGTTCCCGAGACAGGTGTCATCAGAGAGCGCTTAGACAAAAAAGAACAACTCAACTTCAGCAGCTCATAAGTACTGAAAGGATTACGTTTTTTTGTAGAAGTTATTTATAAATATGTGTAATAGAAACAGAGTCCGGCACTGCTGTGGTGGAAACTGTCTGATTTCAGTGCAGGTGTGGAGGCAAGTCAAACAAATACCGGGGGTTCTCGGTCTATATAGCAAAGACCATCCAAAACCAACAGGTGTAGAAAGAAAGACGGCACTCACTCAGGTAAGTTGTGCTGATGATTATCTTTTATTTCATATCGTCCATAAATTCATGCAGGGAGGTGCAGTGTTAGGCAGGTATTATCGTCCAGAACTGTGAGAGCCAGCGTTCTGGCCGCTAATACCTGCCTGACACTGCACCTCCATGCATGAAGTTATGGACAATATGAAATAAAAGATAATCGTCAGCACAACTTACCTGGGTGAGTGCCGTTTTTCTTTCCACACCTGTTAATTTATAAATATGTTTAACTTTCTGAAGACAGTTGATATATCAAAAAAAATGATTTTTCCTGGATAACCCCTTTAATGCCTAACTGTTGTCACGGTTTGGCCGGCTGGAGGTGGATCCAGAGAGGGATTGGCGTGGACCGTGTCGGTGGACCGGTTCTAAGTTGCTACTGGTATTCACCAGAGCCCGCCGCAAAGCGGGATGGTCTTGCAGCGGCTGTAGCAACCAGGTCGTATCCACCGGCAACGGCTCAACCTCTCTGACTGCTGAGATAAGCGCGGTACAAGGAAGTAGACAAGAGCAAGGTCGGACGTAGCAGAAGGTCAGGGCAGGCAGCAACGATCGTAGTCAGGGGCAACGGCAGGAGGTCTGGAACACAGGCTAGGAACACACAAGGAAACGCTTTCACTGGCACAATGGCAACAAGATCCGGCGAGGGAGTGCAGGGGAAGTGAGGTATAAATAGGGAGTGCACAGGTGAGGATACTGATTAGGCCTGCTGCGCCAATCAGTGGCGCAGTGGCCCTTTAAATCGCAGAGACCCGGCGCGCGCGTGCCCTAAGGAGCGGGGCCGCGCGCCGGGACAACACAGATGGGGAACGGGTCAGGTACGGGAGCCGGGATGCGCATCGCGAGCGGGCGCGTCCCGCGTCGCGAATTGCATCCCAGCTGGGAGTAATATCGCAGCGCACCCGGTCAGCAGGTCTGACCGTGGCGCTGCGAATAAGAGGACGCTGCGAGCGCTCCGGGGAGGAGCGGGGACCCGGAGCGCTCGGCGTAACAGTACCCCCCCCTTGGGTCTCCCCCTCTTCTTGGAGCCTGAGAACCTGAGGATAAGACTTTTGTCTAGGATGTTGTCCTCAGGTTCCCAAGATCTCTCCTCTAGGCCACAATTCTCCCAGTCAACCAAGAAGAATCTTTTACCTCTGACTGTCTTGGATGCTAGAATCTCCTTCACTGAGAAGACGTCAGACGAACCGGAAACAGGAGTGGGAGAAACAACTTTGGGAGAGAAGCGGTTAAGGATGAGTGGTTTAAGGAGAGAGACATGGAAGGCATTGGGAATACGGAGAGAAGGAGGAAGAAGGAGTTTGTAAGAGACAGGGTGGATCTGGCACAAGATTTTGAAAGGACCAAGATAGCGTGGTCCCAGTTTATAACTGGGGACACGAAAGCGGACATACTTAGCGGAGAGCCATACCTTGTCTCCGGGAGCAAAAATGGGGGGAGTTCTTCTTTTTTTATCAGCAAATTTGAAGCCTGTAAAAGAGAATTTTGGGTTTCTTTCCATATGGTGGAAAGATCTCGAGTCACTTCATCAACAGCGGGCAAACCAGAGGGCATGGGAGTGGGGAGGGGAGGAAGAGGGTGACGGCCGTACACCACGAAGAATGGGGATTTAGCAGAAGATTCGGAGACTCTGAAGTTGTATGAGAATTCGGCCCATGGTAGAAGATCTGCCCAGTCATCTTGGCGGGAGGAAACAAAATGTTATAAATAGTCACCCAGGATCTGATTAATTCTTTCTACTTGCCCATTGGATTGGGGATGATAAGAAGAAGAGAAGTTTAATTTGATCTTGAGCTGCATACAGAGGGCCCTCCAGAATTTAGACACATATTGAACGCTTCTATCCAAGACGATATGCGTGGGCAACCCGTGAAGGCGAAAAATGTGTATAAAAAAATGCTTTGCCAACTGAGGCGCTGAAGGAAGGCCTGGAAGAGGGATAAAATGTGCCATCTTGGAAAATCGATCAACGACCACCCAAACAACTGTGTTGCCACGGGATAAGGGCAAGTCAGTATGTGACCAAGGTTGTTCAGGAACAGGCAGAGGATGAAGGAGACCAGCAAGCTTCTGGCGAGGAGTCTTATCCCGGGCACAGACAGTACAAGCCCGCACGAAATCGACAACATCAGTCTCCAGAGTAGGCCACCAATAAAATCGAGAGATGAGTTGAAAGGATTTTTTGATGCCCGCATGGCCTGCGAGGTGGGAGGAGTGTCCCCACTTGAGAATCCCGAGGCGCTGGTGTGGAGAAACGAAGGTCTTCCCTGGAGGAGTTTGTCTGATGGAAGCTGGAGAAGTGGAGATCAGACAGTCCGGAGGAATGATGTGTTGCGGAGAGGCTTCCACTTCAGAGGCATCTGAAGAACGAGAGAGGGCATCGGCCCTAATGTTCTTGTCAGCAGGGCGAAAATGGATTTCAAAGTTAAAACGGGCAAAGAACAACGACCACCTAGCCTGGCGAGGGTTCAGTCGTTGGGCAGACTGGAGATAAGAGAGATTCTTGTGGTCAGTGTATATAATAACTGGATATTTGGATCCCTCCAGCAGGTGCCTCCATTCCTCAAGCGCCAATTTTATGGCCAGTAATTCTCGATCACCAATGGAGTAGTTTTTCTCCGCCGGAGAGAAGGTCCTAGAAAAAAACCCACAAGTAACAGCATGCCCGGAAGAATTTTTTTGTAGAAGAACTGCTCCAGCTCCCAATGAGGAGGCGTCTACCTCCAATAAGAAGGGTTTAGATGGGTCAGGTCTGGAGAGTACGGGAGCAGAAGAAAAGGCAGACTTGAGATGTTTAAATGCGTCTTCCGCTTGAGGAGACCAGGACTTAGGATTGGCATTTTTCTTGGTTAGAGCCACGATAGGAGCCACAATAGTGGAAAAGTGTGGAATAAATTGTCTGTAATAATTGGCGAACCCCAAAAAACGTTGGATAGCACGGAGTCCGGAGGGGCGTGGCCAATCTAATACGGCAGATAGTTTATATGTAGTCCCTGGCCAGAGACTAAGTATCCTAGGAAAGGAAGAGACTGACATTCAAAGAGACATTTTTCCATTTTGGCATAAAGTTGATTGTCCCGAAGTCTCTGAAGAACCATGCGGACATGCTGGCGGTGTTCTTCTAAGTTGGCAGAAAAAATCAGAATATCGTTCAGGTAAACCACAACACAGGTATATAGAAGATCACGAAAAATTTAATTTACAAAGTCTTGGAAGACGGCAGGAGCGTTGCAAAGGCCAAAGGGCATAACCAGATACTCAAAGTGTCCATCTCTGGTGTTAAATGCAGTCTTCCATTCGTCCCCCTCCCTGATGCGGATGAGATTATAAGCACCTCTTAAGTCCAGCTTGGTAAAGATGTGGGCGCCTCGTAGGCGGTCAAAGAGTTCCGAGATAAGAGGTAGGGGGTAGCGTTTTTTTACCGTGATTTTATTAAGTCCGCGGTATTCAATGCAAGGGCGTAGGGAGCCATCTTTTTTGGAGACAAAAAAAAATCCAGCTCCGGCAGGAGAGGAGGACTTGCGGATAAACCCCTTTTTTAAGTTCTCCTGGATGTATTCCGACATGGCTTGGGTTTCCGGAGCAGACAGAGGATAGATTCTGCCCCGGAGTGGAGTAGTACCCGGGAGGAGGTCAATAGGACAGTCATAAGGCCTGTGAGGAGGCAAAGTCTCTGCTTGTTTTTTGCAAAAAACATCAGCATAGTCCAGATAGGCCTTAGGAAGACCAGATACCGGGGGAACAACAGGGTCTCGACTGTGAGTACTGGGAGCCGGTTTAAGACAGTCCTTGTGGCAAGAAGTACCCCAGTTCTTGATTTCCCCTGTGGTCCAATCAAGGGTTGGGGAATGGCGTTGAAGCCACGGTAATCCAAGAAGAATTTCTGAAGTGCAGTTAGAGAGGACCAAAAATTCAATTTTTTCGTGATGGGGTCCGATGCACATTAAGAGAGGTTCCGTGCGGTAACGCACGGTACAGTCCAATCTTTCATTGTTAACAGAGTTGATGTAGAGGGGTCTGGCGAGACTGGTCACCGGGATGTTCAACTTGTTGATGAGAGAGGCCAAAATAAAATTTCCTGCAGATCCGGAATCCAAGAAGGCCATAGCAGAGAAGGAGAAGGTAGAAGAAGACATCCGCACAGGCACAGTAAAACATGGAGAAGCAGAGTTCACATCAAGAGCTGTCTTACCTTTGTGCGGAGTCAGCGTGCGTCTTTCCTGGCGAGGAGGACGGATAGGACAATCCTTCAAGAAATGTTCGGTACCGGCACAGTACAGGCAAAGGTTCTCCATGCGGCGTCGTGTCCTCTCTTGAGGTGTGAAGCGAGACCGGTCAACTTGCATAGCCTCCACGGCGGGAGGCACAGGAACGGATTGCAGAGGACCAGAGGAGAGAGGAGCCAGGGAGAGAAACCGCCTTGTGCGAACAAAGTCCATATCCTGGCGGAGCTCCTGACGCCTTTCGGAAAAACGCATGTCAATGCGGGTGGCAAGATGAATAAGTTCATGCAGGTTAGCAGGAATTTCTCGTGCGGCTAGCACATCTTTAATGTTACTGGATAGGCCTTTTTTAAAGGTCGCGCAGAGGGCCTCGTTATTCCAGGATAATTTGGAGGCAAGAGTACGGAATTGGATGGCGTACTCGCCAACAGAAGAATTACCCTGGACCAGGTTCAGTAGGGCAGTCTCGGCAGAAGAGGCTCGGGCAGGTTCCTCAAAGACACTTCGAATTTCCGTGAAGAAGGAGTGTACAAAGGCAGTGACAGGATCATTGTGGTCCCAGAGCGGTGTGGCCCATGACAGGGCTTTCCCAGACAGAAGGCTGACTACGAAAGCCACCTTAGACCTTTCAGTTGGAAACTGGTCCGACATCATCTCCAAATGCAGGGAACATTGCGAAAGAAAACCACGGCAAAACTTAGAGTCCCCATCAAATGTATCCGGCAAGGATATTCGGAGGCTGGAAGCGGCGACTCGCTGCGGAGGAGGTGTAGGAGCTGGCGGAGGAGATGATTGCTGAAGCTGTGGTAGTAGCTGCTGTAGCATCACGGTCAGTTGAGACAGCTGGTGGCCTTGTTGCGCTATCTGTTGCGACTGCTGGGCGACCACCGTGGTGAGGTCGGCGACAACTGGCAGCGGGACCTCAGCGGGATCCATGGCCGGATCTACTGTCATGATTCGGCTGGCTGGAGGTGGATCCTCTGTGCCAGAGAGGGATTGGCGTGGACCGTGTCGGTGGACCGGTTCTAAGTTGCTACTGGTATTCACCAGAGCCTGCCGCAAAGCGGAATGGTCTTGCAGCGGCGGTAGCAACCAGGTCGTATCCACCGGCAACGGCTCAACCTCTCTGACTGCTGAGATAAGCGCGGTACAAGGGAGTAGACAAGAGCAAGTTGGGACGTAGCAGAAGGTCAGGGCAGGCAGCAAGGATCGTAGTCAGGGGCAACGGCAAGAGGTCTGGAACACAGGCTAGGAACACACAAGGAAATGCTTTCACTGGCACAATGGCAACAAGATCTGGCGAGGGAGTGCAGGGGAAGTGAGGTATAAGTAGGGAGTGCACAGGTGAGGATACTGATTAGGCCTGCTGCGCCAATCAGTGGCGCAGTGGCCCTTTAAATCGCAGAAACCTGGCGCGCGTGCGCCCTAAGGAGCGGGGCCGCGCGCGCCGGGACAACACAGATGGGGAACGGGTCAGGTACGGGAGCCGGGATGCGCATCGCGAGCGGGCGCGTCCCGCGTCGCGAATTTCATCCCGGCTGGGAGTAATATCGCAGCGCACCCGGTCAGCAGGTCTGACCGGGGCGCTGCGAATGAGAGGACGCTGCGAGCGCTCCGGGGAGGAGCGGGGACCCGGAGCGCTCGGCGTAACAACTGTTAGGCAAGGTTCACAATACTGAATTTCCAAGCGGAATTCCGCTTAGGAATTTTACTTGAAAATTCCGGTGCAGCAGAGTCCCAATTTAGGATTGGCAATAGGATTCCACTGCAATACAAAATGTCTGCTGGTAAAATTCTGCTGCCAAAAAAGTGGTCTTGTTTATTGCTATCTGCAGACATGGACGCACTCGGAAACTCAAGCTATCCAAAGTATAGGGGATAAGATGTCTGATCGCGGGGGTCCCGCCACTGGGTACCCCCCGCATACTCCCTGCTTCACCAGACGTTTTTTTAGAGCGTCGGGTGCAGCACCAGAGGCTCCTGACGTCACGGCTGCGACCCGCTCATGATGTCACGGCCTCGCCCTCTCAATGCAAGCCCGGGGGAGGGGGCGTGACATAGACTTGCATTGAGGGGGCATGCCCTTGACGTCACAAGCGGGACATAACCGTGACGTCATAAGCCTCCACCCCGCATCACCAGTCATCTGGCACAGAGCGAAGTTCACTCCAAGCACCAGATGTCTGGGGTGCCGCAGCCGGAGGAAGTCCCGCGATCACACATCTTCTCCCCTATCCTTTGGATAGGAGATAAGATGTCATGTGGCGAGTACCCCTTAAAGGTTATTTTCAGTTTTTTTTATCTGTCATCCACTGTACTGTACAGTCTGTTATCCCTCCTGATCTGCATTACATACTACATATTAATATTTTTACAAGAACCCTAGCAACGTTCAAAAATAAAGAAAAACAAAGAAAACCTGTGAGAGCAAGCTGTACGATAAGAAAGACATAAATCTAGCTCTTCGTGTTATTCAAAGTGTTCTTTCACAAAGTAATATATAAAAAACATGTCAAACCCGTATGGATCAAACAAATTGTAATTGTTATCCATCTGCTCCTATAAATGAACATACTGTTTTTTTTTTTTTTGTGTTGACTAAAGAATTAGTATTACATCGAGGGAGGTTTTCACACATTATTATTTAATTTTTTTTGTTAGAGAATCTAATGTTTTTTATGGCATCATGTTTTGTTTTTTTGTACCCTTTTCTTTTCACTGAGGTTTTGGTGGTGTGAATTTTTTGATTCTTGTAGGGGGATTTGTGTCATTTTTGTCAATGCAGCATCATTTAGGTATCATATGTTCTGAGGTTTTCTGTTTTTTTCCCCCCATTTTTCAGGAATTAAACAGGGTTAATAAAAAGGTTATGTTACAGATGTAATTAACTTAAAAACAAACAAAAAAACTGAAAATGCTTTTTTTTTTTTTTTTTTTCTATCCCAGGAGGGCAGGATCTAAACTTATTAGGACAAGTCAGCCAAAGTGTATAATTCCCAAATACTATTGCTAGGCAATACCTGAACCTAGAGTGATAACTTTGTCTTTGTAAGAGAGGAGAATGCTGAACAAGGACCACTCTAAATTACAATAATTTCTTTCTATGGTTGGTCTATGGTCAGGATAGAGCTGCCTGTCTGCTATGTCAGAAAGACTTACCTGGATGCCCTTTCTAAGCATTATGTCACAGAAGCAACTGCAGAGTTAATAAAGGGCATCAAAGTAAACCAAGTAAAGATTCATTTAAGTGAAACTATAAAATATCCAATAATCAAACACTCACTGGTGATTTGAAGAGATATGGTTAGGACTTGGAAGCATAAAATTACATTTAAAGAGGTACTCCACTCACAGACATCTTATCCTTTGGATAGGGGATAAGATGTCTGATCTCGGGGATCCGGCAGTATTTTTAGAACGCTGGGCTTCCAGGGCCAAAGACGTGACATCAGTCCATGCCCCCTGGTGACGTCGCTCTATGCCACGTCCATTTGTGTCTATGGGAGGGGGCGTGACGGCCCTGGAACGGCATGTATGCTGCATGGAGGTTGCAGGGGGAATCCCACCGGCTTGACCCCCACGATCAAACATCATATCCCCTATGCTTTGGATAGGGGATAAGATGAGCGGAGTACCCCTTTAAACCAGTGTATCCCAACCTGAGTGCCTCCAGTTGTTGCAAAACTACAACTCCCAGTATGTCTGGATAGCCAAAGTATGTGCCTCAAAGTCCTAACCATATCTCTCCAAATCACCAATGAGTCTTTTTTTTATTGGATAATTCTTACTTTTACCTAATTAAATTTTTTATCCACCATACTCCCACCAACTCATCTATTTCAACCCAATGTCGGTGATCTTCTCTTGTTTTTTTGCACATCATTTATCCCGCTCTCGAAGCCTCATAATCCATTACATTTAGTACAGAAAAACCAACCCTATCTTCATACAGGAAATCAATATTCTTTGTGGCTCCAGGCCTCTTTCTTTTGCATATAAAATGCATCGCTGCATTTTGCATTTCCTCTCTATCTTCTCTATCTTCAATTTTTAAAGGCAAACATCCAAAATGATATAATCATCTCGGGAGTGCCCTCATTTTAACTACATGTATTTAATCCAGAAAAAATATTATTTTTTCAATCCCATGTTGATAAATCCTTTTTTTTTTATCTCAAACATTTCCTCGTAATTCAGTTAATAAAATTAGAATGTGATTTGAGTTATTTTATATCTTCCTCTTATTGAATCCAAAATTCTGTTCAGTTAGTTGAGTTTTTCGAGTGATCTGATATATTATGTAAAGGGTTTTCAGTCTTTTCATAATTAATTTTCAGTACTGAAATCTTTCCAATTTCTCCTATTACTTTCATTAACTTTGGAGGAGAGATCAAAGGCTTAGAAACTGTTAATAAAATATCAGCACATAAATAGTTATTTTTCCCACTGTCAATTCCATTAACAGCACCACAGATGCACGCGCCACACTTCCAGAACTTTTCACAGAATTTTCTATATGGTGGACCTGAGGAAGGCACTAGTTTGTGCCGAAATGCATTGTCCTGTGCATCCTGTGATAATATGTCTGATCACAGGGGTCCTACTGCTGGGGACCCCTGCGATCTCCATGCTGCACTCGGCATTAGTTTAGAGTGGTGGGTTCAGCGCCACGAGCCTCCACGAGCCTCCACCCCACATCCTTTGGATATGGGATAAGATGTCTAGGGGTGGAGTACACCATTAAGGTTAACATTCCAAAAGCTCTGTACATCTGTGGTATATAGCTGTATACCAGAAGAAAGGTACCTGTGATAGGCATATTCACTTCATTGGACTAATGTGCTTTATAAAGGTATACTTTTATTTTGTTGGAATGCTGTAGGCCATCATCTGAGTTCTGCAAAATAAAACCATATGTTTAGGAAATGTATTTTCACTTTTGTCATGTGAACCCAGCTTAGTCCAATTTCTGCATCATCTTTGTTACCACATATTAACCCTCTAGATGCCATGATCAAAGTTGATTGCGGCATCTAAAAACTAAAGTTAAATGTCCAAGCAGCTCAGCAGAGCTGATCAGGACCATCGGGGTGAAGCCGCGATGTCCCGATCAGCTAACTGGACAGCAGGAGGGTCCTCACCTGCCTCCTCACTGTCCGATCTGTGAACTTCTGCTCCATGCCTGTTCATCAGGCTGGAGCAGCAGAGCGCCGTTTACGGTATATCACAGCATTGATCAGTATATGCAATCAAAAGATTGGGGCTAAAAAAAAATATAAAGTATTAAAAAAAAGTTTAGAAGAGTTTATTAACCCCTCCCTAATAAAAGGATAAATAAATAAAAATAATCATGTGTGGTACCACCACGTGCCTAAATGTCCAAACAATAAAAATGGCTCGGTCAATGGTGTACACACAAAAAAATACAAATGTCCAAAACTATGCATTTTTGGTCACTTCATATACCATAACATTTTTTATAAAAAGCGATCAAAAAGTCATATCAAAACAAAAATGGTACCAAGAAAAACTACAGAACACGGGGCAAAAAAAGTTATAGGGCTCATAAGATGACAATTTTAGACATACTAATTTTGGTGCATATAGTTATCATTTTTTTAAAGTAGTAAAATAAAATAAAACCTACATGAATTGGGTATCCTTGTAACCATATGGATCTACAGAATAAAGACAAGGTGTCACTTAGACAAGGTGTCACTTAGAAAAGTGCACTGTGTAGAAAATTGAAAGCGTTATGATTTATAGAAGGGAAGGAGGAAAAAATTAAAGTGCAAAAAATGAAATTGGCGCCGTCCTTAAGGTCAAAATCGGCTTTGTCCCCAAGGGGTTAAGGAAGCATAAGATCTGTCAATATCTGCACCATAATCTATGTGTCAGTGAAAACCAATTGATTTAACTTTCTTTCTCATCCATTTTTTATTTTAGGTGCTAACTACACACTTAGGGCACACATGTGGTGTTGGGGTTTTAGGTACAGGGTAGATGCAGGGCAGATGTTATGGCCCAAGGGGCAGATGGTATTAACCCCTTCTTGTTGTGAAGCCAGGGCGTGGCTTAGCCTTAACCACCCGAAGGTAATACCGCTGAGCCTGGGTTAGGCAGAGGCAATGAAGACACCAATGCCAGATTAACCCCTTAAGGACAGAGCATTTTACTGTTTTTGCTGTTTCGTTTTTTCTTCCTTACCTTTTAAAAATCATAACCCTTTCAATTTTGCACCTAAAAATCCATATGAGGGCTTATTTTTTGTGACACCAATTCTACTTTGTAATGACATCCGTCAGTTTACCCAAAAATCTACAGCGAAATGAAAATAAATCATTGAGCAACAAAATGGAAGAAAATACGCCATTTTGTAACTTTTGGGGGCTTCCATTTCTATGCAGTACATTTTTAGGTAAAAATGACACCTTATATTTATTCTGTAGGTCCATACGGTTAAAATGATACTCTACTTATATAGGTTTGATTTTGTCGTACTTCTGAAAAAAATCATAACTACATGCACGGAAAATGTATACGTTTAAAATTGTCCTCTTCTGACCCCTATAACTTTTTTATTTTTCCATGTATGGGGCGGTATGAGGGCTCATCTGAAGTTTCTAGCGCTACCATTTCTGTTTTGATCTGACTTTTTGATCGATTTTTATTCATTTTTTTATGATATAAAAAGTGACCAAAAATACGCAATTTAGGACTTTGGAATTTTTTTGCGTGTACGCCATTGACCATGTGGTTTAATTAACAATATATTTTTATAGTTCGGACATTTACGAATGCGGCGATACCACATATGTTTATTTTTATTTACACAGGTTTTTTTTTTTTATGGGAAAAGGGAGGTGATTCAAACTTTTATTAGGGAAAGGGTTAAATGATCTTTATAAACTTTTAGTTTTTTACTTTTTTTTTGCAATGTTATAGCTCCCATTGGGGACTATAACATGCAGTACATTGATTCAATACACTGATCACTGCCATTGCATTCAATGGCAGGGATCCGGTTATCGGCGGTTGATTGCTCCAGCCTGGATTTCAGGCTTAGGCCAATCAATCGACATTCGGATGCGCAGGAGACAGGTGAGGGACCTCCTGCTGCATCCTAGCTTATCGGGACATCGCAATTTTATCGCGATGGTCCCAATGAGCCCGACTGAGCAGCCAGGATGCTTTTACTTTCACTTTTAGACGCGGCGATCAACTTTGATCCCCGCGTATAAAGAGTTAATGACGGACATCAGCCCGATTGCGATGTCCGGCATTAGCGTGGGTCCTGGTTGCATTAGATATGGAGACCTACATATGGACGTTCATAAACGTCCATATGCGCTAAGGGGTTAAGGATAATGGCAGCTTAACTGAGGCAAGACAAGTGATATAGTCTTTGTAGTACAGCCAATATCCCAAAGAGGTAGCCAGTGACACAGGGGGACCTCGCAGGCTTGCTGGGACTTGCAGTGTGACAGACTATAATGCAGGCCACGGTGACTATAGATGACTTGACTTGAGATGGTGACAGACAATTGAGATGACTTGACTTACTTAGGACCGACTGGTTGCTGCAGTAATTTAGGCTTGATGCCTCCAATGGCTGGCCACAGGTACTTGACTGCACTGGACCTCAGCAGAAGCAGCAATGTGCTAAGAGAGCGATTGAAGCCCCTCCCCTTGTTATATGGGGGGCTGTGAAAGGAGCCCATAGGTCACTTGGGGGGTCACCTAGTCACTGGAGCCCTCTGGGTAGCAATCATGTGGTACAAACAACAGTACATTAAATTATACAAACATATATATATATATATATATATATATATATAATGGGGGTATGCTGCAGGGGAGCTCTGGGGACATGCAGGGACTCTGCCTGACAGGGCAGGAGAACAGTACGGGGCCACATCATCCCGTACTGGGACATCACTCACATGTCACCTTTTTCCCAGTGAAGATGATTTCTTTGAGACAACAGTATCTGCTAATTCCAGGTCAGAAATCTTGTGAGCAGCACCAGGATGAGGCAAATTTATGGTGAAATGATTGTCTTTCGCCTTTTGTATTATGACTCCAACAGAGCTCACTGGAACATTCAGAAGCTTAGAAATGCTCCTGAACCAACGCCATTGTTGTGTTTTACATCAATCAGGTTGGGAAGGTCTTGAGACAGCTCTTTGCTTTTACCCATCATGAGATGTGTCTTGTATGACACTTTGGCAATGAGACCTTTTTGTAGCCATCAGATGGGACTGAACCAGCTGATATTCATTTGCACTGACAATGGGCTGGATTGCTTTTACATTACTGATAGATAGATTTTCTAGCGGCAATAACACATATACTATGAATGTAAAATCACTTACAATTAGATGATTTCATTCTTTATTCTTTTATTTTTCATATTCTTTTTGTAGCTTTCCATTTTTGTTAGATGTAACAAAGAACCTTGCATCAGTAAACAGAAAAAGCCAGCAGAGATCTTACACACTACAGAGTCTCACACTACAGGGTCTCTGATGGATAATTTCATGTCAATAGCACCTTTGGTGATGTATTGAGAAAAGTAGTGATGTATTCAATACTTTTCTCCCCCACTGTAATCTTAAAGGGGTATCCCACCCCTAAAAATTGTATCCCCTATCCAAAGGAAATGTCTGATTGCGGAGGGACCCTCCGCAATCTGTGGCGCAGCACCCCAGTCATCTGGTGCACGGAGCAAACTCCATTTTGTGCCGGATGACAGGCGATCACAGCCAGGGCTCAAGTCCTGCCGGAATACGTGGGAACTGAGTTCCTACACTTTTTCCACAGCAGGAACATCATTCCCATTAGCAGTACCAGCCCTTGAGTGTAAATCTTGGATGAGTTCACACCCTTTTTTTCCCAGGATTTGGCCCCTGATCACAGCCGTCACCTCCCCTCCATTCATGTCTATAGGAGAGGCGTGATTGCTATATACTAGCCATCCCATCCCCTCCAATAGACATGAATTAAAGGGGCGTGGAGTGATGTCACGAACACGGAATGCCACAGTACCGGCCCGGAGATCGTACCGGCCCGCAGACATCATTTGGATGAGGGATGAGATGTCAATATTGTTGAGAAGAAATAAGTCTAGTTCCTTGTAGTGCCTGACTGGTGGATGATTTCTGCCTACTAAACAATGAAGTAAATACCCTAAATAACAACAGATTTGACATAGAGATGATCTGGGGAGCAAAGAATAAGGAGTCCCCCCTTTCTTGCACTTTAACCCCTGTACAAGATTCAGTGCAGGGAACCACACGTTTTTTTGCCCTAAGTTCAGTCAATGTTAGCGCCAGGTGACAAATCTGTCCATTATATTAAATTGGAAAACAGTTACCATAGACAGGCAGTGAACAGGGTTAGCAAAGTTCACATGAGATGCTTAGGAAGTCAGGTGGCAGACGATTTTTTGAAGTCAGGGAACAAGTTGAATTAAAATTGGAACACTTCCATCTGATGGCTACAAAAAGGTGAAAAATGTAGAACAAATCGAAAAAGCAAAGTGTTAGCTCACCATTCTGCAGATTCAGTTCAGTCACATCATAGGGAAGGTTTATGGGGACCTTGACCCGGTCCTAGGTGAAGACACATAATAAAAAGAAGATGGTGGTTCCAGATCCCGTAAAAATGTAAGTCTTTAATTAATCCATTAAAAGATGGTACAAAAACACAAAAATATAAAAGCCAAATGAAACATGTTTAAAAACAATTTTTAATGGATTAATTAAAGACTTACATATTTACAGGAGCTGGAACCACCATTTTTCTTTTAAAAAATGTAGAACACCTTCGTAATGTTATTGATCACAAAGGGAGCAATTGGAAAAGGGACCTTACTCCGGTGGAAAACAAATTTTTTAAAGACAAGTGATGCCAAAAAGTTAAACAGATTTGTAATTTAGAATAAAAAATAGCCCGGACCTTCTAGGTGAGTATATATATATATATATATATATATATATATATATATATATATATATATGTATATATATAGAAATACATTTCTGGATCGTGCTTCAATAATAATAATAGACAACTTATTAAAATAAATGCAGATTATGAAAATACATGCAAATTGTGATTAGTTACTTCTCACAGGGCCCATGTGAGAAGAACATATATAGTAAAAGCAACCAATCAATGATGTATGTGCATAGAATTAGAAACTATAACAATGTCACTGGCATAAACATAGTTTCTGATGTGCAACCGGCATAAGTCCGCTAATGTGACAAGTGGACTCCAACAGCACAAGACAAGCAATATAAGAACACAGCTGAAGTGCTTAATTAGTAGTTTCCCTCTTTTGAATGTTCAGAATAAAAGTGTATCCTTTTTTAGTATTAAACAGTTTGTAACAGTTTCAAGATTATATTACCGGTCCTTATTGTAGCAATCCGGGCAGTAGATGTTATTGTAGCAGTGTCTGGATGGTTTAGGTGCACTAGGTCCTCTGTGCAACGATCTCAGATATTAATAGTAAAGTCCAGCAAGGTCCAATTGGGAGCGGTGGCAGTCGCTTAGGGCTGATAGCGCTGGCAGGCGCTGATGGTCACAGAGTGCCGAGAGACCGCTGGCGCTGACAAGCGCTGGAGATGGTAAAATCCTCACCGCTAGCTGGATAAAAGCAAAGGCCGCGCGCTGGATGCGAGGAACTCACCTCGTGTTGCCGGCGTGTGACGTCAGATGGTGTTAGAGCCGGGATCACTGCACCAGGGTTGAATATACAATGACTGGACCGGACGGATTCCGGACTGGGTGCGCTGATGGTATTAGCAGTTCATAAGAGGTAACCAGCCGTGGTTAGTGAACACAGTACATATACAGCGTTTATGCCAGTGGCCATATACACAAGACTAGACGCATTTCAGGGTTGTATGGTATAACCCTTTCCTCAGTAGTCATTATGGTTACCTCTTATCAACTGCTAATACCATCAGCGCACCCAGTCCGGTATCCGTCCGTTCCAGTCATTGTATATTCAATGCTGGTGCAGTGATCCCGGCTCTAACACCATCTGACGTCACACGCCGGCAACACGAGGTGAGCTCCTCACATCCAGTGCACGGCCTCTGCTTTTATCCAGCTAGTGGTGAGGATTTTACCATCTCCAGCGCTTGCCAGCGCCAGCGGTCTCTCGGCACTCTGTGACCATAAGCGCCTGCCAGCGCTATCAGCCCTAAGCAACCGCTACCGCTCCCAATTGGACCTTGCTGGACTTTACTGTTAATATCTGAGACCGTTGCACAGAGGACCTAGTGCACCTAAACCATCCAGACACTGCTACAATAACATCTACTGCCCGGATTGCTACAATAAGGACCGGTAATATAATCTTGAAACTGTTACAAACTGTTTAATACTAAAAAAGGATACACTTTTATTCTGAACATTCAAAAGAGGGAAACTACTAATTAAGCACTTCAGCTGTGTTTTTATATTGCTTGTCTAGTGCTGTTGGAGTCCGCTTTCACTTTAGCGAACTTATGCCGGTTGCACATCAGAAACTATGTTTATGCCAGTCACATTGTTATAGTTTCTAATTCTATGCACATACATCATTGATTGGTTGCTTTTACTATATATGTTCTTCTTACATGGGCCCTGTGAGAAGTAACTAATCACAATTTGAATGTATTTTCATAATCTGCATTTATTTTAATAAATTGTATATTATTATTATTGAAGCACAATCCAGAAATTTATTTCTATATATATATATACTCACCTAGAAGGTCCGGGCTATTTTTTATTCTTGGTTCCCCTATTTTTGAGCAATTAAGGTATAATTGCATGCCCTAGTTTGGCCTCGGTGTGTATCATTAATTGTGAGCTGCACATACCCGTATTTTTTTCTTTTCTTTCTAGATTTGTAATTTACTTCTATTTAAAAATTGTAATCCTTCCAGTAATTATCAGCTGCTGTATGCTCCACAGGAAGTTGTAAAGTTATTTTCAGTGTGACCACAGTGCTCTTTGCTGACACCTCTGTCCATTTCAGGAACTGTCCAGAGCAGCAACAAATCCCCATGGCAAACCTTTCTTGCTCTGGACAGTTTCTGACGGAGACAGAGGTGTCAGCAGAGAGCAAAGTGGTCAGACAGAAAAGAACTACACAACTTCCTCTGTAGTATACAGCAGCTGATGAGAACTGTAAGGATTAAGGTTTTTTAATAGAAGTAATTTACAAATCTATAGAAATATATTAACCACACCTTAAGGATCTCACCATACCAGATGGCACACAACAATAATTGAAAACAATATACCGTATTTATCGGCGTATAACACTCACTTTTTAGGCAAATTTTTTTAGCCTAAATTCTATCTGCGTGTTTTACGCCAATAAGCCGCTGCAGTTCAATAATTTAAAGTGGGCGCTTTAAATCAATGAACTGCAGCGGCTTTGCAGGTGCAGAGACCTGCCGTCGCTGCCGGCTTCTCTGCCCCTGCCTGTCCTGGGGTCTAGAGCCCTGCTGCCGGCCCTTCTCTCTCCCTGGCTATCGGTGCCACAGCCCGTTCTCTCCCCCTGGCTATCGGTGCCGCTGCTCCATTGCCGGCGCCGATAGCCAGGGGGAGAGAAGCGGCGCCGGCAATGGGGCAGCGGCGCCGGCAGACAGGGGGAGAGAAGGGGCAGCGGCACCCATTGCCGGCGCCGCTGCCCCGTTGCCTCCCCCATCCCCGGTTGTATAATTACCTGTTGCCGGGGTCGGGTCCGCGCTGCTTCAGGCCTCCGGTGTGCGTCCCCTGCGTTGTTGCTATGCACTGCATGGCGCAATGACGAGTGACATCATTGCGTCTCGCAGCGCATAGCAGCGACACAGGGGACGCACACCGGAGGCCTGAAGCAGCGCGGACCCGACCCCGGCAACAGGTAATTATACAACCGGGAATGGGGGAGGCAACGGGGCAGCGGCGCCGGCAATGGGTGCCGCTACTCCTTCTCTCCCCATGGTTATCGGCGCCGGCAATGGGGCGCCAGCACCGATAGTCAGGTGGAGAGAACAGGCAGCGGCGCAGATAGCCAGCGGGAGAGAAGCGGCGGCAGCAGGGCTCTAGACCCCAGGAAAGGCAGGGGGAGAGAAGCGGGCAGCGACGGCCTCTCTCCCCCTGCCTTTCCTGGGGGCTTCTGCCGGGTCAGAAACAGTGTATCGGAGGAAAAGGCATGCACACACACGCACCCTCATTTTACCAAGGATATTTGGGTAAAAAAACTTTTTTTTACCCAAATATCCTTGGTAAAATGAGGGTGCGTGGTATACCCCGATAAATACGGTATTTCAAAAGGTTATAAAATGTATTAACCTTTTGAAATATATTGTTTCCAATTATTGTTGTGTACCATCTGGTATGGTGAGATCCTTGAGGTGTGGTTAATATATTTCTATAGTTTCTCTTAATTTTGGGTCGGTGGGGATCGATCTTTTAATCACTTATACCTCGGATTCTCGGTTGTGAGCTACACACTTATTTTCTTTAATTTACAAATCTGTTTAACTTTCTGGCACCAGTTGATTAGAAACAAATCGTTTTCCACCAGAGTACCCCTTTAAATAACCTGGGGCGAAAAGAAGTTGGATGGGGAAGCAGAGCTTCAGAGTGCAGTGGTCGGGAGCAGGAGAGCAGAAGTGGTCCTAACAGAAGGATGACACCAGGGAGCAGCAAGATGGACAGGAACAGAGCAAAGAAAGTGCCAATAAAGAAGAGGAGAACAGCAGTGAATGGGTGAGATGATTAACCATGACAGTCCCATTTGATTCTCTTAAAGCAGTGTTTCCCAATTGCAGTCCTCAAGTTCCCCCAACAGGTCATGTTTTCCTTAGTCTTTCATAGGTGATATCATTGCCTGATGCCCTGTTTGTACATATATATCACCTGTGAAAGACTAAGGACATCCTGTTTGGGGCACTTGAGAACCGCGCTTGGGAAACACCATCTTAAAGCGTCAGTTGTTTTAGAATCTTTTAATAACGCCTTATAATTTTATACCTGGACTTTATATTTGCTTGGAAAATAAAATTGAAAATTTCCACACTATGTCAGACCTGAATATTTCAATTCACTCATGTTATTAGGTTTTCTCAGGTAGCATACAGATTAACTATTCAAGTAATTCTCCCTCATATCTCTCCTAATATTTAATATTGTTCCATATCATACTTTATTTATTTTGTCACTTGCCATGGGAAATTATTTTTCAGATGAGTCATTCTTCGTTCCGGTAGCAAAATCTTGTATGTGCACCATCCATAAAATGAGAAATCCAATTTTTAGATAATATGTCTCCTGGAGATATTATACACCTTGAGCAATTCTGACATAATGAATAAAGGCTTTTTTTATTTGACTATAAAAATGTAAGGCCCTTTGTAGGTTAAGAGCTTACGTGTAATTTATTAGTCACTCTATAGATGCTGAATATTCAAGATAATGGACAAGAAGGAAAAGGAAGAAAAATAAAGTAAACAAATCAACTACATACAATCAAAATAACACTATAAGCTTTTGTTTGTCTTCTGATATAATTCATATTTCTTAGACAAGAACACCTGACTATGCTTTCTTAATTTTCATATGGTGCAGATGAATTTTCTTATTTCATTTCTTCACCATCTCAATCTTATGCAGATGCTTAGGTATTCACCACTTATATGTGACACTTAGCACTCCGGCCAGTCATACTAGCCATGAGTGCTCCCCTCCTCTGTCCTCCTCTGCCGGCGGGGCTGAGATTCACATTTCACATTGCAGGATGTGCCTGCATGCGAATCCCAGCCCGTCACTCACCTCTGCACTCTGTTGTCCCTCTGGTCTTCTTGCAGCGCTGGAACGTGTACCCCTGCCTCCTAGGGCACGCACACGCCGGAGCTCTAAGCTTTAAAGGGCCAGTGCACCTGTAATTATCATCTACACCAGCACCTATCCTATAGTATCAGCACCTGTCACTAACCCCTGCCAGAACTTAGTTTTCCTCAGTGCCTTAGAGAAAGCGTTTTTGTCCGTGCTCTACCGTGTTCCAGACCATTACGTTCCGTGACCTGACCTTGCTCCTGTACTGCCTGCCTATTGACCTTCTGCTACTTTACTGACCTCGTACCTGTGCCATCTGTCCTGACCTACTGCTATCCAGACTACGAGTTTGCCTGTATCCTTCTGTGCCAAGTCTCATCTCAGCAACCTGTGTGGACGAGTCATGTCAGGGTAGTGACCTGGGTGCAGCCTGCCACAGCAAATCCAGCCCGCTTTGCGGTGGGCTCTGGGGAAAACCAGCGGCACCTTAGACTCTGAAGACGGGGATTCTTTACTGTAATAGCAGTGAGACTATAAAACTCTCTGCCAAAGGAGGTGGTCATAGGGGACTCTGTAAAAGAATTCAAGAGGCATCTGGATGCATTTTTGGACAGTAATAACATTGCTGGTTATGTATACTAGATTTATAGGGCTAGAACGTTGATCCAGGGATTTATTCTGTCTGCCATATTTGGAGTCGGGAAGTATGAGGGTTTTTTGCCTTCCTCTGGATCAACTCAGTAGGGACTCATTAGGGATATAGGTTGAACTTGATGGACTCTGGTCTTTTTTCAACCTTATTAACTATGTTACTATGTGTCAGGGGTAGCGACCTGGGTCCATCCCACTTTGCGGCGGACTCTGGTGAAAACCAGTGGCACCACAGTCTCCGCTCCCTGACACGGCCCAAGCCATCATCCACACAGGTCCAGAGGATCCACTACTGCCGTGAGTGTTACAGTAAGATCCGGCCATGGATCCTGCTGGGGTGCCTTTGCCTGATATTTCGGATCTTTTTACCGTCGTGGCTCAACAGTCTCAGCAGTTAGCTCGTCAGGTGCAACAACTGAATCAATTGCCCACCATGATGCAACAGCTTCTAGCCGCCGAGCAGCAACAACAGTTTCAGCAGCCGCAACCTGCTCCTGTTTCGCCTTCTGCATCCGCTGTTCCTTCCAAATCCAAGCTTCATTTCTCCTTGCCCACAAAGTATGAAGGAGATCCTAAGTTGTGTAGTGGCTTCGTGACTCAGTGCTCTATGCATTTGGAACTCATGGCAGATCAGTTCCCGACGGAGCGAGCTAAAGTGGCGTTTGTGGTCAGTTTATTGTCTGGAAAAGCCTTGGCCTGGACTACTCCTCTCTGGGATTGTAATGATCTGCTATCCTCCAATCTGCCGGCCTTCATAGCGGAATTCTGCAGTGTATTTGAAAAACCCACACGAGCCTCCTCTGCTGAGACGGCTCTACTGAACCTCTGCCAAGAGAACTCCTCTTTTGGCGACTACGCGGTTCAATTCCGCACTATTGCTTCTGAATTGGCATGGAACGACGAAGCCTTGTGTGCTACATTTAAAAAAGGATTTTCCAGTAGAGTCAAGGATGCTCTCGTTGCACGAGATCCTCCATCTACCCTGAGGGAATTTATCCATTCAGCCACTCCTATTGATGTGCATTTTGCCAAGAGGCAGAAGGAACTTTGCATGGAAAGAAAACCTTCCGAATACAGCATTTCCCTCGTCTGGCACCCATTTTCCAACGTCCACCTCTACTGTCTTCTTTGCCTCCTGCCGAAGAGGCTATGCAGTGGACCGCTCTCGCTTAATGCAGCTGAAAGATCCCGACGACATAATGAGAATTTGTGCCTATATTGTTCCAGTCCGGAGCACTTTCTCAAAGACTGTTCTATACGTCCACAGCGTCCAGGAAACGCTCTCACCTAGGACACGTGGGAGAGGCATCACTAGGTGAGAATACTACTTCTCATCGTTTGACCATTCCTGTTCAAGTCTTTACTCCTGCCAAGATTTTCATTGCTTCTGCATTTCTGGACTCTGGTTCTGCTGGCGACTTTATTGATGCCTCCTCCTTGTTAAGCCCTTGTATATTTCGTCTGTTAATGGACAAAATCTGAACTGTAAGATGCTATTCCGCATAGTACCTCTCATCCTGCAAGTGGGAGTCTTGCATAAGGAAAAAAAATGAGTTCCATGTGCTTACACATTGTACTTCAGAGCTTCTTCTCGGTCTTCCATGGCTTCAACTTCATTCTTCACAACTCAACTAGAAATCCGGTGAAATCACATTCTGGGGACAGTTTTGCCAAAATCACTGTCTTGTGCCAATCCAGTCTAAAGCTTTCTCTTCCCCTCCTCTTATGCCTGGTTGGCCTCTTCCTTATCAAGACTATTCAGATGTATTCTGTGAAAAGCAGGCCGAGACCCTTCCTCCACATTGCCCCTACGACTGCTCCATGGACTTACAGCCTGAAGCCATGCCTCCTCGAGGAAGAATCTATCCATTATCTGTTCCAGAGACACAGGCCATGGCAAAATATATCAAAGAGAACCTCCAAAAGAGATTTATCCAAAAGTCTTTCTCTTCGGCAAGATTGACTACAGAGGTCTTAACAAGATCACAAAAAAAAAAATCGCTATCCTCTTCCTCTGATCTCTGAACTTTTTGATCATCCACGGGGTGCCAAGATCTTCTCTAAGTTGGACTTACGGGGCGCATATAATCTTATTCGTATCCGCGAGGGAGAAGAATGGAAGACGCCTTTAATACCCAAGATGGACATTTTGAGTATCTTGTCATGCCTTTTGGACTCTGTAATGCCCCAGCTGTCTTTCAAGAATTTGTCAATGATATCTTCCGAGATCTTCTCTACACCTGTGTTGTCATATATCTTGATGACATCATGATCTTCTCACCCAACTTGGAGGAGCATTGCTCACATGTCCGTCTGGTTCTTCAGCGCCTCCAGGAGAATCATCTTTACACCAAACTGGGAAAATGACTATTCGCAAGATATTGTCTTCCGTTTTTCAGTTACGTTGTTTCTCATTAAGGCTTTCAGATGGATCCTGACCAACTGACTGCGGTATTGGATTGGCCTTGCCCTACTGGTCTTCAGGCCCTTCAAAGCTTTCTGGGATTTTCCAATTATTATCGTCAGTTCATCCCACATTTCTCTGCCTTGGTTGCTCCGATTGTGGCTCTCACTAAGAAGAACTCCAACCCCAAGACTTGGCCTTCGGAGGCCGAAGAGGCCTTCACTCGCTTAAAGACAGCATTTGCCTCTGATCCTGTGCTTTCTAGACCTGATCCAGAGAAACCTATTGCTTTGGAGGTAGATGCTTCTTCTGTAGGAACTGGTGCCGTTCTTACCCAGAAAAACTCCAAGAGCAAGATTGTAACCTACAGTTTCTTTTCTAAGACTTTCTTGCCTGCTGAGAGGAGCTACTCTATTGGAAATTGAGAGACCCTTGCTATTAAGCTTGCCTTGGAAGAGTGGCGACATTTATTAGAAGGTTCTTCTCATCCGGTCAGCATCTATTCAGATCATTAGAATCTCTTATATCTCCTTTGTGCCTGTTAAACTGAGATGTAAAGTCTTGAATTGGGGACATTCTTCTTTGCGGCCTGGTCACCCTGGAATAACAAAGACTATTCAACTAATCTCCCGGAATTACTGGTGGCCGCACCTTGAATGCGATGTCACCGATTTTATCCATTCCTCTGTTACCTGGACTCGGCATTCTCTGTCTCTAGCTTCCTCACATATTAAAGCCCAGGTGGAAAATAAAAGAAGACCTCCTCCATCCTTCTCTCCTGGTGATAAGGTTTGGCTGTCCTCCAGATACATCCGTTTCAAGATTCCCTGCTACAAATTGGGAACCCGTTTCTTGGGTCCCTTCGAGGTGTTGTGAAGAATTAATCCGGTCTCCTATAAACTTTGTCTACCTTCCTCTTTACATATTCCTAATTCCTTCCATCTGTCTCTCCTCAAACCTCTTGTGATCAAACACTTCTCTCAAAATAATTTTGTTCCCAAGCCTATCTCTGGTTCCTCGGATGTCTACGAAGTCAAGTAAATTTTAGCCACTAGTACCGTGATAGGGAGACATTTCTTTTTGGCCGACTGGAAGGGATTTGGTCAAGAGGAGAGATCTTGGAAGTCAGAGGAGAATATCCTGGACCATGCTTTACTCCGGAACCTTTTGAACCCCAAAAAGAGGGGGAGACCAAAGGGGGTGTACTGTGACACTTCGGCCAGTCACGTGAGATCAGGGAGGTAAACAAGTGGATCAGAAGCTGGTGTAGGAAGGAGTGGTTTGGGTTCATGGAGAATTGGCCCACTTCACTTTCGGATACCGGCCCTACGGTAGGGACGGGCTGCACCTCAATGGGGAGGGTGCAGCTGTGCTTGGGGAGAAGATGGCTAGAAGGCTGGGGGAGTGTTTAAACTAGGGACTGGGGGGTACCTACAACATAGAGGGGGAAGATATGGATAGAGAGGGGGGATTTATTAATGTGCCTGGGGGTGGAGGGGAAGGAGGGGTTAGAATAGTTAATAGGGATAGGCTTCATAGGAAAAAAAAAACATACACCTTTGAAATGCATGTTGACTAATGCCAGAAGTTTGAACAATAAAACTGACAAACTGGAGTGGTTTATGTCTGAGGAGAATTATGACATAGTGGGTAAAACAGAGACTTGGTTGGACGATAGCTGTGATTGGACTGTCAACATACAGGGATATAGTCTATTCAGGAAGGATCGGACAAAACAGAAAGGGGAAGGAGTTTGTCATTATGTAAAATCCAGTCTGAAGGCCGCACTGCAGGAGGATATACGGGAGGGAAACGATAATGTGGAGTCATTATGAATAGAAATATCTAGAGATGAAAATAAAAAAATTCTCCCCGCTTCCCGAGAGTAATAACATTGCTTGTTATGTATACTAGATTTATAGGGACAGAGCATTGATCCATGGATTTATTCTGATTGCCATATTTGGAGTCGGGAAGGAATTTTTACCTCTAGTATGAGGGTTTTTTGCCTTCCTCTGGATCAACTCAGTATGGACTCATTAGGGATATAGGTTGAACTTGATGGACTCTGGTCTTTTTTCAACCTTACTAACTATTTTACTATATTACTATGTGTCAGGGGTAGTGACCTGGGTGCCGCCTGCCGCAGCAAGTCCATCCCGCTTTGCGGCGGACTCTGATGAAAACCAGTGGCACCTTAGGCTTCGCTTCCTGACACGGCCCAAGCCATCATCCACACAGGTCCAGAGGATCCACTACTGCTGTGAGTTTTACACTATACACCCCCTGATCTTAATTTATATGCAGCATTATTCACTCTACTAGGCAGTCTCCTCACAGACTGAACAGTGACTGACTAAATTTCTATGACTGAGCTAAACTGCTGTGACTGACTTCCAGATGACATTACCTTCAACAGCTTTGATTTCTGGACTAGAGTGGGACAGGTTTACACTGCTTAAACTTCACCTACCTTCCAGAAGGTACTTAATGACTCAATGTTAAAGTTACCTACTCTAGGCATAGTAATGCCTGCCAAAAAGCATGCAGATTACAGGCATCGCTATTAGAATCACAGGCAGAGTCTGGATGCACTATGGTTGCTTGCAGTCTTTGAATGGGGAGTGCTTTCTGTGATGATCTCAATTGGCAGACCATGAAACAACTTCTAATCTCTCCCTGCCTGCCTGCAGTGATATGTGCTTAAAGGGGTTCTCCCTTGCTTAGGCTGGGTTCACACCACGTTTTCTTAAATATGGTTCCCGTATACGGTTTGGAGGAGGGGGGCGGGGCTTAATCGCGGCGCCCGCACTCAGCCGTATTCGGGAACCGAATTTAATGCAAGTCTATGAGCCGACCGGAGTGAACCGCAGCCTCCGGTCGGCTTCGTTTTCGCCCGTATGCGGTTTCCCGACCGCAGGCAAAAACGTGGTCGACCACGTTTTTGCCTGCGGTCGGGAAACTGCATACGGCCGAAAAACTTTATTGGTAAAAAAACAAACATACTACCTGCGCATGTGCCGGAAGAGGCCGCAGATTCGTCTCTGAGCCACGGAAGAAACAGGAAGAAAAGATTCGGACGTCAGAAGATAGGAAGGACAGAAGCAAGAACACACACCCCGACATCCCACTTACCGAACACAACATTGCGGAGGCCGAGGTGCACAGCAACCCACTGGAAGAAAAAGGGGCCAGCTTCCGGATCTTCACAAAAGGTAAGAAAATACATATATACATAATCACAACACACAAAAAAACACATACTTATACACACATAACACACAAACATAATAACAAAAAACAGTATAAACAAGGGAGAACCCCTTTAAGGCCAATGGAGTTCCCCAGTGCTGATCTGCATGGTCAGTAATGCTGATGTAATGTCCGTTTATTAGTTTTTGTATTTTTCTGTTTAGGTGTGTATTCACACACTAGTTTGTTCAGAGCAGTATTTTACCTTGATTGCTAATAGTTAATGCATTCTGGAGCTGGTTATTCAGTGCAGTACTATTATGTCTGTTAATCTAATGCCACCGTGTCTGTTTGTGCAACACACTTTCAAGTCTGCTTGAGCATTTACCTTGTATTTATCAGATTTTTAGTCATGGTTAAATAGTCTTGTTCTTTGTAGATTTTAGTCTGTGTTACATTTTTTTGGTTTTTGGATTTGAATATACTTTCTGTTATATATTTGTTCACACTATGTCTGAGTCTTGCTTGTTACCTGTGCCCTATATGTTATATTGCTCTTTGATATTCTAGAGTCTATCCAGTTCTAGTCTAGTGTTTCATGTATTATATTTCCGTTTCCACGCAGTGCAGTGTGTCTGCTAGCCAGTAGCCTATTTGGCTTTATTATTAATGGCTACTCCTTTTGTGGAGTGGGGTGTCCAGTTTGTTTGTTCTGTGTCCCAGTGTGAACAGTGTCTTATGTTTCCTTATCAGTTTGCCTGTTTATATTCTGCTCTGTTAGTATTTGTATCCTGTTTGGTATGTCTGGTTGTCTAGTAGTTTTCCGTTTCTGGCCTGTGATCGACTATGTATATTGTGTGTTTTTACGCCACTGCACTTTAGCGCAGGAAGGGACCGGTGCCAAGTTGTCGATCCATTGTTTAGGGTGGATGGGCAAGTAGGCAAGGAGAGTGGAATTAAGGTTCAGTTTAGGGCTCACTCTCCCTGTCCGCCTGGTCAGTCCTTGACAGCTGATTAGTGACCAAACAGTGTCTGCTCTCTCTAGCCAGAACGAATGCGGGCTTGAGGTGAATTAATTCCGTGCTGTAAAGATCTGTATTGTCAGTAACGGTGATTAGTGTGCACACACAGTCTCTGCTCTCACAAATGCCCGTCTTCAGCAATGGTTGCCAAATATATAAGGCTGACATCACAGGGCTGGCTGGCTGCTGATAGGCTGCATGCTGCCATGTGATTCAGTGTGAACCTGCCTACCCGCCTTCCCAGACTTTCTTGCACCATTTCCTCACGTGTGTAGTTACCATTTTAGCCCCCCCCCGGCCCACACAAAATGTAGTGAATGAAGTGATTTGTTACCACGAAGCGCGAGGAAATTCGGATTAATTCAGAATCAAATTTTTCCTGAAATTCAGAACGAATTTGACTTTGTCAGCTTCCTTTCGCCCATCTCTAACTGTGATAAATAGCAACCATCGCATTGAAAAGAACGAATGGCAGCTGCTGGGAGTTTGGGGTAATTGATTCGCACCCCCAAGGGTGCCAATCAGTTAATATGGTGGGTGGAAGTCTTCTGATGGCCTCCGTGTCAGCCATATTAGCTCTGTTGATACAGTCTGCCTCAGGCAGACAGTACCAGCAGAACGCCGATCTAACAATCTAACTAATCAATGCTGTGCAATAGCATAGCATTAACCAGTATGAGAAACCCAATACCCAATTATTGTTTATAGGGGCGTTAAAATGTGTCACAAAAGAAAAACTAAAAAGGTTACAAACATATAAAAAGCCAATTCCCTAATAAAGTTCAAATAACCATGCTTTTCCCATAAACACAAAAAATAAAAAAGTTATAGGGGTCAGAATAGGGCAATTTTAAGTATATTTCTTTAAAGAATTTTTTAATTATTTAAAAGTGGTAAAAAAAAACAAAAAAAAAACGGAAAGGCGAGGAGAAAAAAAACACATTTTCCGAGTCACAGAGGGGTTAAAGACACAGTATAACATGAGAGAACATTTAAAATGCTAAACAGTTCCTACTAGTATTGTCCTATTGGGACACTACAAAAGCCCCATAAATGCCCACTGGCTAAAACAATCAGTTCTGTGTTTTGTTTTGAACCAACACTCTTTAATTGGAGCTGCATTTAAGAAATAAAGCACCTGTGGCAAAACCACCATCTTCACTAGTGCTACATAATCTGCCCTTGAGAGATGCAGGCTCAAACATATCGTGCCTTTCTTTTCCAATTTTTTGCTGACTGGACCTAGATTTAAGCCAAAGTAATCGGTTCTCTGGGGGAAGATCTTCATACCCAAATATTCAATACTGTCATTTATGGTCAAGATTTTTAATGGTCCCATATCAGTCTCAATATTCTTCTCCAAGGTGAGTAAACAGGATTTGGTCCAATTTATCAAAAGCTTCGATATTTTTCCAAATTTACCAATTTCAATTATGATTGAATTAATATGTGTTCGGGTGCTTTTGTAAATGGCAGTAAATCATTTGCATATCCAATCACCTTGCTCTTTGGGCCTTCCAATCCAAAGCCCACGAATGGAATTAGATCTCTTAAAATATCTTACTAAAGGTTCCACAAATAAAATAAATAACAGAGGTGAGAGGGGGGCCCCTTGACGCATTCCTCTAAATAGCTGAAAGTCATCTGACCTTCCTCCATTTACACTTGCTCTAGGGTTCTTGTGCAGAATATTAACCAAATCAATAAAGTTCTTACCCAACCCAAATTTTTCCAGAACAATAAATTGCAACTCCACCCTGTTGAATGTCTTCATTGCGTCAAACGACATGATGGAGTGTCCACTTTCATCTCCCACCTGAATACCAGCAATGACCCTGTGGATATTATTTAATACACTTCTATTTTTATAACGTGTGGCTATTCAACCTGACCACTAAAATTTTGGCATTTAGCTTTGCGTCAGTCAATAGGATTCCACTTCAATAGGATCTTTAAAATATAAATAAATTACATGGTTCCTGGACTGGTGATGCTGACATGCATGGGTTGAGTATGCGTAGACCTGGTACTGCGCCCCAAGACATCTTATCCTCTATCCAAAGGATAGGGCATAAGATATCTGATCGTGGGGGGTACCGCCGCTGGGACACCCGCGATCTTAGTGCAGCATCCAGCATTCGTTTAGAATGCTGCGTGCAGGCAGTGGGGTTATGATGCCACTGTCACGCCCCTCATGATGTCACACCACGCCCCCTCAATGAAAGTCTATGGGAGGGGGCATGTTGCCCATCACACCTCCTCCCATAGAATTGCACTGAGGGGGCGTAGCGTGAAGTCACGAGGAGCGTGGCAGTGACATCACAGCCCCACCGCCTGCACACAGCATTCTAAACGAACTCTGGGTGCTGCACAAAGATTGCGGTGGTCCCAGAGTAAAGCAGAGTACCCCTTTAATTGAAAATTAAAAATATAGGAGTAGAAAAGCAGGTTTATCAGGGTCCCTAAGTTTCCTTCTTGTGGCATTCTGTAAACTAGTGCAAGGGAAATGGACTATATATTCTCCCTTCCAGGAACTGTATGTTTTTATACAGCTGCCAATCACATGTAATGGCCACTGTGCACCTAATAGACTGTCTAATGGTTGACTCTGTAAATATGTGGATGAGTTGGGTGTGAACATATATTATTTCACATTCTATTTCATTACCAGAATTACTAGACAGTAGACTGCAATGGATAAGAGCATCACCATGATGAATTTCTTTGACTGGCAACATCTGAGAATCTTCTGGGCTGGCAAACACAGAGAGAGGTGAAGGTACTGATATAGGCCCTGTAAGAGCCAAGTATTGTAAAGGGGAAGCATGTAATGACCTTTGGTGAAGCCTTCAGAGGTGTTAATAGGTTGAGAAATGGCACCAAAGAAAATATGGACAGCCCAAGAGGAAAGCTAGTCGAAATAGATGTAGCCTGTGTAAAAAAAAAAAGTAGGCATGAGGCCAGTATAATGGACAGTTGTGTGCAATATTACATAGAATGGTAGGGTATGTGTCATGTAGGGTAGGGGTAAGTACAGTTCTGATCTCACCCACAGTCACTTTCCCTGCTTACTTTAGTATCCACCCTAAGCGACGAATCCTCAACTGGGCTGCGGTCCCCGTTATGAGTATGTGCAGGAGGCATAACAATGTCAAAAACAAGAAACAACACAATACAGACATCAGTGAAGCAGGTCAGGGAACAAATGGTTAACAGGCAAAGTACAAGAGGCAAACACAGGGAATAAACGCACAAACATAGGATAGCAAAAAAGGTACCAAACCAACAAGCAGAAAATAGCAATGTCATGAGCTGTTGTCAGAATACACCGGATAGAACAAGCGAGGAGTATACAAGAGCTAGTGCTGAAGAACTGAGCACAAGTAACCTAAGATACAGACTGACTGGGTTTATATATCCACCTGAGAAGGGCCTAAACACTGTGACCAGATGAGATAGGATCTAAACCCAAGATTGGCCTGGCGTCCCCATAGCAACCAGAATGCTTCATCCAACTCAGAAGAATTTAATGCTTCAGTCAGAACCAGATCCGCTGATTACAGAATGTTTGGACATCCCCTCCATAGAATCAAATGGTCCGGACTCCTCAAGCTCTTCCCCCTTCTTCTATACTATGATCATAATGCAGCTCAAAGACCTATAAAGTGCTGTTGAAAGGCAACACATGTTTGAACACTATATAAACCTTAATATTAAATACAAGTTTATTTACCGTATGTGGCTCTATACAGTGATTCTATGTAGGTGGTTGGTAGCCAGAAGGCCCCTGTTTAACTAGACCCCTAACTAAAGCAGAGTACTCCCTCTTCAATACACCATTCATTGTATACATGTAGCAAGTCTAATATGGATCTGTGTCTTAATATGTAGGCAGAAAGTGTTAGGGAAATGTATTTTCATTAATCCTGGATGTTACATCTCCTAATCATGCATGTCACTAATGTTATTAACTCGCTGTTACCTTCCCGCCCACCATATTCTATTACTGCTTAATTTTTCTGGATATGCATGTTATAGAAACCTGTACTAAATTAAAAGTTTTTATTTTATTATTGTGAAGCTTCATTGCCTGCACATGCTGTCAATTCCACTGATAAAACTTAATTTATCATTTAAAGGGGTACTCCGGTGAAAAACTTTTTTTTTTTTTTAAATCAACTGGGGCCAGATTTGTAAATCACTTCTATTAAAAAATCTTAATCCTTCCTGTACTTATTAGCTGCTGAATACTACAGTGGAAATTCTTTTCCGTTTGAAACACAGAGCTGTCTGCTGACATCGTGAGCACAGTGCTCTCTGCTGACATCTCTGTCCATTTTAAGAACTGTCCAGAGTAAAAGGAAATCCCCATAGCAAACATATGCTGTTCTGGACAGTTCCTAAAATGGACAGAGATGTCAGCAGAGAGCACTGTGCTCATGATGTCAGCAGACAGCTCTGTGTTTCAAAAAGAAAAGAATTTCCGCTGTAGTATTCAGCAGCTAATAAGTACAGGAAGGATTAAGATTTTTTTATAGAAATAATTTACAAATCTGTTTAACTTTCTGGCACCAGTTGATTTAAAAAAAAAGTTTTTCACTGGAGTACCCCTTTAACCCCTCAATGACCAAGGACGTATATTTATGTCCTTGGCAGGCTCCCGCGTCATATTGGGTTGGTCCCAGCATGTGTCTGATGCCGGGACCCAGGGCTAATAGCGAGCGGCAGCGATCACGGTGCCGCACGCTATTAACCCTTTAGACGCGGCGTTCAAAGTTTAACGCCGCGTCTAAACCGAAAGAGAAAATGCGGTGTCCCGATCAGCTCCGGCGTGTCCCCTTGGCGATTGATTGCTCAAAGCCTGAGATTTAGGCTTGAGCAATCGACCGCCGATAACGCTGATCATTGCAAAGCTATGGCAATCAGTGTGTGCAGTGTTATAGGTCCCTATGGGAGCTATAACACTGCAAAAAAAAGTCTAAAAAAAAAGTTAATAAATGTGATTTAACCCTTTCCTTAATAAAAGTTCAAATCCCCCCCTTTTTCCATAAAAAAAACACCATGTAAATAAAAATAAATATAAACATATGTGGTATCGCCGCGTGCATAAAATGTCCGAACTATAAAAATATATCATTAATTAAACCGCACGGTCAATGGCGTACGCGCAAAAAAATTCCAAAGTCCAAAATAACGTATTTTTGGTCGCTTTTTATATAATGAAAAAATTAATAAAAAGCGATCAAAAAGTCAGATCATTACAAAAACTTCAGATCATGGCGCAAAAAATGAGCCCTCATTCCGCCCCATATGCGGAAAAATAAAAAAGTTATAGGGGTCAGAAGATGACAATTTTAAACGTATAAATTTTTCTGCATGTAGTTATGATTTTTTACAGAAGTGCAACAAAATCAAACCTATATAAGTAGGGTATAATTTTAATCGTATGGACCTACAGAATAAAGATAAGGTACTGCGTAGAAACGGAAGCCCCCAAAAGATACAAAATGGCGTTTTTTCTTAAATTTTGCACCTAAAAATCCATATGATGGCTTATTTTTTGCACCACCAATTCTACTTTGTAATGCCGTGAGTCATTTTGTCCAAAACTCTACAGTGAAACGGCAAAAAAAATCATTGTGAGACAAAATTGGAAAAAAAAGCAGTTTTGTAATTTTGGGGGCTTCCGTTTCTACGTAGTAAATTTTTCGGTAAAAATAACACCTTATCTTTATTCTGTAGGTTCATATGATTAAAATGATACCCTATTTATATAGGTTTGATTTTGTCGTACTTTTGGAAAAAATCATAACTTCATACAGGAAGTTTTTAGCGGTACCATTTTTGCATTGATAGGACTTATTGATCACTTTTTATTCATTTTTTCATAATATAAAAAGTGACCAAAAATGCACTATTTTGGAGTTTAGAATTTTTTGCGCATACGCCATTGACCGTGCGGTTTAATTAACTATGTATTTTTATAATTCAGACATTTCCGCACGCGGAGATACCATATATGTTTATTTTTATTTTTATTTACACTGTGGTTTTTTTTTTTTTATGGGAAAAGGGGGGTGATTCAAACTTTTAATAGGGGAGGAGTTAAATGATGTTTATTCACTTTTTTTTTAAACTTTTTTTTGCAGTGTTATAGCTCCTATAGGGACCTGCCCACTGAGCTAACTGGTATGGTTTCACTTTCACTTTAGATGCGGCGTTCAACTTTGACTCTAAAGGGTTAATAGCGCGTGGCACCGCGATCAATGCCGCGCGCTATTAGCCACGGGTCCTGGCCGTTGTTAGAGGCCGGGCCCGACCCGCTATGAAGCTATCGGGAGCGGACACATGACGTTCCAGTACGTCATGTGTCCTTAAGGGGTTAATGACCTAGTGTGCAACACAAAAATAGAAACACAGCCACACATCCACCATTTGTAATTTGATCTACTTGCTTCTCAGCATAATTTCAAAAACTAACAGGTTGTTAGTATACATTTTTTTTTTATATAACTGTTTATTTATAAGTTTTACATGTTTTCAAAACAATGAAACAGGAGGAAAAAAATATTATCATATAGAGAAAATTACAACAATTTGAAGGATCATACCAACAGAAGAAAATGCTGGTACATCAACAAGGTGATTCCTCAAAAACTTGAGAATGTTACAATGGAGAGAGAAAAAGGGATAATGATATAGAACAATAATTCTCCAGAGAATAGGTGGGAATTCTAGGAAATGTTAATTCTGATCATCGCAATGGATATTGTAAACAGGATCATGTATAAAACATTTTCATTAGGAACATTGCACAATGTTTACTTCCCTTGAAATGTCAGAAAATGAAAGAGAAAAAAAAAAAAGGTAGATAAAGGGAAAAGAAAAAAAAAGAAGAGAAGAAGAAAAAGAAAGAAAGCTGCATGGTTATCCTTCTGCCCGAGCATGAGTACTAAAGCCATCAATCATGTATCATAGGTCTCCCAAACTTGCCAAATTGTATAATACTTAGAAAGTGTGTTATCAAGTGTTGCCGAGAGATATTCCATTCTCTTTATGTCCCTAATCCTATCTAAAAGCATATTTATCGGAGGCTGGGTGGATTCGTTACACCAGCTCGCAATTATGCATTTAGCTGCCGTGAGAATATGTAATAGAAGTTTAACTTGTATTTTACTTAGGCCACTGGGAAACATGTTAAGTAAAAATATGGCAGGATCCCTAGGCAATGTCAGTCCCATCACTTTTTGTATAAGCTCCCGGACCGTATTCCAATACCCAGGACAATCCCAAAATATATGTGGAAGCGTTCCCGTTGATTTTTGACATCTCCAGCATATCGGAGGGACTTGTGGGAATAATCGATGGAGTAATTCAGGGGTATGATACCAAAAAGTTAGGAATTTATATTGGTTTTCCTGGTATGTTGTGCATGTAGACGACCTGGCTGCATTAGGCCAGATAGTTCGCCACTGATTAAAAGAGAATTTTCGCCCCAGATATAGTTCCCATTTGTCCATATATGTGTGACGGATCTCGGAGATATCTTTAGGCAAAATCAATAAAGTGTATATATCTGAGATAAGTCCTCTGGTTGATACATAGTTCTTACAAATATTTTCAAAGGGAGTCAATGAGGGTAAAGTTGTGTTTTGTGCATTCGAAGATAGTATAGAGAGTATTTCCTGATATAACGGAAAGGATGACTCCGGGAGGTGGTAGGTGGACTGAAGGGTGGCAAATGGTATTAGTGTCCTTCTCAAGGGGTCAACTATGTCTATTAATCGACGCAAGTTTGCCTTTACCCATGTATCAGTTACTACACTTTCTTTTGTTGCTGGATAGGAGGGGTTCGCGATCAAAGGAGTTAGCATTGACATGTGTGACGTTAACCCGCAAGTTGATTTAACTGATTCCCAGATCTTAAGCATGACTGAGGTCGTCTTCAGTAGTTTCCTAGGAAACTGGGTATGTCGCCAGGTCCAGATCAATGAATCCAGGTGTGTGGGTAATATCCAACCCATCTCAATTTCCGACCACCTCTGGAGTGGCTGGGATGTAAATAATGTTGGAAGTCTTCTCAAGTGCGTTGCCACATAATATTTATATAAGTCTGGAAACGACAATCCTCCAAGCCTCCTAGGCATAGCCAAGACCGCAAAGGGGATTCTATGTCTACCATCTCTCCAGACAAATTTAAGTAGCATAGACTGCAGGTTGAGAAGAGAGCCCTTGGGGATCAAGATAGGAAGTGTCTCTAACAAGTATAATATTTTTGGTAAAGCTGTAATTTTTACTGCAGCAATTCTACCTAAGAGGGACAAAGGAAGTGACCTCCATTTAAGTAATAATTTTTTAATTTCACATACCAGAGAAGGAAAATTTTGTTTGAATAAAGAGGTGATATTAGGGCTAAGGTTTATACCTAAATATTTAAGGGACGTCATTTGCCATCTGTATTTATAATTTAATTTAAGGGTGTCAAGATCTTTGGGTGGGACGCGTATTGGTAGAATTTCCGTTTTGTCCGAGTTAATCTTGTAACCCGAAATTTTTGAATATTGACCAATAACCGTAAGTAAATTAGGTAGGGACACGTGTGGATCAGTTAATGTTAGTAAGACGTCATCTGCAAATAACGATACCTTAAATTCACTAGAACCCACATTGACTCCATGGATGGCGACGTTTTCCCTTATGTAGGCCGCAAGGGGCTCTATACTAAGGACGAACAGTAATGGGGAGAGAGGACACCCTTGTCTAGTGCCGTTTGAAATAGATAAATATGTAGAAGTAGCATGTTTAAGTTTAACATGGGCAGTTGGTTTAGTGTAAAGTCCAGAGACAGCCGACAGAAACGGACCTGTAATGCCGAATGCTTGTATAGTAGATAACAGAAAAGTCCAGCTTATTCTGTCAAAAGCTTTCTCGGCATCAAGGCTGATCAGCACTCCAGGTTTATTTGTTTTATTTAATATATCAATGATGTCTACGGTATGTTTCTCCTCGTGCTGTCTCCAGCTTGTCTGTTTAGTATGAAACCAACTTGATCCCTGTGTATCAGTGATGGCAGGATGGTGCTCAATCGGTTGGCGAGTAATTTAGTAAAAAATTTTAGGTCGGAGTTTAGCAGAGAAATTGGTCTGTAGCTAGCACACTCCGAAGGATCTTTTTCAGGTTTTGGTATGACTGTTATAAAGGAATGTAACATTGAGCGTGGGATCTGAGTATTCATCATAAAAGAGTTAAATAGTACTAACATGTGGGGTGATAAAATCTCTAAGAAAGTCTTGTAATATAGGTATGTCAGTCCGTCATGGCCAGGTGACTTCCCATTAGGCAATTGCTTAATTGTAGTTTGTACTTCCTCTAAAGTAATCGGAGAGTTCAACATTTGTAGGTCTGGGATTGTGATTTTGGGGAGGCTGCAATTTTCCAGATATTTCTGGAGCATAGTTTCTCTATCCGTCACATTATGGGTGGTGGGAGAGGGTAGGTTGTATAGTTTAGAATAGAAATTCTTGAATAATTCTGCAATTCCTTCAGGATTATATTCTAGGTGACCTGAGTTGTTCTTGATAGCAAAGGGGTTCGTCTGTAAGGATTGGGCATTGAGTTGTGAGGCCAGCAGAGTATGAGGTTTGTTCGCTCTCAAGTAGTATTTATGCCGAGTATATGAGACCAATTTTTCTGCTGTAGCTATACCTACATCGTTAGTATACATTTTGATCAAAAAGTACAAGCCCACTCGCCACGTCAAGGCCACTTCTTTAGAGTGGGTCCCTAATCTGACACTGGCGCAGAGCCCGGCGGCAACCACCGTCTCCGAGACCCCATGCCCAATGGGGGAGCGACCCAGTGGCCATGCAGCCCCGCTACTGGGCTACCATTCTCCCAGCCCTCCGGGTAGGTTTCATACTGGTGTGGTTCTCTGTGGCGGCCATTGTTTCTGTGGTGCTTTGTCTGTAGGGTGGGGTGGAGTGGCCCAGAGCCAGGGGCTTGGTCGGGCAGTAGTGGGGCTGCCTGGCCACTGGGTCACTCCCCCCATTGGGCATGGGGTCTCGGAGGCAGTGGTCGCCGCCTGATGCTACGCCAGTGTCCGGTTAGGGACCCACTCTAACGAGGTGGCCTTGACGTGGCGAGTGGGCTTGTACTTTTTGATCAAAATGTATACTAACAACCTGTTAGTTTTTGAAATTATGCTGAGAAGCAATTAGATCAAATTACAAACGGTTGATGTGCGGCTATGTTTCTCTTTTTGTGTTGCACATTTAATGACCTAGACCCAAAGTACATTACACAATTATATAGCCACCAAGCTTAAATGAGTTTTCCTGTATTTTTTTTATTTGTCTAGTTCATAATATAGTGTCTGTTCCTGTGTGTGATGTGATCTTGCAATTTTTCTGTGATTTGTGCCCCAAGGTTGATTTTTCACAGCATACAAAATGAGTGTTGTCTCACATTTTCCCAGGTTCAGTGATGCCCAAGATATTACATCACTAGTCAGGTGTTCAGAGGGAGCTTATCTTTGCTTCAATGGGTGGAGCAACCGTTGGGTGGAAGGGAGATCATTCTGCAAGAATTTGCAACAGCTGGAGGCAATACTGGCCTATTGCATTGAAGGGAGCACTGGTGTGTTTCAATGGGTGGGGTGGCTGATGTGTGGTTTGGAGAAAAGTCACTTCACAGTAACAAACAAGGAATTATGGGACTTTTAGAGAATTAACTCCAACAGGAAATTCACAAAAAAAAACATCTGTGGCTATTTTACTTTGCACCCACATATGGGGTATTTCCATATTTTCTCCTTTTACCTCTTGTGAAAATGAAAAGTATGGGGTAACACCAGCATTAGAGATGAGCAAACATTTGAAAAATTCGATTCAGGTGATTCGTCAAATTATCAGAAAAAAATAGTTTTGGGTCGAATTTATTTGCGTCAAATCTGTATTATAAACGGCTATTTCTGGCCTACAGGGAGCCTCAATAGGGGTGTAACACACATAGGGAGTGTTCTGTGTTAGTGGAATAATATTGTTATTCAGTATGACCTGCAGATTACAGGCATCGCTATTAGAATCACTGCTGCAGAGCGTCGATGTGGCAGCAGGGAGACCATATGGTGTAAAAATTGAAGAGGATAAAGAGATTTTTTCATGCCATTTTTATTTAATTTAATTAGAATTTATTTACATTTTTTGAGTACCCATTCTGTTGAGCATCGAGCTGGCGGCCCTCCGCTAGGTGAGATGCCACCTGTTCCAGCCCCTGCTTCTCAGCGCCCCCCTGACTATGAAAGTGTGAATGTTTCATTTAACCCCTTAAGGACCAAGCCAATTTTCACCTTAAGGACCAGGCCAATTTTATTTTTGCATTTTCGTTTTTTCCTCCTCGCCTTCTAAAATATGTAACTCTTTCATATTTCCATCTACAGACCCATATAAGGGCTTGTTTTTTGTGTGACCAATTGTACTTTGTAATGAATCCTCTAATTTTACTATAAAATGTACGGCGAACCCCAAAAACTTATTTTTAGGTAGGAAATTTTAATGAAAACCACAATTTTGCACATTTTGGAGGGTTTCTTTTACACACTGTACAATTTACGGTAAAAATGACATGTGTTCTTTATCATTTTAATCATATGATTAAAATGATACCCATGGCTAGATACTTTAAATTTTATGTACCGCATAACTTTTTCATTTTTCTGTATATAGGGCGGTATGAGGCCTCATTTTTTTGCGCCGTCATCTGAACTTTTTATCGATACCACATTTGCATATATAAAACTTTTATATCATTTTTTATTATTTTTTTGTTATAAAATGTGACAAAAATGCAGCATTTTTGGACTTTGTTAATTTTGTACGTTTACGCCGTTCACCATTTGGGATCACTAACATTATATTTTGATAGATCGGACATTTACTCATGCAGCGATACCAAATATGTTTATTAAAAAAATTTACGTGGTTTGGGGTAAAATGGGAAAAACTGACAATTGAAATTTTTATTGGGGGGAGGAGATTTTTCCCTTTTTTTCCCTTTTTTTTTTTTTTTTTACATTTTTCAACTTTTTTTTTTTAAACACTTTTTATGTGCCCATAGGGGACTATCTATAGCAATCATTTGATTGCTAATACTGTTCAGTGCTATGCATTGGACATAGCACTGATCAGTATTATCGGCTATCTCCTGCTCTGGTCTGCTCGATCTCAGACCAGAGCAGGAGATGCGGGGAGACCGATGGAGGCAGGTAAGGGAACCTCCGTCCGCCATTACAGACGATCGGATCGCCGCGGCAGCACTGCGGGTGATCCGATCATCTATATTATTATGCGCATTGCCGCAGATGCCGTTATCTGTACAGATCACGGCATCTGAGGGATTAACCCCTTAAGGACCCAGCCATTTAACACCTTAGGACCCGGCCATTTTTTTTATATCTGACCACTGTCACTTTAAACATTAATAACTCTGGGATGTTTTTACTCATCATTCTGATTCCGAGATTGTTTTTTCGTGACATATTCTTCTTTAACATAGTGGTAAAATTTTGTGGTAACTTGCATCATTTCTTGGTGAAAAATCCCCAAATTTGATAAAAAATTTGAAAATGTAGAATTTTTCTAACTTTGAAGCACTCTGCTTGTAAGGAAAATGAATATTCCAAATAATTTTTTTTATTCACATATACAATATGTCTACTTTATGGTTGCATCATAAAATTGACATGTTTTTACTTTTGGAAGACACCAGAGGGCTTCAAAGTTCAGCAGCAATTTTCCAATTTTTCACAAAATTTTCAAACTCACTATTTTTCAGGGACCAGTTCAGGTTTGAAGTGGATTTGAAGGGTCTTCATATTAGAAATACCCCACAAATTACCCCATTAGAAAAAATGCACCCCCCAAAGTATTCAAAATGACATTCAGTCAGCATTTTAACCCTTTAGGTGTTTTACAGGAATAGCAGCAAAGTGAAGGAGAAAATTCACAATCTTCATTTTTTACACTCGCATGTTCTTGTAGACCCAATTTTTGAATTTTTACAAGGGGTAAAAGGAGAAAATGTATATGTATATTTGTAGCAGAAGTTCTCTCGAGCAAGCACATACCTCATATGTCTATGTAAATTGTTCGGCGGGCGCAGTAGAGGGCTCAGAAGGGAAGGAGCGAGTACATTTTTCTGAAATGGTTTTTGGGGGGCATGTTGCATTCAGGAAGCCCCTATGGTGCCAGAACAGCAAAAAAAACCAACATGGCATACCATTTTGGAAACTAGACCCCTTGAGAAACGTAACAAGGCATTAAGTGAGCCTTAAAACCCCATAGGTGTTTCACGACTTTTGCATATGTAAAAAAAAAAAAAATAATAATAATAATTTTTCACTAAAATGTGTGTTCCCCCCCAAATTTCACATATTTGCAAGGGTTAATAGCAGAAAATACCCCCCAAAATTTGTAACCCTATCTCTTCTGAGTATAGAGGTACCCCATAAGTTGACCTGAAGTGCACTACGGGTGAACTACAATGCTCAGAAGAGAAGGAGTCATATTTGGCTTTTTGAGAGCCAATTTTGCTTGGGTGGCATGTCGCATTTAGGAAGTGCCAGGACAGCAAAAAAAAAACAAAAAAAAAACACACATGGCACACCATTTTGGAAACTAGACCCCTTGAGGAACGTAACAAGGAATAAAGTGAGCCTTAATACCCCACAGGGGTTTCACGACTTTTGCATATGTAAAAAAAAAAAATGTTTTCACTAAAATGTGTGTTTCCCCCCAAATTTCACATTTTTGCAAGGGTTAATAGCAGAAAATACCCCCCAAAATTTGTAAACCCATCTCTTCTGAGTATGGAAGTACCCCATAAGTGGACGTCAAATGCACTGCAGGAGCGCTACAATGCTCAGAAGAGAAGGAGTCATATTTGCCAACTTTGCAGAAATGGGGGGGACATATCGCATTATAGAAGCCCCTATGGTGCCAGGACAGCAAAAAAAAAAAAAAAAAACACATGGCATACCATTTTGGAAACTAGACCCCTTGGGGAACGTAACAAGGAATAAAGTGAGCCTTAATACCCCACAGGGGTTTCGTGACTTTTGCATATGTAAAAAAAAAAAAATGTCACTAAAATGTTGGTTTTCCCCCAAATTTTTCATTTTTAAAAGGGTTAATAGCAGAAAAGACCTCCCAAAATGTGTAAATACATTTCTTTGGAGTGAGGACATACCTTTTTTTTTATGACAGCAGCTCGGCGGGTGCACACCAGGTCTTGTTATAGCGTGAGGTCAGTCAGGGGCCTTGAGCTTCATATGGAGCCAGGATGTGGGACCCTCCTCAAGGACTGTTAATGGGGGAGCACTGAGCCCTAAAATAGGGGAACACTTGAGGGACAACGGGCTTCAACTGGGGTAGACAGGTGGGGTACAGAGGCCCGTAATATGGGGTACAGTGGGCCAGAAAATTATAAATAATAATAAAACTGGATATGTTCCCAGAATGATGACCCAGAGCATAGACAAAACTAAAAAAAATATGCCCGCCCCAAACCCTATGCTCTGAATCATCATTCTGGGAATGTGATGTGCGTGGCCGTCCCTAACCTGTTGCCTCAAATGCGCACCCGCTCAGGGGGAGAGAGAGCGCTGCGCATTTGAGGCAACATAAAAAGTCCCCGATGACAGTGACTCAGTGACCTATGACCCATTTCTGAAAAAACACCCCCAGAGGTTTTATCAGGTTTTTTTTCTCCAGGTTTTTTGGGGCAATTTAGTGGTTAATGGGGGTTAAAATTTTGAATGTACTCTGGACTTGGTACATTGGTCAAATTATGGAAAATTCCAATGAAAAGGGAAAATTTAGCGCTCCATGGAAGTGTGATACTCCTGAAGCAGTTTTTTATGCAGAGGCCCGGATTATCAGGGCAAGTGTCACACTGAGTGGTGGTGTCCTTCCGTATCCCCTTCCTGTGACACACGACACACTCTGCATCTTTTCTGGGATCGTCCCGTCATTCCAGTGCGGGGGACGATCCTGGCGCCTATAACTCCACACCCTTGGGAAGTCCGGCCTGATCTTTCCCGGTCAGCAAAGATCAGGAACCTTAGGACATCTTATTGGTACTGGAGGAATGTCCCTGTGTTGCCAGCGTACTGGGATAGTACAAAAGCGTTGTACATGGCAAACTGTACCAAGTAGACCGCAACTTTTTTGTACCAAGCCCGTGTTTTCCGCATGGCGTTATATGGCTTGAGGACTTGATCTGAGAGATCAAATCCCCCCATATACCGATTGTAGTCCAGAATACAATCGGGCTTGAGGACCGGTCCCACGGTACCTTGCACAGGGACAGGGGTGCGGCCCTTCCCATGAATAGTGGTGAGTATAAGGACATCCCTCTTATCCTTATACCTCACCAACAACAGGTTATCATGGGTCAGGGCATGGGACTCACCCTTGGGGATAGGCTTCTGGACCAAATTTAGAGGGAGGCCTCTCTGGTTCTTCCGCACGGTCCCACAAGCGGACGTGGATCTGGTGGAAAGGGATTTGAACAGAGGGATGCTGGTATAAAAGTTATCCACGTACATGTGGAAACCCTTATCCAGCAATGGGTGCATAAGGTCCCAAATGAGTTTCCCGCTAACACCCAGAGTGGAGGGACATTCTGGGGGTTCAATACGAGAATCTCGTCCCTCATATACTCTAAACTTGCAAGTGTACCCGGAGGTACTCTCGCAGAGTTTCATGCCAAACCGCGCCCGGTTCGAGGGAATATACTGGCGGAAGATGAGTCTCCCCTTAAAACTAGTGTTGTTCGCGAATATTCGCAATGCAAATTTTATTCACGAATATCGCATATTCGCGAATATTCGCGAATATAGCACTATATATTCGTAATTACGAATATTCCTTTTTTTTTTTCTTTTTTTTTTTTTACAGTACACATCACAGTGATCATCTCTCTCTGCTTCCAGCTTGTGTGGTGTAAAGAAAGCTCTAATACTACTGTGTGAGACTGGCGTGCGCATTTTTGCATATATGCGGAAATTTGCATATGCTAATTTTCACATATGCGGATTTTCACATATGCTAATGTTCGCATATGCAAATTTTTTGCATATGCGAAAATTAAACGCGAATATTACGAATATGCAAATTTAGCGAATATATGACGAATATTCGTCCATATATTCGCAAAATATCGCGAATTCGAATATGGCCTATGCCGCTCAACACTATGTAAAACTGATGAGAGACTTATCTACCGAGAGGTCCCTGAGCGGTACGTAGGCCTCCAAAATTGGGCCCCAAAGTGATCGATGACCGGCCTCACTTTGTAAAACCAGTCATAGGTGGGATCACCTCAGGGCGGACATGCCGCATTATCTGCATAATGCAGGCATTTCCGAATGGCCTCAAACTGCTTCCGTGTCATCGCAATACTGTAAAGCGGGGTCTGATAGAGGACGTCCCCGCTCCAGTAATGACGAGCACTTGGTTTTTTGACCAGGCCCATATGCAGCGAGAGGCCCCAAAATGTCCTCATTTCCGCTGCATCAATGGCGCGCCATTCATTGGACCTTGCCAAAAACGAATCGGGTGGTGGGCAATGAACTGCTGGGCATACAAGTTTGTTTGCTCCACCATGTGATTGACCAGGCTGTCACTGAAAAAAGTCTAGATCAGTGAAGCCAGCCGTGTCAATTCGGATTCCTGAGTCGCCAACAAACTCAGGAATCCGTGGCTGATAATCCACTGGGGGGCTCCAGACAGGGTCATCGGAAGGGGGCTCCGGTGCACTTGTCTGGGGGGCCAGACTCCTATTACGAGTGGCATTGCCACTCGTACTAGTGTCGGCAACTGGGTCACTTTCATGGGGGGTGCGTGGCCTCGCCTGGCGGCGTCTCTGCCGCCGTACAGGGGACTCATCATCACTACTAGATGATGAGGAGGGCGAGGAAGAACACGAAAAAGTAGGATCTTCCTCGTCCTCATTGGCAGATTCGGAGTCGGAGGCTAAAAAAGCATAAAATGCTAAAAAATGCTCTGCTGCGATCGCCGACATGTGGGGGTCCCGGGACACCCTTCGGCGTTTGCATGGCATGCCTGCTGAACGATTTCAGCAGTCATGCCATTCCGATCTCTGCCGGGCGCTGCGGCAGGGACCGGAATATACCACGACGTACATGTATGTCATGGGTCCTTAAGTACCGGGGTCCCTTGAAGTACATGTACGTCATGGGTCCTGAAGGGGTTAATGGCAGACATCCACGCGATCGCGGATGTCGGCCATTATCGGCGGGTAGCAGCCGGAACCTGCCGTGTATGACGCGAGCACAGCTCCGATGCTCGCGGTCATACACAAGACGTAAATGTACGTCCTGGTGCGGGAAGACCCACCAAACCAGATCCGTGGTCATTAAGGGGTTAATCAGTTATGGTTCATTGTTATCACTCCATGCTGTTTCATTGGATTCTTGTGATAATTCCACAGGTAATATGACGTTGACAACCATAGGGCCTCAGTCTTGAAAAGATTACATCAATTTTTTTTTATTTAAATTTAAGATTTATATTAGATTTCAAAGTTTAATGTCCCAGTGTTTACTTTGAACTAATACTGCATGACTACAAAACCCAATCTAACAAGGAGTCACATGTTGGCACAATGACAGAGCCTAAAGTTGGCAGCAGCATGAGGAGACCATAATCTGGCAGAATGACACAGCCTGGAATTGGAATTTAAGGTAATGTCCCAGGCCCAGCAGCATCTATAAACCATATAGTTGCTGAATGGCACAGCCTGGAGCAGGCGGCAGCATGAGTAGACACTAGGGCATCACAATCTCTAAGATTAAAAAAAGAATTTTAAAATTGAAATTGAAGAATTATGTTAGCTAGTGCTACCGTAAAATATTTGTAGGTAATGTCCCAGGCCCAGCAGCATCAGTAAACCATATAGTGTCTGAATGACACAGACTGGAGGTGGCAAAAGCATGAGGAGACCATAAAGTGTCTTAATGGCACAGCCTGAAGGTGGCTGAAGCATGAGGAGATCAAATAGTGTCTGAATGGCACAGTCTGGATGGAGTTGGCTGAAGCATGAGGAGACCATATAGTTTCTGAATGGCACTGCTTGGAGGTGGCTGAAGCATGAGGAGACTATTGAAATGTAAGATTTTGACATAAAAAAAACTTGAATTTGAAATTTTAGCTAACACTCCCAAGTTTTAGGGTCCCGGGCCCCAGCGTGTGGGTAGTAAGGACCAAATTTAACAAGGAGTCACACGTCACATGGCATGTCTTTATTACAATTCCCTTCAGCGTATGAAAAGACCCCTCCAGGACTAGGCCCTTTTACTAGGGTTACCCCTTAAAATTTAATAGAAGGTGGCAATACAGCACATGACCCGAGAAGAAGATGTAAACAAAGAAGGAGACCTGCGTCACAGAGGATACCCTGAAGGGAATTGTAATAAAGACATTTCTTTATGTACTTTAAGGGAGAATTGAATGTCACATGGCGGCACAATGACAGAGCCTGGAGGTGGCATCAGTATGAGGAGACCATATAGTGGCTGAATGACTGCCTGGAGTTTGTGGCAGCATGAGGAGACCATATAGTGACTGAGTGGCACAGCCTGGAGTTGGCAGAAGCACGAGGAGACCATTGAAATGTAAGATTTTGAAATAGAAATTTAAGATTTTGAAATTGAAATTTTAGGTAACACTCCCAAGTTTTAGTGTCCTGGGCCCTGGTGTGTGGGTACAAAGACCAAATCTAACAAGGAGTCACATGTCACATGGCGGCACAATGACAGAGCCTGGAGGGTGCATCAGTATGAAGAGACCATATAGTGTCTGAATGGCACAGCCTGGAGGTGGCTGAAGCATGAGAAAACCATTTAGTGGCTGAATGGCACAGCCTGGAGTGCAATACCAGTACCCAGTGAGGAAGGTGGGTGAAAAATGGTCTGGTGCGGAGGAATGTTTGTAACTGGGGAGCAGCACCGTAAATCTGTTTGGTACTATCCATATTTGTGAAGGGTTGGTGTGGCAGGATGTACTCTGATGCATCAGACATTGGTGGGGGGAAATCCTGTCTGATTCATGCCTGATTCATCTTCACAAAGGTCAGTCTCTCCACATTTTTCATGGACTGACAAGTTCTCCTTGGAATGGCCCCCGCCGTAATAAACACCCGCTCTGAGCTTTTCAAGGCAAACTCTGCTTGTTGCGGCCACAAATCAAGTTTGGCTGCCCAGAAGTCCAGTGGATCTTCAAGGTGTGTTGGCATGGGCATGTCAAGGTATGCCACCGCCTGCTGGTTTAGGTCCTGCTCCAGGTCTACCTGCTGCTGATGAGTTGCTTCACTATGCGGGTGAAGAAAGGTACTCATCAGCGACTGTAGACGCAGATGGAGCTGGTACTGCTCCTGCCACCCCACCCCTCCCCAGATGCCATGGCAATGGAAGGTGAATGCAGGGAGCCCCCCGATTCAGACCTGCAAGAGGATGGACAATGGTGCCGATAGTCATCGGCCAACTGACTACATAGAATGCCTCTGTAGTAGGTCAGTTTGTCCTCCCTCTCACTGAGTGCAATAAAAAGGCTCCCATTTTGAGGCGGTAGCGAGGGTCCAATAAGGTGGATAACCAGAAGTCATCCTGCTGCCGAATGGTGACAATTTGGCTGTCACTACGCAATCAAGTGAGCATGCATCGTGCTATTTGTGCACGTGACTCGGAGGGACACCCTGCTTCCATTTCCACTGCATACTGCCACAGTGTGTCTGGGTTCTCTGTCTCACCTTCCTGATAAGCCTCTAGCTCCTCTGGCTGCTCCTGCTGCTCCTGCTCCTCCTGTCCTGTCAGATTACTAGAAAAACCGCCCATTTGGCGAAACCTAAACTGTGCTCCACTGTGCTCCTCCCCCCCTCCTCCTCCTCAGCCCTCACAGGGCTCATGTGGCCGTGAGATGTAGGCGCAACGTCTCCATTGCCATGACCAGCCATCGTTTCCAACACTTGCTGTAAGAAATGAAGCAGTGGAATGACGTAGTTCATTACGCAATCTTAGCAACTTACTTATAATTTGGCTTCCTCAAAGGGCCTGAGCAAACGGCAGGTGTCACGTATGAGCTGCCACTGGTTCACATAGAAATTTAACAGGGAAGTACCCCTATCCGCTTGGATCATTAAGAAATCGATGATGGCTTTTCTGGTCGTACAGTTGGTCCAACATATGGAGGGTGGAATTCCAATGTGTGGCAATGTCACAAATCAGACTATGTTGGGGCATACCGTTCTGACACTGCAGGGTGTGAAGGGTGTGCTTTGTGGTATACGAGTGGCTGAAATGCATGCAAAGTGTCCTTCCCATTTTTAGAATGTCTTGCAAACGGGGAACACTTCAGGAACTGCTTCACAACCAGATTGAACACGTGTGCCATTCAGGGCGCATGGCTCAGCCTTCCCAGTTGCAGTGCATGCAAGATGTTCTTCCCGTTGTCAGTCACCATGGTTCCCATTTCCAGTTTTCGTGGAATAAGCCATTCTCCAATTTCTTTATGAATTACTTTTAGCAGTTCCTCCCCTTTGTGACTCAGTTCGCCAAGGCAAACCATGTGAAGAACAGCGTGACACCACCTCTCAGCACACATGGTATGCTGAAGGGCCACTGAAACTTGTCTCGGCAGTGGTGGCTGAGGACACGGTGGAGGATGAGAAGGCGGAATCGCACACTGTCACAAGACCAATAGCCTGAGAGCGTGGAGGAGGAAGCGGCGTGACCTGTCCAAATAGGTGTTGTGGCTGTTCAGGAACCACATTCACCCAGTGAGCCGTAAAGGACATGTATTGTCCCTGACCATAGTTACCGCTCCAGACGTCGGTGCTGCCGTGCACTTTGGTACACACCGACAGGCTCAAGGATTGGACCACCTTCTCTTCCACAAAATTGTGCAGGGCTGGTACTGCCTTCTTTGCAAGGAAATGACGGCTTGGCACTCTCCACCTCGGCTCGGCACAAGCCATCAGTTCTCTGAAAGGTGCAGAGTCCACCACTTCAAAAGGGAGGGACTGCAGCACCAGCAACTTGGACAGGAGCACATTCAGCTTCTGTGCCGTTTGATGAGTGAGCGCATACTGTTGTCTCTTGGACATGGCTTCGCCGATGGATTGCTGGTGGAATGACTGACTCGAAGTAGGAGGAGCAGAAGCATCTGGAGCAGAAGGAGGGTATGACACACAGCTCCCTTCGGCTGAGGTGGTGGAGCCTTGGCTGGCTGAAAGAGGGAGCGGCGTGCCACTGGGTGATGCAGCAGGCTGGACCACTACATCAGAGCAATGGTTCTCCCAGGCCGCTTTATGGTGGTGCAGCATATGTTGATGCAGGGCCATGGTGCCAACATTGGGACCCATGCTCCACCTTCTAACCTCCTCCGGATGCTTGATGAAAAACTGCCACACTGCAGAGTAGCGCATTTTCCCACCAACAGTCCACACAAATTGACTGCTACTGCTGCCATCTCCAGAAACCCCTGTTCCACTACCTCTCGGGAAGGTAGGCGGCCGCGAAGCAGGCGGTCGTCCCCGGGCACGTTTGGCTCCAGAATTTCCACTTCTGCCCCCATGCTGACTGCCAATCACGCTACCACCTTGCTGGCTAAGCTGTTGCCTCATGGGCAACCTGCAACTCTCTTCTCCTGATGATGATGAAGCCCCTTCTGCACCTGGCTCCCAATAGCGATCAGCTTCATTATCATCAACAAGTGTCAGCACGTCATGTCCTCCTCAGGTTCCTCAACAGTGTCTGCTTCAGGACCCTGAATGCTGGTAAACACCGACTCCCACATCACTCTCCTCATCACTACATGCCCGCCTAACGAGGGAAGTGGCAATTGTCTCCTCCACTTCTTGGCTGGGCAGAAGCTGCTGACTGTCCTCTATTAGATCGTCCTCACTGAATAGTGAAGCTGTATCCACAGCATAAGATACTTCTTTAGAGGAGGAAACAGCATAGAACAGAGGCATAGGGAGGACAGGGATTTCTCCCGGGCCATGCCAACTGAGGGTTGTGTCTGAGGAACCCACTGACTGTTGACTGGAGGTATCAGATGTCACTTGTGATGAAGTGGATGACAGTGTTAACCCATCAATGACAGCAGATGAGTGCTGGTGGAGACACGACTGATAGCTGATACCAGGAGCTAAGACCTCTCACTGCGACTCCTGTTGCCCCCTGCCCCTAGTCTGCTGGGACCTCTGCCTGATGAATTAAGGTCTCGGCCACTCCTCTGTGCAAGTCCTGGCCCTTCTCTGCCTGACATACTTGGTGCGTATATGAAGGGAGTACAATACGCTTCATTACGCTTAAAAGTATTTGTCTAGAACAGCAGCAGGTGTGTACTTTTGGCTGTCCTTTCGCAGTATCTCGGCTCTTAACAGATTTACAGCTACAAAATAGTACACTACTTAGATGTAAGTATGTAGTATGCACTTATGAGGGCAGAAAAATGCTCTACAGTAAGCTTAAAAAAGCACTGAGGTAAAACACCAGCCGGTGATTACTTTTGCCTGGACTTTTACAGTATCTAGGCCTTTGACAGATTAACAGGTACAAATAAGGACACTACTAAGATGTAGTTATGTGGTATGCACTTATGAGGTAAGAAAAATGCGCTAAAGTACACTTAAAAAAGTATCTGAGTACAACACCAGCCGGTGAGTACTTTAGCTTGGACTTTCACAGTATCTATGCCCTTGACAGATTAACAGGTACAAAATAGTACATTACTTAGATGTACGTATGTGGTATACACTTATGAGGGCAGAAAAATGCGCTACACTACGCTTAAAAAATTTATTTTTGCACAATACCAGCAGTACACAGCAGTGCTACAACACACAGTCACTGTTGTGTAAAACACCAGCCTTTGATTACTTTTGGCTGTCCTTTCACAGTATGTTGACCCTTGAAATATTAACAGGTACAAAATAGTACACCACTTAGATGTAGGTATGTGGTATGCACTTATGAGGGCAGAAAAATGCGCTACTCTACACTTCAAAAATTATTTGAGTAAAACACCAGCCGGTGATTACTTTTGTCTGTCCTTTCACAGTATTTAGGCTCTTGACAATAACAGGTACAAAATAGCCAACAGAAAAAATGGCAACACACGCAATAGTAACTGCTCAAAGACTTATTTTATATATTCAAGAGATTAATACATCTCACAGGAAAAGAAAAATATTCACCCAAGTGCGCAATAATATTTCAGCAGTGTCCAGCCGTAGATTTCATGGGCTCGCCAGGTTCTCAATCCTTGTGTGACCTGTGTCCATTAGTACGGCCATCTCCTACACCAGAGGGTGTGTCGGTAAATGCAACGTTTCGAAGGAAACACCTTCTTTGTCAAGCATCATGTGAATAATGCCCATCACCATAATAAATACATCTATGGTTCTCGCAAGATATCAGTTCGACAACGAGAATACAAAAATTACAAAAAGTATCAAAACAGTATCAAAAGGGTTAAAAACATATAAAATTACAAAGATCCAGTATATACTAAATTGTAGAAAAACATTGAAGTTGCAGATTTCATTAATTCCGTCCGGTTTTAAAGTGCCCAGTTTCTGTATCCAGCGTACCTCATTTCTCAATAAATTAATTTTTATTTGTTCTTTATTTTTTCCCTCCACGTTCTCAAGTATCTGCCATCTAAGCTCATTTACATGGTGTCTATGTTCAGCAAAGTGCCTCGCTACACTGGTTTCAAATTTTTCTTTAATTATGACATCACCTTCGTTCCTGTTCACATTGTCCTGTTCTTTTTGAAAAGATCTAATTGCGCTTTTGTGCTTGCTTATTCTCTGTTTAATGCTCCTTGTGGTCTGGCCAACATAGCCCATACCACAAGGGCATTTAAGAAAATAAATCACTTGGGTGCTGTTGCACGAGTGCCACCCCTTAATAGGGATTTTAGTTCCCTTTCTAGGATGTACTACAACATCTCCTTTAATGATGGCATTGCAGTTTTGGCATGATAAACATGCAAATGTTCCTGCTTGTCTTGCTTTCAAAAAAGTCTGTTTACTGACCTGTTTCTTTTTAATATCGGCTCTTATCAAATCATTAGCCAGGGACTTATTTTTCCGATAAATAAATCTCGGACGATTTCTAAACAGACGTGCGATCTTGTCGTCCGCTGTTAATAGTCCCCAGTACTTATAAATAGTTTGTTTTATCAATTTTGAATGACAGTCATATACTGAAAAAAATGTTAAATCATTATCTTTTTTCTGATTTTTCTTTTTATTCTTCCTAAGGTCTTCTCTAGGTATTTTCTCTACTTCCCTGGCTATCTCTTCCATTTCCTTTTCATCATAACCCCTCTGTAAAAACTTTTTAATCATGATCTCTTTATTCTTCTGAAATTCTGTCTCGTCACTACAGATCCTTTTAGTTCTTATAAGTTGTCCCTTCGGTATTCCTTTGAAGACTTGTGGGGCATGTCCATTTTTGCGATGCAGTAAATTATTACGATCGCTCTCTTTCACATACATGTGGTATCTAGTCCACCTTCTCTATTTTTAATCACTTTTACATCCAAGTAACTAATCTCTTTTTCACTTACTTCTGATGAAAATTCAATGAGGGGGTGACAACCATTTAGATATTCTACGTAAGTCTGTAGCTGAGACTGTGTGCCCGCCCAGAGGACGAACACATTGTCCACATAGCGGACCCACAGTCTCAGCTTGGCACTTAGATCATGTCTTAGAGCAATAAACTGGCTTTCGAATTTGCACATAAAAATATTTGCGAGGCTTGGTGCGACAGGGGACCCCATCGAAGTCCCCTGTTCCTGGAGAAAAAAATCCTCACCAAATCTGAAATAATTCTTAAGCAGAACAATTTCTAACAATTCAATCAAAAATGCGATTTTTGAATTGGACAAATTGCTATCCAACATCAAGTGTTCTTTAATCGCCAATATCCCTTCCTGAGTGGGAATATTGGTATAAAGGCTCTTGATATCAAGAGTACAGAGCAGGACGTCCTGTAAATCAGTAATACCAGTGATACAGTCTAAAAATTGATTGGTGTCTCTCAGGCAGTTGGGAAGGGCAGTCACTATTTTTTGTAAATGACCATCTATATAGATTGCCAAAGGGCTAAGAATGGAGTTCACCCCCGAGACAATAGGACGTCCCGATAGTTTCTCCATATTCTTATGCACCTTTGGCAACAAATATAGGACAGGGGTCCTAGGATTTTCTTTAGTTAGTGCACTTTTTTCTTGTGCACCAATCACACCATTTTGATACGCTTCTTCAAGCACCATATCAATCTCTTTCTTAAATTCCATAGTTGGATCCCCCTTTAACTTTCTATAAACCTGTTGTTCACATAATTGACTATAGGCTTCGTTCATATACATATTTCTATCGAGCACCACTGTTGCACCGTCTTTATCAGCTTTTTTAATAATAATTCTATCATCCATTTGCAATTGTTTCAAAGCCTTTTTCTCCTCTACATTAAAATTTGATTCACTATAATCTTTAATCTTATCCCATTTTTCTAATATTTCTTTAGTTACCACCTGTTGGAACAAATCCAACAGGGGTCACTGGATTAGAGGCTCAAATCTACTCTTCTTTTTTAGTTTAGGATGAAGGGGTGCAGCATTGTTCTCAATTTTACCCTGTTTATCCTGAAAAAACATTTTCAATTTGATAGATCTACAAAATTTATGAAAATCCACCAAAAAGTCAAAGCTGTCACATTTTTCTCTTGGAATAAATCCCAGTCCCTTATTAATTACTGTCTTTTGTGTCTCTGTCAGTTCAATCCCCGACAGGTTTATAAGTAGCTCACCGCTTTCTTTTTCTGTTTCCATTGCGCTCGTGTTTGTGTCCCTTCTACGGTATTCACACTTGGTGGTTTTCTTTGCTTTGTATCCTTTGGGCGCGCCCCTAAAAAATCTTTAGACGCCTTGTTTTTAGTGCTGGAGACAGACCCTGTCTCACTGTCCGTGGATCCCGCTTCGAAGGGTTCAAACTCACTCTTTCGCTCCCGGTTCACTCTGCGTCTTTTCTCCTCTGCCCACGTGTAGACTCGGTCGTAAAGATAATCTTTAGTGTCCCGTTTGAACTTAGAAAGTTTCACTTGAAAACAATTTTCTGTTGTATCATATTTTTTAAATTCCGAGTCTATATTATTCAGCTCTTCTTGTGTCTCTTGTATGGCTGCCTATAAGTGTTGTACCGTTAGGCACATCAAATCCAGTGAATGTCGGTTACATAGTGCATACCATTTACTTTGATATTCTTTATCATCATATAGCAACACTGGGTGTACTGTGCTCCGCAATCCTCGCGGAATTCTCTGCACTTTTAGATATTCCGTCAATGTCGAGGCGTGCAGTGTCAGGCTGACCTCTTTCCTTTTTAAGTAATTCAACTTTTTTGCATAGTTGATTTTGATATCTCCTTGTACTTCCGAGAGGTTCAATCCAGCTTGTTCTGCCGCCTGTAATATACTGTTTCTTTCACCCTCGGTGAATGCGTAGACATCTGCTGATTTATTAGTCGATTTAGATATCGATTCAAAGGACATTTCTTTTACTTTATAAGTCCAATCTTAGGTTACATCCCCTTAGTAGAGCAAATAAATCACAGTCTCAAAAATAATGATTGGGGGCCACGTGCATGGGATTAGCATGGTTACAGGTACAAAATAGTACACTACTTAGATGTAGGTATGTGGTCTGCACTTTTGAGGGCAGAAAAATGCGCTACAGTACGCTTACAAATACATATTTTTGCACAACACCAGCAGTACCCAGTCGCTGTGTACTAAACCTAAAATTGCACTCTCTCACAGACTATTAGGAATGGACTGCTGGGTGTTATACTGTCTACAGACTAGTACAACCAGCAGATGATTTATTGTGGAACAAAGACACAGAATTACGCTGAAAAATTATTCCTGCCTCATCTGCTAAGGTTTATGAAGTTGAGGCAGCTTGTTGAAATGTATGGGGCAACACACAGCTATCTGCCCTCTCTGTAATGCAATGCCGAAGAAAGTGGCTGGGAGGTTAATGACTGCAGCAAAAATCATTATCAGTGAAAAAAAACCACTGCTCTCTGCCCACCAGAACGATGATGTGACTAAGAGGTGAAACGCTGTTGTAATAAGCTTTTCTGTGTAACACACACACAGCGATGTCCGTCCCATCTATCTGCAGTGCAATGAATGAAGTGACGAGCCGCAAAATGGCTGCTGATTATATAGAGCTGTGACATCAAAGGGGTGGCTGGCTGCTGATTGGCATTCTGCATGTGATTCAGGGTCATCCTGCCTACCTGCCTTCCCGCCTTCACAGCGTTCCTTGCCCTATGTACTGACATGTGGATCCACCATTTTAGATGCACTGGAGCTTGGATGGCACTAAATGGTGTTTAATTAAGCGATTCGCGCAATAGAATCCCGGCTATATTCGCATTCGTTGCGAATCATATTTTTCAGGAAATTCGTAACGAATTAGGGTTCCTCAGCTTCGACTAGCTCATCTCTAACCAGCATGTTAGTGTAAAAAAAAATTTTTTTCACTGAAATGCTGGTGTAGACTCCAACTTTTCCTTTTCATAAGGGGTAAAGGGAGAAGAGGCCCCCCAAAAATTATGTGACCCAATTTTACCCAAGTACGAAAATACCCCATATGAATCCCTAAACTTTTGCATTGAAATACAACAGGGCAACAGCTGGAGGCTCCGTACAAGATGCGGTACAAGATGTTTTTCATTTTTATTGTGGGGGGGGGGGGTCAGTGTAAGGGTGTGTATATGTATTGTTTTACCCTTTATTTTGTAGTGCAGTGTAGCGTAGTGTTTTCGAGGTACATTCACACTCACCCGCTGGGAGTTTGAGCTGCAGCAGAACATTCACCGCAGCTCAAACTTGCAGAAGAAACTCACTGTAAACCCGATTGTGTGATTGTACCCTGTACATTTACATGGGAGTTGTCTCCGAACTGTGGCTCTTAAAATGTAGCAAAACTACAAATCCCAGCATGCCCAGACTGTCCAGGCATGCTGGGAGTTATAATTCAGCAACATCTGGCCCTCCAGATGTTGCAGAACTACTATGCCCAGCATGCCTGGCTGGGCGTGCTGAGAACTGTAGTTTTGCAACCATATAGTGACTGAATGACAGCGTGGAGGTGTTGGCAGCATGAGGAGACCATTTAGTGGCTGAATGGCACAGCGTTGAGGTGTTGGCAGCATGAAGACACCATATAGTGGCTGAATGACACAGCTTGGATGAGGCTGAAGCATGAGGACACCATATAGTGGCTCAATGACACAGAATGGAGGTGTTGGCAGCATGAGGACACCATATAGGGGCTAAATGGCACAGTGTGGAGGTGTTGGCTGCATGAGGACACCATATAGTGGCTGAATGGCACAGCTTGGATGAGGCTGAAGCATGAGGACACCATATAGTGGCTCAATGACACAGAATGGAGGTGTTGGCAGCATGAGGACACCATATAGTGACTTAATGGCACAGCGTGGAGGTGTTGGCAGCATGAGGACACCATATAGTGGCTGAATGACACAGCTTGGATGAAGCTGAAGCATGAGGACACCATATAGTGGCTGAATGACACAGCATGGAGGTGTTGTCAGCATGAGGAGACCATATAGTGGCTTAATTACACAGCATGGACATGTTGTCAGCATGAGGACACCATATAGTGGCTGAATGACACAGCTTGGATGAGGCTGAAGCATGAGGACACCATAGAGTGGCTGAATGACACAGCATGGAGGTGTTGGCAGCATGAGGAGACCATATAGTGGATGAATGGCACAGCCCGGAGTTGCCAGCAGCATGAGTTGCCAGGCCCCACAGTGGCATCAGTAACCCATATGTTGCCTGAATGATACAGCCTGGAGTTGGCTGATGCATGAGTACACACCAGGGCTTCACAATCCCTCCAAAAAAACACCACAATTTTAGAAATTTTTGAAAAAGATTTTGGATACAGGGTGCTACCTATGAGAACATTTGAAATTACCAGACCCAGGCACCACAGCGGCATCAGCAACCCATATATTGCCTGAATGACACAGCCTGGAGTTGGCTGATGCACGAGTTCACACCAGGGCTTTACAATCCCCCCCAAAAAACACCACAATTTTAGAAATTTTTGAAAAAGATTTTGGATAGCAGGTGCTACCCATGAGAAAATTTGAAATGAACAGACCCAGGCCCAGCAGTGCCATCATTTTTTTATTTGAAATTTAAAATAACCTTTGCGTGTCCTGGATCCCAGCATGTGGGTACGAAGGACCAAATCCAACAAGCCCCCACAGGGCTCATGTGGCCGTGAGATTTAGGCGAAACGTCTCCATTTCCCTGACCGGCCATTGTTTCCAAGACTTCTCGCCAAGGCAAACCATGTGAAGAACAGCGTGACACCGCCGTGACCTGCACACATGGAAGGGCCACTGAGACTTGTCCGGGCAGTGGAGGCTTAAGACAAAGAGGAGGATGTGGAGGCGGAGTAGCACACTGTCGCAGGACCAACGGGCTGACAGAGTGTAGCAGGAAGCAGCATTGAGTACACACCAGGGCTTCAGAATCCCAAAGAAAAAACAACCATTTTTAAAATAATTTGAAGAATATTTAGGACAGCGGGTGCTACATATATGTTGCATGAATGACACACCCTGGAGTAGGCTGATGCATGAGTACACACTAGGGCTTTACAATCCCTCAAAAAAAACACAACAATTGTAGAAATTTATGAAGAAGACTTATGGATAGCGGCTGCTACCTATGAGAAAATTTGAAATTCCCAGGCCCAGCAGCGCCATCAGTAAACCATATATTGCCTGAATGATACAGGCTGGAGTTGGCTGATGCATGAGTACGCCCCAAAGCTTCACAATCCCTAATAAAAAAGACAAACAAACAAACGAAAATTTAGGACAGCGAGTGCTCTCTATATATTACCAGAATGACGCAGCCTGGAGTTGGCTGCAGCATGAGGAGACCATTGAAATGTGTGATTTTTTTATTTGAAATTTAAATCAAAATTTGTGTCCCGGACCCAGCCGTGTGGGTACAAAGGACCTAATCTCACAAGCACCCACAGGGCTCATGTGGCCGTAAGATGTAGGCGCAACGTCTCCATAGCCCTGACAGGCCATTTTTTGTTTTTGTACCTTTGTTTAAGAACAATCGCATATCCAAGAGTCCAGAAGACTCTATAATGCAGGATGGTAGACCACCAAAAGACATTCTTCTATAAAATAATTTTTTATGAAATAAAGAAGCAGAGTTCATCCCTCTGCGTATTTTTTTTTGAAAATTTTACTTAAAAAATCACACGCTCAATGGTGTAATGGTTATTATTGTGGAAAATTCAAGTTTATTACTGTGATAATTATCAGAAAATTTGAAAAAAACACTACCCAAGAGTGTTTAATAACCCCATACATTGCAACATAAATGTTGAAATTTTAATTAAGCATGTATGTATGTATGTATTTCAAAAATCCTAAAATTAAAGGCCCAAGCCCAGAGGCATCAGGAAGTCAAGTACTTCCTGAAAGACACAGGAGCAGTCAGGGGTAGGCATCAGCAGTACCCAAGAGGCTTTAATAACCCCTTACATTGCACGATCACTCGCGAGATCGAGCAATAACAGGTGTGTTATGCCCTCAGATGTCCAGGGCTGCACGCGTGCTACACTGAATGGACCAGCGTGTGTCTATCTTTCACCGACAGGTGCGGGTAACCCGCTGAACCCCCTTCGCGATAGGGATCAGGGATTGCAATTATTTGCCAGGAAAGAAGAATCACAACTAATCATAAGCTCGGGTTCATTAAGTCCCTGCCCTTTGTACACACCGCATGTCTCTACTACCGATTTGATGGTTTAGTGAGGTCCTCGGATCAGCCCCGGCAGGGTAGGAGAAGGCCCTAGCAGAGTGCCGAGAATTTTAAGATCATTGTTGAAATTAGCATTAAGCATGTATTAGCTACTGCTAAACTTCCAAAAATGTAAGGCCCAAGGCCTGAGGCATCAGGGAGTCAATTATTTCCTGAAAGACACAGAATGAGTCAGGAGCAGTCATTTGCAGTACCCAAGAGGGTTTCATAACCAACCCCTTACATTTAAAAGTCAATGTTGAACTTTGCATTAAGCATGTATTTAGCTACTGCTAAACATCCAAAAATTGAAGACCCAAGGCCTGAGGGAAGGGAGGCAAGTAGTTCCTCAAAGACACAGAATGAGTATGGAGCAGGCATTCGCAGTACCCAAGAGGGTTTCATAACCCCTTACATTTAAAGATCAATGTTGACATTTGCATTAAGCATATATTTAGCTACTGCTAAACATCCAAAAATTAAAGGCCCAAGGCCAGAAGCATCAGTGAGGCAAGTAGTCCCTGAAAGACACAGGATGAGCCAGGAGCAGGCAATCGCAGTACCCAAGAGGGTTTCCTAACCAACCCCTTACATTTAAAGATGAATGTTGAAATTTGCTTTAAGCATGTATTAGCTACTGCCAAACTTCCAAAAATTTAAGGCCCAAGGCCTGAGGCATCAGGGAGGCAATTATTTCCTGAAAGACACAGAATGAGTCAGGAGCAGTCATTCGCAGTACCCAAGAGAGTTTCATAACCCCTTACATTTAAAGATCAATGTTGACATTTGCATTAAGCATATATTTAGGTACTGCTGAACATCCAAAAATTAAAGGCCCAAGGCCAGAAGCATCAGTGAGGCAAGTAGTTTCTGAAAGACACAGGATGAGCCAGGAGCAGGCAATCGCAGTACCAAAGAGGGTTCCATAACCCTAATTGATAACCCAAGAGGGTTTCATAACCAACCATAATTGGGAAATGTTGGTGTATCAGCTTGGTCAATCTACTCTGAGGCATCTGGCATTGATGGCTGGAAATCCTGGCTGATCCATCCCTGATTCATCTTGACAAATGTAAGTCTCTCCACATTTTTGGTGGACAGACGAGTTCGCCTTGGGGTGACTATGGCCCCGGCCGCAACTAAAAACACCCGCTCTGATGGCACACTACTGGCCGGGCAGGACAGCTTTTCCAGGGCAAACTCTGCTAGTTGTTGTCATAAATCAAGTTTGGCTGCCCAGAAGTCCAGCTGATCTTCAATGGTTGTTGGCATGGCCATGTCAAGGTATGCCACCACCTGTTGGTTCAGGTCCTGCTCCATGTCTACCTGCTGCTGATGAGTTGCTTCACTATGAGGGTGAAGAAAGCTACTCATCAGCGACTGTAGACTCAGGCTTCTGCTGATTGAGCTGGTACTGCTCCTCCCACCCCTCCCCTCCCCAGCAGCCATGGCAGTGGAAGGTGAGCGCAGAGGGCCCCCCGAGTCAGACCTGCGAGAGGATGGACCATGTGGCCGATAGGCATCAGCCAACTGACTACGTAGAATGTCTCTGTAGTAGGTCAGTTTGTCCTCCCTCTCAGTGGGTGTAAAAAAGGCCCCCATTTTGGGACGGTAGCGAGGGTCTAATAAGGTGGAGATCCAGAAGTAATCCCGCTGTCGAATTTTGACAATTCGGGGGTCACTACGCAAGCAACTGAGCATGCATCGTGCCATTTGCGCCAGTGACTCGGAGGGACTACCTGCCTCCATCTCCACTGCATACTGCCACAGTGTGTCTGGGTCCTCTGTCTCAACTTCCTCATAACCTTCCAGCTCCTCTGGCTGCTCCTCCTCTCCTGTCCGAAGACTAGAAACACCGGCCATCTCATCCAACCTAAACTGTGCTCCGCTCTGCCGCTTATCATCCTCCTCCTCCAGTTCAGCCCCCACAGGGCTCATGTAGCCTTGAGATGTAGGCGCAACATCTCCATTGCAGTGACCAGCCATGGTTTCAATCATTTGTTGTAGGAAATGTAGGAGTGGAATTACGTCGTTCATGGCGTAATCCAGGCGACTCACAAATAATGTGGCTTCCTCAAAGGGCCTCAACAAACGGCAGGTGTCACGTATGAGCTGCCACTGGTTCACATTGAAGTTACACAGGGGAGTACTCCTATCTGCTTGAATCATCAAGAAATCGGTGATGGCTTTTCTTTGTTCGTATAGTCTGTCCAACATATGGAGGGTGGAATTCCAACGTGTGGCAACGTCACAAATAAGACTATGTTGTGGGATACCGTTCTGACACTGCAGCTCAAGGAAGGTGTGCTTGGAGGTGTACGAGTGGCTGAAGTGCATGCACAGTTTCCTTGCCATTTTCAGGATGTTTTGCAAATGGGGTGAAGACTTGAGGAAGTGCTTGACAACCAGATTCAACACATGTGCCATGCAGGGCGCATGTTTCACACTTCCTAGTCGGAGCGCGGACACAATGTTCTTCCCTTTGTCTGTCACCATGGTTCCCATTTCCAGATTTCGTGGAGTAAGCCATACTTGGATTTCTTTACGAATGAACTTTAGCAGTTCCTCCTCCTGTGTGTGAAAAACTTCCACACCGCCGAGTAGCTGATTTTCCACCCGCAGTCCGCACTAATTCACTGCTACTGGCGCCGTCTCCAGGAACCCCTGTTCCACTACCTCCCGGAAAGGTAGGCTGCCGCGAATCAGGTGGTCTCCCCCGGGCATGTTTGGCTCCTAAATTTCCACTACTTCCACCACACTGACTGCCAACCGTGCTACCGCCTTGCTGCCTCAAGGGCAACCTGCAACTCTCTTCTCCTGATGATGATGAAGCCCCTTCTGCACCCGGCTCCCAATTGCGATTGGCTTCATCATCATCAACAGTTGTGTGCACGTCACTGATGTCCTCCTCAGGTTCCCCAACAGTGTCTGCTTCAGGACCCTGAACACTTGCAACACCGCCTCCCACATCAATCTCCGCATCACTACTCGGCCGCCTAGCGGAGCAAGCGGCTCATGTCTCCTCCCCTTCTTGGCTGTCCAGTAGCTGCTGACTGTCCTCTATTGGTTCGTCCTCAGTAAATAGTGGAGCTGAACCCACAGCATAAGATACTTATTTAGGAGAGGGAACAGCATAGGAGAAAGGCAATGGGAGGACATGGACTGCTCCCAGGCCATGCCAACTGAGGGTTGTGTCTGAGGAACCCACCGACTGTTGACTGGGGGTGTCAGATGTCACTTGTGATGATGTGGATGAGCGTGTTAACCAATCAACGACGGCAGATGGGTTGCTGGTGGAGACACGACCGCTGGCTGATAACGGGAGCTCAGGCCTCTCGCTGCGACTCCTGCTCCCACTCGCCCCAAGTCTGCTGCCAACTCTGCCTGAAGTATTTAGGCCTCTGCCATTCCTCTGTGCATGTCCTGGCACTTCTCTGCCTGACATACTTAGTGTGTTTATGAGGGTATTACAATACGCTACATTACTCTTTAAACAGTATTTGTCTAGAACAACAGAGGGTGATTACTTACGGCTGTCCTTGAACAGTATGTACGTTCTTGACAGATTAACAGGTACTAGATGGTACAATACTTGGATGTACCTATGCGGTATGCACTGAGGAGGGAAGTAATATGCCTAACTATTAGCAGAAAAAACTCTGTATTTTTGTAATACACCAGCCGGTGGATACTATTGTTTAGACTTTGACGGTTTGGAGCACCTTGACAGCTACTAAATGGTACAATACTTGGAAGTACGAATGTGGTATGCACTGATGAGGGCAGTAATATGCCTAACTATTAGCAGAAAAAACTCTGTATTTTTGTAAAACACGAGCCAGTGGATACTATTGTTTGGACTTTGACGGTTTGGAGCACCTTGACAGCTACTAAATGGTATAATACTTGGAAGTACCTATGCGGTATGCACTGATGAGGGCAGTAATATGCCTAACTATTAGCAAAAAAGACTCTGTATTTTTGTAATACACCAGCCGGGGGATACTATTGTTTGGACTTTGACGGTTTGGAGCACCTTGACAGCTACTAAATGGTACAATACTTGGATGTACGAATGCGGTATGCACTGATGAGGGCAGTTATATGCCTAACAATTAGCAGAAAAAACTCTGTATTTTTGTAATACACCAGCCAGTGGATACCATTCTTTGGACTTTGACGGATTGGAGCACCTTGACAGCTACTAAATGGTACAATACTTGGATGTATCTATGTGGTATGCACTGATGAGGGCAGTAATATGCTTAACTATTAGCAGAAAAAATCTGTATTTTTGTAATACACCAGCCGGGGGATACTATTGTTTGGACTTTGACGGTATGGAGCACCTTGACAGCTTAACAGGTACTAAATGGTACAATACTTGGATGTACCTATGCGGTATACACTGATGTGGGCAGTAATATGCCTATTAGCAGAAAAAACTCTGTATTTTTGTAAAACACCAGCCGGGGGATACTATTGTTTGGACTTTGACAGTATGGAGCACCTTGACAGCTTAACAGGTACTAAATGGTACAATACTTGCATGTACCTATGCGGTATGCACTGATGAGGGCAGTTATATATGCATAACAATACGCAGAAAAAACTGTTTAAAAAAAAAAAAACAGCCGGTGAATAGCATTGTTTGGACTTGCACAGTATGTAGCCAACCCCTTGACAGATTAACAGGTACAAAATTGTGCAAATGCACTACAGTCCACTGAACAATCACGCATTTCTGAACAGCAGCAGGACCCAACAGTGCAGCACCACACAAAAAAAAAAAAAAATCCAGGGATTAAACCCTAAATTGCTTTCTGTCACACAATTCTGAGCAGCAGAAGTTTTGTGGAGCAAATAAAAATAAACTCAATTGGGCTGAACAATGAGGAGATAAGATGCTTCAGAAAGTTCAGGCAGCTTGAAGATCTGTATGAGGCAGCTGACAGCTATCTGCCCCTTTCTGCTGCAATGCTCAATCCTCTCCATCTGAGTGCATAGATTAAATGAAGAGAGGCAAGATGGCCGCCGATTATATAGGGGCTGTGACATCACAGGGGTCAGTGAACACTGATAAGCTGCATCTCACATGTGATTCAGGGTTAGCCCGCCTACCTTCATTCCCGCCTCTTTTTCCCACCCTCCCATAATCCCTTGCCCCATGTATTCACATGTGGATCCGCCATCTTAGGTCCCCAATAGCCTGGAATGCTGTAAAATGGAGTTTAATGAAGCGATTTGCGTGATAAAATCGCGGTGATATTTGTATTCGTTGCGAATCGAATTTTTCATGAAATTCGTAATGAATTTGGGTTCGTCAACTTCGATTCGCTCATCTCTAGCCATAACAATAGGTCCCCAGACCAGAGGAGCAATGGAGCACCAAAGCAATACAGTATGGTGGGCTGCAACTATACAGGTGAGCAAAAAAAGTATTTAGTCAGCCACCAATTGTGCAAGTTCTCCCACTTAAAAAGATGAGAGAGGCCTGTAAATTTAATCATAGGTATACCTCAACTATGAGAGACATAATGAGAAAAAAAATCCATAAGATCACTTCGTCTGATTTTTAAAGAATTTATTTGCAAATTATGGTGGAAAATAAGTATTTTGTCAGTAACAAAAGTTCATCCAATACTTTGTTATACACCCTTTGTTGGCAATGACAGAGATCAAACATTTTCTGTAAGTCTTCACAAGGTTTTCACACACTGTTGCTGGTATTTTGGCCCATTCCTATATGCAGATCTCCTCTAGAGCAGTGATGTTTTGGGGCTGTCGCTGGGCAACACAGATTTTCAACTCCCTCCAAAGGTTTTCTATGGGGTTGAGATCTGGAGACTGGCTAGGCCACTCCAAGACCTTGAAATGCTTCTTACGAAGCCACTCTTTCATTGCCCGGGCAGTGTGTTTGGGATCATTGTCATGCTAAAAGACCCAGCCACGTTTCATCTTCAATGCCCTTGCTGATGGAAGGAGGTTTTCACTCAAAATCTCATGATACATGGCACCATTCATTATTTCCTTTACACAGATTAGCAATAGGAATGACACTAGGATCATAAAATCATACTTTTCTTGGTGTACATTTAAAATATAGGCACACATTAATTAGAAATATTGATACAAAAAAGATACAAAAACAATATTTCTATATTACAAGCCCAGCTGATCCAAGATATTGGATCTATTGCTGGAGTTAGGCTATACTGGCCCTACTAGTCCAAAAGGACCCCCTACCTGTTACTGAAAGGAAGCCTTCCTAGAGAACGCCAACCTGCAACAGGAACCTCCTATCTCTCCCTGGTTCTTGAGGGAATGGAGGTACCGGGTGCAGAATGTATAGCACTTCACCAGCAATTACTTAGCCGGTTTGTAGAAAACCTCAGCTAAAATATTTGGTGAGTATACAATTTGTAAGCACATCAAAATTGATACAATGATTGCACACAATATTAGTACAGTTTAAGCCACATATTTCCTTTACACAGATTAGTAGTCCTGGTCCCTAAGCAGAAAAACAGCCTCAAAGCATGATGTTTCCATCCCCATGCTTCACAGTAGATATGGAGTTCTTTGGATGCAACTCAGCATTCTTTCTCCACCAAACACGACAAGTTGAGTTTTTACCAAAAAGTCCTGCTTTGGTTTCATCTGACCATATGACATTCTCCCAATACTCCTCTGGATCATCCAAAGCTCTCTAGCAAACTTAAGACGGGCCCAGACATGTGCTGGCTTAAGCAGAGAGTCTGGCACTGCATAATTTGAGTCCCTGGTGCCATAGTGTGTTACTGATGGTAGCCTTTGTCACTTTGGTCCCAGCTCTCTGCAGGTCATTCACTAGGTCCCCTCGTGTGATTCTAGGATTTTTTGACACCACAGGGTGAGATCTTGCGTGGAGCCCCATATCAAGGGAGATTATCAGTGGTCTTGTATGTCTTCCATTTTCTAATAATTGCTCCCACAGTTGATTTCTTCACATTGAGCTGCTTGCCTATTGCATATTCAGACTTTCCTGGTGCAGGTCTACAATTTTGTTTCTGGTGTCCTTCAGTTCTTTCGTCTTGGCCATAGTGGAGGTGTCTTTTATACTAATAACAAGTTCAAACAGGTGCCATTAATACAGGTAACGAGTGGAGGACAGAGGAGACTCTAAGAAGAAGTTACAGGTCTGTGAGAGCCAGAAATCTTGCTTGTTTGTAGGTGACCAAATACTTATTTTCTTCCATAATTTGAAAATAAATTCTTTAAAAATCAGACAATGTGATTTTATGGATTTTTTTCTCATTATGTCTCTCATACTTTAGGTATACCTATGATGAAAATTACAGGTTTCTCTCATCTTTTTAAGTGGGAGAACTTGCACAATTTGTGGCTAACTAAATACTTTTTTGCCCCACTCTACATGGGGCAGTTCGGGGGCCTATAGCTAAATTTGGGGCCACAGAGGGGCACGCAAAGCAGGTGCTATTACTGTGTGATAATAAACATGGGGAGTTTGTAAATATGTGGGTATTGTACTGCATAAAGAAGCTTAAAATGTTTGTTTGGCTGGTTCTGTGGAGAAGTCTTGTATGGGAGAAATCTTAATGGCGGTCTGGGCCAGATAGTGAAGAAAAGAAAGTAAACAACTCCGGTTAGAGAAGACGTCACCTGTAAATCGGGGTACTGGGGAGATAGGGATAGGAACAGGGGATATGTTATAGATTAAAGTAAAGCATATGAATTATACTATAATCATTACAAAATGTCTCTAATCTAGGGGTAGAATTTTTTGGGAATAGACTGTCAAGGGGAACTCAGGCAAAAAAGGTTGAGAACCACTGGGCTAGGGGGCCACAGGTGAATATCACTCACTGGTCTGTGGCCCTCCTGCGCCGATCATCACGACCACCCTCCTGCTGCTGCCGCCGCCGGTCGCTCACATAGTTGCTGCCGCTGCCACCACTGAGTCCCGCCCTTCCGCAGCCCTCTGCCACCATGGTAACCTCACTCTGCCTGGACTTCATTTGGTATGCAGAGCGGGGGATCGTCACTTTAACCCCGTCCCCCTCCTTCCATTGGTCATCAGTCCTGACTGACCAATTGTAGGGGATAGGAGGTGGCACCCCTGCCACCTCTCTCCTATCCTTCAGGGTGATCAGCACGGTCTCTGACAGTTACCAGTGACCTGATTGGCCAGAAACAGCTGTGACTGGCAAATCACGATGATAGCCGACAAGGGAGGTCTCAGGACCCCCCTAGGCGATGTCCTGGAATGGCTGCTGATAGATATCAGCAGTCATCCCGTTCCGATCACTGTCCAGAGTGTGGTGGTGACCGGAAATGCCAAGGGCATACAGGAGGCCCTTGGTCATTAAGTACCTGTACGCCCTTGGTCCCCAACAAGTTAACCCCTTAAGGACTCAGTGATTTTTCCATTTTGCATTTTAGCTTTTTCCTCCTCATCTTCTAAAAATCATTACACTCTCAATTTTCCACCTACAGACCCATATAAGGGCTTGTTTTTTGTGTCAGAAATTTTACTTTGTAATGACATCAATCATTCCACAACGAAAACTACAGCAAAACAAAAAAAATATATTTGTTGGGAAGAATTGAAAAAACAAACAAACAAAAAAAACACAATTTTGTAACTTTTGGGGTCTTCCGTTTCTATGCAGTGCACATTTCAGTAAAAATTACACCCAATCTTTATGCTGTAGGTCCATACGATTAAGATACCCAAATTATATAGGTTTTATTTTGTTATACTTTTAAAATGATAAATCAGTATATTTAAAATTGTCCTCTTTTGACCCCTATACATTTTTTATTTTTCCATATACAAGGATGTGTGAGGGCTCATTTTTTGCGCCGTGATCTGTAGTTTTTATCGGTACCATTTTTTTTTCGATGGGATTTTATTATCGCTTTTTATAAATTTTTTATGGTACACAAAGTGACCAAAGATATGCCATTGACCGCACAATTTAATTAAAATATATTTTTATAGTTCAGACATTTATACACACGGTGATACCACATATAATCATGCTTATTTTTATTTACAAATGTATATTTTTTTTAAATGGAAAAATGGGGGTGATTCAAACTTTTATTAGGGAAGGGGTTAAATCCCATGTGTTAACTTTTTTCTACCTTTTCATTTTACTATTTTTTTTAGTTCTCATTGGGGACTATTACATGCAATATTGTGATTGTATATATTCTTCAATGCTACTCCGTAGAGCAGCATTGATCAGTGTGAGGTTTTGTTTCCACTTGTTTTTTTTTTTTCTGGCAGTTTTTGGTTATCTGCCACTGCAGTTTTTGAGCCAAAGCCAGAAATGTATTAAAAAGGAATAGGACATAAAAAGGAAGGACTTACATTTCTCCTCCCTTATAGATTCACTTCTGACTTTGGCTCAAAACTGCAGTGGCAGTTTTCCAAAAACTGCCAGAAAAAAAAATCAAGTGGAAACAGCCTAATCGGTGCTCCATTGCTCCAGCCTTCCATGGCTGACTGGAGCATTGGAGCACCGATCGGAAAATGAAGGCAGGTAAGGGCCGTCCTCTCAGCTGATCAGGCCTCTGCAATTTCACGGCTGTGGTCCCAATCAGCAGCGCTGAGCAGCCGGGATGTAATTTTTTAAAACTTTTTACTTTGATTGCGGCTGCTAAAGGGTTAATGCCAGGCATCACCCCGATCAGTGATGCTCGGCGTTAGCAACAGGTCCCGGTGACACATATTATATATATATATATATATATATATATATATATATAGCAACAGGAGAATACAGCAGCACACTGCTAGCACAAAGATATAGATGAAACATGATTATATAGATAAAATGTGAGTATATAGATAGAACATGAAAAGCTATACAGCTGTAATGCAATAAATGAAGATATGAAACTATGAAATTATGAGGTACTTAGCTTGCAAATTTGGCGCCAAATAGCGTGGACCGTCCCACCACGGTAAGGTGACCTCATTCTGGGACGGACCCTACACTGTGAATATGCCTCTGTGTGAACAGTATAGCAGGCATGCAAGGTCTGAAACATCCAAGGCACCTTATATACACCTAATAGAGGTGGGTGGGGTGCAGGAGCCAACATGGAGGTAGCTACTCCCCCGTATGTGTAATACAACCAAAGAATAAATTGGCCAGCACTATTGATCCAAACTATTGTAAAAACCTGGCTTGCAGGTGCAGGCTGCTGGGCTAAATATACAGCAACAGGAGAATACAGCAGCACACTGCTAGCACAAAGATATAGATGAAACATGAGTATATAGATAAAACGTGAGTATATAGATAGAACATGAAAAGCTATACAGCTGTAATGCAATAAATGAAGATATGAAACTATGAAATTATGAGGTACTTAGCTTGCAAATTAGCCTGCAAGCCAGGTTTTTACAATAGTTTGGATCAATAGTGCTGGCCAATTTATTCTTTGGATATATATATATATATATATATTAATATCTATAGTGGGCAGTGGACACAGAATGAAAATATATATATGTATATATATATATATATATATATATAGAGAGAGAGAGAGAGAGAGAGAGAGAGAGAGAGAGAGAGAGAGAGAGAGTGAGAGAGAGAGAGAGAGAGAGAGAGTACAGTCATGGGCGTAGATGTTGACACCCCTGAAATTAAAAAAAATAAATAAAGTATTTCCCACAGAAAAGGATTGCAGTAACACATGTTTTGCTATACGCATGTTTATTCCCTTTCTGTGTATTGGAATTAAACCAAAAAAGGGAGAAAAAAAAGCAAATTGGACATAATCTCACACCAAACTCCAAAAATGGTCTGGACAAAATTATTGGCACCCTTACCTTAATATTTGTACAAATAGAGATGAAGCAGAAGTGTCCTGGAAGCAATAAGAGAACCGGGTAAGGCTGGGTTCACACCATGTTTTGTTAACTAAGGTTCCCATATAGGGCTGGGAGGAGGGGGGTGGGGCTTAATCACGGTGCCCACATTCAGCTGTGTAGGGGAACCATATTGAATGCATGTCTATGAGCCGACCGGAGTGAACCGCAGCCTCCGGTCGGCTGCGTTTTCGGCCGTATGCGGTTTCCCGACCGCAGGCAAAAACGTGGTCGACCGTATTTTTGCCTAAGGTCGGGGAACCGCATACGGCCGAAAAGGAAGCCGACCAGAGGCTGCGGTTCACTCCGGTCGGCTCATAGACATGCATTAAATACGGTTCACGAATACAGATGAGTGCGGGCACCGTGATTAAGCCCCGCCCCCTCCTCCCAGCCGTATACGGGAACCATAGTTACAAAACGTGGTGTGAACCCAGCCTTAGACACCTACCAATAATGTGATTAATCTATCTAAAGTTGAACTGTCAGCCGATTGTCTCATGGTTTTGTCCTATGGACTCAATTTCTACCTAACTGAGACTTTTGATCTCACAGACTTCCAAGTAGACTTGTTTAAATCTTTTCGGAAGCTCAACTTGCATACATTTTTCTCTAAAAAAAGAGACTTACGCACTAGAGGCAATACCTGGTGAGATACCAGCTGAGGTGGGCCCTTTGGGCTTTAGTGTGGTCACTAACCTCACTCAGGAGGTGGGAGAGGGTGTTGAGATTTTGTGTAGCCTCATTGAAGATGGTTCTGAACATGTATCTGAAGCTTTACCAGAACCAGAACCTTTTATAGGGGGTGATCCATCCGTATTTTGTCCCCTGCCTACGCCGGGAGAGTCATTGGAAGTATTTACCAACCTGGTTACTAGCGATATCAGGTCATTGATATATCCTGAGGCTACCAATAACCTCGAGCCTAGAGAACAGCAGGCCCTCAAATGGTTAAAACTCAGAAAAACTTAGTGTTCCGGAAAGCGGACGAAGGAGGTAACATTGTGGTGATGACGAGGGAGCAATACATCGAGGAAGCTCATCGTCAGCTCCGCGATGTTACAGTATATACCGCATTGCCAGCGGATCCTACTCCTAAATATTTGGGGCAACTACAGTCTTTGCAACATAAATACGTGGAACAGGGAGTGACTTCTTTGAAAACAGCAGACAAGCTTTTTTCTAAATTGCAATAGAATCCGTATTGGTATCATCTCCCAAAGGTGCATAAGTCATTGAGCCATCCCCCGGGTATTGGCTTAGTGACCGAAAGCCTGTCAAAATACATGGATTGGCTTATCCACCCCTTACTTAAATACCTCCCTACATACATTAGGGACACAAGTGAGTTTTTGAGGGCCATATATGATATCTCATGGCAAGAGGGGTACCATCTCGCCTCTGTAGATGTGGAGAGCCTCTACGCCTGGATCCCCCAAGATGAAGGGGTCCTGGTGTTGAGGGATTTCCTCTGAGACATTGGAAAACCAAAGGGGGTAGTTGATTTCGTAGGAGAGGCCACACAGTTTTCTTATATCCCATAATGCCTTCAGATTTCAGGATAAGTGGTATCACCAGGACTCTAGAACAGCAATGGGGACCCCAGTAGCTTGTTTGCAAATTTATTTTTAGCAGCTTTTGAAAAACGGTATATTTTTTCTTTAGAAAACCCATTTGCTGCTCAGATTTTCACATTTCTTCATTATATTGACGATACATTTATTGTTTGGTCTGGGTCCCCATTGCAGTTCACACAGTTCGTGGAGTATCTGAACAAAGATCTGAAAATGAATATGAAGTTCACATCAGTATTTGGAGGTCAGTCTCTTGAGTTTCTTGACGTGAGGGTGGAGATAGCAGATGGAAGCTTGGTGACAACACGGTTCAGAAAGAAATCAGCGACCAATGCATTGCTCCATCATGAAAGCTATGACCCCCCTCACGTCAAGAAAGCCATCCCCAATGGCCAGTTTATTTGTCTTAGACAACTAAATAATGATGCCCTTAAATTTGAAAGACAGGTAGAAGGACTTATCACCCAGTTAATTGAGAGGGGTTACCCCCCTAGAGAGGTTAGGTCAGCATTAGAGAGAGCTAGGGGGAATAAGCAACATCAGCTCCTGATGCATAGGAGAAATCCTATGGCGGAAAAAAAGGTAAATTTTCTCATTCCAGCACTCATCCATGAATACGGTCATCCAGTCTGCCATACAACGCCATTGGCATCTTATAGAGCATGATGCCGACCTTAAAGAAGTGGCACTCAGGTAACCACTGTTCTCCTATAGATGCACATTGGTTGAGAACAAGATTGGTTGAGAACAATGAGAATTGGCTAGAGAGAATGCCACCTAAGGGTCATTTTAAGTGTAGGCATTGTTCTATGTGTAAATTGAACGGCGAATTGAAGATTTGTCAGCTGGGTGGAGTAGATTGGAGGATACCTCACTTCATCCCATGCAAGACGAAGTTCATAGTTTATGTGATTCTGTGCCCTTGTAAGTCTTTCTATATATAGGGACATTAGGGTACAAGAACACATATGCTCGATTAGAACAGGTCAGTGATGTCGTCGCCTTATTACCATGCAGGTATTGCGGATGTGTTGTCATTCTCAGGATTGGAGGCCGTAAATACACCAAGAGATGGTGGAGACCATCACGAGATTCTACTCCAGAAAGAATCAGCCAGGAACCTGAAAACCAACACCCTAGAAGCACCTGGATTGAACGATAAGAACCATATGAGTGTTTTTTGTGACTTCTTCTAGTTAAATGTGCTCTTTTTCTACCTTTTTTTTAAATTCACATGTAGGTATTACCTGTCTAGTAGCGGCGCTGATGTGCCGTTTTATGGTTGCCACGGTGAGGACTTCGGCTGACGTATTTAGCCGTGCCGGTACCACGTCATGACCAGTGAGCTGGTAGAAGCGTGTAACGCGAAACATTGCTCTATCAGTTTGTACCTGTTTGCCTTTGCACCTTATTCAGCAAATAAAGAAGTTGTGGATTCAAGTGAGTTGCCGTCTGCTTCATCTCTACTTGTACATATATCAGCAGGTTTTGAATTCAAGGGATGGAGCACCGCTTTACGGCATTGCTGGTCAGTTGCGATAGCAGTGCACCCTCCGGGGAAGGGGGGACCTGGAGTCAGCTGAGATCAGTGGCAGTGCCAGCTGTACTCCTCCTACATACTATCTTAAATTAATATTTGGTTGCACACCCTTTGGAAAGAATAACTGAAATCAGTCACTTCCTATAACCATCAATAGGCTTCTTACACCTCTCAGCCGGAATGTTGGACCACTCTTCCTTTGCAAACTGCTCCAGGTCTCTCTTTTTGGAAGGGCGCCTTTTCCCAACAGCAATTTTATGATATCTCCACAGGTGTTCAATGGGATTCAGATCTGAACTCATTGCTGGCCACTTCAGAACTCTCCAGCGCTTTGTTGCCATCCATTTCTGGGTGCTTTTTGACGTGTGTTTGGGGCCATTGTCCTGCTGGAAGACCCAAGATCTTGGGCACAAACCCAGATTTCTGACACTGGGCTGTAAAGTGCGACCCAAAATACATTGGTAATCCTCAGATTTCATGATGCCTGGCACACATTCAAGGCACCCAGTGCCAGAGGCAGCAAAACAACCCCAAAACATCATCGAACTTCCATATTTCACTGCCTCATTCCATTTTCAGTAAACAGTAGAATGATGTGCTTTACCAAATAGCTCTATCTTGGTCTCATCTGTCCACAAGACGTTTTCCCAGAAGGATTTTGGCTTACTCAAGTTCATTTTTGTAAAATTTAGTCTTGCTTTTTTATGTCTCTGTGTCAGCAGTGGGGTCCTCCTGGGTCTAGCATTTCATTTCATTTAAATGTTGATGGATAGTTCACACTGACACTGATGCTCCCTGAGCCTGCAGGACAGCTTGAATATCTTTGGAACTTGTTTGAGGCTGCTTATGCACCATCCGGACTATTCTGTGTTGACACCTTTCATCAATTTTTCTCTTCCGTCCACACCATGGGTTGCAAACTTTTGCACTGTGGACAAAGGCAAATCTAGATATCTGGAGATGGACTTGTAACCTTGAGATTGTTGATATTTTTCCACAATTTTGGTTCTCAAGTCCTCAGACAGTTCTTTTCTCCTCTTTCTGTTGTCCATGCTTAGTATGGCACACGCAAGTGAACTTCTCTCCTTTTTATCTGCTTTCAGGTGTGATTTTTATATTGCCCACACCTGTCACTTGCCCCAGGTGAGTTTAAAGGAGTACCACATGCTTGAAACAATCTTAGTTTTCCACAATTTTGAAGGGTGCCAATAATTTTGTCCAGCCCATTTTTGGAGTTTGGTGTGACATTATGTCCAATTAGCTTTTTTTCCTCTCTTTTTTGGTTTAGTTCCAATACACACAAATGGAATAAACATGTGTATAGCAAAGCATGTGTTACTGCAATCCTTTTCTGTGAGAAATACTTCATTTTCATAAAAAAATTTCAGAGATGCCAACATTTACGGCCATGACTTATGATATGACGGGTTGCTTAGATTAATAAAATATACCAAAAAACAGAGAATTTGGGTATGCTCTAACATTCTGTTCATGGGGCCAAGGGCATTCTCCTTCTGACTCATTCGGTCTATGGCTGCCTCCATTCCTGTTACGCCTAGCGCTCCGGGTCCCCGCTCCTCCCCGGAGCGCTCACGGCGTCTTTCTCCCTGCAGCTTCCCGGTCAGTCCCGCTGACCGGGAGCGCTGCTCTGTCATGGCCGTTGGGGATGCGATTCGCACAGCGGGACGCGCCCGCTCGCGAATCGCATCCCAGGTCACTTACCCGTTCCCGTCCCCTGCTGTCGTGTGCTGGCGCGCGCGGCTCCGCTCTCTAGGGCGCGCGCGCGCCAGCTCCCTGAGACTTAAAGGGCCAGTGCACCAATGATTGGTGCCTGGCCCAATTAGCTTAATTGGCTCCCACCTGTTCCCTGGCTATATCTAGTCTCCTCCCTTGCACTCCCTTGCCGGATCTTGTTGCCCTTGTGCCTAGTGAAAGCGTTTTGTGTGTCTAAAGCCTGTGTACCAGTACTTCTGCTATCCACCCTGACTACGAACCTTGCCGCCTGCCCCGACCTTTTGCTACGTCCGACCTTGCTTCTGTCTACTCCCTTGTACCGCGCCTGTCATCAGCAGTCAGAGAGGTGAGCCGTTGCTAGTGGATACGACCTGGTCACTACCGCCGCAGCAAGACCATCCCGCTTTGCGGCGGGCTCTGGTGAAAACCAGTAGTGACTTAGAACCGGTCCACTAGCGCGGTCCTCGCTAATCCCTCTCTGACACAGAGGATCCACTACCTGCCAGCCGGCATCGTGACAGTAGATCCGGCCATGGATCCCGCTGAGGTTCCCCTGCCAGTTGCCTCTGATATCACCACGGTGGTCGCCCAGCAAGCCCGACAGATCGCCCATCTAACCCACCAGCTGTCGGAAGTGTCCACCATTGTGCACCAACTTCAGTCGCAACTTCATCAGCAATCATCTCCTCCGCCAGCTCCTGCACCTCCTCCGCAGCGAGTGGCCACTCCTAGCCTCCGCCTGTCCTTGCCGGACAAATTTAATGGGGACTCTAAGTTTTGCCGTGGCTTTCTTTCGCAATGTTCCCTGCACTTGGAGATGATGTCGGACCAGTTTCCCACTGAAAGGTCTAAGGTGGCTTTCGTAGTCAGCCTTCTCTCTGGAAAAGCCCTGTCATGGGCCACACCGCTCTGGGACCGCAATGACCCCGTCACCGCCTCTGTACACTCCTTCTTCTCGGAAATTCGAAGTGTCTTCGAGGAACCTGCCCGAGCCTCTTCTGCTGAGACTGCCCTGCTGAACCTCGTCCAGGGTAATTCTTCCGTTGGCGAGTACGCCATACAATTCCGTACCCTTGCTTCTGAACTATCCTGGAATAATGAGGCCCTCTGCGCGACCTTTAAAAAAGGCCTATCCAGCAACATTAAAGATGTTCTGTCCGCACGAGAAACTCCCGCTAACCTGCATGAACTCATTCATCTAGCCACTCGCATTGACATGCATTTTTCTGAGAGGCATCAAGAGCTCCGCCAGGAAAAGGACTTCGATCTCTGGACACCTCTCCCACAGTCTCCATTGCAATCTGCGCCTAGGCCTCCCGCCGAGGAAGCCATGCAAGTGGATCGGTCTCGCCTGACCCTGGAAGAGAGGAATCGCCGTAAGGAAGAGAATCTTTGTCTGTACTGTGCCAGTACCGAACACTTTTTGGTGGATTGCCCTGTCCGTCCTCCACGTCTGGGTAACGCACGCTCGCACCCAGCTCTCGTGGGTGTGGCGTCTCTTGATGCTAAGTCGGCTTCTCCACGTCTCACGGTGCCTGTCCGGATTTCTACTTCAGCCAGCTCTTCCCTCTCAGCCGTGGCCTGCCTGGACTCTGGTGCCTCTGGGAATTTTGTTCGGGAGTCCTTGGTGAATAAGTTCCGCATTCCGGTGACCCGTCTTGTCAAGCCACTCCATATTTCCGCGGTCAACGGAGCCAGGTTGGATTGCACCGTGCGTTACCGCACGGAGCCCCTCCTAATGTGCATCGGACCTCATCACGAGAAAATTGTATTTTTGGTCCTTCCCAATTGCACTTCCGAAATTCTCCTTGGACTACCCTGGCTTCAACACCATTCCCCAACCCTGGACTGGTCCACTGGGGAGATCAAGAGTTGGGGTTCCTCTTGTTCCAAGGACTGCCTTAAACCGGCTCCCAGTACTCCCTGCCGTGACCCTGTGGTTCCTCCTGTATCCGGTCCCCCTAAGGTCATTAAGGACTCTGCCCTCCACAGGAAATGCCTCTCCCCCCCTCCCAGTCCCATCAGGCAAGCCTCCATGTCCCTTCTTGGCTCCCGTCCTTGTGTCTCCCTGCCCCGTGCCAAGCTTCACCCTCTGCCCTCCCTCCCCATTCCTACTCCTGCTGTACTGCCTGCCATTGAGGAAACCATCCATTCCTTCCCGGTGTCCTCATCCCAGGGGAGGCAGTCACCGGACAAAAAAAAGGGGAGACCTAAGGGGGGGGGGTACTGTTACGCCTAGCGCTCCGGGTCCCCGCTCCTCCCCGGAGCGCTCACGGCGTCTTTCTCCCTGCAGCTTCCCGGTCAGTCCCGCTGACCGGGAGCGCTGCTCTGTCATGGCCGTTGGGGATGCGATTCGCACAGCGGGACGCGCCCGCTCGCGAATCGCATCCCAGGTCACTTACCCGTTCCCGTCCCCTGCTGTCGTGTGCTGGCGCGCGCAGCTCCGCTCTCTAGGGCGCGCGCGCGCCAGCTCCCTGAGACTTAAAGGGCCAGTGCACCAATGATTGGTGCCTGGCCCAATTAGCTTAATTGGCTCCCACCTGTTCCCTGGCTATATCTAGTCTCCTCCCTTGCACTCCCTTGCCGGATCTTGTTGCCCTTGTGCCTAGTGAAAGCGTTTTGTGTGTCTAAAGCCTGTGTACCAGTACTTCTGCTATCCACCCTGACTACGAACCTTGCCGCCTGCCCCCGACCTTCTGCTACGTCCGACCTTGCTTCTGTCTACTCCCTTGTACCGCGCCTGTCATCAGCAGTCAGAGAGGTGAGCCGTTGCTAGTGGATACGACCTGGTCACTACCGCCGCAGCAAGACCATCCCGCTTTGCGGCGGGCTCTGGTGAAAACCAGTAGTGACTTAGAACCAGTCCACTAGCGCGGTCCTCGCTAATCCCTCTCTGACACAGAGGATCCACTACCTGCCAGCCGGCATCGTGACAATTCCCTATTAGATTTTATCGTCAGTATTCACACAACGCTGGATAAAGGATATTAACTGGCAGTCAGTGCTGATTGAAGTGAAATGCTCCTTATCTAATCTCCATGTATCCCGCCAGCCTCTCCTCTGCAATGGCTCCATCTTTATTACTCTAAAATATCTCATATCCTAGTGAAATAACCTATAATCTATTCATCACAGCTGCCAAGTCAAGTGAAAGTTGACTTTATATTATTTTGTGATAAATGTGGCTTATGAAAGAACAATGTGAGTGAGTATATATTGCAGGACATGCCTATGTATGCTGCAGATAAAGACGATGCAGAGGTAGCAAGTGTAACTGGGCTCATAAGGCAGTGTTTCCAAACCAGGGTGCCTCCAGCTTTTGCTAAACTACAACCTCCATCAGCCTATTTGCAGTTCTCACAGAGGTGGTGGGCAGAGCCCCTTCCTCCCCTTTCCCTAGGTAAGTAATAGGGAAGAAAGTGCGGTGGTGCTGCCATTCAGAGATCCATGTGAAGTATCAATCTCCTTTATTGACGCATAAGTATAAAGGACAGACATGCAAGACACATTTCGGGGGCAAGTTCCCCCTTTCTCAATTGCAGAAAAACTGTCTAAAAGCATACAGTATAGTACACACTAAATTTAGAGCGCCGTACAAGGTTCAGGGGTCAAAGGGGGTGTGACGGGAAAGATTCAGATTAGTGGTTAAAATAGCACTTTTATACATTTTTCAGCATAACTTTTAGTATAAAATCATGCGTGAAATATGAATATTGTAGTTATGACCTAATTTTCTGATGTATGGAATTAAATAATGTTAATAGAGTAGCCGCTTGAACGAGGCTTGGAAATTCTGTATTGAAGACAAGGCTTGGGGCTGTTCAACTTCTCTACTATCTCTTGCTGGTTCATTCACAGGGATGGGTAGACATGACGTAATTTCCTGTGTTGAAGCCAAAGCCGAATACTTTAATATATAAAGTCACCCGGTCGACCAATGGCTGCTGCCCGGTAATCTTTTTTCAAACAGTGAACAGCCAATGATACCCGTGCCGACACTATATTTATAGCATTGTATTAGTATAGAGGCGCTTTAGCGTTGATCTTCTAATTCAAAAATAACCAATAAGGTGTATGTCATGACTTTTGGTGCTGATCTTTCTATTCAAAAAAGAGCTGTTCAACCTATCACAGTCTTTCCAATGCTGCACCCTGAACTGCAGCATCAGCTGCATAGTGTCTGACCACGTGCTGCACTAAATCACGACTGGAATTTCTCAAATGTTTCTGCATTACCAATAGAATATGTCCCCACTACCAGTAACCGACAGCACACACAACTATGCAAAAGGGAAAATTTTGGGATTTTCAAGTTAAAAACTTTGATCCTGTTAGGACTAAATAAATATATGGAACATACTGTGTAAAAGAAAATGATTTTCTGCTCTGCCATAAATGGGCACTGTCAGATATAAAAACTTTTGATATGTTGTAAAGCATGCAAAACCAAAAGGTTTTGCAATTGCTTTCATTAGAAAATTTTTAGTATTTCATAGTCAAAGAACTCCCCCCCCCCCCCCCCCCCTCTGCCTACTAGGAAGCATTCCACTCCTGCTGTGTCCACTGCTGTGTCACTACGTCATGGACCCGCTTCATGATTGACAGCAAGTTGCTCTGCTCTCAGCTCCATCACTGCCTGTGTTTACTTGTGTGCCCTGTGAAGAGAAGGGGTGGGGCAGGAACACACTGCAGCTGGGCTCTCACTGACTGTCTGCTCAGGGGCAGAGGGGCAGAAACACACTGCAGCTGGTGAATAGAGGATTTATTTGTTTAAAAAGTAAGTGTCCCTGCATGTATGTATATTGTGTGGATATATATGTATGTGTAACACAAAAAGAGAAAAACAGCCGCACATCCACCATTTGTAATTTGATCAACTTGCTTCTCAGCATAATTTCAAAAACTAACAGGTTGTTAGTATACATTTTGATCAAAAAGTACAAGTCCATTCGCCACGTCAAGACCACCTAGTTAGAGTTGGTCCCTAACCTGATACTGGCGTAGCCCCCAGCGGTTTCTCTTTTTGTATTGCACATTTGTAGTCTCTCCCTTCTTCCATGGCCAGCATTTCACTCCACCCATTTGGCCCAGGTGTTTTTAATCAGGAGCCAACTGCATAAGGGTTTTCTCCTACCATTCTCCCAGCCCTCTGGCAGTGAGCACATGTTAGGCTTCATACTGGTGTAGTTCTCTGTGGCGGTCATTGTTTCTGTGATGCTTTGTCTGTGGGGTGGAGTGGCCCAGAGCCAGGGGCTTGGTCGGGCAGTAGTGGGGCTGCCTGGCCACTGGGTCACTCCCCCCATTGAGCATGGGGCCTCGGAGGCAGTGGTCGCCACCTGGCGCTACACCAGTGTCAGGTTAGGGACCCACTCTAACGAGGTGGCCTTGACGTGGCGAGTGGGCTTGTACTTTTTGATCAAAATGTATACTAACAACCTGTTAGTTTTTGAAATTATGCTGAGAAGCAAGTAGATCAAATTACAAATGGTGGATGTGTGGATGTGTTTCTCTTTTTGTATTGCATATATGTATGTGTGTATATCAGTGAATATATGGAGTGAATGTGTGTGTGTGTGATACAGAGGAACTACAATCATATGCCTCCAGCTGTTGCAAAACTACAACTCAAAAGAATGTGTGGGCATGCTGAGAGCTGTAGTTTTGTAAAAGCTGTAGGCACACAGCTTGTGTGTGGGTGTGTGTGTGTGTGAATAGTGATGAGCGGCAGGGGCCATATTAAAGTTTGCGATATTTTGCGAATATATTAACAAATATTCATCCTATATTCGTGAAATTTGCATATTCGCTATGTTTGTTTTTTTCATTCGAAAATTTGCAATGAAATTAGCATAGTACGCATACACAATAATATCTTTCACCTAAAAAAAGAGAGGGATCAGTGTCCAGTCTGGAAGTGACGATATTCGCATAAATTTGAATAGAAATTTGCATTAAAAAAATAATATATTTGTCATTACGAATATATCACGATATTGTAAATATTCGCAAAATCGCAAAGTGCCGATATACGCGGTAAAAATTTGCATTTCGAACATTCGCGCTCAACACAGTTTTTGTCTGGTTATTTTGGCGCCAGTCTGCGCCAGTCTGCGCCAGTGTGCGACAGTATGCGCATGGAAAATCTGACAAACTTGAAATTGCACTGTGAAAAGCCAAAAAGGGGGAGTGGTGTGTCGCAAAGGGGGCATAGCTGTCCCAAAAACAGGCGTGGTTTCACAACCCGACCAATTTACTATTGAATTCACAGAAAATCCTGTGGATAAATGGCTGGAAATATCCACCTAGAAAAAGCTGGTCCAAACATGTTCCTGACTTTTCCCAATAGTAAATTGAGAGGAATCCTGCAAGTCTGAAAAAACTTTTCCCACTAGTAAAAGCCCAACACTCTTAGTAAATGAGGCCCTATGTGTGAATAGCATAAAACCAGAAAGGAAAGGGTTACTGCTCCCAAAGCAGAGAGAGGGAGAGTGGTTATCACAGTAAGGGACCCCCCCCCCCCCCTCTGCCTGTAAATGAAAAGTACCTTCACTTTGCAATCACTCCAAGTAAATAAAGTGACTTCTAAGAGACATATTGGGCATAGGCACATAAAGATTATATGTACATGATCAGAATGAGATACTGAGCAACATATAACAGTTTATTTTTTTATTTTTGGTGATCAAACAGGTACGCTTTAAATATTACATCAAGAGCCATTATACCAGACCAAGAATCCTGAATATCGAATAACTGTCCATTCCCTTAAGTCCTAACTGGATCGATCCAAGGAATTCCATTAGGATTAAAACCTTCTAATCCTTTTTTCTAGCGCCCATAAGGGACACAGGGCTTCCAAACCAACTATTAGTCGGTGGATTAAGGAAGCCATTCGGGAGTCTCATGTTTCCCAGGGTCTGGAGCCCCTGAATTTGTTAAAGCTCACTCTACCAGAGCAGTAGCTACCTCTTTTGCAGAAAGAAGCTCTATTCTTTGGAACTCATCTGTAAATCTGCTTCTTGGAATTCTCACTCCACTTTCATCTCTCACTATAGAGTAGATTCCAGAATAGCTAGCTATTCCTCATTTGGGCGGTCGGTATTATCCTCCGCCAAGCATGAGTGCCCTCCCATGGGGGTATCTACTTGCTAAATTCCCATCTGTGCCACTGGTTAGGACGTAAGGGAATCCTTAATTTCTAACGATAATTTTTTTTCCCTTAGTCCTAACAGTGGCACAACAATCCCTCCCTTACTGACTATTCTTTTCTTCTATCTGTAATTTCACAAGGGGGTTGGGCTCTTTTCCCTACTTATAGGGGGAGTGGGAGGGTCTAAAGCATTTATTTTAGGTTGTCAATAAATTTCCACCGGTCCTAACCAGTCCACGGGGGGCGGAATAACCCATCTGTGCCACTGTTAGGACTAAGGGAAAACAAACTATCGTTAGAAAATAACAATTACATACTTCAACATCACTTCAATTACTTGATTCTTCCTCCCTCCATTGACCTGTGGTAGGTGTCAATTTGATTGGTCCCTACCCTAAAAACTAACGACCAATGAGAGAACTGAGACCCAACAGTATTGTGCGATGAGCCTCACAGCCCTCCGCGATGACTCTCACAATATGGAGCCTACCTGCAATAGCATCTATTCAAAAATTCCCTCTCATCCCCAGCAGTGAGGAGGTACGTCTACCACAACTTTGCAGCATCAAGCAGCCGATTGGCCGCCACAATACAGCCTTCAGGAGTAATATTACCAAAGCGAGAAAACAGCAGCAATAACCTGATACGTTAACCAGCTCTTTTTTAAATAGGAATATCAGCGCCAAAAGAAGTGACATACATCGGATTTTTTTTAAATTAGAAGATCAGCGTAAAAGCGCTTTTATACTAATACGATACTATAAAGATAGTGTCGGCACGAGTATTATTGGCTCTTCACCGTTTGGAAAAAGATTATCGGACAGCAGGCATTGGTCGACCACGTGACTTCTTATATTGAAGTATTCGGCTTCGGCTTCAACACAGGAAATGACGTCATGTCTTCCCATCCCTGTGATTGGTCGCCCATTCCTAATAAATGAATCGGCTGGAGGTTCGACGTAAACATTGCGTAGTAGAGAAGCTGAACAGCCCATAGACTTGTTCAAGTGGCTACTCTATTAACATTATTTAATTTCATACATCAGAAAATTAGGTCATAACTAGAGATGAGCGAAGTTACAGTGATTCGATTCATCACGAACTTCTCGGCTCGGCAGTTGATGACTTTTCCTGCATAAATTAGTTCAGCTTTCAGGTGCTCCATTGGGCTGGAAAAGGTGGATACAGTCCTAGAACACTCTATCCTAGGACTATATCCATCTTTTCTATCCCACCGGAGCACCTGAAAGCTGAACTAATTTATACAGGCTAAAGTCAGCAACTACCGAGCCGAGAAGTTCGTGATGAATCGAATCACTGTAACTTCGCTCATCTCTAGTCATAACTACAACATTCATATTTCACACATGATTTTATACAAAATTGTATGCTGAAAAATATATATCTTTCTATAAAAGAAGCCGGATGAAGAACTAAGTGTGCGAAAACGCCGGTTGTTCGCCTCTGAGCCCCATGCACATCTGCTGCTGAAGTCCCCGGTCGGTCCCGGTCTGAGGATCATCGAGTTGCTTACTTTGTGGTGAGTGCGGATATGTATTCCAGTTCTTTGATATACAGTTTATTGATTCGCTATTTCATATTATATCCTAGCACCACCGTCTACTCATACTTTGGATAGGAAGACTGTTCAACTAGCCTTGATTCACTCCTCACCTATGATTTAATACTTAGTTCGTACTAGCAGTGACGCTTCTCCAGCTCCATTGTGTGTATATGTAACCTCTTTTCTATTGACTTTCACATCATAAAGCATATTAAAAACTTTGCTATTTTTAGGCTGTGTGTGCAGTAAACGAAAGGCATGAAAGAGCTATCCAGGAGGCCTCGATAGTGTTTAGTTACTAACAATTGCATATTACACGAGAAATAAGTTTTCACATCATGTACCCCTCCCCCATCATACTGCACTCAATTTGGGGAACATTTATCAAAATCTGTCCAGATGAAAAGTTGCTGAGTTGCCTATAGCAACCAATCAGATCACTTCTTTCATTTTGCAGAGGCCTTATTAAAAATGACAGAAGCGATCTGATTTGCTGCTATGGGCAACTCAGCAACTTTTCCTTTGGACAGTTTTTTTTATAAATTTCCCCCGAATACCCCATAATGATAGTACAGTAAAAACTGAATGTTAGAAATTGTTGCAAATTTTTTCAAAACTAAAATATCGCAGTGACATAAATATTCAGACCCTTTACTTGGGACTTAATTGAAGCCTCTTTGGCAGTGATTCCAGCCTCCAGTATTCTTGAGGATGAATTCACCGGGTTTATACACCAGGATTTGGGGATTTTCCACCATTCTTCTCTGCAGATCCTCAATACCTCTGTCAGGGTGGATGGGAACCATGGGTGGAAGACATTTTCAGGTCTGCCCCAGATGTTTCATTATGTTCAAGTCAGGGCACTGGGCTCTGGCTGGGCCACTCGAGGACATTCACAGCGTTGTCCCTAGGCAGCTCCTGTTTTGTCTGACTCTTGGCTGGGTACTTAGGGTTATTGTATTGTTGGTTTTCATAAATAATATTCCTGTACTTGACTCCACTCTACTTTCCCTTATTCCTGACCAGTCTTGAGATGGTATTGGGCAGTTGAGAAGCAGTGCATGGTTTACCAAAGACATGATGCTTAGAATTGAGGCCAAAAATGTCAATATTGCTTAAATAGGGTTTTCTTGTAAAAAAAAAAAAAAATATATATATACAAATTGTGCAGATGTTTTTTACTGTCTATAATGTAAAATAATCCAGAAATTAATTCTGGCCACTAGGTCTAAAAGTAAGATACGAATTCCTGTTCTGTATGTGAAATAATTCAACTTTAGGGTTCCCCTTCCCTGTAGACAATGTGAAAAAAGAAAAAGAAAAGTCAACAAGGTGCTACATGTGCAGATAACCCTGTTGAGTAGATGTACGCTCACTTTACAGCATTGTTCTTGTTACGCCGAGCGCTCCGGGTCCCTGCTCCTCCCCGGAGCGCTCGCGGCGTTCCTCTCTCTGCAGCGCCTCGGTCAGACCCGCTGACCGGGAGCGCTGCACTGACACTGCCGGCGGGGATGCGATTTTCATAGCAGGACGCGCCCGCTCGCGGATCGCATCCCAAGTCACTCACCTGTCCCGGTCCCCGGCTGTCACGTCCTGGCGCGCGCGGCTCCGCTCCTTAGAGCGCGCGCGCCAGCTCTCTAAGATTTAAAGGGCCAGTGCACCAATGATTGGTGCCTGGCCCAATCAGTCTAATTAGCCTCCACCTGCTCCCTGCTCATATATACCTCACTTCCCCTTCACTTCCTTGCCGGATCTTGTTGCCTTGTGCCAGAGAAAGCGTTTATAGTGTTTGCCTTACCAGTGTTCCTGACCTCTTGCTATCGCCATTGACCAAGAACCTTGCCGCCTGCCCCGACCTTCTGCTACGTCTGACCTTGCCTCTGTCTAGTCCTTCTGTCCCACGTCTTCTCAGCAGTCAGCGAGGTTGAGCCATTACCGGTGGATACGACCTGGTTGCTACCGCTGCAGCAAGAAAATCCCGCTTTGCGGCGGGCTCTGGTGAATACCAGTAGCAACCTAGAACCGGTCCACCGACACGGTCCACGCCAATCCCTCGCTGACACAGAGGAACCACATCCAGCCTGCCGCATCCTAACAGTTCTGTGGACACAACATCAGAAGAGGGCTATCAATATCTGGGTGCTGCCTGCACCACAATGCCACTTCTCCAGGGAACAATATCTCAGACCACTTGGTATAGGGCCGTGTCTACTTTCAATCTTGTAATCACTAGTTGGTCACTAGAGGCCAAGGAAAGAGCCGATCCAAACCTGGCCACAGACAGGAGCAGTCAGCAGGTGAGTATACAGAACATTTCTGTGGCTGATAGGCCTGATATACAGCTTATTCTTTGCCACAGAGTGAATCCAAAAGCAAATCACAAAAGTTGAATTTGAACCAATTAACATTTTTTTTTTGTAAAATTCTGAATTAATGTGATTTGTTCCAGATTGACTTACTTATCTCTACCTATAAGCATGGAGATGGTTTTCATACTTTTATTTAGCAGTTAGGAAAATAAAGCCTTAAATAGTGGCCTAACATTAAAGGATCTACTAGTTCTCACACTTAAACTGGTCAGACTCCTGAGATAGAGGTCTATGAAACGTTTCACCAACTCTATACATAATTTGCTGGTTTTAACCTTGTTAACTTTTTATTTTTATTTCAAGGAATAGTGTGTCCAGCATTACTATTGTCTTTTCTTGTTTTCCAAGTCTCTCTCTTACGAGTCAGGGATTCTGATAATATGGGAGAACAGAAGAGAGAAAATCACATTCCAATGAATCATAAGGTAAGAAAAGAACCACTTAAGGAACCTTAACCTTCGGTATCGTCCTTCTAGAAAGGGTCTCGGGACCATTACAGTGGCTTCTCTTCATTATCAGAATACAGGTACCTAAATTGACTCTTGAATACTGTTGACTTGCGAGAGATAGTAGCTACATATAATCTGATTTTCCTACTCTGGTTTTCATATTGCCTGCTTATGAAAGGTCCATAAAAGATCATATTAAACTTTAACATCCATAGCACAAGGCCAGGTAGTTTACTGACTCTACCATGCAATGAGTTTAGGTGTCTACCAAGTCTTTAAGATTACCTGACCAGAAATATCAAAGAAAAAGAAGGCCACCCAAAAGCATTAGGATTTTGTTATGGAAAGATAGGGAAATTAAAAAAGGAAGTTGTTGTGGTAAGAACCAAAAAGTTTAAAGTGTTGTCTACAGATCTAATGAAAGGCCCAGTTTATATCAAATGGTGGGCCACTCTGGTGGGCTCAAGCTATTTGAAAGGGGTGTAAGAAGATATTCCTGCAAATGATTAACATCGTGGCTTCCATATGGAAGCAATTGTCTATAGTAAAGCACTTTCCCTCCCTCTCTTTTTTAAAGGGGCTATACCACAATTTAGGGTTATTCCCTATGCATAGGATAGGAGATAAATAACTGAACAATGGTGGTCCAAGGTGTCGAGCAGGAAGGTGAACTCAGCTCTCACTATGTCTTTATCCGCTATCAAGCGCCACTTTTATTTTGCATAAAGATATCATGAATCTTCAAGACGAATAAACAAAGAATAAGAAGCGAGCCATCTGTATCGTGAGTTACTACCCAGCTGGGTCTTAGAAGTTAAGAACTGTGTGATGTATGCTATCTTCCATTGTGCTGCATATGATACGAGGGTTACAGAACAGAATGAATGGATGACGAGTGAAGGTGGGCTCAGTGCTTGCCTCGGACACACCCCTTCCTGAGCAGTGGATGTCAGAATAAGTGAGCAGGAGAACAGAGGGATTTGTGAGCCAAATATAGGAGCGTGTACCAATAGAAGCATATTTTTTTTCTGTGATATGACCGGCACACTTTAAGAGCATTTAAGGGAAATAGTGAGGCTAAAAAAATAAATAAAATAAAATAAAAAACAGCAATAACTTGCTTGTTTAAAATATTGCTTACAATTGTCGGGGCATATGGTGTCTCTTATCTAGTGTTTCCCAACCACAGTGCCTCGAGCTGTTGCAACACTATAACTCCCAGCATGCTCGGATATCCTTTGGCCATGCCGAGAGTTGTAGTTTAGCAACAGCTTGAGGAACATTGGTTGGAATACACTGCTCTAATGAAATCTTTACAGTATATAAAATTAACCACTTTGCTATGACTAAACAGTGACCCCCCGACCTACGATGGCCTCGACATACGATCATTTCAACATACGATGGCCTCTCAGAGGCCATCGCATGTTGAAGGCAGCATCAACATACGATGCTTTTGTATGTCTGGGCCATCGCATAAATGGCTATCTGGCAGCGCAGACTGCTTCAGCTGCCACCGGATAGCCGTTTACGGTGCCCGTGTGGTCGGGTGACGATCACTTACCTGTCCTCGGGGCTCCGGCGCGTCCTCTTCGGGATCCCCTGCATCGTCGGCACTCTCCATCGTCGTCATCACGTCGCTGCGCACGCCGTCCCGTCATCCAATAGGAGCGGTGTGCGTAGCGACGTGATGGCGGTGACGGAGAGCGAGGATGCCGGGGAAGCAAAGGCCTTGCCAGAGCATCAGGGACAACCTGGGGACGCGGCAACAGCGATGTAAGGCGACATCCAGGGCAGCGGTGACGAGCGGTGACGGTCCGGAACGGCGGGGACAGGTGAGTATGACCTCCAATACCAGTGGTCTTCAACCTGCGGACCTCCAGATGTTGCAAAACTACAACACCCAGCATGCCCGGACAGCCAACGGCTGTCCGGGCATGCTGGGTGTTGTAGTTTTGCAACATCTGGAGGTCCGCAGGTTGTAGACCACTGTCCTATACTTTAAATTGCACGGATCCCAAAACATAAGATGGTTTCAACAAACGATGGTCCATTTGGAACGGATTACCATCGTATGTTGAGGGACCACTATAATTCAATGTAATTGATATTCTTATAATCAGCTCCTATTAATACCAGAATAAATATATTTTGTCTGTATTATTTTTTGGCTATTGCAAAAAGAAAAAAGGAAAAAGTGCAGTAGTTGAACTGGATAGAAATGTTTTTAATCACATTATTATTTTTTTTAGCTGTCATCCTTTGAAATGTTTCAGTCTTTTTTTTCTGTGATCACTGAAAATTGTCATAAGAACTGGGAAAAAAAAACATTCTTCATAAATCTCGCTTAATAATCTCTTTTGTGGCATAAAATCTCGATAACCTTTGTGAAATGTCACCAATAATGTGCCGGTAAAATGGGCCGATCTTTGGCGCAGCACAGCTCAGGCCCGGCCGCCGACTCCTGCGTGCGCCTTTATGGGACTCGATAAAAACAGTTTCTTCAATGCTGTGAATGAATCGTGGCCGTAAAAATGACAGTTCCATTTCTGCTAAGATTTAGACAAGACGTCAGTCCGTACAGGATGTTTGGGAGGTTCTACAGAAAACTCATTAGTTTGCTGTGAGAGGATACTGTCCTGCAGTTCACGGTTATTATCCTTGGCGCAGGGGGATGTGAGTTAAAATTCAATGCAGGTTTAGTGCAGCATGTTCTTGCATTGACTGTGTCACCTCAATTGAACTCTCTCGCCTAGAGGAGCGCAGCCACAATCGCAGCCTGTTAACTGGAATACGTGTAATTTTTAGCTAAATGCCGAAGATGTGCACAGATAGTTCAGGAACAGAACACGGGGATCCTTTTTCCCCTTGTGTATAGGTGAAGTAAACAAGGAACACATTTACAAAATGATATTCACAGATCAGCCATAAAATTAAAAACATCCACCTAATAATAATTCTTTACTGATATGGCACACACAGATTCTGTAGCCATACTCCAATTGGTCCCTGTCCCCATTGGGGCTCACAATATAAACCTATGAGCATATATTGAAACGTGGGATGAAACCCACACATACAACTATTTGCAGGTGTTGTCATTGATGGGATTTGAACCCCCAGCACTGCAAGGTAACAGTGCTAACATCTGAGCCACCATGCTGCACTGATATTGAGTAGGTTGTGCTGGCGAGGAGAGAAGTAAAAGGTGTTGTCCCTGTTGTATACCCTAAAAAACATTGTGGCTTCTTCACATTTGCACCATGCCATTTTTATTCGGTGAAGTGCTTAGAACCCTAAGGCTATAAACCATCAAGGCATTGACTCCATAAAACCTCTAAAGGTGTCCTGGGGTGTCTGGCACAAACTTGTTAGTCGCAGATCCTTTATATTCTGTAAATTATGAGGTGCAGCCTTTTTCTGGCATCTCCCATCAGATTGAGTTCTAGGGAATCTGAAGGCTAAGTCAACACTTGTCCCTTAATCCATTCCAGTATTGCTGGAGTATTATCCTGCTAAAAGAGGCCATTGTCTCTTGGTCTGGATAACGTTTAGACCAGTGGTACATGTCAACATAACATCCAGATGAATTTTAGGACCAAAGGTTTCCCAACATAACATTGCCGAGAGCATCACATTGCCTTAGTGAGAACGTCTTCTCATAGTGCATCCTGGTTCCATTTCTTCCCCACGCCTCCCATCAGATTGAGATCTATGGAATCTGAAGGCCAAGTCAACACCTGAAACTACTTGTCATGTTCCTTAACCCATTCCTGAACAATTTTTTGCTGTATCGCTGAAGTATTATCCTGCTGAAAGAGGCCACTGCCATTATGGAAAAACTTTGACATGAGGTGGGCTACTTGGTCTGTATAATGTTTAGGCAGATGGTACATGTCAAGAACCAAAGGTTTCCCAACATACAGTAACATTGCCCAGAACTTTCCTTTGCCTTAGCCAGCTTGCCTTTTCATAATGCATCCTGGTTCCATTTCTTCCCCATGCCTCCCATCAGAGGGGAATATGAAGGCCAAATCAACACCTCAAACTACATGTTCCTTAACGGGGTACTCTGCTGCTCAGTGTTCGGAACAAAATGTTCTGAATGCTTAGAGCCAGCTTCGGGGCTCGTGGCATCACGGCCCCGCCCCCTCATGATGTCACGCCCTACCCCCTCAATGCAAGTCTACGGGAGAGGGGATGATGGCCGTCACACCCCCTCCCATAGACTTGCATTGAGGTGGTGGGGCGTGATGCCACGAGGGGGCGGGGATGTGATATCACGAGCCCTGGAGCCAGCTCTAATCGTTTGGAACAAAATGTTTCAAACTCTAAACAGCGGAGTGCCCCTTTAATCCATTCTTGAACTATTTTTTGCTCTATTACTGAAGTATTATCCTGCAGAAAGAGGCGATGGAAAACTGTTGACATGAAGGGGGCTTTTTGGTCTGTATGATGTTTAAGCAGGTGGTACATGTCAAACTAGCATCCAGAGGAATTCCAGGAACAAAGGTTTCCCAACATAACATTGCCAGGAGCATCATATTGGGTTAGCCAGCTTGACTTGTCATAGTGCATCCTGGTTCATTTTCTTCCCCAAGTAAGTGACACACAAGGAATGATGTAAAAGAAAATGTCATTTGATTCCTCAGACCGGGTCTACTTCTTACATTGTTCCATGTAGGTACTTTGGTGGTGGACCAGGTCAGCAAGGGCACTCTGATCAGTCTGCAGTAACCCACCCCTATATGTAGCAAGGTGTTATACCCTGCGTGTTCTGATAACTATCACTGCCGACAGCAATTTGTGCTACAGTATCTCTATTATACGGGTACTCCGGCCTTAGACATCTTATCCCCTATGCAAAGGATAGTGAATAAGATGTCTGATCGCGGGGTCCCGCCGCTGGGGAACCCCGCGATCTCAGCTGCCGGTGCTTGGAGCAAACGTTGCTCCATGCTGGATGACTGGGGATGTGGGGCGGAGACTCATTATGTCACGGCCACACCCCCTCAATGCAAGTCTATGGGAGGGGGAGTAATGGCCTTTACGCCCCCTCCCAAAGACTTGCATTGAGGGGGCGTGGTCGTGACATCAAGAGCAGGGCATGACCGTGACATCATGAACCTCCGGCGCTGCACCTGATGCTCTAAACAAATGCCAGGTGCAGCAGGGAGATCGCAAGGGCCCCCAGCGATCAGACATCTTATCACCTATCCAAAGGATAGGATAAGATGTCTAAGGGCGGAGTACCCCTTTAAGGAATTTGACCAGACAGGCTAGCCTTTGCTTTCTAAATGCATCAATGAACCTTGCTGTTTGCTCATAACCTTGCTGTTTATTCATCAATTTTACTACTAAAACCAAGAATATTATGGGAGCTGGGTAGAGAGCACACAGCAAAAGTCAGAATTATAATTGAAGATTTGATCCTTGACAGGGAATCGCTTATCTGAGAAATTTAATGGAGAGGGGGTAAAAGGGAACCTGAAAGGACCCGGCCCTCAAATGTAAGGATAGCAACACTGCTGTGTTACTAAACGAATTGTATTGATCCTGAACTTCTTTCTAAATAGACATAGATTGCGATATCTAAGGTCTATTAGAACAGTTTAATTGTTTCATCCATCCTGGGAACAGCAAAAACGCTGGATTGTTTTCATCCAGAGGAATGGGTCTAAAGCTCCTTTTAAGTAGAATTATTTTAGAATAACAAAATTTTCTTTGTTTAGCAGATATTTATCTCCTTGAAATTTTCAGAACTCCAGTCTATAACCATATTTCTAGAAAGTAATTGTAGATGTTGTCCAATCTGAGAATCTGCCATTCTTGCTTTAAGCAAGAGAACATCAGAACTCTGTTTTTGTATTTGATGGACTTGTTTTTTCATATTCTGTATTTTTATGAAATTTTTGTCAAAAGCATCTTTCTCTATATCTTTTGTTAACGCAAAATTATAGAATTTTTGGGTAATTCTAGATTAGGAGAAAACATGATTGTTTCACCTTTGTTGGCCTCTAAAATCCCATCCAACTGTGTTCTAAAAAAGACCTGGTTTAACATGTTCCAAAAGGATTTTTTTTCTCTTTTTTTTGAGGGGGGCATCTGCTGAGTGGAAACCTGGTTGTAACGTAGTTGGGCTGGAGCTGCTGGGAGCTCAACTGTGTAGTCTGGGTATGGTTCTCAACTCTGCTACCTATCAGGAAGGTGTATCCCTGATCACCTGCCTATATAAGCTAAGAGAAGTGATCAGTTCATTGTCTGCGAAAGGTTATACCTTAGCTGACACATCCTGCTTACTGGATACCTGCTTGTTTATTGATCTTTGGCTTTTCCCTTGACTCTTCTCTTGCTCTGCATTCCTGTACTTGCTATATCCTGGTACTGACCTCGGCTAGACTGACATTGATTTGACCTTGTGTGTGTCTTAGTGTATCTGTTAGTTTGTGTGCCTCTAGCTGTTCCCTGACTCCTACTGTTTTTGTATTTTCTTATTTTGACAACGCTGCCACGGCACTTAGCAGGGAGGGTTTGTCGATCCCTCACTTAGGGTGGATAGGCAATAGGTAGGGACAGCAGCTGTGGGTCAGATAGGGCTTCACTTTTCCCTGCCCATACCTGACCCTGGCCCAGTCTTTTGTCTCTTGGTACACCACCTTGGATGTCTCTCCCCAGTTGATGATGCAAAATCCAAAATGCTCTAGACACTGGAACAGCAGACAAAGATGCCTGCACCTTAGACCTTTTTAAGAAAACAATTTCCTTTATGATCCATGTAGAACAGATCAATCATCCTCTGGAAAGTTTAGCTGCTACATTTAGCTACTGCAGAGTTGACCCTTGCGGCTGAGTTCCACTTCTCTTCTTCAGATGCATCATGCGTATAAACAGCCTAAAAGTAAAAGCAATGCCCATGTCTCTAGGTGGTCTCTCATGTGTCTCTCATGTCTCCTTTCCTCTCACTCTTTCTTCAATATAGAATTTAGCACTTGATGGCCTGGTAAAGGGTTTTCCTTTTCCTGGAAAAGCAGAAAAAAACTTCCTTTATCAATTTTCATATTTTCTATACAATTTTTGATCAGCATTCTCTGATGAACCAAAAGTTGTCATCCGATATGTGTGGCCCAGCGTCAGATAACTCAATCTCCCTTTTGAAGCAGTGGAGCTTGAATCTATGGGAGAATAGAAGATTAATGGAGTACTGTGATGCAGGAACACTTATCCAAAGGATAGGGGATAAGTGTCTGATCTCAGGGGGCTACCTGTACGGCACCCCAGCTCTCCCTAGGAACAGACGTGTTGACCCCCGCACTTGCAGTGCCCAACATGCCCCTTCCATGTATCTTTATGGGACATAAACATTCTGGTACCTCCCCATAGAGATACATGGAGGGGGTGTGTCGGGCACTGCATTCTTAGGGAAAGCCGGGGGGCCAAGCAGGAGATTGCGGGGTCCCAGCAGTCGGAGCCCCCATGATCTGACATTTACCCCCTATACTACATATTATCAACAGGAATACTCCAAAAATAGCTTGTTATACTAGGGCACTGACTTATAATACAGTACGTATGTATGTTCATGACCCCCAAAAATGTATTGTTTGTATGTGTGTTTATTTCATGGGTCCTCATCAGATTGGCTGCGCTTCTTAACTGAATCATTAATCCTCCTTTTTATTGCTCTTCTGGCTAAATCTGGTAAAGCCACTTCACACTTTGTTGCTGCCATAGGATGAAAAGGAATTAAGGATTTCTAACAATATATATACTAGGTTGGGTGCCTAATTTTGATGCCATTTACACGTTGAACGATAAATGCGTCCAACGTGTCTAAATGTGCACAAAAAAATCACAAATGCATTTGATAATTTTGTATTATTTGGTAAAATAGTTTATTCTTTGACAGTAATCTGCAAAAGAAACTTAAAATATTAATTAAAATAATATAATATAATAATAATATTCATTAAAACATTAAATAAACCTTAAAATATTAGGATAAAAATGAAGAGTAAAAGTATTAAAAGTTCAGTAGTCTGAAACATCTTGACATTCTGTGTCATAGAAGACAATGTCCATAACAAGTGTTGTATTCTGTTTTCTGAATTTTTTGGCTAACCCTGATTTAGAAAGGCCCAGTAGATTAGCCACATCCGTCTCCAGTTTCCAGTTTAAAGAGTCCAGATCAAAATGAGTCCCTCCTAGAATATTTCTAAAGTTTTCCCTCAAGTGGAGAGAAGAGTTGGCAGAAGCCTCTGTCTCACAGTTCTTAAATGGCAATCAGGAGCCGGAAGCCTTCTTGGATTTAGCAGGAGAATAATGGTAAGTGCACTATTGTCTAACTCCTCTCCTAGACTACACGTCTGAAAAGTAAATTGCGAACAGTTCTCAAAAACCGATAAATTGCTTTCAATACTTGGAACCTGTGACCTGCAACAAGATCCAGTTTGTTAACCGAGGGAAGTGGAGAATCTTGATGGAAGGACGCTTTTAAGAATAAATGCCTACCTTTCAGTCTCTAATAAAGTGTCTGTCTACATTCACCTCCTGGTGCCTGATAAAAGCCTGGAAGACAGTCATCTCTGGAGCGTTAAGTACAGATTAGCATGTATTCACAGGACATGAATGGTATCCAAAAAATTGTTTAATCTTGTAGAAAAGCTGATTTTTTTTTTTTTTGTTCCAGTTTAAGGATTAGTTCCTGTTATTTTCTTCATAATCCTTCAGTGAAAGGAATTATTAATAAAAAAATATATATATCTACAGTAAAATTCTATTATAATGGACTGGAACGTCTAATAATCTGACATGGGACAAAAACAATCTGTCACTAAATTACCTGGTAAAAGAATGACTACATGTGTTATAAGAAGAGATAAGTCATTCACCATGTATAATAACATAAAATAGTGTAAAAATAGCATAAAAAGGAAAGAAAAGATAGATAAATAAACAATTCGATAGATAGATAGATAGATATGAAATAGATAGATAGGATATATATTGATAGATAGATGATAGATAGATATATAGATAGATATGAAATAGATAGATAGATATGAGATAGATAGATAGATAGATAGATAGATAGATAGGAGATATATTGATTGATAGATAGATGATAGATAGATATATAGATAGATATGAGATAGATAGATAAAAATGACACAGAAATATAGATAGATAGGCATGAGATAGATATAAGATAGATAGATATGAGATAGATAGAGTACATAAACACAGCTACATTCCATTCCCCTCTCAGCATCCTTATCAAGCCAAAGATGCTCATAATATTTATGGTCCATCATGTGAGAATGTTCATACATCAATAATGAAACCATCAAATGGGATTAAGTACACAATACATATGATAAGGTTGTGCATATACATCAATACATATCCTAGGGCATTAGAGTCACTGACAGTGCATTACAATATGTGTACAGTGCAATATAAAATGCATCGAAGGAGTACTCTGGCAGTAGGGTGTGTATGGTGAGTAGACATGTTACACCCTAACAAAGGATAGGGGATAAGATGTCTGATCCCAGGGGGTCCGGCCACTTGGATCTCCGGGTCGGCAACATTCATGTTCAGGAAGCCAGCTTCAGGCTTCCGTGTTTGTGATGCCATGCCCCTTCATTCATGTCTATGGAAGGGGGTGTGATGACTGTGGAGCAGAAGTACAGAGTCGTCACGCCCCCTCCCATACAAATAAATTGAGGGGGGGGCGGAGTCGTGACATCACAAACGCAAGCCGGTGTTCTTGCAGGGGGTCACAACGGCTGGACTCCCCCCGCTATCAGACATCTTATGCCCTGTTCTTTGGATAGGGGATAAGATGTCTAGGGGCGGAATACCCTTTTAAAGAAGCTGAAGCACCACAGCACCCATAGACATCTGTGGCATCAAATTGTACCTAAGCATGCCCATACTACAGTACATTTATAAAAAGAAGCATGCTTTGTGCCATACGTTCTTTTATTACAAACATATTTTCCCCTTGAAAAAGAATTTTTTCAAAGATGAATATCTGCATGATATGGCGTCATACAGATTCACCATCTGGTGGCACATGGAGTCCTTATAGGTCTGTAATATGGGACTGGAGGGTCTCTGCCTTTGGCTGTCAGGGCATGCTGGGAATTGTAGTTTTGCAACAACTCGAGACACACTGTTTGGAAAACTCTGACTTATTGTATAGAGGCACTAAAGACTGAAAATGAGTAGGAAACTTCTAGAAGTGTGTTTTATCAAGCAAGCAAGCTGTACTAGAGATCTGCTAGACATATTATGGGGCCTATTAGGTCACCTGTAGACCTGTAGACAATCCATACATTCCTTGTCAAATAATTTTTTACCCTTCCTACCAACCATGTAACCTGAGTGCCTAAACATCTACTGTGGTTTACCAGAGTGGAACACCCTTGTCTACCTGCCCTATCAGGTGGATGTCACTATATGGTACCCACTTCTGGCCCCACAGCTCTGTCTCAAAATGTATTGTGTTATGACAAATGTTTTTACTGCATTTTTCATGTCATGTAAGGAATTAATGTTATTTCTGTAGGAGCATGGGTAAGAAACCACATAAGCAGTTCCGCCAGTCAATGCCTTCTGCCTTTTCACCACCCTAGTATGACCAGTTTAGTTTAGTCTAGAGTAGTGCAGAGTTAGAAAAGGTGGAGACAAGACCTCTACTGTGTGACCTGTCCCTCACCACATGGGGTTTTGTTCAAAGACCCAGTTGCAAAAGTCATTTCAGTAAGAGTGACTACACTCTTCACAAGGATCCTGCTGACCAGGTTGTCAGTCCCATCCAAGTCAGCTTTGTGGAAAATAGAAGTATCTGACAGGCCCCATGGCAACCCAAGGTATAGGGGTGAAGATCCTCAGGCCGCCCCTATCAATTAAAAGCCATCCTGGTGGTAAGCACTCCTTTTGGATTCCATACGGTGATGCAGCGCAAGGCAGTGATAGTCAGCTATAGTCAAGTCTAGTCAAGTCAAGGTTATTTAAGTCAAGTCAAATCAATGCAGGTCAAGTACATTCATGTCCTGTTTATTTCAGCCTAAGTCACGTCACAGTCGGTTAAGACTTTTATTGCAAATTCAAATAATGAAAACAGACATGGTTGCACATCCACAACATGCACAATGATCTAATGCTTCTCAGCAACATTTATTAAACAAAGAGGTCATTAGTGTACTTTATGATCATGAAGTGCAAGCCCACTAGCCACGTCATGGCCAACACCAGTGCCCACAGGGAGAACAACCCACTGGCAGAGCAGCCCCAATGCCACTCAAATCAGTCCCAGGACCACACCTCCCCATAGACATGGTGCCACGGCAGCAATGGACACCGCACAGCACCACACAAGACTTTTATTGTAACTGTGGTTTCGTACTGCATCCTTCACTACAATTGCACATCTGCTGAATTGAACTGTCTGTACTACCTCTCTCGTAATTGTTTGAGTAAAGTTCAGTTGGTTACCTTAACTTGGCATTGATGGTATCCTTTACCTGGCGCTTGGCACCAGCAACCGCATCACTTAGAGTGTGGTAGGTTAACACTCCTGGCATCACGAACATTCACCTCAGTCACATCACCCTACAGCCTGCAATATACGCCATTACCCCGTCTACCACACTACATTCTAGAGTTTACTCCAGCTGCCATTTATATAAAAGATAAATACACTGCTCAAAAAAATAAAAGGAAAACTAAGATAACACATCCTAGATCTAAATGAATGAACTAATCGTATGAAATACTTTCGTCTTTACAAAGTTGAATGTGCTGACAACAAAATCAAACAAAAACTATCAATGGAAATCAAATTTATCAACCCATGGAGGTCTGGATATGGAGTCACACTCAAAATCAAAGTGAAAAACCACACTACAGGCTGATCCAACTTTATGTAATGTCCTTAAAACAAGTCAAATGAGGCTCAGTAGTGTGTGTGGCCTCCACGTGCCCGTATGACCTCCCTACAATGCCTGGGCATGCTCCTGATGAGGTGGTGGATGGTCTCCTGAGGGATGTCCTCCCAGACCTGGACTAAAGAATCCGCCAACTTCTGGACAGTCTGTGGTGCAACGTGGCGTTGGTGGATGGAGGTCTGGGGAATGGTCGGGCCAGTCCATAGCATCAATGCCTTGGACTGGCCTTGCAGGAACTGCTCACACACTCCAGCCAAATGAGGTCTAGCATTGTCTTGCATTAGGAGGAACCCAGAGCCAACAGCACCAGCACCATTTGCTTCTACTCTGGACAGTTCCTAAAATGGATAGAGGTGTCAGCAGAGAGCACTGTGGTCAGATGGAAAGGAAATTCAAAAAGCAAAGAACTTCCTGTGTAGCAAAGAGCAGCTGATAAGTACTGGAAGGATTAAGATTTTTATATAGAAGTAATTTAAAAATCTGTTTAACTTTCTGGCACCAGTTGATTTAAAAAAACAAATGTTTTGGAGTACCCCTTTAACCCCTTAAGTCGCAGCCCTTTTTCACCTTAAGGACTGAGCCTTTTTTCGCAATTCTGACCACCGTCGCTTTACGAATTAATAACGCAAAAACGCTTTTACCGAATATTCTGATTCTGAGATTGTTTTTTCGTGACATATTCTACTTTATTTTGGTGGAAAATTTTCGGCGTTACTTGCATCCTTTTTTGTTGAAAAATCCCAAAATATAATGAAAGTTTAGCAAATTTCATGAAAATTGCTAAATCTGAAGGGACAGATGTTACAGAACTACAACTTCCAGCATGCCTGGGCAGTCCAGGTATGCTGAGAGTTGTAGTTTGGCAACATCTGGAGGGCTACTGTTTGGGCCCCACTGTAACAGTAGTCACCAAACTGTGACCCTCCAGATGTTGCAAAACTACAACTCCCAGCATGCCCAGACATCTGTCTTGGCATGCTGGGAGTTGCAGTCCGGCCTTCCTAGTGGTTGCCACAGTAAAAATCACATTACTTTCACTTTAATTTCTCCCCCCCCCCCCCCGTCGATTCCCTACCTGAGCCGTGATCTCCGCTGGATGTTTGCGAAGATCGCTGGGCCCCACGCATCTGGTCCTCAGGTAAAGGCCTCCATCTTCCCCCCCCTGTTCTGGCCGACATCCAGGGGTGGGCAGAATGGGGGGTTAGCCGGCTAGCGGCGGGGACCGGGAATTCCCACGGGCGTATCCATACGCCCTCAGTCCTTAAGGACTCGGGACGCCCTGCATCCTGAACAGGTTAATGTCCCTTTGTAACTTTCACAGGGTAAAAAAAGCCTTTGTTCAATGTAGTGTTCTGACCTCTAGAAATTTTTTATTTTTCTACCTGAGCTGTAGTTTTTAACGGTACCACTTTTGCATATATTTGTCTCTTGGATCACTTTTTATTACATTTTTTTTCTAGAACGTGATGTGCAAAAAAATCATCAATTTTGGCATTCAGAATTTTTTTCACGTTTGTTTCGTTCACCGTGCAGCATCAGGAATGTCATAATTTATTAGTTTGGAAAATTATGCATGCAGTGATACCAAACATATTTTATCATTTAATATATTTCGATTAGCACCAGGCCCATGATGCTCTTAATCCGGCCCTGGATGACAGGTAGATTTAATCTTCATTGTGTGATCCAAAAAGGGGTTATTCCAAGAGGCAAAGACATTCCCTATCCACCTAATGGGGGTCAACTAGTTGATCGTGGGGGGGGGGGGGGGGAGGGCTGATTGCTGGGACCTGCACCATAGAATGTAGAACAAATGTCCTCCAAACAAATGTAGTGGTATTGAGCATGTTCATCCACTGCTCCATTCACTCTCTATGAGACTCTTGAACACTGCCAAACAATGAATTTACCCACCTCACAACTTTTCCGCTTGTTCAATGGTCAATTGTGCGAAATAGAAATATAGGACATGTGACATGTGAGAAATTTGGGTTAACTGTTTGTTTATGTGTATTTATGTGTTTTAAAAAAAAATGATAATAATGAATATATATATATATATATATATATATATATATATACACAACAGTCAAAAAAGTCAAACTTAACCATGTATAAAAATCAAATTACCGTATTTTTCGCAATATAAGACGCACTTTTTCTTCCCCAAAACTGGGGGAGAAAAGTTGGTGTGTCTTATACGGCGAATACACATTAAAACCCTGTCCTATCATGGCGGTCCCTGCGGCCATCAACGGCCGGGACCAGCGGCCAATACAGGACATCACCGATCTCAGTGATGCCCTGTATTAACCCTTCAGACACGGCGATCAAAGCTGACCGCCGCGTCTGAAGCGAAAGTGACACTAACCCGGCTGCACCGGGAGGGACCTTACCTGCCTCCTCGGTGTCTGCTCAATGCCGGGAACCCTCTGCATGGCCGGCCCTCTCCTTCGTCACCATCACGTCGTCACACACGCCGTCCCGTCATCCAATAGGAACGGCGTGCATAGCAGTGTGATGGCGGCGACGGAGAGTGAGGATACCGGGCAGCAGAGGTGTTCCGGAGCAACGGGGACACCCCGGGGACGCGGCGACAGCGATGGAGGGCAACATCAAGGTCAGCGGTGACAAGCGGTGACGGGTCCGGAGCAGTGGGGACACGTGAGTATTACCTCCTATACCAGTGGTCTTCAACCTGCGGACCTCTAGGTGTTGCAAAACTACAATTCCCGGCATGCCTTGACAGCCAACGGCTGTCCGGGCATGCTGGAAGTTGTAGTTTTGCAACATCTGGATGTCTGCTGGTTGAAGATCACTATCCTATACTTTACATTGTATTCTAGATTTTCCTCCTTTAAAATTGGGTGCGTCTTATATGCCGGAGAGTCCTATATGGCGAAAAATACGGTATATTCTATCAAAACAAAATTAGTCTTATCAAATATTGAATAATGTAGATTAATATAAAATCCCCCCCTGGCCATAGGTCCATAAAGATCTGTGTATTTCATATAAGATGTAAAACATTTTTCAGCATTTTCTCCATATCAAAAATTCATTAAAAATAAACACAGACATATGCAAACTTCAAATGGTGTACAACAGTGTAGAACGTGGTGTAAAAGATTTCCCTTAAAACCAAAGTTTACAATCTGCTGAAATTTCCTGTGCAGACATTGACTTGCAGTGGCCCTGATTTATCAAAATGTGTGAGAGAAAAAGTGGAGAGATTTTGCCCATAACCAATCACAGCTCAGCTTTCACTTTAACAGAGCTCGATAAGATATGAAAGCTGAGCTGAGATTGGTTATGGGCAAAATCTCTCCACTTTTTCTCTCACACATTTTGATAAATCAGGGCCTATGCTTTTCTCATATACATATTTGTGTAATAAGTCACGGCCACGCTCCCTCACGGCCACGCCCCCTCAATGCAAGTCTATGGGAGGGGGCCTGATGGCCCCCTCCCCTAGACTTGCAATGAGGGGGCGTGGCGTGACCATGTTGTCCCGAGCCTCCGCCCGCATTGCCAGTCATCCGGCACAGAGTGAAGTTCGCTAAGTGCAACGGATGTCTTGGGTGCCGCAGGTGAGATCGCCGGGGTCCACAGTGGCGAGACCACCGCAATCATACATCATATCCCCTATCCTTCGGATAGGGGATAAGATTAAGGCTCCTTTCACACTACCCATTATTGTACATCCGTTCTCTGTATTAAAGGATCATTAAAAAACGGATGAAATAACGGGTGATGACGGGTTCAAAGTCCCGTCATTGAAACCGTGAAATCTTTTACCCGTTACCAGTTATTACATCCATTATGACTTTTTATAATGTCCATTTTTTTAACCCTTTTTTGACCTCTCCTAGCTGTCACATCTGGCAACACCTGAAGCTCCACCTCCTACTCCAAGGGAAAGGTATACCAGGGTGCCACAATGATCCAACATCAGTCTGAATTTCAGCATTGAGAGGGAGAGTACTGTTGCTTGGATTTCTTGCTGTCAGACCTTTCCTACAGTTTCGATGTGCTGCTGTGGCGTGCCCAATGAAGAAGGAGCAGATCCCAAGATGATAAGAGACATCGCCAAAGATATTGGATCCATCCCATCACTGCAGATGACCCATGGGGTGCACGGTACTTTGAATGTGGAGCTGCGCCAGAACCCAGAGAAGTTCGCAAGATATCTACAGTTGTCTGTAGCAACTTTTGATGACCTTCTCCAATGCATCAGTGAAAGGATCCGTTGCCAAGACACCCTCGCCAGAGGAACGCATCATCGTAACCCTCAGGTATGTAGTTAAAATCTTATTTCTTTTAGTGTTCATCAAATCTGTTTTGTAAAATACTAAAACCCCTTTTTTTTTCACTGTGAATTTCAGGTTCCTGGCATCCAGTGAGAGTTTTTCCTCGCTCCACTTCCAGTTTTGCCTGGGAATTTCCTCCAACTCTGGGATAGTCTGGACCACCTGCGAGACCCTGTGGGATTGCCTTCTAGCAGACTTTCTTCCACATCCTTCAGCAGAACATTGGCTTGGCATCACAGAGAAGTTCCAGGAAGTCACGCAGTTTCCAAACTGTGTTGGAGCAGTCGACGGGAAACAAATCAGGATCCAGAAGCCGGTGCACACCGGGTCGGATTACTACAATTACAAGAGGTTCTTCTGCACCATACTTATGGCCATTGAGGATGCGCTGTACAAATTAATCGCTGTGGACATCGGGTCATATGGAAGAACCAACGACTCCTGTGTGTTTAAGAATTCTGCCATGGGGAGGAGGATCTACTCTGGTGAGATGGGACTTCCTGAAGCAAGGGTAGTTTCCGGGGACTGATGTACCTCCAATGCCCTTTGTGTTTGTTGAGGACAAGGCCTTCCAGATGTGTGTGGTGGCGTAGCAACCAGGGTGCAGGGGGTGTGGCCCGCACCGGGTGACACCAGCCTGATGGGGTGAGACCACGAAGCTCCACATACCCCCCCTGTCCCCCCCCCCACAGGAATCATGTACCTGCTTGCCATACAAGCCGCATCATTTTCTAACGCATCGGGTGACACAAGCCCCAGCGACGCCACTGGATGTGTGCCAACTTGGTGGAGCTGTACACCAGCCGAGGACTCGACCACCGTCAGCGGATCTTCAACTACAGACTGTCACATGCAAGACGCTATGTGGAGTGTGCCTTTGGAATTTTTGCAGGCAAATGGCAGATCTTCACACGGCCAATCCAACTGCACCCGGACGTGGTTGATAAGGTGGTTAAGGCAGCTATTGTTTTCCACAACTTCGTCCTAACCAAGGAGCCTCCCCCCCAGAGATCCAGAAGAAGTGGAAGCAACTCTGCCTGGACTACAGGAGGCATCAAGAAGATCAACCCAGGCTGTCATGCGTCTCAGAGATGATTTTGCAATGTTTTTCCTGACAGAAGCAGGCAGAGTGTCTTGGCTGGATCGTATGTTCTGAACTTTCTTGCACTGTTTTTTGATCTTTTTTTTTAAGCTAAATTCACTTTTGATGTCCTTCTACCAATGCAATGTTTTTATAGCTCAGAGGTACCTACCCTATTGTCTTCTGTAACCATTTAAATTTATTGTTGCCTGTTACTGCACAACTGTTTGTTTATCTCTCTTAAGGAAAATAAAAATTTCTACTTAAAAAAAAAAAAAAAAAATCACTTTTGATAGCAAACTGCTGATGTATTTGCATGTTGTGTGTACACTTTGCTTGTAGGATATCGGAGGGGGTAGCTTGTATGCCCTAGTGTTGCATGTTCGAGAGCCTGAGCCTTTTTTTTTTTTCTCGATACACTTGAATGTGTCCTGAATGAAAAGAAATTAGTTTATAAAAAAAAAAACATTTAAAAAGAAAAAAAAATTTGGACGTACTTCCGTATCTCGTGACACTTTTGAAGAAATCTGAGGGGTGGACGGTTGTAGTATTGAGTTTTACTGAAGGCCCCGGATCCACTGGGCCTTTCTCCTTCCTCCCTAAGATCATACATGTGCTAGGCACTGATGGATGCCCACCTATTTCTAATCTGATCGGCTAATAAAAACATTCAAAATAAAAAATGTAAAACCTTCAATAGAAAAATATTTACAGACACTCCATCTTACATTAGATGACAGGTCCTCCCAGTTGGTGCAGATGGAATGATACACCTCCATCCAAAGAGCCTGCTAACATTGCCGCTTGACGTGGTGTGGGTTTGAAGAGTCCCACAGAGCAGGGCAAGCCTCGGCCATCGCTATTAGGAGATCAGTGTCTATTATGATCTTCAGGTCGTCCTGCCCCCCTTCAATGTTCGCCCGACCAGCACGTGCACCACCCTGAAATTTGAAAGATTCTGTTAATAGTTTTGCAAACACTGTAGTGTATTCAATTGACAATGCAAGCAATCACATTGGCTCTTTAAAGCTTTAACCCCTTCCCACGGAATGACTTATATAAACGGCAATTATGCAGGTAGCTTGCGCATCCTAACGTCTGTATAAGTCATTCAGTTAACCCGGCGATGCACGGCATTGCACGGGTTAACAGGCAGAACTCTCATTGTTACCGGCGGGAGACAACTTCTGCATGTCCCCCAGGACCATCTGTGAATGGTCCCTGTAGACCAATCACAGTGTCTCAGCTGACTGGGGGGGGGTGAAAGTTCAGATCCCCCGCTCTGCCTGCCCCTAGAAGTTCGAGCAGAGCGGGGGCAGAGGACCCCAAGAGCTGCGGGGGACAATGTGGCGAGGGTGGGGGAGCAACGGCGGCACTTACCTGGGACCGACGCAGGCAGCAGGGACCTGCGGCAGGCAAGTGGATCAGGCAGCGTTGGCGACATCAGAGGCAGCAGTGAAGATCGCTGTAAAGTGATCTTCACTGCTGCTTCTAGGAGTTTCAAAACTACAACTCCCAGCAAGCTCAGACAGCCTTTGGCTGTCCGGGCATGCTGGGAGTTGTAGTTTTGCAACATCTGGAGGGCCACCGTTTGGAGACCATTGTGGAGTGGTCTCCAATCTGTGCTCTTCCACATGTTGCGAAACAACAACTCTCAGCATGCCCAGACAGTCCAGGCATGCTGGGAGTTGCAGTTCTGCAACATCTGGGCCTTCAGATGTTGCCGAACTACAACTCCTAGCATGCCTGGGCAGCCTGGGCATGCTTGGAGTTGAGGTTTTACAACATCTGGAGGGCTAGAGTTTGGACACCACTACACAGTGGTCTCCAAATTTTTCTCCTCCAGTTGTTGCAAAACTACAACTACCAGCATGCCCTTCGGCTGTCTGGGCATGCTGGGAGTTGTAGTTTTGCAACAACTGGAGGCACACTGGTTGGGAAACATTGTCTGTTTCTTAACTCAGTGTTTCCCAACCCGTGTCCCTCCAGCTGTTGTAAAACTATAACTCCCAGCATTCACTTACAGACCATACATGCTGGGAGTTGTAGTTTTGCAACAGCTGGAGGCACACGGGTTGGGAAACACTGAGTAAAGTAACAAACTCTCAGTGTTTTGCAAACAGTGTGCCTCCAGCTGTTGCACAACTACAGGTCCCAGCATGCCCCTCTGCTGTCACAGCATGCTGAGAGTTATAGTTTAGTTTTGCAACAACTGGAGGTTTGCCCCCCCCCCCCCCCCCCCCCCCCGTGTGAATGTACAGGCTACATTCACACAGGCAGGGGTTTAAAGCGAGTTTCTCACTGCAAGTTTGAGATGCAGCAAATTTTCTGCTGCAGGTCAAACTCACAGTGAAAAACTCGCTGTGAACCCCACCTGTGTGAATGTACCCTAAAAACATTACACTACTCTAACACATAATAAAGGGCATAACACTACATATACACATACCCCTACACAATTACCTCCCCCCGCCCCCAATAAAAATGAAAAACATCTGATATTGCACTGTTTCCAAAACGGAGCATCCAGCTGCAAAACAACAACTCCCAGTTTTGCCTGATAGCCATTGACTGTCCAGGCATGCTGTGAGCTTTGCAACAGCTGGAGGCACCCTGTTTGGAAATCACTGGCGTAGAATACCCCTATGTCCACCTCTATGCAAATCCCTAATTTAGGCCTCCAATACGCATGGTGCTCTCTCACTTCGGAGCCCTGTCGTATTTCAAGGCAACATTTTAGTGCCACATATGGGGTATTTCCATACTTAGGATAAATTGCTTAATACATTTTGGGGGGCTTTTTCTCCTTTTACCTGTTATGAAAAGGGAAAGTTAGAATCTACTCTAGCATGTTATTATAAAAAATGTAATTTTTTAAACTAACTTGCTGGTGTTTCCCCATACTTTTCATTTTCACAAGAGGTAAAAGGAACAAAAGACCCCCAAAATGTGTAACGCAATTTCTCCTGAGTACGAAAATACCCCATATATGGGTGTAAAATGCTCTGCGGGCGCACAACAAGGATCAAGAGTGAGAGCGCCATGTATGTACCATGTTGAGGTGATTTGCACAGGGGTGGCTGATTGTTACAGCGGTTCTGACATAAACACAAAAAAAACACCCACATGTGACCACATTTTGGAAACTGCACCCCTTAAAGAATGTTACAAGGGGTATAGTGAGCCTTAACTACCCACAGGTGTTTGAGGAATTTATGTTAAAATTGGATGTGAAAATGAAAATGTTTAATTTTTTCACTAAAATTCTGGTGTTATTTTCACAAGGGGTAATAGGAAAAATGCCCCCCCCCCCCCATAATTTGTAACCCCATTTCTTCTGAGTATGGAAATACCCCATGTTAGGATATAAAGTGCTCTACGGGCGAACTACATTGCTCAGAAGAGAAGGAGCACCATTGAGCTTTTGGAGAGAGAATTTGGTTGGAATAGAAGTCAAGGGCCATGTGCGTTTACAAAGCCCCCATGTTCCAGAACAGTGGACGCCCCCCACATGTGACCACATTTTGGAAACTAACCCCCTCACAGAATGTAACAAGGAGTACAGTGAGCATTTACATCCCACAGGTGTCTGACAGATTTTTGGAACAATGGTCCGTGAAAATGAAAAATTTAATTTTTCATTTGCACAGCCCACTGCACAAAAGTCTGTCAAAAGCCAGTGGGTGTAAATGCTCACTGCACTCCTTATTACATTCCGTAAGGGGTGTAGTTTCACATATTTTCAAAATCTGGTCCCATCCAGATTTTGAAAATTTTGAGAAAAATTGGAAAATAGCAACTGAATTTTGAAGCCCTCTGATGTCTTCCAAAAGTAAAAACATGTCAACTTTATGATGCAAATAAAGTAGACATATTGTATATGTGAATCAATATATAATTATATTTTTTTTTTTCAAAATACGTATTTATTAAAGTATTCATAGCATAGTACAACAAGAGCACTGTAAACAATCCTTAAACGGCACTACAGAAGTTGTGCTATCAGTGTGTGTTCTCTCTAGTTGCATCCCCAAAAGTGGAACTAAAGTGTGCTAGTCTGTCTGCAACAGGCGCTCATCACATAACGCGTCTGCCAGTGGTATACAGTGGGTCGACAGTGCACTTGTGAAAGTGAAACAAGAGGAGGAGGTAAGGGTGAGGGATTAGAAAGAGACGAAAGAAGGGGAAAGAAAAGAATAGACCAATAGTCAAAGAGTACCTACCCTGCGGCACGGAGCTGCGCCCGGAGATCTCGAGCACCTGGAGCATGAACACTGACAGCGAATATTAGTATTAGAAGAGTGCTTTAATTGTCAGACCCATGGATGGTCGTGAACTCGTCTGAGGACATAAATTCAGTCCAAGGCCACCATATGGATGTGAATCTATCTAATTGACCATGTGAGTCTGCAACTAACTCCTCCATCCTATGTATGTGTGAAACCTCCCGAAGCCAGGACGAAATGGGGGGGGGGTTTGACGATTTCCACAGACGAGGGATCACAGTTCTAGCAGCCAAGAGTAATAAATGGAGCAAGCGGACAGAGGCCCTCGGTATGGTGGGTGGGAGAATCGACAAGAGGAGGATTTTGGGCATCCTAGGAATGCGTGTCTTCAATACCTTTTCAACAATGTCCATTAGCTGTGACCAGTAGGAACTAAGCGATGGGCAGTCTAGCCAGACGTGTGACATGGTGCCTCCCTGTCGTCCACACCGCCAGCAGGCATCAGGGACAGTCGGATAGATGCGGGCCAGAAGAGATGGAACACGGTACCAACGTGTCATCACCTTATAGCTCGTCTCATGTGCCTTAGACGAGATGGAGGACCGGTGACAGCACGTGAACGCCTGTTTCCATTCCTCCTCAGAGATGGAGCAATTAAGTTCCCTCTCCCAGGCGGAACAATGGGACATTGGCTCCGTAGTTAGACTATCCAGGAGCATGGCATATAGGATGCTAACAGTACCACGCAGAGGTGACGCGGAAGTGCATAGACGCTCAAACGGTGTGAGAACCCTATGTAGGTCTAATTTTGTTTTATTAGTCTCATAAAAGTGTTTGAACTGTAGGTATTGGAAAGTGTTAGGTGCCGAGACAGAGAGTATTGCCCATAATGTCAGCAAGCACCAGTCAAGGATAGGAAGTCACGTATTGTCGGTGCAGAGGTTCTACATCGAGACAGAAAGGACGAGGAGGATAGGGCAGGAGGAAACAGTGGGTTACCAAAGAGCGGGGATAGGGGGCTAGTGGCCGGAAACATGGCCATCCGAGAGTAGTACATCTTATGGGGCCAAATTACAGAGGCCATCACAGGGGGAATATTTAATGACGTTTGTTTGGCCCAAGATTTAGTAGGAAGCCATAATACCGCCCGCAGATCAATCCCCAACATACACTGCTCAAAAGTCACCCACCGTTTACCGTCCCTATGGTGAAAACTGTCTAACACTCTGGTAAGGGTAGATGCCAAATAGTACGCAGAGAAATCCGGGAGGGCCAGTCCGCTGTCACGTTTTCGCCTAATTAGTATGTGTTTAGCCAAACGAGGGTGACAGTGTGCCCACACAAAACCAGACTGGATAGCAGCAACCTTTCTAAAAAAGGAGCGGGGCAAGAGCACCGGGATACCTGAAAATAAGTATAGAAGGCGGGGGAGGATATTCATTTTAAATGCATTTACTCTCCCCAGCCAAGAGAGGCCTGGTCAAGTCAGAGCACAGCATCTGTAGCAGGGGGGAAGGGGGGAATTAAGTCTGTATGTATCAGCCAGATCAGCAGGTACCTGGACACCTAGATATTTAAGGGAGCGCGATTGCCACCTGAACGGGTACGAAGTCTTCAGGGTTTGGAGAGTATGTGTTGGGGTGGAGATGTTCAGTGCCTCACATTTGGATGTGTTTAATTTATAATTGCTATAACTAGCAAATCTACGGTTCGCAGCTAGCAGAGAGGGCAAGGACACCTGTGGGGAGGAGAGGAATAGTAGCAAATCATCGGCAAAGGCCGAGCATTTGTAGTGGCATGGCGGCACCGATATCCCCTTTATGTCAGGATTCTGTCTGATGTCAATAAGGAGGTGTTCCATGCAGAGCACATATAAAAGCGGAGACAGGGGGCATTCCTGCCATGTGCCGTTACTAATGGAAAAGGGCGAGGAAAGCTGGCCATTTACTCGTATCTGGGCTTGGGGGTTAGAGTACAGAGCCATAATTCGGACCATCATAGCATCACCAATGCCAATTTGAGAGAGCGTCATATTTAAGAAGTCCCAATCTACCCGGTCGAAGGCTTTCTTCGCGTCTAGAGACAAGAGCAATAAGGGGATGTTATGCTTCCGCGCATAATGTACGGTAGAGAAAGCTCGTAGGGTATTGTCTCTTGCCTCACGTCCGCGGACAAAGCCCACCTGATCGGGGTGGATGAGCGAGCTCAAGTGGTCAGCCAGTCTGTTCGCCAGTAGTTTTGCGAACAGCTTGGTATCAATATTGATGAGTGATATCGGACTGTAGCTTGGGCAGAAAAGGGGGTCCTTGCCCTCTTTCTGGATGACCGTTACATAAGCTCGCAAGAAGGAGGGGGGTAGTGGAGAGTTCTGCAAAACCGCATTAAATGTTGCAAGGAGGGGTTTGATCAGTTCTGACCTGAGAGCCTTGTAGAATTTACTGGTGTAGCCGTCAGGTCCAGCACTCTTACCAGACGGCAAGGCCGATATCGCATCATCAAGTTCTTCAGTAGAGAAAGGAGCTTCCAATGATTGGACTACATCAAGGGGGAGCTTAGGTAATGCAGTGGAGTCTAAGTATTGGTGTAGGGAAGTAGTAGAAGGGGACCGTGTCACCAAAGCAGTAGGTTTAGGGAGATTATATAGCTCAGTGTAGTATTTGTGGAAGGCAGACAATATATCAGTGGTCAGATGGGATACGGAGTCCGCAGCCGTCCGAATCGCTGGGATATATGTGGATGTGTGCTTCTTTCTAAGAGCGGAGGCAAGAAGATGACCTGGCTAATTGCTCCACTCATAGAAGACTTTCCCTGTGAGTTGTTTATAATATCGGTGTTTGGAGTTCATGACTTCTAGCAATTCATGTCTAACTCTGATCAAGTCTCTATATATACTGTCTTGTTGAGAACGTTTATATTGTGTCTCTAGAGTACAAAGGGATTGCATTTCAATCCAGCCGCCCTCTTCAGTCAATATATAATTTATTTGGTATGTGTATTTTCCTCACAAGCAGCGAGCCTCAAAGTTAGAAAAATGCAAAATTTTCAAATTTTTCATGAAATTTGCAAATTTTTCACCAAGAAATGTTGCAAGTATCGATGGAAATTTCATATTATGATAAAGTAGAATATGTCACGAAAAAACTATCTCGGAATCAAATTCATAAGAAAAAGCATTCCAGAGTTATTAATGCTTAAAGTGACAGTGGTCAGATGTGCGAAAATGCTCGGGTCCTTAAGGTCAAAATGGGCTTGGTCCTTAAGGGGTTAAGGAAACAAGCAAAAGAATCAAGAAGCAATATGATTAGTAGACTTCCAAAGTACACTTAAAACAAGTATATCAATTTATTAAATACTCACACAATCACGTCCTCTGCCATGATTCCTGCCACCTCTTCCCCTTTGTAACGGAGCTGGATGTGGATCCTCCAACCTGTGTGGCTGATGACACGGACCCTATTGGGGAGCGGAGTCTAAGGTGCTGCTGGTCTTCACCAGAGCCCACCGCAAGGCAGGATGGGCTTGCTGCGGCAGGCGACACCCAGGTCGCTACCCCCAACACAGCTCGACCACACAGGTAGCTGGGCAAGGCGAGGTACCAGAGGATAAGGCAGTAGTGTAGTCAACGTAGCAGGCGGCAAAGGTGCAGAATCAAATAACTTAGTGGGAAGGTCTGGATACACGGGTAAGGCAACAAGCAAAATGGAATGCTTAACCTCAGGCTAGGGGCACTGAAGTTCTGTCAGGGAAGTGTGGGAGACTTATACTGGGCTGTCAGGTGCAAACACTAATTATGGGCGCTCTGGCCCTTAAAATTTCAGAGCTCCAACACGCGCGTGCCCTAGGAGACGGGGACGTGCGCGCCGGAGCAGAGACACAGAGACAGTGGAGCGTGGTGAGTGATGGGCTTGGATTCGCATGCGGGCGCTTCCTGCATTGCAAATCCCAGCCCCATCGGCAGATGGGGACACAGGGACGCAGAGTGTAACAGTACCCCCCCCCCCTTTGGTCTCCCCCTCCTCTTGTGGTTCAGAAATTTTTTAAGAAGATCCTGGATCAAGATATTGTCCTGTGGTTTCCAGGACCTCTCCTCTGGACCAAATCCTTCCCAATCCACAAAAAAGAAGCGTTTTCTTCTGACCAGCTTGGAATCTAGAATTTCCTTAACAGCAAAGACATCAGAGGTACCAGAGATGGAGGAAAGTGAGATGCCCTTTTGAGAAAAGCGGTTGTGGATGACAGGCTTCAAGAGGGAGACATGGAAGGAATTTAGGATCCAGAAAGAGGAGGGCAGATGGAGGGAATAAACCACAGGATTAAGTCTTTTTTTGACTGTATAGGGACCCATGAAGTGTGGACCCAGTTTATAAGAGGGTACCTTAAAGTGGATGTATTTGGAGGATAACCACACTTTGTCCCCAGGATAGAACTCGGGAGAAGGACGTATTTTCCTGTCCGCTTGCGACTTCATACGGGTCGTGGCATGAAGAAGGGAGTGACAAGTCTTCTGCCAGATGGAAGCGAAATTACGCACCAGTTCGTCAGCCATAGGTACTCCGGAGGAAGAAGTAGACAAGGGAAGAAGAGAACGAGAATGAAGCCCATAGACCACAAAGAAGGGTGAAGTCCCAGTAGATTCAGAATCTTTATGGTTGTAAGAAAATCTTGGCGAGCAGAGACTAAATAGCGCAGATAGTCCCCCAGGACCTGATTCACCCTTTCGACCTGACCATAGGATTGTCGGCGGTAAGCTGAGGAGAAGTCCAGTTTAACTTGGAGACGAGAGCAGAGGGCTCTCCAGAACTTCGAGACAAACTGGACTCCCCAATCGGAACGATATGAGTAGGCAATCCATGGAGACGGAAGATATGACCAAGGAATAGCTTGGCAAGCTGCGGTGCAGATTGTAAACCTGGCAAGGGCACAAAATGAGCCATTTTAGAAAATCAGTCCACAACAACCCAGATGACCGTATTGCTGTCAGAAGAAGGAAGGTCAGTAATAAAGTCCATTGCTATGTCGGTCCAGGGCAGCTCAGGAACAGCAAAGGATGTAGTAGACCAGCAGGCTTGGCACGAGGGGTCTTTTCCTGGGCACAGACTGAAGGAACGAACTAACAAACTCAATGACATCTTGTTTTAGAGCTGGCCACCAACACTGTCGGTAGATGAGTTGCAAGGACTTACGAATACCGGCATGACCGACCAACAGAGAGGAATGACCCCATTTCAAAATTCGAAGTCTTAGGCGAGAAGTAATGTAGGTCTTCCCAAGAGCCAGGTGCTGAAGATTTGCTGGTGCTGCGGAAATGAGCCGATTCGGAGGTACAATATGTTGAGGGTGAGATTCTTGGTCTTGTACTTCAGAGGATCTAGATCTTCTCTGCTGGACGGAAGTGAATAAAAAAGTCAAATCTGGAGAAGAACAGAGACCAGCGAGCCTGTCGAGGGTTGAGATGATGGGCAGTCTGTAGATATAGTAAGTTCTTGTGGTCAGTATAAATGGTAAGTGGATGTACAGAGCCCTCCAAGAGATGACGCCATTCTTCCAAGGCCAACTTAATAGCCAAGAGCTCACGATCTCCAATTGTATAATTTCTCTCCGCAGGAGAGAAAGTCTTAGAGAAGAAACCGCAGGTTACAGTTTTTCCTTCGGATGATTTTTGTGCCAAAACTGCACCTGCACCAACTGAAGAAGCATTCACTTCCAAAATAAATGGCTTGCCTGGATCTGGTATTGACAACACAGGAGCAGAAGCGAAGGCGGATTTTAGCTGTTTGAATGCTTCTTCGGCCTCAGGAGTCCAGTCCTTCAGATTAGCAGTTTTCTTGGTAAGAGAGACGATGGGGACAACTAAGGTGGAGTAGTGTGGAATAAATTGCAGATAATAATTGGCAAAGCTGAGGAAGTACTGAATCGCTTTCAAGCCAGAAGGTCGAGGCCAATCCAGTACAGTGGAAAACTTGTTAGGATACATTTGTAGACCTTGACTGGTAAAAATATACCCCAGAAATGGAAGGCTGGTCTTTTCAAAAGTACACTTTTCAAGTTTTGCATAGAGGTGATTGTCTCGGAGGCACTGTAAAACTTGGCAGAGATGAGAACGATGAGTGTAGAGATTGGGCGAGTAGATCAGAATGTCATCCAAATGGACAACGACACAGGAGTTTAGGAGGTCATGAAAAATGTAATTGACAAACTCCTGGAAGACTGCTGGAGCATTACAGAGTCCAAATGGCATCACCAGATACTCGAAGTGTCTTTCACAAATATTGAACGTGAATATTGAACGAGAAGGGGACACTCGCCCCCTTCTCGTATGCAAATCAAATTATAGGCCCCACGAAGATCTTGTTTAGAGAAGATTCTGGCACCCCGCAGACGATCAAATAATTCAGAGATTTAAGTGGGCAGTGGTTCTTCATCTTAATTTTATTCAAGCCTCGGTAGTCGATGCAAGGTCGCAGAGACCTGTCTTTCTTTTCTACGAAGAAGAACCGACAGGGGAAGAAGACTTCCTGATAAACCCCTTCTGAAGATTCTCCTGGACATAATTAGACATAGCCTGAGTTTCAGAGACCAATAAAGGATAGATTCTGCCCCAGGGGGGGTGTGGAGATGGGCAGTAAGTCAATAGGACAATCATATGGACAATGAGGTGGTAAGACTTCAGCTTGTTTTTTACTGAAGACATCAGCAATGTCCTTGAGGAATGAAGGCAAACCAGGCAGAGGGCAAGAAGATGATTCCAACTTAGCCAAACGTATTTGAATACAGTGATTGTTGCAATGCGGTCCCCAATTGAGAACTTCTCCAGTTTTCCAATCCAGCTACGGGGCATAGAGTTACAACCACGGTAGGCCAAGCAGGAGAGGAAAAGTACAATGAGGGAGTACATAAAAAGTCAAGTTCTCCGTATGCAAGGCTCTGACCTGCATAGACAACCGTTCAGTGCAATAAAGCACAGTACAGTCCAGTCTTTTTCCATTGACTGTAGAGATGTACAAGAGCTTTAATAGGCGAGATACAGGAAGATGATACCTATGTATTAGGGAGGGATCGATAAAATTTCCCACGGACTCAGAATCCAAGAAGGCAAGAACAGAGACAATCTCTTTGGAGGGTAGAAAAAGCTGGACCATCAAATTTAAGCGTGGAGAGGTGGTATTCACACCTAGGGAGGCCTCTCCCACAAACTCTAGGTGCGAGCGTTTCCCTGACTGTGGACGTAGAGGACAATCTTTTGATCTGCACTGGCGCAGTAGAGGCATAGATTCTCTTCATTTCTGCAGGGTCAGGCGAGACCGATCCACTTGCATAGCCTCCACTGCGGGAGGCAACGTAGAAGGTTGCTGTGGTTGCTGGAAGACTGTTGCCAGACAAGGAAAGGACCGAGGGCATGCAGACTCCTTTTCTTGGCAAAGTTCCTTGTGTCACCCAGAGAAACGGATATCAATCCAGGATGCCAGCTGTATAAGATCATTTAAGGTAGAAGGCAATTCCCATCCTCGATATGGCTGAATAGTCCTTTCTTGAAGGTGGCACAAAGAGCTTCATTGTTCCATGATAACTCTGATGCCAGGGTACGAAACTAAATAGTAAACTCGCCCACAGAGGAGTTGCCCTGCGAAAGATTTAGTAACACTGTCTCAGCAGAAGATGCTCGGGCAGGTTCTTCAAAGACACCCCGAAATTCTGTCAGGAAAGCCTGGAGATTGGTTGTGAGAGCATCACTGTGATCCCAAAGCGGAGTTGCCTAGGCAAAAGCCCTTCCAGTTAGGAGACTGATGACGAAGGCCACCTTAGCTCGTTCTGAAGGGAACTGTTCCGCCATGAGTTCAATGTGCATGGAGCACTGAGTCACAAAACCCCGACAGGACTTGGGATCCCCTCAAATTTCTCGGGAAGAGACAAGCGGAGTTTCGTTCCGGAGGAGACTGCAGATGCGGAAGACAGTAGTGGAGCAGGAGGAGGCTGTAGTTGTGACGGTTGCTGCTGAGCAGTTAGCAACTGCTGCATCATGGTGGATAACTGGCTCAACTGCTGTGCCTGCTGGGCCAACTGCTGTGACTGGAGCACCATGAAGCGAGATCCGGGTTATCTGACAGAGGATGTGGATCGTCCAAACTGTGTGGCTGATGACTCAGACCGTATTGGGGAGCGGGGTCTAAGGTGCCACTGGTCTTCACCAGAGCCCGCCACAAGTCAGGATGGGCTTGCTGCGGCAGGCGACACCCAGGTCGTTACCCCTGACACAGCATGACCACACAGGTATCTGGGCAAGGCGAGGTACCAAAGGATCAGGCAGTAGTGTAGTCAAAATATCAGAAGGTCAAGGCAGGCGGCAAAGGTGTGGAGTAAAATAACATAGCGAGAAGGTCTGGAAAAAACGTTTGGGATATCGTGACCCATGTGTTCATTTATCTCACTACCGTCATTTATTAATCCACATATCCACTAGAGCCATATGTTCCATATCCCAACTGCATAATCCACCCAGTTCAGATTTATATTTTCCATGAAAAAGTTTATTTGTTTATTTATTAATCTATTTGTTATCCAAAAACGTACAGGGCAGTAGCGCATTCAGGTAGGTAAAATAGATAAGTTGATCAAATTAGACATTCCCATGGGATCAGCAAATTCAGGTACTCCTACTTGTGTGCCATTTCACGAAAGGACGCTGTTGTACTTTTTGTTTTTTGTCTGCCCCTTTTTCTCCAAATTCCACAATGGAGATTTTGTGGTCATGTGGTAAAAGAATCACATGACTTGTAAATTCAGAGACTTTATAAAAGACAAAGAATTAATACAAAAAGTATACTGGAAAACTGTATAACTTTTATTAATGCAAGAATAACCTTCAGTTTCCAAAATATGAGTACCCTTTAATGTCAGGTTATACATAGGAATGGAATGCATACAATGACGTGGCAAGTCTTCCTCTGCCAGCTAAGGAGTTACACTAATACTACCATCTCCTCTAATTGCTTTGTTTAAATCAAACAAAATCCCTAGCATAAAATGGGTAAATATTTATACAGAATCACAGTTGTACCCATGTTCTAGTCTCTGTGTATAAGGCTGGGAGAGACATTGACATGATTAAAAACAAGGAAGAAGATAATCAAAAACTGGAGAATTGTAAGCATTTTCAGTGTGTGGGCAAAAGTGAGTCATGTGTGCCACATATTCAAGAGTGGCGCATGTTTCGTTAAAAATCAAGCGCAATTGCCGCAGCATCCAGATCATGTGTAAAGGAAGTCACTTTACTTGTTTGGCGTTAAACAGGTCAGACTTCAACATTGCATTTGTACAGAGCAGTAACATATTCGGCAGCACTTTACTGTTGGAAAAGTAACAAACAAGTAAAAGGATAAGTGATAAAAAAACAATACAAGAGGAACAAAGTTATGAGTCCCTGTTCATAAAACTTTAAAAGCTAAATGCAAAGAAAAAGGGATATAATAGGTATATAGCTGCATTAACCAGTCGCCCAGACAGTATCTGAGCTGAAGAGAAAGGGAAAAAGAAAAAAGGACAGTGACTTTGTGTAATTCTGTGAGTGTAGAGGATACTATAAAGATCATGAGATCCTAGATGCAATGGACTCTCACCTGAAGTAAACCTTGTATGCATGCAAGTCACCCCTCTCCTGGGGGTAAGACTGGAGCCTGGGCTACAAGCCAACAGCGTCTTGACCGGCATCCGGAGTAGGAAACCTGTGTAGGCAAATAAAAGATGTGGTACTGAAATGGTGCTGCTTAATAAGAACTCCATTAGGATAAAGTATCAATACTTTTATTGACACATAAAATAGCATAAAGTACATCAAAGTCAGGACGCATTTTGGGAGGCTAATCTCCCTTTCTCAGTGGCGGATGTACGTCAACTGAGGAACGGAGATTAGCCTCCTGAAACCCGTCTTGCCTTTAATATACTGTTTGTTTTTTATATATACACTTTTCAATAAAATTATTCATATGTTATCCTTTTGCCTTTGATGTACTGTTTTATTATTTTATATATATATATATATATATATATATATATATATATATATATATATATATGTCTCAATAAAAGTATTGATCACTACTGGACAGCACTATTCCAGTGCCACATCTTTTATCTACTTTACAACTTTGATATAAAGTTTAGAGTGCTTTGACAATAGTAGCTAGCTGAGGACATGGAAGTGGAAAAATCTGTTAAAGACTGAAGGCCTTGAACTATAAAAAAACAAACATACTGGGCCTCATTTACTAAGAGTGGAGTATAGTTTTCTTTGTGGGTTTTTTGTTTCCGACAGGTACAGTATTTTTCGATGGTATTTACTATTGAATCTTGCATTTGGTAATTTTCCCTACGTATGGCTCTTTTTACACATGGGCCCTCATTTATTATGATTTCCCTGTTGGTTTTGTGGTTTTTCCTGTCATTTATTTTTTTTTTCCAACATATTTACTATTGTGGCGCACACTTGTGTCGCACAGGTTTTTTGTTTGTCGCACGAGGGTTTCGTGTTGCGACAAGTTTTGTCAGTTCCCTCCGTCAATGTTTTTTATGTTGTTAAAGCGCAGGAAGTGACGGCAGTGGAGAATGAGTGGTCGTCAAGGCTCGCAACAAAGAGGAGCTTTCGGAGGCTTTCCGCGCGTTCATAAACGAGAATGGTTGTGGAAATGTTGGATGACTTATTGGTTTTAAAAGGTATTGACTTCAACAAGGTTTCGTAAGAATGGTTAATTAAAGATTGTTAATGCTTAGATATCCACAATTTATGTTAAATAAAAAAACAAAACAAGTGCAAAGAATCAAAGTATGCTAATCAACTTAAAAAAAAAAAAAAAAAAGAAAAAAAAAATAAGTTGTCAAACATAACATGACAACATAACATATAAATAACAAAAAGAACAGATTTAAACAATACATACACAGTAATACTACATAAACAAACAAAAAACAAAATGAAACAGAACACATCAAAGGCCAAACTAGTGTATAAAGTAAAAAAAAAAAAAAAGGGGGGGGTAAGGGCAGCTTCAGATCACATACTACGCAAATTTCCCTACTGCTAGGAGGTGTCGGTAAGTATCTAGCCCAAAACCCGTTTTACGCCGAGCGCTCCGGGTCCCTGCTCCTCCCAGGAGCGCTCGCGTCGTTCTCCTCTCTGCAGCGTCCCGGTCAGACCTGCTGATCGAGAGCGCTGCACTGTCACTGCCGGCGGGGATGCGGTCCGCGTAGCAGGACGCGTCCGCTCGCGGGTCGCATCCCAATCTACTCACCTGTCCCGTTCCCCGGCTGTCACGTCCTGGCGTGCGCAGCTCTGCCCTCTAGGGCTCGCGCGCACGCCGGCTCTCTGAGATTTAAAGGGCCAGTGCACCACTAATTGGTGCCTGGCCCAATCAGTGTCTATTAGCTTCCTGCTCCAGGTGCATTTTAACCCACTTCCCTTTCCTGTCCCTGCCGGATCTTGTTGCCTCAGTGCCTAGTGAAAGCGTTTTGTTAGTGCCCTTACCAGTGTTACCAGACCTTCTGCCGTTGCCCTTGACTACGAACCTTGCCGCCTGCCCTGACCTTCTTCTACGTCTGGCCTCGCCTCTGTCTAGTCCTCCTGTCTCATGCCACTCTCAGCAGTCAGTGAGGTTGAGCCGTTACCGCTGGACACAACCTGGTTGCTACCGCCGCAGTAAGACCATCCCGCTTTGCGGCGGGCTCTGGTGAAAACCAGTAGCAACTTAGAACCGGTCCACCGGTACGGTCCACGACAATCCCTCTCTGACACAGAGGATCCACTTCCATCCTGCCGAATCCTGACAACCCGACAAATTAGGATTCTTCATAAATACCTTGGAAAAAGGCATTTCTGTCGGGTAACTCCCCTTTTTCGGGTTTTTGAAAAGCCAACTCGGGTAGATCGGAAATAACAGGCACACAGGGTCGCAATGTGTCTGACACATTGCGACAGGCGCAGAAACAGAAAACCCGAGAAAACAAGTCGGATTGATAATAGTAAATGAGGGCCATGGTCTTAGCTGTTGGGTTTTCGAGAGCTCAAATCCACCACATTTTATTTGGAAACATTAGTAAATGTGTAGGTTTCTTTCCAAAATGTAGTTTTTTTTTTTGGGACACACTCCTTTTCCTTAATGGCAATGCCCCTTTGTAGGGTTTTCTGAGTAAAGAGGAGAGTAAGTAGGATTTTTTGGATTTTTGGTCAGAAATTCTGGCGCATCACACATGTGACACAAAAAACCCTAAAAAAGTTACTTGGAAAACCCTTAGAAAATGAGACCCACTGTGTGCCTCTTTAAAGAAATAAGTGGTCAAGCCATTAAGAAAACCAGGAATGTATGGCCCAAGTCTAAGTCCCCTTCACACTACAGATTTCTGGCATGGAAATTCTCAGCAGATTCCACTTCCAGCAGACTCCCATTAGTCTCAATAGTAGTCTGCTGAGTACACACTACATAAGTTCTGTAATGGAACTTTCAAAAGGGAATTAGATTTCGACAAAAGATTATCTGTCAGAGAAGTTCCGGTACTACGCTGTATTGAATGGGACAGCGCAGATTGACGTGGACATTAACTGCCAATTCCAGAGGAGGCTGCTGTAAGTGGAATTTTGGAATTCCAGACCAGGTCAGTGAGTTCCACCGAATAGGTGTAGCACGGGAGAAGTCCAAAAGATAGAAAGGAGATGATATTCCATGGGAGGATGAGAGTTGTTAAAATAAAGAAGACAAACTTAGATAGCGTGTCAATATATGATGGTGTAACATTTTTGAGTGCTCTGTAGACTTGTAGTTGCATAAAACTGCACATTGACACTTTATCCAAGTATACTTGTTTTTATTCCTCTGAAAATCTATCTGTAAATGTCGTTACCAGAAAGATTGGAAAAAAAGTAAAAACCCTAGCATTCAAATCACGACTAAACTGTGGGAGTTAAAACATTTGTGACAAGATTGTTCCCGTTCTGTAGAAGATTGAAAGCATAATTTGCAAGTACATTGACAATCAACAGTCCATAATAATAAGTGCCGGGAATTAGAATAAAAAGTAAAGAATCTGTAGACCTACTCGAGAACTTTGTGTCTGATGTGTTTGCATTTTTCCTGCACTTCAGTTGATTTAAGTCATTTCGGAGTTTCATACATTTCTGAAAATTGATAATTTGTAAGTTATGACTCAAACCCCAAGCACTCGTGACTCATTCTCTGTACAGAACTGGGAGTCTAGACCCAGACTTTGCAGGGGTCACTTTAGGACTCGGAGTTCTCTCCTGCAGGCAGGAGAATGAAATCTCAATACATTTAGAAAATATTTTACATTCAGCTTAATTGTTTTATAACCTATGATACTGTGGATCTAGGCTTGAGTAAACATAGCCGTATTACATTCTGTGCTCAACCTGACCTGGGTTTGGCTAATAATGGAGGCATCAAAAAAAATCCCCCACAGATTTTATTAAATCACATTCTCACAGTAAATTCTTTCATCCCTGTAGCTACAGTATTGTCTTACACATGTACCTTATTTGTAGAGTTCAGCAATGTTTATTGCAGATAAAAATACAGTTTCTTGCCTTCTATATTTTAAGGGCACAACTTTTTCTTCCGAGGCCTTACTAGCCAAACCATAATGATGTAGGGGCACCACCAGCAAAGAAATGCTACCCTGCAGTACCATATACCACTGTGTAGTGCTCATTTAAAGGGAACCAATCATCACTTTTTACCCCCTGTAACTATTAAAAACACGTCCTAGAGCATGTAACCATTGTTCCTACCATGTTTCTGTAGTGCATGGCAATGAATGAAAAGCTCCGAAAATCAACTTATAAATGTCCCGCGCTGTATGTTAATTTCTGTAAGTAGTCACTTGGGCGGTGCTGCATTCCTATTTAGTCACCGTGGCCAGAGCTGAAATCACGCCCCTCCCGTCCTAAACACGCCTACATGGGCGTGATTAACAGCCCGGCCGCAGTGGAATCAGCTGGGTCCTAGTGTCAGCTGGATACATACACTCTCCTGCTGTCAGTGGAGAGCATAACATCTAGAGATCGGCGAGGGACACATAGGACATATTGTACTTCAATCCTCCTGTCTTCTTAGGTAGATTACTAAATGTTAGGTGTATGTATTAAATTATGTTATACACTGAAAAGGGAGTGTGGGGGTATAACATAATTACAATTCCCAGTATGTCTGGAGAGCCAAAGTCTGTCTGTGCATGCAGAGAGTTGTACTTTTGCAACAGCTGGAGGCACACTAATTGTGAACCAATAGGTAACATGCGAGTGTTTCCCAACAGGTATGCCTACATTTTGCTACAAAGTTACAACTAACAGCATGCCCGGAAAGGCAAAGGTTGTCCGTGCACGCTGAGAGTTGTAGTTTTGCAACAGCTGGAGACACACTGGTTGGGAAACACTGGCTTATCTCATTAGGTAGCGTCACTCAGTCAGTGTTGCTATGTTATAGAAGTTGCTCAACTACAACTCCCAGCATGCCCGGACAAGCTTTGGCTTTCCGGGCATGCTGGGAGTTTTAGTATTGCAACTTCTATAACATAGTACTCTAGTATAACTAGGATAACTAGTACTAATCCCCTAATCCCTCCACCTCTGCCCCCCCCTTCATTGATTATCAGCACTAGTGATCATCAGATCCCCCCCCCCCACCACCACTCTTTTCAGTGTATAACATAATTTAATACATACATCTAACTAACATTTAGTAATCTACCCAAGAAGACAGGTGGACAGGAGGATTAAAGTACAATATGTCCTATGTGTCCCTCGCCGATCTCTAGATGTTATGCTCTCCACTGACAGCAGGAGATTGTATGTATCCGGCTGGCACTAGGACCCAGCGGCACTCCAGCAGTCTGCAGACTCACGCGCTCCTTTCCCTGCACGAGCTGACAGGAGAGACGAGGCTGATTCCACTGCAGACAGGCTGTTAATCACGCCCATGTAGGCGTGTTTAGGACAGGAGGGGCGTGATTTCAGCTCTGGCCACGGTGACTAAATAGGAATGCAGCACCACCCAAGTGACTACTTACAGAAATTTACATACAGCGCGGGACATTTATAAGTTGATTTTCGGAGCTTTTCATTCATTGCCATGCACTACAGAAACATGGTAGAAACAATGGTTACATGCTCTAGGACGTGTTTTTAATAGTTACAGGGGGTAAAAAGTGATGATTGGTTCCCTTTAAAGGGGTACTTCACTGGCCAGCGTTTGGAAGTAAATGTTCCGAACGCTGTTTTCGTGCTGCTGGGGTCAGCCACGCCCCTTGTGGCATCACGGCCACACACCCTCAATGCAAGTCTATGGGAGGGGGTGTGACTTTTGAGTGCAACTCAAAAAATATCTCCTTATGACAACCAAATGCCACAGTGCAGCACACAATACCTCTCAAGCAACACCAAACAAACACACTAGTGTAGCACAACATACCACCCCAGCAGTGCCAAACATACACCTCAGTACAGCACAAAATACCTCTACAACTTTACATCAGCACTAAGCAAATAATACAATATAGCACAACATACTACCCCAGCAGTACCTCACAAGTACAACAGTACAGCACAAAGTATCTCTCCAGCAGCACCAAGCAAATATTACTGTAGCGCAATATTGTACCCCAAGAGTACCTAACAAGTACAACAGTACAACTGTTACGCCGAGCGCTCCGGGTCCCCGCTCCTCCCCGGAGCGCTCGCTACACTCTCGCTACTGCAGCGCCCCGGTCAGATCCACTGACCGGGTGCGCTGCGATACCGCCTCCAGCCGGGATGCGATTCGCGATGCGGGTGGCGCCCGCTCGCGATGCGCACCCCGGCTCCCGTACCTGACTCGCTCTCCGTCGGTCCTGTCCCGGCGCGCGCGGCCCCGCTCCCTAGGGCGCGCGCGCGCCGGGTCTCTGCGATTTAAAGGGCCACTGCGCCGCTGATTGGCGCAGTGGTTCTAATTAGTGTGTTCACCTGTGCACTCCCTATGTATACCTCACTTCCCCTGCACTCCCTCGCCGGATCTTGTTGCCCTTGTGCCTAGTGAAAGCGTTCCCTTGTGTGTTCCTAGCCTGTGTTCCAGACCTCCTGCCGTTGCCCCTGACTACGATCCTTGCTGCCTGCCCCGACCTTCTGCTACGTCCGACCTTGCTTTTGTCTACTCCCTTGTACCGCGCCTATCTTCAGCAGTCAGAGAGGTTGAGCCGTTGCTAGTGGATACGACCTGGTTACTACCGCCGCAGCAAGACCATCCCGCTTTGCGGCGGGCTCTGGTGAACACCAGTAGTAACTTAGAACCGGTCCACTAGCACGGTCCACGCCAATCCCTCTCTGGCACAGAGGATCCACCTCCTGCCAGCCGGCACCGTGACAGTAGATCCGGCCATGGATCCCGCTGAAGTTCCTTTGCCAGTTGTCGCCGACCTCACCACGGTGGTCGCCCAGCAGTCACAACAGATAGCGCAACAAGGCCATCAGCTGTCTCAACTGACCGTGATGCTACAGCAGCTACTACCACAGCTTCAGCAATCATCTCCTCCGCCAGCTCCTGCACCTCCTCCGCAGCGAGTGGCCGCTTCCGGCCTACGACTATCCTTGCCGGATAAATTTGATGGGGACTCTAAGTTTTGCCGTGGCTTTCTTTCACAATGTTCCCTACACTTGGAGATGATGTCGGACCAGTTTCCTACTGAAAGGTCTAAGGTGGCTTTCGTAGTCAGCCTGCTCTCTGGGAAAGCTCTGTCATGGGCCACACCGCTCTGGGACCGCAATGACCCCGTCACTGCCTCTGTACACTCCTTCTTCTCGGAAATTCGTAGTGTCTTTGAGGAACCTGCCCGAGCCTCTTCTGCTGAGACTGCCCTGCTGAACCTGGTCCAGGGTAATTCTTCCGTTGGCGAGTACGCCATACAATTCCGTACTCTTGCTTCTGAACTATCCTGGAATAATGAGGCCCTCTGCGCGACCTTTAAAAAAGGCCTATCCAGCAACATTAAAGATGTTCTGGCCGCACGAGAAATTCCTGCTAATCTACATGAACTCATTCATCTGGCCACTCGCATTGACATGCGTTTTTCCGAAAGGCGTCAGGAGCTCCGCCAGGATATGGACTTTGTTCGCACGAGGCGTTTTTTCTCCCCGGCTCCTCTCTCCTCTGGTCCTCTGCAATCCGTTCCTGTGCCTCCCGCCGTGGAGGCTATGCAAGTTGACCGGTCTCGCCTGACACCTCAAGAGAGGACACGACGCCGCATGGAGAATCTCTGCCTGTACTGTGCCGGTACCGAACACTTCCTGAAGGATTGTCCTATCCGTCCTCCCCGCCTGGAAAGACGCACGCTGACTCGGCACAAAGGTGAGACAGTCCTTGATGTCAACTCTGCTTCTCCACGTCTTACTGTGCCTGTGCGGATATCTGCATCTTCCTTCTCCTTCTCTACTATGGCCTTCTTGGATTCCGGATCTGCAGGAAACTTTATTTTGGCCTCTCTCATCAACAGGTTCAACATCCCGGTAACCAGTCTCGCCAGACCCCTCTACATCAATTGTGTTAACAATGAAAGATTGGACTGTACCATACGTTACCGCACTGAGCCCCTCCTAATGTGCATCGGACCTCATCATGAAAAAATTGAGTTTTTGGTCCTCCCCAATTGCACTTCCGAAATTCTCCTTGGACTACCGTGGCTTCAACGCCATTCCCCAACCCTGGATTGGTCCACAGGGGAAATCAAGAGCTGGGGTACCTCTTGTTTCAAGGACTGCCTTAAACCGGTTCCCAGTACTCCCTGCCGTGACCCTGTGGTTCCCCCTGTAACCGGTCTCCCTAAGGCCTATATGGACTATGCTGACGTATTTTGCAAAAAACAAGCTGAGACTCTACCTCCTCACAGGCCTTATGACTGTCCTATTGACCTCCTCCCGGGCACTACTCCACCCCGGGGCAGAATTTATCCTCTGTCCGCCCCAGAGACTCTTGTTATGTCTGAGTACATCCAGGAAAATTTTAAAAAGGGGTTTATCCGCAAATCCTCCTCTCCTGCCGGAGCTGGATTTTTCTTTGTGTCCAAAAAAGATGGCTCCCTACGTCCTTGCATTGACTACCGCGGACTTAATAAAATCACGGTAAAGAACCGCTACCCTCTACCTCTTATCTCTGAACTCTTTGATCGCCTCCAAGGTGCCCACATCTTTACCAAACTGGATTTAAGAGGTGCTTATAATCTCATCCGCATCAGGGAGGGGGACGAATGGAAAACGGCATTTAACACTAGAGATGGACACTTTGAGTATCTGGTCATGCCCTTTGGCCTGTGCAACGCCCCTGCCGTCTTCCAAGACTTTGTTAATTAAATTTTTCGTGATCTCTTATATTCCTGTGTTGTTGTGTATCTGGACGATATTCTGATTTTTTCTGCCAACCTAGAAGAACACCGCCAGCATGTCCGCATGGTTCTTCAGAGACTTCGAGACAATCAACTTTATGCCAAAATGGAGAAATGTCTGTTTGAATGTCAATCTCTTCCTTTCCTAGGATACTTGGTCTCTGGCCAGGGACTACAAATGGACCCAGACAAACTCTCTGCCGTCTTAGATTGGCCACGCCCCTCCGGACTCCGTGCTATCCAACGTTTTTTGGGGTTCGCCAATTATTACAGACAATTTATTCCACATTTTTCCACCATTGTGGCTCCTATCGTGGCTTTAACCAAGAAGAATGCCAATCCTAAGTCATGGCCTCCTCAAGCGGAAGACGCCTTTAAACGGCTCAAGTCTGCCTTTTCTTCTGCTCCCGTGCTCTCCAGACCTGACCCATCTAAACCCTTCCTATTGGAGGTTGATGCCTCCTCAGTAGGAGCTGGAGCGGTTCTTCTACAAAAAAATTCTTCTGGGCATGCTGTTACTTGTGGTTTTTTTCTAGGACCTTCTCTCCGGCGGAGAGGAACTACTCCATCGGGGATCGAGAGCTACTGGCCATTAAATTAGCACTTGAGGAATGGAGGCATCTGCTGGAGGGATCAAAATTTCCAGTTATTATTTACACCGATCACAAGAATCTCTCCTATCTCCAGTCTGCCCAACGGCTGAATCCTCGCCAGGCCAGGTGGTCTCTGTTCTTTGCCCGGTTTAATTTTGAAATTCACTTTCGCCCTGTCGATAAGAACATTAGGGCCGATGCTCTCTCTCGTTCCTCGGATGCCTCGGAAGTAGAGCTCTCTCCGCAACACATCATTTCTCCTGACTGCCTGATCTCCACTTCTCCAGCCTCCATCAGGCAAACTCCTCCAGGGAAGACCTTCGTCTCTCCACGCCAACGCCTCGGAATCCTCAAATGGGGTCACTCCTCCCATCTCGCAGGCCATACGGGCATCAAGAAATCCGTTCAACTCATCTCTCGTTTCTATTGGTGGCCGACTCTGGAGACGGATGTTGTTGATTTTGTGCGGGCCTGCACTGTCTGTGCCCGGGATAAGACTCCTCGCCAGAAGCCTGCTGGTCTTCTTCATCCTCTGCCTGTCCCCGAACAGCCTTGGTCTCTGATTGGTATGGACTTTATTACAGACTTACCCCGTTGATCGATTTTCCAAGATGGCACATTTTATTCCTCTTCCTGGTCTTCCTTCAGCACCTCAGTTGGCAAAACAATTTTTTGTACACATTTTTCGTCTTCACGGGTTGCCCACGCAGATCGTCTCGGATAGAGGCGTCCAATTCGTGTCAAAATTCTGGAGGGCTCTCTGTAAACAACTCAAGATTAAATTAAACTTTTCTTCTGCTTATCATCCTCAATCCAATGGGCAAGTAGAAAGAATTAACCAGGTCCTGGGTGATTATTTACGGCATTTTGTTTCCTCCCGCCAGGATGACTGGGCAGATCTTCTACCATGGGCCGAATTCTCGTATAACTTCAGAGTCTCTGAATCTTCTTCCAAATCCCCATTTTTCGTGGTGTACGGCCGTCACCCTCTTCTCCCCCTCCCTACTCCCTTGCCCTCTGGTTTGCCCGCTGTGGATGAAATAACTCGTGATCTTTCCACCATATGGAAAGAGACCCAAAATTCTCTCTTACAGGCTTCATCACGCATGATGAAGTTTGCTGATAAGAAAAGAAGAGCTCCCCCCATTTTTTCTCCCGGAGACAAGGTATGGCTCTCCGCTAAATATGTCCGCTTCCGTGTTCCCAGCTACAAATTGGGACCACGCTATCTTGGTCCTTTCAAAATTTTGTGCAAGATTAATCCTGTCTCTTACAAACTTCTTCTTCCTCCTTCTCTTCGTATTCCTAATGCCTTTCACGTTTCTCTTCTTAAACCACTCATCATCAACCGTTTCTCTCCCAAACTTGTTTCTCCCACTCCTGTTTCCGGCTCTTCGGACATCTTCTCCGTAAAGGAGATACTGGCCTCCAAGAAGGTCAGAGGGAAAACCTTTTTTTTGGTCGATTGGGAGGGCTGTGGTCCTGAAGAGAGATCCTGGGAACCTGAGGACAATATCCTAGACAAAAGTCTGGTCCTCAGGTTCTCAGGCTCCAAGAAGAGGGGGAGACCCAAGGGGGGGGTACTGTTACGCCGAGCGCTCCGGGTCCCCGCTCCTCCCCGGAGCGCTCGCTACACTCTCGCTACTGCAGCGCCCCGGTCAGATCCACTGACCGGGTGCGCTGCGATACCGCCTCCAGCCGGGATGCGATTCGCGATGCGGGTGGCGCCCGCTCGCGATGCGCACCCCGGCTCCCGTACCTGACTCGCTCTCCGTCGGTCCTGTCCCGGCGCGCGCGGCCCCGCTCCCTAGGGCGCGCGCGCGCCGGGTCTCTGCGATTTAAAGGGCCACTGCGCCGCTGATTGGCGCAGTGGTTCTAATTAGTGTGTTCACCTGTGCACTCCCTATGTATACCTCACTTCCCCTGCACTCCCTCGCCGGATCTTGTTGCCCTTGTGCCTAGTGAAAGCGTTCCCTTGTGTGTTCCTAGCCTGTGTTCCAGACCTCCTGCCGTTGCCCCTGACTACGATCCTTGCTGCCTGCCCCGACCTTCTGCTACGTCCGACCTTGCTTTTGTCTACTCCCTTGTACCGCGCCTATCTTCAGCAGTCAGAGAGGTTGAGCCGTTGCTAGTGGATACGACCTGGTTACTACCGCCGCAGCAAGACCATCCCGCTTTGCGGCGGGCTCTGGTGAACACCAGTAGTAACTTAGAACCGGTCCACTAGCACGGTCCACGCCAATCCCTCTCTGGCACAGAGGATCCACCTCCTGCCAGCCGGCACCGTGACAACAACATTCCTATACAGCATATAAGTTCAGCACAAAACACCTCAACGACTTGCAGTGCCAGACACCAGAGCGTGGTTGTACACCCAACTGTCTTGGACACAGAATAAGATACACCTTAGGGCTGCAAACTGATATTTTAGCCAGTGCAGTTTACAGAATGCAGGTACACAACTCTAGAAATGGATGGGATGATCAGCGAGGCTGCGAATAGATAAAATAGTGATGTTTTCTTTAGGCCCAGAACTATGAGCTTCACATTCTACAGAGATTTATCATTTCAGTCTTTTTCTTTGTTTGTGGTATTTGGCCATGCAATGTGATCTGTGGGAAAAGTCAAAGCCAATAAACATATTTACAGAATGTTACATTGTTTTTGTACATATAATAGTCAAAACAGTTTGTGGAGATAAAATTGCTGGCATTGTTTGATATTCCACCTCCAGCTTATGACTGATAGCCTGTCTGTCTTTGGATGCAATCCCCGCACTGTTGTGGATCCCCGAAGGATTGGGTGACACATCGGATGAATCAACAGAAAGAGTCAGTTTCTGATAAAATTATGTAGTTATTAAAATAAAATGAATTATGATTAAACACAGATGATTCCAAGTATCAAATAAGAATTGATTTGGTTCATCTAAAGATTAAAACGTATCACCTATCCACAGAATTAATAACTAGCTGTTTGGTGGGGATCCTACATTTGGACCTCCACAGATCACAAGAATGGTGGTCTCTCAAGTGAATTATGTGGTAACAAACATGATTGACTGCCACTCTGCAGGGGACTTGTGAGAGACAGCTGTTTGGCTTCAGAAGTCATCTAGAAAGTAAATGGTGCGGAAACCGAGCATGCACATTGCACACTGCTGTTTCATTCACATGGTAGACAAGGGATCTTCATTCTTATGATCAGGGGACTCCCTACAGTCAGACGCCCACTGATTAAATACATATAGAAGATAAATTAATATTTTTGGATAATTCCTTTTAAGGCATTCACTGGATAAAAGCTGGGGTATATCTACAATATATACCAGAGGTTGTAGGGAACCAGAAGAAGTGGTTAGTGAAAAACGGCATCACTCATTTTTTGTGGAACACACTTGTTTATATGTCCATCCCCAAGATTTCCTCTACAAAGATGTTTTGGATACAATCTACCACAGGGTAAAAGTCTTAACATAAGAGAAGCATGTCGCAGTGAACAAAGTTGAACACGGTACTTGTGGGGTGGTGCTCATTTGTAGAACCAGCAGCATGTGACTACAATTAGAGATGAGCAAATTGAAGAAGATGAACCCTAATCCGTTACGAATTTCAGGAAATATTCGATTCGCAACAAATGCGAATATCGCCGCGATTCTATCGCGCAAATCGCTTCATTAAACTTCATTTTACAGCGTTCCAGTATCCTGGACACCTAAAATGGTGGATCCACATGTCAGTACATGGGGCAGGGGAAGGCAAGGCGGGAAGGGAGGTAGGCGGGATGACCCTGACTCACATGCGGTGATGTGATCACAGCATACTAGGGCCACCAGGAGAGAGCGCTTGCGGCCCACACCATCAGGAGACAGTTTTCTTCACATCACCGGCTCTGCGGGCGGCTAGTATTCATAGCAAGTGCTCCCTCCCGACCCCAGTGCACAGCCTAATGCACTGGTGCTTGCTATGCAGACTAACCCGCTGTGACGGCACTGTAACCTAATAGGAAAATAGAACGGTCATTGTAAACTGATAGAAGAATGGGCACTTGTTTTACCTATAAATTTGTATGTTCACCGCCAATGATAAGGAAAATAAAGGGGCCTATGTGCTAGGACCAATCACACAGCGGTCCTAGCAATGACATACAGGAGATAGGCATGGTGGCCGCGGGCCATAGCCATGCCTATCCGACTGTTGCTGGCTGTCTTATAAAGCATTTTTTAGCCTGATAAAGGCTGCTAGAAAGCAGGAGAGTAATTCTAAAGAACTTTGTTACCCTTTGATTAGTTTATGGGAGTACAAATTTGTGACAGCTGCGCTTTAATTGAGATTTCAATCTTGATCTTTCAATGTAAAGGGTTATGAAACCTTCTGGTGTACTGCTGATGCCTGCTCCTGACTGCTTCTGTGTCTTTCAGGAATTGCTTGGCTTACTGATGCTTCTGGGCTTGGGCCTTAAATTCTTGGATGTTTAGCACAAGCTAAATTATGCTTAATAGAAATTTCAACATTGATCTTTCAATGTAAGGGGTTATGAAACCCTCTGGTGTACTGCTGATGCCTGCTCCTGACTGTGTGTTTCAGGAACTACTTGGGTTATTTATGCTGCTGGGCTTGGGCCTTACATTTTTGGATGATAGCACTAGCTAACATGCATCTTCAATAGAGATTTCAACATTCACCTTTTAATGTTAGGGGTTGTGAATCCCTCTTGTGTACTCATGCTGCTGCCTGCTCCTGTATGTGTCATATAACAACTACATGGTTGAGTGATGCTGCTGAGCCTAGGACATTACCTATATATGTTTATGGTAGCACTAGGTAACATACATCTTTAACTGAAATTTCCAAATTAATCTTTTATTAGTAGAGGTTGTGAGGCTATATTATCTCCTCCTCTGCTGCCAATTCCAGGCTGTGCCATTCAGACACTGTATGTTCTCCTCATGCTTCAGCCAACTCCAGTCTGTGCCATTCAGGCAATATATGTCTTACTGATGCTGCTGGGCCTGGGAATAAAACCTTTTTTTATGGTAGTACTAGCTACCCAAAATCTTCACTTTAAATTTCAAACTTCGTCTTTTTTTCTTAGGGATTGTGAAGCCCTGGGGTCTCCAACTCCAGGCTGTGTCATTCAGGCAATATATGGTTTACTGATGGGCCTGGGAATAAAAATGTTGTTATGGTAGCACTAGCTATCCAAAATCTTTGGTTTAAAATTCAGAATTCATCTTATAATCTTAGGGATTGTGAAGGCCTAGTGTCTACTCATGTTGCTGGCAACTCCTGGCTGTGCCATTCAGACACTATATGGTCTCCTCATGCTGCCAACACCTATGCACTGTGTCATTCAGCCACTATATGGTGTCCTCATGCTGCCAACACCTCCACGCTTTGTCATTCAGCCACTATATGGTCTCTTCATGCTGCCAACACCTCCACGCTTTGTTATTCAGCCACTATATGTCTCCTCATGCTTCAGCCACATCCAAGCTGAGTCATTCAGCCAGTATATGGTTTCCTTATGCTGCCAACACGTCCATGCTGTGTCATTTAGCCACTATATGGTCTCCTCATACTGATGCCACATCCATGCTCTGTCATTGTGCCGCTCTGCAGCAGTGATTCTAGAAATTGAAGTTTTTAATATAGATTCCCCACGAATAAATTCGGATCGAAACAAATTTTTTTGAAAAATTTGGCAAATCGGCCGAATCAAATTTTTCAAATGTTCGCTCATCTCTAACTACAATCTAAGAATACAAGAATTCCAAAGGCATACAAGAATTCTGTGTGACTTCTTTATTTTGTATGATACATTCAAGCAGGTTAAGGCGGCAACAAGACGCTACGAGAGTGAGACACCAGTACGCATTGGTCAGTGACAGCTGTTTTCTTCTGTAAGGAACTTCAACAGACCGTCTGTTGAAGTTCCTTACGGAAGGAAATAGCTGTCACTGATTAATGCACACTGGTGTCTCACTCTCGTAGCTGCTTGCTCCCGCCTTAACCTGCTTGTATGTATCGCACAAAATAAAGAGGAAGCCACACAATACCCGGTGAGTGCCTTTGGAATTCTTGTATTCTTGGATTGTTCTCAAAATTGCAGTGGTGCCGAAGCCCTAATGCCTGTGCAGCTCAACTACCCATAAGTTATGGATAAGAATTAGCCATATGACCCTTTCCATTGTTTTTTGACAACATTTTGTAACACTTCATAATTGTGAACTCCAGACAGACAGCTTGGTTGGTATTTTTGCCATTGATTTTTAAATATAATTTAGAAAAATGTCAGTTCACCCCTATTCTCATCTCTTGTAGGATTGCCTTATGGATGGTTCATACTCACTTGCAGATATTGCTATGGTTGTAGTGATGGGGATTGTTCTAGCCTGACTTGGACCCTTTCTTCTCAAGGTCATCATAATAATAGTAGTTGTGAGGCAGCTTTAATAGTATGTAGGCACTGTGGGGCTGTGTAAAGCCTGAATTTCTCTGTAACAATTCGACATGGACACTGGCTGTCTAGTTTACATGCAATACTCTTGGTTGTCCCATAATTATGTCAGATGACTCTTCCTAATGAAAAGGAAGCATCCAAGCTAAACACCACTTTTAGTTGTATACTTTATGATATCACATATTTTATTTTACCATCCCATATTAAATGTGTATTTCTGAGATGTTTTAAGTGATGATCTATCCTCAGGATTATCTACTTATTCAACCAGAGAGGTACCAACACTTGGTATTCCAGCCAATCAGCTGTCTCATAGAGCCGCTGGGCTTGGTTATACTCTTGTGCCAGGTACATGGAAACGGGGCTGCAGGAACAAGGTGCAACCAATACACAATGCACAACCAATACACAAGGAACAAACCAGGACTTCCTACATACTACAATATCGCAATACAGAAGATTCATTCCATGTAGAAATTCCATATATCTGAATAGGGTTGTTTCTGAAGCATATATTTCAGAAAGCCCTATTCAGATGTTTCGGGGCAGTTGCAAACATTTCATCAAACAATCTGCCAAGTGTAAGCGTTATTTGTGTCGACCGAGTCAGTGTTGTTTATGAATTTACATCAACATTACAACAATCATTACTCATAGCAATAAACAATGAGACTTAAATGTCCTAAAATACTTACTAAATTCTGGATGCTGATTAGCGCATGGTCTTATAATAAACACAATTGTGTTCGAAAACTTTGCTTGCAAGAAGGCAACTGTGCTCACTGTCAGAAGAAACACCACTGAGATCAATTTACCGTTTCATTCATATGGCACAAAAGGATATGTCAATAGCCCAAGGCGTGTCGTCAACCCAGGGAGCTTCTGAAAACCCTTTAAAGTGCAGACAAAAGCGCACGTCGATTTATTTATATTTATTCAGGGGATTGCAGTTGTGGAGTTTAGATGCCTTAATAAAGACCACCAACCAATAACCAGCAATTAAACTACAAGAATACAAACAAATAGAGTAAAAGAGAAGAGGACCATGTCACTGCTATGAGGCTTGGTGAGGAGGGACCCAGAATAGGATAGCTGCAGGGCCAGATTGGGACTGAAAAGAGGCCCCTGTTCACAAACCCCGTCAGTTCTTTACATTATATCACCCCTTCCCTTATAGTGCAAAAAAAAAAAGCAGTGTAGAAAATTTTGCAACATTTGATCATATCCTTTACAACACCATTAACACAAGAAGGAAATAAATGGAACATATAAACACAATCACAAAAAGATTAGTGTATGCTATCACTATACAAGCACCAATATAACCAACATTCGCCCTGCACTACTATATATAGTGGTAGATACCAAATCTGCTCTTGTTTTGCAGGATCCAAAACTTTTTCTATGTTGTACTGTTAAGGATGCCTTAATGTGCGGCCTTAATCTGTGAGTGACTACTGCTGTACTAATTTCCGAGTGTCGACATAAGAAAATTCACACCAGGCCAGGTTGATATGAGTTCCCTCCTCGGTACCCCAGGGAGTTCTGTTTATTACAGGAAGTAAATTTGGTTTTTACATTGTACAAAGAAGGAGGGTGAATAATGACATCACAATTAGCATATTACATTCTGAATGGTTGTTTAAATATATTGTGTCCCTATATATTAGCATATCTAGTGTCCATTAATTTCTTTCTTGCCCAAAGTTCATTTATGCAGATCTCTCACTCTAATATTGGAAAATGTCAGTTCTTTGCCCTTCTTATACGATCTGCATCTTCCTCAAATGTTTTGACCTCCATCTTGGGCTTTCTGGCATTGATCCAAGGTTATTCAGTCACGAGCAGATTGCAAACTCAGAAAAGTGGTGCATAGTTCAACAAATATATTTTTCCTTGAGCATTAGAAATGACATATAAATATATCAGTATTAATATATATATATATATATATATATATATATACACATACATATATATATATATTTGTTGGCAGTCAGAATCATTTTGGTCAACTTGATAGTACATCTTGGTAAAACATAAACCTTTCTAATATACTACATGAACATAAATGGAGGGGGTGTGGCATGACATCACAAATGCAGAAGCTCCAAGCTTCTGTGATCTGCCGCCGCAAATGCCATCACCTAAAAGGAATTGAAGTATGTTTCACGTATCACTAATCTCCAAAATGTAAATGATTCTCTATGCATCAAGCAGTAATGCTTTCCATTAAAAGAGTATACAGAACCAAATCCATTCAACTACAAACTCATCTTCCAGAAACGGAACATAAAAGCGAAGCAAACAACAATCCAACTATAGACCTGAGACACTAGAGATTTATTATATTTGAATTGAATTTCCCAGTGAAGAATGTAAGAGCATCGCTCTCTATATCACTGCATCTGTCTCCCTGGCATATTTGCTTAAAACAAACAAGAGAAAATGCTGAAGCATAATTTAACTTTGTCATATATTCTGTCTGAAGCGGCAGAAAATCTAACCCCAGAGGCAAATGTTCATCTATTGTTCTTTTTATTGACTGTAAATTGTATTCATCATATAGTACTGTATAGCCTATACACAGAGCACCGGAGCATTTGTTTAGTTATCATGACAGATATTTTACTTTACATAAAATCATTTTTTATTCAACTGAAATTCAAATAAAAAAAAAACTGTATACTTAAAGGGGTACTTCGCTGCTCAGCGTTTGGAAAAAAATGTTCCAAACGCTTAGAGCCAGCGCTGGGAGCTTCTGACATCATAGCTCGCCCCTCATGATGTCACGCCCCGCCCCCTCAAAGCAAGTCTATGGAGGGGGGGCATGAGGGCTGTCACACTCCCTCCCATAGATTTGCATTGGGGGACGGGACATGATGTCATGAGGGGCGGGGCTATGACATCACAAGCTCCCGGGGTGCTGGCTCTAAGCATTCAGAACATTTTGTTCCAAACGCTGAGCATCGGAGTACCCGTTTAAATAATAGTAAAGGTAAGAAAAGCAAAATGATTTTCTGTTTATCTCTGTATTTTGGTATACCATTTATAAAGCAAACTACAACATAGTGCTAGATCTGTCACATAACAGTGCCCTGAGATAGACAACACCGCCAATATGTCAATCATGTTGGCAGAATTTTTTTTTTCATGAAATAGGACAGAATCTGGGAGTGCCCAGTGCAGATGTGAACAGAGCCTTACAGGAAATGTGCTATCAGTAGAGTTTGACAAAAAGTCCTATATAACACTGCTAGGATCACCTAGGAATGTGTTCGCGTAGTCATAAAGTGGTAATAAGGCTGGGTTATGATGACAAGCGGTAACCCATGGTAACTAACAGTTTGTTTAAAAACACACTGCACTAGCAGATTTGCATGCTTTTTATCACAAAAAGTACCCAGTTTTTGTTGTCATATGCCTTTCAGTGTTAAAATGGAGGTATCAGAAGACCAAATGGGGAGATTTATCACAGTTGTTTTGTATATAATTTTTAAAGTCACTTTTTTTTTTTTTTGGCAGACACACAAACATAATTTATCATGTGTGTCCAACAAAACTAACAAGATGACTTCACAACACTATTTCTGACTTTGTGAAGCAGGTTTCTTGAGCAGGACTCAAGGTGGTGTATGTTTGCGTGTTTTTTTTTTTTTTTTTTTTTTAAACCATTGCGTTGTAATTTTGCATATTTAAAAAAAAAAATCACAAATAATAAATGAAGGACCTTTGCATTTAAAGTGTCCAACATAGACAAATCTTCTGAAATCACATATTGTAAGTAAATAAGTGAAAACATATGCGCAAATCCATAAAAACATGCGAATTAGACTAAAAACTATTTAAAAAAAAGGAATCTTAAATCTTCCCTATGGCTTTTTCCAAGTATTTCAAATATTGAAACAGGATTGATGTCCCAAAATCAATGAAAATAAAATATATATGCCTTTTCTGGGGATCATGTGTTGTATATATGGAGGCCTGGCTGGTAGTAGCAGAAGCAAGATTGGTGTATTGGTGGTGGTTGTAGTCAGCGGAAAACAGCCAGTGGTAGACTGGTGTTACTAGTAGTATCAAGCAAACAGCAGGAGGTGGCAGACTGGTATTACAAGTAGCAGCCAATGTACAACAGGAGGTTGCTGACCAGTATTACTAGTAGTTGGGTACAGCTGAAGGTGAATGACTGGTTTTAGTAGTAGCAGTCAGTGTACAGGAAGAGATGGCAGACTGGCATAAGTAGTAGTAGTCAGCGTACAGCAGGATATGGCGGACTGTAGTAGCTAACAGACAGCAGAGTAGCCAGCAGACAGCAGAGTAGCCAGCAGACAGCAGAGGTTGTAGTAGTACTGTCTAATCAGCGGCATCTGGCACAGGGGGTTTTAATTCCTCACTGATCCATGCCTGATTTACTTTTACAAAAATGAGTTTTTCCACATTGCTGGCTGACAATCTTGTTCGCCTAGGGGTGAAAACAACAATTGCCGTGTTGAACACTCTCTCTGAAACTACACTGGAGGGTGAACAAAACAGAACACTCATGGCATACTGGGCAAGTTCTTGCCAGTGGTCTAATCTGGCAACCTAGAAGTCCATGAGGTAACCCAGAAGTCCATGAGGCCCCCTTTAGGAGCAAGCCATTTTGAGCTTTAAATGGGTACTCCCCTGGCTAGCGTTCGGAACATTTAGTTCCGAATGCCGTGTGCGCGTGCTGCTGGAGTTGGTCACGCCCCCTCAATGCAAGTCTATGGGAGGGGGCGTGATGGCCACCACACCGCCTCCCATTGACTTGCATTGAGGAGGCGTGGTGTGACATCACGAGGGGGCATGGCCGACCCTACCCCCAGTGCACGCACAGCTTTCGGAACTTAATGTTCCGAACACTGGCCAGTGGAGTACCCATTTAAGGACTAAGGCTGGGTTCACACTACATTTTGTCCCATACGGGACTGCATACGGCAGGGGGAGCTGAAAACTTGCGCTCCCGTATGCGGTCCCATATGTAATTAATTTCAATGAGCTGACCGGAGTGAAACGCTGACTACGGTCTGCTCATTTTTGCCCGGTATGCGGTTTTCCCACCGCACCTAAAATCGTGGTCGACTACGATTTTAGGTACGATGGAAAACCGCATAAGGGGCAAAAATGAGCCGACCGGAGTTAGCGTTTCACTCCGGTCAGCTCATTAAAATTAATTACATACGGGACCGCATATGGGAGCGCAAGTTTTCAGCCTAAGACAAATTTTATTTTTACATTTTAGTTTTTTCCTCCTCTCCTATTTACAGACATACCTCTTTTCCATCCACAGAGTAATATGAAGGCTTGTTTTTATCAGGACTATATCTTGTAATTACATCTTTTACAGCCATGGCCGTTAATCTTGGCACCCCTGAAATTTTTCAAGAAAATGAAGTATTTCTAACGGAAAAGGATTGTAGTAGTACCTTTTGCTATACACATGTTTATTCCCTTTGTGTGTATTGGAACTTAACCAAAAAAGGTAGGAAAAAAAAGCAAATTGGACATAATGTCACACCAAACTCCAAAAATGGGCTGGACAAATTTATTGGCACCCTTTCAAAATTGTGGAAAAATAAGATTGTTTCAAGCATGTGATGCTCCTTTAAATTCACCTGGGGCAAGTAACAGGTTTGGGAAATATATAAAAATCACACCCGAAAGCATATAAAAAGGAGAGAAGTTCACTTAGTCTTTGCATTGTGTGTCTGTGTGTGCCACACTAAGCATGGACAACAGAAAGAGGAGAAGAGAACTGTCTAAGGATTTGAGAACCAAAATTGTGGAAAAATATCAACAATGTCAAGGTTACAAGTCCATCTCCAGAGATCTAGATTTTCCTTTGTCCACAGTGCGCAACATTATCAAGAGGTAGCTAATCTCCCTGGGCGTGGACGGAAAAGAAAAATTTATGAAAGGTGTCAATGCAGGTTTGTCCGGATAGTGGATAGGCAGCCCCAAACAAGTTCCAAACATATTTAAGCCGTCCTGCAAGCTCATGGAGCATTAGTATCAGCGTTATCTATCCGTCGACATTTAAATTAAATGGAACACTATGGTAGGAGACCCAGAAGGACCCTATTGCTGACACAGAGACATAAAAAAGACTACATTTTGCCAAAATGAACTTGAGTAAGCCAAAATCCTTCTGAGAAAACGTCTTGTGGACAGATAAGACCAAGATAGAGCTTTTTGGTAAAGCACATCATTCTACTGTTTACCGAAAACAGAATGAGGCCTACAAAGAAAAGAACACAGTACCTACAGTGAAATATGGTGGAGGTTCAATGATGTTTTGGGGTTGTTTTGCTGCCTCTGGCACTGGGTGCCTTGAATATGTGCATTATTAAACCTGAGGATTAATTTTGAATTTTGAGTCGCACTGTACAGCCCAGAAAGATGGGTTTGCGTCCGAGATCTTGGGTCTTCTAGCAGGACAATAACCCCAAAAATATGTCAAAAAGATCCCATAAATGGATGGCAATGTGGTGACTTGGGATGAGGAGTGAACGGGGGTGTTGCAGGATAGTGTTACTGGGTATAGGATCAACCCTTAATTGTCGTGACGCCAGGGTGCGGGTTTCCTCAATGTATATATATATATATATATATATATATATAGAGAGAGAGAGCCTACCGCCACCCGTCCCAGGAACAATATGGAGGAATAAAGGATTGTACACAGCCGGAATTGTATTGAACTTGAAATAACTTTACTGCAGATTTTATGCAGGATGCAATCAACAAATGTCTTTACAGGAGGACCGGAATTTAGGCTCCTCACAGGTTGGCTGGGATCTTGTAGGGAATGAGCTTTGAATCCTTGCTTTAAGCTGTTCCACTGAATTTAGGGGTATATTTTAGGTTCAGTAGTCATGTAGGATTTTAGGATGGAGTTGGATAAACTCACGGTTCAGTATGCAGCTGAAATTGGTAGGCTTCTGGCCTAGTTTGCTTGTAGAATTACACAGAGCTCCACTCGCTGTCATATCCCGGAGGAAAGAGAGCGATCATTGGATACAGTGGCCTTATTTCTGAAGGGGCAGGTTCAAAGCTTATTGGTTCCCAAACCTGTCAGTCCTAGTACAAAGGATTGTGGATATAACACGTGACCTCAGCACATGACCGAAGGTCCTTAATCTCACATATAACACAAATAGCATTGATCACGTGACCTAAGGTCCTATATATTACTTACACTACATTATAATATATTAAATATATACAATTTTAAGAACACTAGGAGGAAACCAGGGGCTATCCCACCAGGAGAGCCCTATCTGCATGAGGAACTCTGACTATAGGGACTTACAACCAAAAGTACAGGACCGAGTCCGGTACCGGGATACCACAAAAACAAAGCGCTGGAGAGTTTTCAGGGTGGCCAGCAAAGAATCCATATCTAACACCTGTGGAGAGATCTTAAAGGAGTACTCAGCTGCTCAGCATTTGGAACAAACTGTTCTGAACGCTGGAGCCAGTGCTTGGAGCTTGTGATGTCATAGCCCAGCCCCATTGTGATGTCATGACCCGCCCCCTCAATGCAAGTCTATGGGGGGGCGTTACACCATGAGGGGGCGGGGCTATGATGTCACAGGCTTCCGACACTGGCTTCAGCGTTCAGAACAGTTTGTTCCAAATGCTGAGCAGCGGAGTACCCCTTTAAAATTGCTGTTTGGAAAAGGCACCCTTCCAATAAGAGAAACCTGGAGCAGTTTGCAAAGGAAGAGTGGTACAACATTCCGGCTGAGAGGTGTAAGAAGCTTATTGATGGTTATAGGAAGCGACTGATTTCAGTTATTTTTTCCAAAGGGTGTGCATCCATATATTAAGTTAAGGGTGACAATAATTTTGTCCAGACCATGTTTGGAGTTTGGTGTGACATTATGTCCAATTTGCTTTTTTTCCTCCCTTTTTTTGTTAAGTTCCAATACACACAAAGGGAGTAAACATGTGTATAGCAAAACATGTGTTACTGCAATCCTTTTCTGTGAGACATACTTCATTTTCTTGAAAAATTTCAGTGCCAACATTTACGTCTGTGACTGTAACTATCATACTACTTTATTCTGACTGTTATAACTTAATCTACATGGGCTGTTTGAGAGCTAACTTTTTGCGCCATGATCATTTGCTTTTATTTGGTATCATTTCAGTTTAGATGTGATTATTTAATAATCTTGTTTTATCATTTTTTTCTGTTATATGATGTGACCAAAAGTCAACAATTGTAAGGTTTCTTTATTTATTTTGTTATATTTGTTATATGGGAACAATAATGTTATATTTTAATAGTTCAGACAAGGCTGCATGCAGCAATACGAAAGGGTTTAGGGTTTTTTTATATTTAAAAAAATATATCATTTTTTACGGGATTGCTTTTACTAATCAATGGTAGGCTCTTGAATAGCATTGATCAGTTACATCTGCGCTCTGCTAGTAGAGTCTGGCTGAGACAGACTATTAGTAGATTGTACTGTGGCAGGCATGGTTGCCTAGGCCTCCTGCTGCTATAGAAATTGATAGACAGCCTCCCAAATATGTTGTGGAGGTACTGATTGGGCATCTGGGCAGCATCTGTCATTTAGGCTCTTACATTCTGAGATAACTATTGATCATGGCACATTGGAGTAAAATGATCTACATCAGCTGCCACTAACCATCTATAAAGCAAGAGCAGCTTGTGCACTTTTTGTGTACATGCAGGTTTAATGTCATCAGGGATTTAAAAAATTCTAAAATCTTGCATTTGTCACTGTGGACACTGAGCTGTGCATTAGGTTTGCACTTCCTGTAGAGATTTGGTCTCAGCAGCCATCTTATTATCATCACAGGGAGGATTAAAATAATGGGTAAAACACAAATACTTTCTGGCAGTTTTAAAAGGGGTTGTCCCGTAACTCCCAGAGTTATATAAACAGCATATTTTGTGGGGCTTATGCAAATTGAGTAACAAGGGGAGTTATGCAAATTGCGTAACTTTCCAGCTCCAGCTGCTTTCAGCTTTTTCAACCAGCCCCAGCAGCTACAAACAGGTTGATGGTGGCTAGAAAGATGGGATGACCTCTATAAGCATGTTCCTATGTAGGGCAGGGGTGGAGCTTAAAATATCCTGCCCTTTGGGTTTCATGTGTTCATGGAGTATGATCCCTCTCATTGCACCTTACACAGCCTTCATTCTTTTCATCAGTGCAACTGTATTGAATAGGAGGGGCAGTGCAGCCCTATTGTGAACCCTCTCCATTGCCCCTACCTTCTTCCACAATTTGCCCTAACTAGTGACCCCAACTGAGCGGTGGTTGCTACACTGATTGAGTACACTGGGCTTACGCTATAAATGGTAAAACAAACAGAACCAGACAGCAAAGCCAGAGACAAGACCAGAGAATAGTCTGAAAGACAGAAGTCTGGCAAAAAAAATATCATATTAAAAATATGTAACTGGTGGCCCCCAACTGGGTGATAGTTCTTACACTGACTAAGTGCACAGAGCCTTCGCTATACATAGACTAACATACTAACCGGGTTAGAACCAAACAGGCACGCCAGAGACAAAATCAGAATCCAGAGAAAAGTAAGAGATCAAAACAGAGGTCTGATAATAAATATAATATTACATTAAACTATGTAAATGGTATCCCCCAAACTGGGTGACAGTGCCTACACTGATTACGTGTACATGGCTTACACTATACATGGATATATAGACAAAATCAGAACCAAACAAAATTAGTAGAGATGTCGCGAATTGTTCGCTCGCGAACAGATCCCGCCAAACTTAGCATGTTCGCATTGCCGGGCGAACATATGTGAAGTCTGATCCGCCCCCTATACTTTAACATTGTGGTAAACTTTGACCCTGTGAGTCAGAGTCAGCAGACACATTACAGCCAATCAGCAGCAGTCCCTCCCTTCCAGACCCTCCTACCTCCTGCACGGACACCATTTTACCTTCATTCGGCATGCTGCAGGCTTAGAAAGTGGAGGGGCAGAGAAGCTGCTCCTGCTGTAATAGGGAAAGCGATAGCTAGGTTGCTGCTAGGTGGTGTATTCAGGGTCCACTCTACTCCTAAAGCACTAGTCTAACATCTGCTTTAAGGACAGCACCCAAAAAAGCCTTTTTTAGGGCTCAAATATCAGTCCGTGTGTCTTGCAACAGCTGGAGGCACCCTGGTTGGGAGGGAACTACTGGTTAAAAGGGGTACTCCAGTGTAAAACTTAAGTTCCTTCAAGCAACTAACTACAGTATTAAAAGGGCTATAGGTTCCGTCTGTGTGTCTTGCAACAGCTGGAGGCACCCTGGTTGGGAGGGAACCACTGGTTAAAAGGGGTACTCCGGTGTAAAACTTAATTTCCTTCAAGCAACTAACTACAGTATTAAAAGGGCTATAAGTTCAGTCTGTGTGTCTTACACACTGGTTTTATTTCACAGCCAAAAAAGGTATTTTTTTTATTTATTTGCACAAGTGTCACACCAAATGTGATTTGCACTAGGGTGACAATGAGCAAAAAAGGTTGCCAGCTGAGTTCTCCTTTTAAGCAGAGGTTAAGCAGAGGTGCCTCCACCCTGGTTGGGGACCTCTGCTTAAAAGGGGAACTCCGCTGGCAACCTTTTTTGCTCATTGTCACCCTAGTGCAAATCACATTTGGTGTGACACTTGTGCAAATAAAAAAAAAAAACTTTTTTTGGCTGTGAAATAAAACCAGTCAGTTCACGTCACAGTTGTGAGTTTTTTTGCCTGCAGGGCTAATTGTGTCACCCTAGTGCAAATCACATTTGGTTTGACACTTGGGCAAAGTTAAAAAAAAATTACCTTTTTTGGCTGTGAAATAAAACCAGTCAGTTCTCTTCACAGTTGTGAGTTTGTTTGCCTGCAGGGCTAATTGTGTCACCCTAGTGCAAATCCCATTTGGTGTGACACTTGTGCAAATAAAAAAAATTACCTTTTTTGGCTGTGAAATAAATCAGTCAGTTCACGTCACAGTTGTGATATTTTTTTTTGCCTGCAGGGCTAATTGTGTCATCCCTGTGCAAATCACATTTGGTGTGACACTTTTGCAAATAAAAAAAAATACATTTTTTGGCTGTGAAATAAAACCAGTCAGTTCACGTCACAGTTGTGATTTTTTTTTTTGCCTGCAGGGCTAATTGTGTCACCCTAGTGCAAATCACATTTGGTGTGACACTTGTGCAAATAAAAAAAAAACTATTTTGGGCTGTGACATAAAACCAGTCAGTTCACATCACAGTTGTGATTTTTTTTTTGCCTGCAGGGCTAATTGTGTCGCCCTAGTGCAAATCACATTTGGTGTGACAATTGTGCAAATAAAAAAAAAATACCTTTTTTGGCTGTGAAATGAAACCAGTCAGTTCACGTCACAGTTGTGAGTTTGTTTGCCTGCAGGGCTAATTGTGTCACCCTAGTGCAAATCCCATTTGGTGTGACACTTGTGCAAATAAAAAAAATTACCTTTTTTGGCTGTGAAATAAATCAGTCAGTTCACGTCACAGTTGTGATTTTTTTTTTTGCCTGCAGGGCTAATTGTGTCATCCCTGTGCAAATCACATTTGGTGTGACACTTTTGCAAATAAAAAAAAAATAAATTTTTTGGCTGTGAAATAAAACCAGTCAGTTCACGTCACAGTTGTGATTTTTTTTTTTTTTGCCTGCAGGGCTAATTGTGTCACCCTAGTGCAAATCACATTTGGTGTGACAATTGTGCAAATAAAAAAAAAATACCTTTTTTGGCTGTGAAATGAAACCAGTCAGTTCACGTCACAGTTGTGATTTTTTTTCTGCCTGCAGGGCTAATTGTGTCACCCTAGTGCAAATCACATTTGGTGTGACACTTGTGCAAATAAAAAAATATATATATATTTTGGCTGTGAAATAAAACCAGTGAGTTCACGTCACAGTTGTGAATTTTTTTTTTGCCTGCAGGGCTAATTGTGTCACCCTAGTGCAAATCACATTTGGTGTGACAATTGTGCAAATAAAAAAATATATATATTTTTTGGCTGTGAAATAAAACCAGTCAGTTCACGTCACAGTTGTGATTTTTTTTTCTGCAGGGCTAATTGTGTCACCCTAGTGCAAATCACATTTGGTGTGACACTTGTGCAAATAAAAAAATATATATTTTGGGCTGTGAAATAAAACCAGTCAGTTCACGTCACAGTTGTGATTTTTTTTTTTTGCCTGCAGGGCTAATTGTGTCACCCTAATGCAAATCACATTTGGTGTGACACTTGTGCAAAGTAAAAAAAAAAAACTTTGGCTGTGAAATAAAACCAGTCAGTTCACGTCACAGTTGTGAGTTTTCTTTGCCTGCAGGGCTAAGTGTGCCACCCTAGTGCAAATCACATTTGGTGTGACAATTGTGCAAATAAAAAAAAATACCTTTTTTGGCTGTGAAATGAAACCAGTCAGTTCACGTCACAGTTGTGATTTTTTTTTCTGCCTGCAGGGCTAATTGTGTCACCCTAGTGCAAAACACATTTGGTGTGACACTTGTGCAAATAAAAAAATATATATATATATTTTGGCTGTGAAATAAAACCAGTGAGTTCACGTCACAGTTGTGAATTTTTTTTTTGCCTGCAGGGCTAATTGTGTCACCTTAGTGCAAATCACATTTGGTGTGACAATTGTGCAAATAAAAAAATATATATATTTTTTGGCTGTGAAATAAAACCAGTCAGTTCACGTCACAGTTGTGATTTTTTTTTTCTGCAGGGCTAATTGTGTCACCCTAGTGCAAATCACATTTGGTGTGACACTTGTGCAAATAAAAAAAAAATATTTTGGGCTGTGAAATAAAACCAGTCAGTTCACGTCACAGTTGTGATTTTTTTTTTTTGCCTGCAGGGCTAATTGTGTCACCCTAATGCAAATCACATTTGGTGTGACACTTGTGCAAAGTAAAAAAAAAAAAAATTTGGCTGTGAAATAAAACCAGTCAGTTCACGTCACAGTTGTGAGTTTTCTTTGCCTGCAGGGCTAAGTGTGCCACCCTAGTGCAAATCACATTTGGTGTGACACTTGTGCAAAGTAAAAAAAAAAAAAAAACATTTTTGGCTGTGAAATAAAACCAGTCAGTTCACGTCACAGTTGTGAGTTTTTTTTGCCTGCGGGGCTAATTGTGTCACCCTAGTGCAAATCACATTTGATGTGACACTTGTGCAAATAAAAAAAATAAAAAATTGGCTGTGAAATAAAACCAGTCAGTTCAAGTCACAGTTGTGAGTTTTTTTTGCCTGCAGGGCTAATTGTGTCACCCTAGTGCAAATCACATTTGGTGTGACACTTGTGCAAATAATTAAAAAAAAAATTTGGCTGTGAAATAAAACCAGTCAGTTCACGTCACAGTTGTGAGTTTTTTTTTTTCCTGCAGGGCTAATTGTGTCACCCTAGTGCAAATCACATTTTGTGTGACACTTTTGCAAAGTAAAAAAAAAAATTACCTTTTTTGGCTGTGAAGTAAAACCAGTCAGTTCACGTCACAGTTGTGAGTTTTTTTTTTGCCTGCAGGGCTAATTGTGTCACCCTAGTGCAAATCATATTTGTGCAAATTTAACCAAAAAAAATGACAGGCAGAGGCTGGCCACCCCGCAGGGGCCGTCGTGGTGCTGGGATTCCCTTTGGCCCTAGAATAATGGCCAGTGTTCAGAGGCCACCTACCCTGAACCCCCAAAGTTCAGGACACAGTTGACTGGCTATCACAAGATACCCAATCTTCTACAGCTTCCGCTCGGAACCTTGACGCACCATCCTTCTCCTCTAGCTTAGCTTTGGGCACCTCTCATGCTACCACTTGCCTGCCTGCTGCCACCACCAACACTAGCACCACAGCAGCTTTACTTGATACATCAGAGGAGTTATTTCCACATCAGTTTGACATGAGTGATGTGCAACCATTATTGCTAGAGGATGTAGTTAACAGGGATATGTCTCAGTCAGGCAGCATTACACACATGGACGTATGGTGTGATGATGATGTTGTACCCGCTGCTGCTTTCTTTCTTGAGGTGTCAGATAGCGGTGAAGGTGTTGATGATGACGATGTGTCCGCGGATGCCACGTGGGTGCCTGCTAGAAGAGAAGAAGAACAGGGGGAAAGTTCAGATGGGGAGACAGGGAGGAGGAGGAGACGAGTTGGAAGCAGGGGGAGGTCGTCGCAAGGAGCTAGTGGCACAGTCAGACAGCATGCATCGGCACCCGGGCTCAGCCAGACGGGACGCCAATCAACACATGCTGTTGCCACCACCAGAATGCCGTCATCGCAGAGCTCAGCAGTGTGGCATTTTTTTGGTGTGTCTGCCTCTGACAACAGCGAGGCCATTTGCAACCTGTGCCAGAAGAAACGGAGTCGTGGGAAGTCCAACACCTAGGTACAACTGCTTTGCGAAGGCACATAATGTCACATCACAAACGCCTATGGGATCAACACATCAGTACAAGCAGCACACAAACTCAAAGCTGCCATCCTTCTCCTGATCCAGCATCTTCAGCCAGGTAAACCACTGCTGCCCTCCTTGCCCCCTCTCAACCTTCTGCCTCTCCGTCTCTCGCCTTGAGCAGTTCCTGCTCATCTGCCCACAGTCAGGTGTCTGTCAAACAGATGTTTGAGCGCAAGAAGCCAATGTCTCAAAGTCCCCCCTTAGCCCGGCATCTGACAGCTGGCTTGTCTGAACTGCTAGCCTGCCAGCTTTTACCGTACAAGCTGGTGGAGTCGGAGGCCTTTAAAAAATTTGTAGCCATTGGGACACCGCAGTGGAAGGTACCTGGCCAAAAATGTTTTGCACAAAAGGCAATCCCTAACCTTTACTCCATTGTGCAAAAGGAAATTATGGCATGTCTGGCACACAGTGTAGGGGCAAGGGTCCATCTGACCACTGATACCTGGTCTGTAAAGCATGGTCAGGGCAGGTATATCACCTACACTGCATATTGGGTAAACCTAGTGACGGCTTCCAAGCATGGATTGCGTGGCTCTGCAGAGGAGTTGGTGACAGTGCCACGACTTGCAGGCATGCCTGCTGCCACCTCCTCTACTCCTCCTACTTCATCCTCTTCCATAACCTCCTCGGCCGAGTCCTCTTCCACTGCTGCGTCTTGCTCCACATCACCGGCACCCCCCCAGCTCCCCAGGTGCTATTCCACATCCCAGATACGGCAGTGTCACGTCATCTTGGGGTTGACTTGCCTCAAAGCTGAGCATCACACCGCACCAGCACTCCTGTCGGCCCTGAACGCACAGGTGGATCAGTGGCTGACTCCGCACTAACCGGAGATCTGCAAAGTGGTTTGAGTGCTGGATCAGGAAGTAGATGAGCGTGAAGAGGAAGAGTTTTGGACACCATCACCACCAGAAACAGCCTTATCAGCATCGCTTGCTGGACCTGCGGCAACGCTGGAAGAGGATTGTGAGGAAGAGGAGTCAGAGGAGGAATGTGGCTTTGAAGAGGAGGAGGAAGACCAACCACAGCAGGCATCCAAGGGTGCTCCTTGTCACCTATCTGGTTCCCGTGGTGTTGTACGTGGCTGGGGGGAAGAAGATGATACCTTCCCGGACATCACTGAGGACGAGGAACGGGACATGAGTAGCTCGGCATCCAACCTTGTGCAAATGGGGTCTTTCATGCTGGTGTGCCTGTTGAGGGACCCTCGTATAAAAAGGCTGAAGGAGAACGACCTGTACTGGGTGTCCACGCTACTAGACCCCCGGTATAAACATAAAGTGCCTGACATGTTACCACATTACTGCAAGGTGGAAAGGATTCAGCAGGTCCAAAATAAATTAAGAAGTATGCTTTACACAGCGTATAAGGGTCATGTCACAGCACACCAGGAATCTAACAGGGGAAGAGGTGAAAGTAATCATCCTCCTCCCACGAACACGCCGGCAAGGAGAGGATGCTTTACAGACATGCTGTTGATGGAGGACATGCAGAGCTTTTTAAGTCCTATGCATCGCCACAGCCCTTCGGGGTACAACATCAGAGAACGACTTGATCGGCAGGTAGCAGACTACCTGGCCTTAACCGCAGATATCGACACTCTGAGGAGCGATGAACCCCTTGACTACTGGGTGTGCCGGCTTGATATGTGGCCTGAGCTATCCCAATATGCGCTCGAACTTCTGGCCTCTCCCGCTTCTAGTGTCCTGTCAGTGCAGCAGGAGGTATTGTCACTGAGAAGAGAAGTTGCCTTGGTCAAAAAAGTCTAGATTACCTCACCTTTCTTAAGATGAATGAGGGATGGATCCCGAAAGGACTGACACAGGGCGATACATTTGATTGAACAAGGCCTGATCAGATGAGCTGCCTTGGGCTAAAAATGGTCCACATGCTGCTGTATTTTACCTCTCAATGCCGTATGACTTGCGTGACTTATCCGCCACCAACTAGGGTTCAAGCCGCAATGTTTTAGGGCACTTTCTGCCTGGCGAAACAAACAAACTTGATTTGATGAAAAATGTTACTTTGAAAAGGATTTCTCTGTGATTTTCACCGTCCTGCATCATAGAGTCTTCTGGACTTTCTGATAATTTAAACTTGAATTTTCCAGAGTACTAACCATTACACCAAGGAACGCTTGTTGCGTGTGATTTTTTAACTTACATTTTCAAAAATAAAATAAAGAGAGGGATGAACTCTGTTTCTTTATTTGATTAAAAAAAAAATGTTATTTAGAAAATAATTTCTTTGTTTCTCCATCCTGCATTATGGAGTCTTCTGAACTCTTGGATATGTGCTTGTTCTTATTTTTCAGCCATGTGTACATGCCTAATTTTTCTGGTACTCTCTGCTGACATCTCTGTCCATTTTAGCAACTGTGCATATTAGATGTATGGTAAGGATAGCATGGTGGCTCAGAGGTCAGCACTGCTGACTTGCAGCGCTGGGGCCTTGGGTTCAAATCCCACCATGCAGAAAAACCAGGATTACTGTGGAAGCGGAGGTAGGTAAGTAACTACCAAGTAGTGGTTCGCAAACCTATGAACCACCATTGACTTCGGGCAAGCGAATTTTAAAACCCACAGGGACTCTTTCTGGCCACAATAGTGATTTAAAAGTTGTTTCAAGGGGACTAATACCTGGACTGTGGCATGCCAGAGGGGGATCCAGGGCAAAACTCCCATGGTAAATTACATAGTTGATGTAGAGTCTGGTTTTAATCCATAAAGGGCATAAATCACCTATTATTCCTAAATTCTTTGGAATAATGTGCTTTTGCCCCCTTTAGGCAGCCCATAGAGCCCCCCTTTAGGCAGCATATAGATTCCCCCATATTAGGCAGCACATAGTTAGAGCCTCCCTTTAGGCAGCACATAGAGCCCCCCTTTAGGCAGCATATAGATTCCCCCATATTAGGCAGCACATAGTTAGAGCCTCCCTTTAGGCAGCACATAGAGCCCCCTTTAGGCAGCACATATTTAGATCCCCCTTTAGGCAGCACATAGATTTCCCCATATTAGGCAGCACATAGTTAGAGCCCCCCTTTAGGCAGCACTGGTTTTATTTCACTGCCAAAAAAAGGTATTTTAATTTTATTTTATTTGAACAACTATCACACCAAATGTGATTTGCACTAGTGTGACAATGAACAAAAAAGGTTGCCAGCGGAGTTCCCCTTTTAAGCAGAGGTCCCCAACCAGGGTGCCTCCAGCAGTTGCAAGACACACGGCCTGAACTTATAGCCCCTTTAATACTGTAGTTAGTTGCTTGAAGGAACTTAAGTTTTACATTGGAGTACCCCTTTTAACCAGCGGTCCCCTCCCAACCAGGGTGCCTCCCGCTGTTGCAAGACACACGGACTGAACTCATAGCCCTTTTAATACTGTAGTTAGTTGCTTGAAGGAACTTAAGTTTTACACTGGATTACCCCTTTTAACCAGCGGTTCCCTCCCAACCAGGGTGCCTCCAGCTATTGCAAGACACACGGACTGATATTTGAGCCCTAAAAGGAGCTTTTTTGGGTGCTGTCCTTAAAGCAGATGTTAGACTAGTGCTTTAGGAGTAAAGTGGACCCTGAATACACCACCTAGCAGCAACTTAACTATCGCTTTCCCTATTACAGCAGGAGCAGCTTCTCTGTCCCTTCACTTTCTAAGCCTGCAGCATGTCAAATGAAGGTAAAATGGCATCTGTGCAGGAGGTAGGAGGGTCTGGAAGGGAGGGACTGCTGCTGATTGGCTGTAATGTGTCTGCTGACTCTCACTCACAGGGTCAAAGTTTACTGCAATGTTAAAGTATAGGGGGCGAATCAAACTTCACATATGTTCACCCGGCGATGCGAACGCAAACATGCTAAGTTCCCCAGCGAACAATTCGCGACATCTCTAGTGGTCGGGCATGACTTTTATATATTTAATGTCTAATGTTTCATTTCTTAATTCATTACATGCTTGTACTCATTTTACCTTCCAGATTGCCTATTTTACTTAACAAAAAAGAAAAAAATTTGCGCCATGAATACTAGAAATCGAATATCTCCAGAAATGCAGGTAATGTAGTCCTACTTTACATCTGTGGCAGAAGCCTCACTGTCGAACAATAGGTAGAGGCAGCATTCAGCTGTTATTGCCGTTCAATGATTGCGAATGCACATTCTTGTAATTAAATGTGACTATAAAATATGCAGAGATGTAGATACGAGGCTCAAATATTAATCCGCCAAATGTTTTCCACTCGCTTCTGCTCCACTAACAAATGCACTGTACAGAAATAGGAGCAGGGATACTAAAACTGTAGTCTATGTTAGTTTAGTTTCCTGTGCTGGGGAAAGGCTTATTGTATTATTATGTTACTAACATTTCTAATAAAAGGTTATCACAGAACCTGCAATAAATATTTGCCTCACCCACCAGGGCCACTAGGGCACCACCTGTGGTCACGATCAGATTGACGCTAAGTTCAATGGGTTATCAGTGCTTACTTTTGATGACATGAACTTGGTTGCAGTCTAGAACAGTGTTTCCCAACCAGTGTGTCTCCAGCTGTTGCCAAACTGCAACTTACCCGGAGCTTCCTAAGTAGCTGATCCTGGCTTATTCTAAGGATCGTGAGGGTTTTAGCAGTCGGACTCCCACATATCCGCATGTTATCCCCAATCCTGTTGATAGGGGATAATTTTTTGAGATAAGAGTATCCCTTTTACCTTGTAAATGTCAAGATCTTTTTTCTTTAGGTTTAGACAAAGGTGGTCTTAATAGTTGTAAAGGTTACATAGTTTGTAAGGTTGAATATAGAAAGAGTCCATTAAGTTCAACCTAAATCCCTACTGTGTTGATCCAGAGTAAGGTTACTCCCCACCCACATGAGGTTGATACCAATTGCCCCATGACAGAGAAAAATTTTTTCCCCAACTCCAATAAGGCACCAGAATAAATTCCTGGATCATTGTTCTATCCCCATAAGTCTAGCATTCATAACCTGTAATATTATATATTTCCAGAAAGACATCCAGGCCCCCCCTTGAACTTGTTTATTGAGGCGGACATCACAACATCACATGGCAGAGAGTTCCATAGTCTCACTGCTCTTACAGTAAAGAATCTCTGTCTGTGATGATAGTAAAACCTTTTTTCCTCTAGACGTAGCGGATGCCCCCTTGTCACTGTTACCTGCCTAGGTATAAAAAGTTCACTAGAAAGATCTCTGTACTGTCCATTCATATATTTGCACATTGTGATCAGATTGCCCCTAAGACGTCTTTTTTTCAAACTAAATAACCCAAAGCTTGATAACTTGATAGGTAAACTTGATAGGTAGGCCAATGCAGCCGATAGATTTAATTACACACTGTGAGAATGTGTTATTGCCTTAAAACACATCAAAATGCAATGCCTTACAAATAGACATGGACGTGACCCTTAGTTGTATATTGTACAATTGACAATTTATTTTTACTATATTTAAAAAAATGAATCAAATCACTGGAGTGTCTGGGTGAATCTTGTTCCCTATGTACGTGCTCTAACTTAACATTTTATAAATTGTGTTATTTCCTTGGAAAAACATTTTATTGTTACAAAGTAAACCAACGTCTGCAAATAATACATGGTCAAGCACCTTTCAATGTCTTTTAAGTCCCTGTCGGCTATTAATATCCTGTTCTCTTAGCTTTTCTTTGTGTTACCATGACACCTGGACTCCTGTCTCAAAGGATCTATTAAAGTCTTGCATTTCTGTTTTTCACTCCCGGGCAGATCAGTGCAGTATGTAGACATGATGTAACATCTAACCAGAACTTTTCAATTTCTATCTCTCACAAATTCTAAAAAACAATGTTTAAAAGATAACACGTGTCTCTTTATTTCTCACACTTGTTTACCTCCCTGAACTCTTAAAGGAAGAAATATGTTAAAATATGGGTCTATGGAACCGCTCTCGCTGAATTATTACAAAGGATTCTCTCACAGATGGCAACAATGTTTTATGGATTAGACAGTGTCACTAAGAGGATGTAGAAAGGGAATGCTGGGGGGCAAGCTTTACCTCACGAGGTCCAGCAGGTCAACTAGGTGACTAGAGGACTCTCTGCTCTCCAGAATTGAATATGTGAACAGGTCTTGTCCCAAGAGGGCCCATAATGTTCAGCAGTAGACAAGCCCATCTGAAACCCTCTTAGATCATTTGAAACCTTTTGGGGTTTACAGATATTGCCTGTTTAAGAATAGAAGAGTTTACCACGAAATTCAAAATGGCAGTAGGGAACAGTAGGCTTAATTGACATGCAATATATTAAATGTACAATTTACAGTGATACATATATATAGATATATATATATATATATATATATATATATATATACAGTGATCCCTCAACATACGATGGTATTTCGTTCCAAATGAACCATCGTTACTTGAATCCATCATATGTTGAGGGATCCGAGCAATAGCAATATAGAATGTTATACTCACGTGTCCCCGCCGCTCCGGACCGTCACCGCTGCCCTGGATCGTCGCTCTCCATCACTGTCATCACGTCGCTGCTCACGCCGCTCCTATTGGATGATAAGATGGCCACGACGTGATGATGACAAAGGAGAGCGACAACGGCAGTGCAGCGTAGCCTGAAGAGGACAGTCTGGAGCAGCGGGGACAGGTGAGTGACACTCACCGGAACACACGGGGCACATTAAACGGCTGTCCGGCAGCACCTGAAGCAGTCTGTGCTGCCAGATAGCCGTTTATGCAATGGCCCTGACATGCAAAAGCATCGTATGTTGTTGCCTTCAACATGCGATGCCCTCTGAGAGGCCATCGTATGTTGAAATTATCGTATGTTGGGGTCATCGTAGGTCGGTGCTGGAAACCCACTGTATCTCCAGCCAGAGATTCTCAGTGTGAACCTGGCCTAAAGGTATCATCGCTACGCCACTCATTTCTCATATTTCCAAGGCTAACACGGTACCAATTCTAATCTGCATCAGATTGGCACTCTTTGGACAGAAAAACATTTGGTGTGTAAATTTATAGAAAAAGTTTTCACCCTCTACACAGTTTTTATTTTTATTCTGTGGGTCAATACGATTAACATGCAACCCATGTTTAGTTACTTTTCTATTTTCATACTGCTTTTGAAAACAAACAAAACAAACAAAGTACTGTATGTTTAAAATTGCCCTATTTAGCACTGATCAGTATCATCAGCGATCTACTTCTCTGGTCTGCCATTTATAAACCATTGCTTTAGAGGATGGGGAATAACTAGTTTATCACTGATAATGAGAATGAAGGCTCTATTCATTCTCTATGAGGCTTTTAAACATTGCTCACTTGTTATCCACTATCTATAACAATGCATTTCATCAGATGTTGAGCTTCACTTTATGTAAGAGCCCCTGTTTGAAGGATGAACAATAATTCTCCTGGATTATATAAAGATATTTTTTGCTTTTTTTGTCCTTTTCAAAACAAGCTGTATTCCTCAGGGAAACAGAGCTTGAGGTCAAGCAAGAAGTGACTCAGTACTTTGGCCTGGATTCAGCTAAGCCTCCCTGACCCCTGTGTGATTCCATCATGGTTTCGACATGAGTCGCTTAAAATGGTTGGAACCTGTCACGCTGGAAAGAAAAGATGAGAAAGCCTTTAACATCAGGAACACAAAACATGGTTTCACTTGGCTACTCATTCTGTTGACTTTAATGGTCGGCCATGCTAATGTTTATTTGGATAGCATGAATCCACTTACTAAGACTATTAAGGGATTTCATTCCATCCACTTCAGACCACCCCACCTGTAGCCCTGGAATCACTGAGGGTCTTGAAAAAGATTTATTTTTATAACAAAGCCTTTGTCTGTTTGCACAGATGTCTCTATACTGATTTCAGCTAAAAAGCCCTAAAAACACATATCATTAAAACCTTATAATACATAAAGTGGCCACTGAAGAAATTGCACAAGATCTGATTTAATTACAAAAAAAATTTAATAAAAAAAATGTATTTCACAGCTAAGGATATGGGAATCGAATCTGACGAATTTGAATTCGTTACGAATTTCAGGAAAAATTTGATTCACAAAGAATGCGAATATTGCCGTAATTCGACTGCACAAATCGCTTTATTAAACTCCATTTAGAGCAGTCCAGGCGCCAGGGCATCTAACATGGCGGCTCCTCATGTCAGGACATAAGGAAAGGAGTGCTTGGAAGGCGGGAACAAGGGTAGGCGGCATGACCCAGAATCCCATGCAGCATGCAACCAGCCACCTCTGTGATGTCACAGCCCTATATAATTGGCAGCTATCTTGCGGCCACTCATCAGTGTTCTATTGCAGAGAGAGAAGGATGGAGAGCAGGGAATGTTGCACAGAAAAGCATTCACCTCAAGCTCAAATCCAGCCTAGAAGCACTGATAGGGAAGGGAGAGAGATTGAGAGAGAAAGTGCAATTGTGGGCGTATTACAGCAGTGATTCACCTCTAGCCCAAATCCAGCCTAGAAGCACTGATAGGGAAGGGAGAGAGATTGAGAGAGAAAGTTCAATTGTGGGTGTATTACAGCAGTGATTCACCTCAAGCCCAAATCCAGCCTAGAAGCACTGAAAGGCAAGGAGAGAGATTGAGAGAGAAAGTGCAGTAGTACACAGCGACTTTGTGCTGCAGCACTGGTGTGTAAAACAACTGAAATCTAATAGAAGCCAGCCAGTTAGGGTGAGCAGAGCACTAAAAGCCATAATCACTTGCTACCAGTGCCTAATACTGATTGAGTAGCATAGTATATTTTTCTCTAGTAAGTGTAACCTGTGCGTACATGGGAATTGTACCAATTTGTTCCTGTTAAAGTCTTAAGGGCCTAGTTACTGTGAAAGGCCAGCCAAAAGTACACACCTGCAACTGTTCTAGACAAATACTGTTTTAAGCGTAGTGGAGCGCATTGTACTCCCCTCATAAGTGCATACCACGTACGTACATCTAAGTGGTGTACCATTTTGTTCCTGTTATAGTCCTAAGGGCCTAGTTACTGTGAAAGGCCAGCCAAAAGTACACACTTGCTGCTGTTCTAGACAAATACTGTTTTAAGCGTAGTGGAGCGCATTATACTCCCCTCATAAGTGCATACCACATACGTACATCTACATGGTGTACCATTTTGTTCCTGTTAAAGTCTTAATGGCCTGGTCATCGATTGGTTAACACGGTCATCCACTTCATCACAAGTGACATCTGACACCCCCAGTCAACAGTTGGTGGGTTCCTCAGACACAACCCCTTAGTCGGCATGGTTCGGGAGCAGTCCCTGTCCTCCCATTGCCTCTGTCCTATGCTGTTCCCTCCCCCCACAGAAGTATCTTACACTGTGAGTTCAGCTCCACTATTTAGTGAGGAAGACACACTAGAGGTCAGTCAGCAGCTACTGCCCAGCCAAGAAGTGTAGGAGACATCCGCAGCTTCCTCCGCTAGGTAGTGATGAGGAGAGTGGCATGGGAGGTGGTGTTGCAAGCACTCAGGCTCCTGAAGCAGACCCTGTTGAGGAACCTGAGGAGGACATCAGTGACGTGCAGACACAACTCGATGATGATGAAGCCGATCGCACTTGGGAGCCGGGCGGGTGCGGAGGGGGTTCCTCATCATCAGGAGAAGAGGGTTGCATGTTACCTGTGAGGCAGCAGCTGAGCCAGCAAAGTGGTAGCATGGTTGGCAGTCAGCATGGTGGCAGAAGTAGAAATTCTGAAACCAAACGTGCCCTGGGTAGACCACCTGCTTCGCGGCAGCCTACCTTCCCGGGACATAGTGAAAAAGGGATTCCTGGAGTCAGTGGCAGTGGCAGTAAATTAGTGCGGACTGTTGGTGGGAAAGTCAGCTACTCGGTGGTGTGAAAGTTTTTCATCAAGCATCCGGAGGAGGTTAACATGGCCACATGCAAGATGTGTCGGCAGAAGGTGAAGCGTGCCCAGGGTCCCAATGTGGTTGCGATGTGGTTGTCCAGCCTGCTGCATCACCCAGTGGCTTGCCGCTCGTTGTTTCAGCCAGCAAAGGCTTCACCACCTCAGCCGAAGGGAGATGTATGTTATACCCATCTTATATTGCAACAGATGCTCCTGCTCCTCCAACATCGAGTCAGTCTTTACGCCAGCAATCCCTCGGCGAAACCATGTCCAAGAAATAACAGTATGCGCCCACTCATCTAACAGCGCAGAAGCTGCATGTGCTCCTGACAAGTTGCTGGTGCTGCAGTCCCTCCTTTTTCAAGAACCTTTCAGAGAACTGATGGCTTGTGCCGAGCCGAGGTGGACAGTCCCAAGCTGTCATTTCTTTGTAAAAAAAAGGCTGTACCATCCCTGCACAATATTGTGGAACCAAAGGTGGGCCAGTCCTTGAGCGCGTCGGTGTGTATCAAAGTGCACGGCAGCGCTGACGTGTGGAACTGTAACTATAGTCAGGGACAATACATGTCTTTTACGGCCCACTGGTTGCATGTGGTTCCTGCACAGCCACAACACCAACTTGGACAGGTCACGCCGCTTCTGCCTCCACGCTCTCACCCTCCACCCTTTCCTCAGCCTCCACTGCACGGCCAATTCTCTGTGCCCCACCAGCATACCATGTGTGCAGGGCACGGCGGTATCCCGCTGTTCTTCACATAGTTTGCCTTGGCGAATGGAGTCACACAGGGGAGAAACTGCTAAAAGTCATTCATCAATAATTGAATCATGGCTTACTCCACTAAAACTGGAAATGGGAACCATCGTGACAGACAACAGGAAGAACATCAATGCAAAAAGGAAGCCTGAGCCATGCGCCATGCATGGCACACGTGTTCAATATGGTTGTCTATCGGTTCTTGAGGTGTTCCCCCCATCTGCAAGACATCCTAACAATGGGAAGAAAACTTTGCATGCACTTCAGGCGCTCATACACTGCAAAGCACATCCTGATTGAGCTGCAGTGTCAGAAGAGTATCCCCCAACATAGTCTGATTTGCAACGTTTCCACACGTTGGAATTCCACCCTCCATATTTTGGACCGACTATACGAACAGAGAAAACCATCACCGATTTCTTGATGTTCCAAGTGGATAGGGGGACTGCCCTGTGTAACTTCAATGTCAACCAGTGGCAGCTCATACGTGACACCTGGCATTTGCTCAGGCCCTTTGGGGAAGCCACATCTAGTTCGTCACCAGGATTACGGAATGAACGACATAATTCCACTTCTTCATCTACTACAACACATGTTGGCAACTATGGCTGGTCAGGGCACTGGAGACGTGGCACCTACGTCTCACAGCTACATGAGCCCTGTGGGGCGTGAACTGAAGGAGGAGGAGGGGGAGGGGCACAGTGGAGCACAGTTTAGGTTTCGCCAAATGGGCGTTTTTTCTAGTCATCTAACTGGAGAGGAGGAGCAGGAGCAGCCAGAGGAGCTAGAGGGTTATGAGGAAGGCGAGAGAGAGGAACCAGACACATCATGGCAGTATCCAGTGGAGATGGAGGCAGGGAGTCCCTCCGAGTCACTTGCCCAAATGGCATGATGCATGCTCAATTGCTTACATAGTGACCGCCAAATTGTCACCATTTGGCAGCAGGATGACTTCTGGCTCTCCACCTTATTGGACCCTCGCTATAGGCACAAGATGGGGGCCTTTTTTACACCCACTGAGAGGGAGGACGAACTGACCTACTATAGTGTCATCCTACGTAGTCAGTCGGCCGATGTCTGTCTGCGTCATCGTCCATCCTCTCGCAGATCTAACTCGGGGGGTCCTCTGCGCTCACCTTCCACTGCCATGGCTGCTGGGGAGGGGTGGGGTGGCAGAATTGTGAAGCAACTCATCCGCAGCAGGTAGACTTGGAGCAGGACCTGAACCAGCAGATGGTGGCATACCTTGACATGACCATGCCAACACACCTTGAAGATCCACTGGACTTCTGGGCAGCCAAACTTGATTTGTGGCCTCAACTAGCAGAGTTTGCCCTGGAAAAGCTATCCTGCCCGTCCAGTAGTGTGCCATCAGAGCGAGTGTTTAGTACGGCGGGGGCCATAGTAACCCCAAAGACAACTCGTCTGTCCACGAAAAATGTGGAGAGATTGACCATTCTGAAGATGAACCAGGCATGGATAGGCCAGGATTTCCACCCACCAATGCCTGATGAATCAGAGTAGATTGACCATGGTACCACACCAACACTTCACAAATATGAATAGTGCAAAACAGATTTAAGGTGCTGCTCCCCAGTTACAGACATTCCTCGGCATCAGACCACAAGTAAGTATTAAGGATATGCTTTAGCTAAAACTTAGCTTTTCTTAGGATAAAATATATGGACCCTAATTTTTTTTTTTATATCTAAGAAAAGGAAAGGAGTACAAAAAACACTATGCACCACTTACACCACCAAGTATTGATGTGATGCAACGACCATTGTAACCGGTGGGGGTAAAAATGTCCCCTGTAAGGCCCTAATCTTGCATTATTAATTCCCTTCTTGGCGAGTGTTACTCGCCCTAAAAAGGGCGGCCCCACACAGGAACCTCTCCCTTTTTCCACTTACAAACAATGCCATTTCCCAGGGTTTTTAGGTGGAAAGAGGGAGAGTTTCCGTACATAAATGTTATCGTACGTATATTATTAAAACTTAAGTTTTAAGTAATGCAGATCCTCAATACTTACTTGTGCACACTTTTACACTTTTACAAAAGAGACCGCTTTCTTCTGCCTACCTGTCTCAGCTACTATTCTGATCCTGCCACCCGCCTGATGCCACACATCTAATGCCAAGCTCTCCTTTTTTCACCAACCTTCGTCACGGGGTACTGGTATTGCCACCCACCTCCCCATTATGTCACCAGGTCACTTTCCGGACTCCTGATGCTGCTGCGGCCACCTCCAGGCTGTCTCATACTGCCACCCTATGTTCTTGTCATGCTGCTGCCAGCTCAAGGCTATGTCATTCAGCCACCATATGTTCTTCTCTTGCTGCCGCCAACTCCAGGCTGGGTCACTCAGACACTATATGGTCTCCTCATGCTGCCGCCACCTCCAGGCTGTCTCAGCCACTATATGTTCTCCTCATGCTGCCACCAAATACAGGCTGTGTCATTAAGCCACTATAAGGTCTCCTCTTGCTGCCACCAACTCCAGGCTGTGTCATTCAGGCACTATATGGTCTCCTAATGCTGCTGCCAACTCAAGGCTGTGGCATTATGACACTATATGGTCTCCTCATGATTTTACCACCTCCAGGTGGTGTCATTCAGCCACTATATGGTCTCCTCATGCTTCCGACACCTCCAGGCTGTGTCATTCAGTCACTATATGGTCTACTCTTGCTGCCACTACCTCCAGGCTGTCTCATTCAGCCACTATATGTTCTCCTCATGCTGCCGCCAACTACAGGCTGTGTCATTCAGCCACTATATGGTCTCCTCTTGTGGCTGCCAACTCCAGGCTGTGTCATTCAGCCACTATATGGTCTCCTCTTGCTGCTGCCAACTCCAGGTTGTGCCATTCAGCCACTATAATGTCTCCTCATGATTTTGCCACCTCCAGGCAGTGTCATTCAGCCACTGTATGGTCTACTCATGCTTCCGCCACCTCCAGGCTGTGTCACTCAGCCACTATATGGTCTCATCATGCTTCCGCCACCTCCAGGCTGAGTCACTGTACCGCCATGTGGTCTCCTCATGCTTCTGACACATTAAATAAAACTTTTAAAGTTCATCTATTTGAAATCTTCAATTTAAATGTTAAAAAATATCTTAAATCTTTTCAATTGTGAGGCCCTATGGTCTCCTCATGCTGCCGCTACCTCCACGCTGTGTCATTCAGCCATTATATGTCTCTTCATACTGATGCCACCTTCAGGCTGTGCCATTCAGACACTATATGGTCTCCTCATACTGATGCCACCTTCAGGCACTGTCATTGTGCTGCCCTGTGACAGTGATTCTAATAATGACGCCTCTAATCTTCATGTCATACTGAATAACAGTATTATTTCACTAACCCAGCACACACCCTATGCGTGTTACAGCAAGGCAAAGTGTTCTCCACCTCTATTGAGGCTCTCTGTAGGCCAGAAAGAGACGTTTTTAATAGAGATTCACTGCAAATAAATTCGGATCAAACCAATTTTTTCCCGAAAATTCGACTAATCGGACGAATCGAATTTTTCAAAAATTCTCTATTCACAGCAACAAAAAGAAATGTTTCTTCTATAAAGACAGTTTCTTGTACTTGTCTTAACCACTTAAGGACCTAAGGCGTATGAATACGTCTTGACGTCCTGGTACTTAAGGACCAGGGCATATCCATACGCCCGTGGGAATTTCGGTCCCCACCGCGCGCCGGGTGGGGACCGGACCGGGGTGACTGCTGATATCAATCAGCAGGCACCCTGCGCAAATGCCCAGGGGGCTCATCAGTCCCCCCCCATGTCGGCGATTGTCGCAAATCACAAGTGAATTCACGCCCATTCAGGATCATACGGGTCTATGGTGACCCGGTGAACCGGAATATAAGGGGGATCGCGGTTGTCTAAGACATCTACGATCCCCCTGAAGGCATAGGAGTGAGGTGACACCCCTCCTATCCCTGCTATTGGTCTGCTATTAATCGTCAGAAGCGACGACCAATAGCAGATCGGGGGCAGGGAGGTTAACTTTCGTTTTCCCCATCTTGCCCACCCACAATAGGCCGGGCAGAACGTAGAAACGAAGGGGACCGAACGCTGACGTCCACTTACCCATCCGGAGGCAGTGGGTGACGGTGATCGGCGGGCGGCATGACGTGCGTCAGAAGAGGACGGCTCCCGGGATCCTACGGAAGCCGGTAAGTTGATATGGAGGGCTACAGTCTGAGACTGTGGTCTCTAAACTCTAGCCCTCCAGATGTTGCAAAACTACAACTCCCAGCATGCCCAGACAGCTGTTTGGGCATGCTGGAATGACCACTATACAGTGGTCTCTTAACTATATCCCTCCAGATCTTGCAAAACTACAGCTTCTAGCATGCCCACATAACTGTTGTCTGGGCATGCTGGGATTTGTAGTTTTGTAACATCTGGAGGTCCACAGTTTGGCGATCACTGTGCAGCAAAACTGCAAATCCCAGCATGCCCAGACAGCAAACAGCTGTCTCAGCATGCTGGGAGTTGTAGTTGCGTACCTCCAGATGTTGCAGAACTACATCTACCAGCATGCCCTTCAGTGATTAGTACATGCTGGGAGTTGTAGTTTTGCAACAGCTGGAGGCACACTGGTTGGAAAATACTGAGTTAGGTAACAGAACCTAACTGAAGGTTTTCCAACCAGTGTGCCTCCAACTGTTGCAAAAGTACAACTCCCAGCATGCACGGTCTGTCAGTAATACTGGGAGTTGTAGTTTTGAAACAGCTGGAGGTTTGCCCCCCCATGTGAACATACAGGGTACATTCACACAGGCAGGTTTACAGTAAGTTTCCTGCTTCAAGTTTGGGCTGCGGCAAATTTTTCATCGCAGCGCAAATTCCTGGCGGGAAACTCACCATAACAAGTTAGTGCGAATGTATTCTAAAAACACTACACTAAACTAAACTAACACATAATAAAGGGTAAAACACTACATATACACCCCCTTTCACTGTTCCCCCCCCCCCCCCCAATAGAAATAAAAAATGTCTTGTACGGCAGTGTTTCCATAACGGAGCCTCCAGCTGTTGCAAGACAACAACTCCCAGCATTTTTCGGACGGTCACTGACTGTCCAGGCATGCTGGGAGTTTAGCAACAGCTGGAGGCACCCTGTTTGGCAATCACTGGCATAGAATGCCCTTATGTCCACCCCTATGGAATCCCTAATTTAGTCCTCAAATGGGCATGGTGCTCTCTCACTTCGGAGCCCTGTCGTATTTCAAGGAAACAGTTTAGGGACACGTATGGGGTATTCCCGTACTCGGGAGAAATTGCACTACAAATTTTGGTGAGCTTTTTCTCCTTTTACCCCTTATGAAAAGGAAAAGTTGGAGGCTACACCAGCCTGTTAGTGTAAAAAAATAAAAAAATTTACACTAACATACTGGTGTTGCCCCATACTTTTTATTTTCACAAGCGGTAAAAGGAAAAAAAGACCCCCAAAATTTGTAACGCAATTTCTCCTGAGTACGGAAATACGCCATGTGTGGGCGTAAAATGCTCTGCGGACGCACAACAAGGCTCAGGAGTGAGAGCGCACCATGTACATTTGAGGCTAAATTGGTGATTTGTTCAGGGGTGGCTGATTCTACAGCGGTTCTGAAATAAACGCAAAAAAATAAATACCCACATGTGACCCTATTTTGGAAACTACACCCCTCATGGAAAGTGACAAGGGGTATAGTGATCCTTAACACCCCACAGGTGTTTGACGAATTTTCATTAAAGTTGGATGGGAAAAGGAAAAAAAAAATTTTCACAAAAATGCTGGTGTTACCCTAAATTTTTCATTTTCACAAGGGAAAATTGGAAAAAATCCCCCCAAAATTTGTAACCCCATCTCTTCTGAGTAAGAACATACCCCATATGTGGATGTAAAGTGCTCTGCTGGCGAACTACAGTGCTCAGAAGAGAAGGAGCGCCATTGGGATTTTGAAGAGAAAATTTGTCCGGAATTGAAGGCCACGTGTGTTTACAAAGCCCCCATAGTGCCAGAACAATGACCCCCCCCCAAATGTGACCCCATTTTGGAAACTACACCCCTCATGTAATGTAATAAGGGGTACAGTGAGCATTTACGCCCCACAGGTGTCTGACAGATTTTTGGAACAGTGGTCCGTGAAAATGAAAAATTAAATTTTTCATTTGCACAGCCCACTGTTCCAAAGATCTGTCAAACGCCAGTGGGGTCTAAATACTCACTGCACCCCTTATTATTATTTTCTGTGAGGGGTGTAGTTTCCAAAATGTGGTCACATGTGGGGGGGTCCACTGTTCTGGCACCATGGGGGGATTTGTAAACACACATGGCCCCTGACTATCATTCCAAACAAATTCTCTTTCCAAAAGCTCAATGGCGCTCCTCCTCTTCTGAGCATTGTAGTGCACCAGCAGAGCACTTGACGTCCACACATGGGGTATTTCCATACTCAGAAGAAATGGGGTTACAAATTTTGGGGGTAATTTTCTCTTATTACCCCTTGTAATAATGTAAAATTTAGGGAAATACCAGCATTTTAGTAAAAAAAAAATTTTTTTTCATTTACACATCCAACTTTAACAAAAAGTTGCCAAACACCTGTGGATAGTTAAGGCTCACTGTACCCCTTGTTACATTCCTTAAGGGGTGTAGTTTCCAAAATAGTATGCCATGTGGGTATTTTTTGCTGTTCTAGCACCACAGGGGCTTCCTAAATGCGACATGCCCCCGAAAAACCATTTCAGCAAAATTTGCTTTCAAAAAGCCAAATGTGACTCCTCTTTTGAGCATTGTAGTTCGCCAGCAGAGCATTTTACATCCTAGCATTGGGGTATTTCCATACTCAGAAGAGATGGGTTTACAAATTTTGGGGGGCATTTTCTCCCATTACTCTTTGCAAAAATGGTAAATTTGGGGAAAAAACTGCACTTTACTGTAGGGGAAAACATTTTTTTCCATTTACACATCCGATTTTTACGAAAAGTTGTCAAACACCTGTGGGGTGTTAAGGCTAACTGGACCCCTTGTTACATGCCTTGAGGGGTGTAGTTTCCAAAATGGTATGCCATGTGGGTATTTTCTGCTGTTCTGGCACCATAGGGGCTTTCTAAATGTGACATGCCCCCCAAAAACCATTTCAGCAAAATTCACTCTCCAAAATCCCATTGTTGCTCGTTCCCTTCTGAGCCCTCTACTGCGCCCGCCGAACACTTGACATACACATATGAGGTATTTCCTTACTCAAGAGAAATTGGGTTACAAATTTTGGGGGGGCTTTTTCTCCTATTACCACTTGTAAAAATTCAAAAACTGAGTCTACAAGAACATGCAAGTGTAAAAAATGAAGATTTTGAATTATCTCCTTCACTTTGCTGCTATTCCTGTGAAACACCTAAAGGGTTATCACACTTACTGAATGTCATTTTGGATACTTTGAGGGGTGCAGATTTTATAATTGGGTCATTTGTGGGGTATTTCTGATAAGAAGGCCCTTCAAATCTACTTCAAAACTTAACTGGTCCCTGAAAACTTCCAATTTTGAAAATTTTGTGAAAAATTGGAAAATTGCTGCTGAACTTTGAAGCCCTCCGATGTCTTCCAAAAGTAAAAACATGTAAAGTTTATTATGCAAACATAAAGTAGACATGTTGTGTATGTGAATCAATGTATAATTTATTTGGAATATCCAATTTCCTTATAAGCAGAGAGCTTCAAAGTTTAAAAAAAAATTCAAAATTTTCAATTTTTTCATCAACTTTTGGAATTTTTCACCAAGAAATGAAACAAGTATCGACAAAATATTACCACTAACATAAAGTAGAATATGTCACGAAAAAACGCTCTCGGAATCAGAATGAAAGATAAAAGCATCCCAGAGTTATTAATACCGTATTTATCGGCGTATAACACGCACTTTTTAGGCTAAAATTTTTAGCCTAAAGTCTATGTGCGTGTTATACGCCGATACACCCCCAGGAAAGGCAGGGGGAGAGAGGCCTTTGCTGCCCGCTTCTCTCCCCCTGCCTTTCCTGGGGTCTAGAGCCCTGCTGCCGGCCCTTCTCTCCCACTGGCTTTCGCCGCCGCTGCCCGTTCTGTTCTCCTGACTATCGGTGCCGGCGCCCCATTGTCGGCGCCGATAGCCAGGGGGAGAGAAGCGCCCCGTTGCCTCCCCCCATCCCCGGTAGCATAATTACCTGTTGCCGGGGTCGGCTCCGCGCTGCTGCAGGCCTCCGGCGTGTGTCCCCTGCATCGTTGCTATGCGATGCACGGCGCGGCGCAAGACGTCAGTGCGCCATGCCGTGCATAGCAACGACGCAGGGGACGCGGGTAAAAAACTTTTTTAGTCATGACTAAGAGCGCATTCAGCGCTTGAAACGCGTTACTTGTATCCTCCTTGTCTCATGGATTAAAATCTTTTTATCTGCACGAGCTGGATCCATCTCTCTTTGTTGCTCTATTTATTTTTATATCACCCTTGGGTTCATGTGGCACTTGATAAATGATAACATTTAAAGGGGTAGTTAGTTATATAAAAAAAAAACTGATGCAAGAAAGATATACCGATTTGTAAATTACTTCTATTTAAAAATCTTAATCCTTCCAGTACTTATCAGCTGCTGTATGCTCCAGAGGAAGTTATGTAGTTCTTTCCAGTCTGACCACAGTGCTCTCTGCTGACACGTCTGTTCGTGTCAAGAACTGTTCAGAGCAGGAGAGGTTTGCTATGGGGATTTGCTCCTACTCTGCACAGTTCCTGACATGGACAGAGGTGGCAGCAGAGAGCACTGTGGTCAGACTGGAAAGAACTAAACAACTTCCTCTGGAGCATACAGCAGCTGATAGTACTGGGAGGATTACGATTGTTAAATATTAGTCACTTACAAATCTGTGTAACTTTCTGGCACCAGCTGATTTGAGAATATCTGTTTTCGATCTGCGTACCCCTTTAACTCCTTAAGGACCAAACCCATTTTGATCTTAAAGGGGTACTCCGATGGAAAAAAATGTTTTTATATTAAATGGTGCCAGAAAGTTAAAAAGATTTGTAAATTACTTCTATTAAAAAATATTAATCCTTCCAGTTCTTATCTGCTGCTGTATACTACAGAGGAAGTTCTTTTTGGATTTCCTTTCTGTCTGACCACAGTTCTCTCTGAGGACACCTCTGTCCATTTTAGGATCTGTCCAGAGTAGGAGCAAATCCTCATACCAAACCTATCCTGTTCTGGACAGTTCCTGACATGGACAGAGGTGTCAGCAAAGAGCACTGTGGTCAGAAAGGAAGGAAATTAAAAAAGTAAAGAACTTCCTCTGTCGTATACAGCAGCTGATAACTACTGGAAGGATTAAGATTTTTAAATAGAAGTAATTTACAAATCTGTTTAACTTTCTGGCATCAGTTTATTTAAAAAAAAAAATTCTAGCAGACTATCCCTTTAACCCCTTAAGGAATCAGCATTTTTCTGTATTTGCACTTTCGTTTTTTCCTCCTTAACTTTAAAAAAATCATAACCCTTTCAATTTTACACCTACAGACTCAAATGATAGTATGTTTTTGCGTCACCAATTCTATTTTGTAATAACATCAGTCATTTTACCCAAAAATCTATGGCGAAACCGAAAAAAATATATTTTTGATACAAAATTTAATTGAAACACCATTTTGTAAGTTTTGGGGGCTACCGCATTTTTTGGTAACAATTACACTTTATCTTTATTCTGTAGGTCCAAACAACGTAAATGATATTACATATATATAGGTTTTATTTTGTTTTACTTTTGGATGAAATCATAACTACATGCACGAAAATGTATACGTTTAAAAATGTCCTATTCTGACCCCTATAACTTTTTTATTTTTCCGCATACAGGGTTATATAAGGGCTAATTGTTTGCGATGTGATCTGAAGTTTTTATCAGTGCCATTTTTGTTTTGATCTGACTTTTTGAATTAAAATTTTTTTTATTGTATAAAAAGTGACCAAAAATACGCTATTTTGAACTTTGGAATTTTTTTTTTACGTGTATGCCATTGACCATACGGTTTAATAACAATATGTTTTTATAGTTCGGACATACCACATATGTTTACATTTACTTTTATTTTCATAGTTTTTTTTTTTATTGGAAAAGGGGGGTGATTCAAACTTTCATTAGGGAAGGGGTTATATCATATTTATTAACAGTTCTTTTACACTTTTTTTTTTTTTTTTGCAATGTTATAGCCCCGATAGGGTACTATTACATGCAGGGCCGGCCTTAGGTGTTCAGGCGCCCTGTGCAAGCTAACCTTGTGGCACCCCCCCCCCCCCCCCATAAACGTACGCAAAGAGGAAAAAATATTTGTGACAAATATTTTTATATCTAATAAGTTCCCTGCCCCCTTAATCAGTCCCATGTACCCCTTCACCAGTCCCCTGCTCCCCTTAATCAGATGCAGTATAGTTCCCCCACATTAGGTGAAGTATAGCTCTCCACATTAGGTGCAGTATAGTTCCCCCACATTAGGTGCAGTATATTCCCCCACATTAGGTGCAGTATAGCCCCACATTAGGTGCAGTATAGTTCCCTCACATTAGGTGCAGTATAGTTCCCCACATTAGGTGCAGTATATTCCCCCACATTAGGTGCAGTATAGCTCCCCCCCATTAGGTGCAGTATAGTTCCCACCACATTAGGTGCCATATAGTTCCCCACATTAGGTCCAGTATAGTTCTCCACATTAGGTGCAGTATAGTTCCCCCACATTAGGTGCAGTATAGTTCCCCACATTAGGTGCAGTATAGTTCTCCACATTAGGTGCAGTATAGTTCCCCATATTAGGTGCAGTATAGTCCCCCACATTAGGTAGTAGCAATCCCCACATTAGGTAGAAGCAGGTTCCCCACATTAGGTAGAAGCAGGTTCCCCACATTAGGTAGAAGCAGGTTCCCCACATTAAGTTGTAGCAGGTTCCCCACATTAGGAAGTAGCAGGTCCCCCCCCCCCCCCCCACGGACTCACACACACACAGACAGACACCCACACATGCATGTACACACACAGACAGACACCCACATATGCATGCACACACACCCACACACAGACACCCATCCACACACGCACACAGACAGACACCCACACATACACACACACAGACACCCACAAACACAAACAGACACCCACACATGCACACACACATGCACACACACATAGACACACTCACCAGTCCTCCGCTGCACTTCTCTCCGGCGTCAGCCTGACGAGTGACGTCACTGACGTCCTCCTGTGTTGGTCTGCGGAGGTACGTCACATGTGCACCGTCCCTCTTCAGACTCGGGCTGGCCAGCCAACCAGAGACGCACAGGAGGGCAGGGTAAGTGAAAACTCCCTGTGTAATGAAGAAAACTGTGCCCTGAAGCGGAATGTGATCCTCTGCATAGGGACACAGTTGAGGGAGGGTAGTGGGAATGGAATGAGAGGGAGCGGCCTGCAAAGCAGAAAACTGTGTCCCTGTGCGGAGGGTCACATTCCTCTACAGGGCACAACTTTCTTCATTACACCGGCATTTAGCACTGCTAGCCAGAAGCAGCGCTAAATGTCTGAAGAAGTTACCTGCCCGGTTCCCGAACTGCACGTCGGGCAATACAAATTACATATACCTGGTGCGAGCTGTGTCGGCCGCCCGGCGCCCCTGTTGCTATGGTGCCCTGTGCGGTCGCACAGCGCGCACACCCCTAAGGCCGGCCCTGATTACATGCAGTACATTGATTGCAGGCACTGATCAATGCAATGCCATAGCATAGCATTGATCAGTGTTTTCTCTGATCCACTGCTCCTGCCTAGATCTCAGGCACGGAGCAGTGAATCGATGATCGGTGGTCCTGATCAGCCTGACAGAGCTGCTGGAAATGCTTTTTTTCAACTTTAGACGCGACGGTCAGCTTTGATTGCAGCGTCTGAACGGTTAATAGGGCATCACTGCGATCGTTGATATCCGGTATTAGCCATAGGTCCAGGCTATGGTTAGCCACCCCGTGACCCCGCGTTATATCACGGGAGCCAGCGCAGGACGTAAATATACATTCTGCATCAATAAAGGGTTAAGAACCAGGCCAATTTTATTTTTCATTTTCGTTTTTTCCTCCTCGCCTTTCAAAGTCCATAACTCTTATATTTCCATCAACAGACCCACATGAGGACTTGTTTTTTGCATGACCAATTTTACTTTGTAATGATACCTCTCATTTTACCATAAAATGTACGGCGAACCCCAAAAAAACATTTTTGTGAGGAAATTTAAAGGACAACAACAATTTTGCTATTTTTTTAGGGTTTTGTTCTCACACTGAACACCTTACGGTAAAAATTACATGTTTTCTTTATTATGTGAGTCAATACAATCAAAATGATTCCCATGATTACTTTTCTATTATTGTACCGTTTAAAAAAAAATCTCAAACTTTAACCAAATTAGTACGTTTAAAATCCCTCTATTTTGATGACCCATTTTTCCGTATAAGAGAGGGTATGAGGCCTCATTTTTTACATCATGATCTTTACTTTTTATTTATACCACATTTGCATATATAAAAATTTTAATATATTTTTTATAGAAAAAATTTGGAATATGATGTGATGCAGCAATTTTGGCCTTTTTTTAATGTTTACACTGTTCACCGTACGGAATCATTACCATTATATTTTGATAGTTCGGACATTTATGCATGTGGCAATACCAAATATGTTTATACATTTTTTACACTTTTTGGGGGTAAAATGGGAAAAAGGGATGATTTCCATTTTTATTGGGGAGGGATTTTTACATTTTTTTCATAAACTTTTTGTAACCATTTTTAACTTTTTTTTTAAGCATTTTTTATGTCCCATAGGGGACTATTTATAGCAATCATTAGATTGCTAATACTGTTAAGTGCTATGCATAGGGCATAGCACTGATCAGTGTTTTTGATCTTCTGCTCTGGTCTAGTCGATCTCAGAAGAGAGAAGAAAACCCCAGGAGATGGACAGAGGCAGGTGAGGGGACCTCCGTCCACCATTTTAGGTGATCTGATCCCTGCAACATTTTTTACGCTTTTTGGGGGTAAAATGGGAAAAAGGGATGATTTCTATTTTTATTTGGGAGGGATTTGTCTAATGGTTTTATAAACTTTTTGTTACCATTTTTAACCTTTTTTTAAAACATTTTTTATGTCCCATAGGGGACTATTTATAGCAATCATTAGATTGCTAATACTGTTCAGTGCTATGCATAGGGCATAGCACTGATCAGTGTTTTCGGTGATCTTCTGCTCTGGTCTGCTCGATCTCAGAAGAGAGCAGAAAACCCCAGGAGATGGACGGAGGCATCTCCTACCATTTTAGGTGATCTGATCCCCGCGGCAGCGCCGCAGGAGAGCCGATCATCCATTTAAACATGCGCATTGCCGCAGATGCCGCGATCTGTATTGATCACGGCATCTGAGGGGTTAATGGCAGACATCAGCACGATTGCTGATGTCCGCCATTACCGGCAGGTCCCCGGTTGCTGATAGGAGCTGGGTCCTGCAGTGCATGACACGAGCATCGCTACGATGCTCACGGTCATGTACAGGATGTAAATGTATGTCCTGGTGCGCGAAGTATCTCCGCACCATGACATTCATTTATGTCCGTGGTCGTTATGGGATTAAAATTCATAACACAAATGCATGTGTGGTGTCACCTGTTGCTAGTTTGAATACTGGTGGCTGTAGTCACTAGAGGTTTTCTGCTCTGTCTGAAGTCTGTCTCTAAAGGGTGAAGTCTCTGGGGTAGATTTATCAAAACCTGTGCAGAGGAAAAGTTGACCAATTGCCCATAGCAACCAATCAGTTCACTTCTTTCATGAAAGGGATGGGAAGAGGAATCCCGGGCCTGGTGGTGGAGAATGGGTGGAGCAGCAGCAAATTCCCGGCAGTGGTTAGTGCCTGGGTAGAAAATCTGCTGATGGGTGCTGACTGCTGTCATTACAATATTAATACTGGTCTACACTAGTGTTGCTCGCAAATATCGCATATTCGCGAATTCGCGAATATAGCACTATATATTCGCAATTACGAATATTCATTATTTTTTTTTTACTACTGTGTGAGACTGGCGTACGAATTTTCCCATATGTGAAAATTTGCATATGCTAATTTTCACATATGCAAATTTTTGTTTATGCTGCTTTTTGCATACGCAAATTTTCATATATGCGAAAATATAACGCGAATATTACGAATATGCGAATTTATCGAATATATGACGAATATTCGTCCATATATTCACAAAATATTGCGAATTCGAATATGGCCTATGCAACTCAACACTAGTCTACACATTAATTGGGTTGTCCAGAATAAAGAAAAACAGTCAACTGTTTTCCCAAAAATAGTGCCACTCTTGTTTATGTGCTATGTTTGGTATTACAGATCACTCCCATTCACCTCAACAAAGATAAGCTGCAATACCAGACACAATTTATGAACAAGAATGGTGCAGTTTATAGAAAAATAGTCAATTTTTCCTAATTGAAAAGTTAAAAAAATACAATAGTTATCTTATAGCGATAGTTTACTATTGTTACATCGGTTCAAGCTGTGGTAGCAAGAATGTACTTTATGCCATGGGTTAATACATACAATAGATTTACACCCCAAAAATGATTTCAATAAATAATTCTGGCTGATAAAAAAAATTTCCAGAACAAATAAAGTGAAGCAACAGATGCTGAATCAACACAGAAACAATATTGGAAAATATATATATTATTTTAAAATACTCCAAGTTACAACATAAAATACGAGCGGCTGAGATGATGACGATAATAAATAACAACAAGTATTGTGAATCCCAGCACCCCACTGTATGCAAATCTATTATAATACCGGTGACTGGTGGGAGAAGTCTCTGCTGACTCGTAATGATAGGAATGAGTAATTGCACGCAGTCAATAATAAAAGTGGATTAGCATAGCATCTCCATATTCATGCATGCTTGTCATAGCATCTGCAAGTGCTGTAAATTAACATGAAAGGTATGTATTATGCTAGTCACGGAGCATTAAGTCTGGCGCTGTCTGACGAAGAAATACAGCAAAACTTATATGTCTTTTATTTTGCTTTATGTGACAGGGCATCAAGCAGACAACACTGTACGATTGTTCAAAGAAAACCTGCTTCTCTACTAAACAAATGATAAACAAAACGAAACAAATGATGACAAAATAGCAATCTCTGTCACCAGAATTACTTTGCAAGTGCTTGCTGTGATTTAAAGGGATGTTACACTTAAACAGGCCAATCAATAGTACAAAAGAATTTGACTTATTAAAAAAAAACAAAAAAAAACACTTTCTGTTCTCTTTACCCTTGTGCCCCATCTTCTGCCTTGATCATTCACTCTTTATTATCCATTTTCAGCTTACTGAGGGATCAGGTAACATTCCGCCAATAGAAGTCTACAGTGTGGGGACAGGTAGGAGGAGAAGGTATAAGTGAATAAGATAAAGACACATACAGAGATGAAGCAGCCTATAGTTAGTGATTTTCTGCATACTCTAGTGCTGGATGAACACTCATAAACATCATAGTGCAGTTACAGTCTCCTTCACACAATTTTTTTTGTGGAATTTTTGCAGGCCACGCTAGGTTGTACAGTTGCAGAGCCAGCCATACATCGCATAGTGAAGTTCCATGCACCAGTCTCATTCATCAGTAAAGAATCTGCAACTGTAGCACCCTGCATGTCCTGGGTCGCCATGTGCTTTTATAGAGGGTGTGGAGATGCAGAACATTTTAATGAAAACTGTTTCTGGCCTTAAAAATGCAGTACAAGTAAAGTAAAAAAAAAAAAAAAAAAAAACACTGCAAAAAGTTTTGTAGGTAGAGCATTTTACATTTCCCTAGTGATTATTAGTTAGTATTTGCACATCGAAATTGTGAGCTAAAACCACTGGTAAAAATGACTGGAAAAATACCACAAAAAAAGTGGTCTTCCTAAAAAAATATGCTATGCGGGACATCAATTTCTGATAAGGTAGGTATGTCCATATGAAAATAGTCCCCTCATTATGTAGCTAGTCCTTGCAGGTAGGGCCCCCGCAGTAAGCAGGTAATTTCTACAGTAGGATGATATTTCCCCCAATAAACAGTAGTCCACTCCAATAGACAGGTAGCCCCCCCAAGAATGCAGCAGTACATGTCTTCCTACCATTAAAGGGGTACTTCAGGGAAGTATGTGTATATATACACACTACCTGGATATGTTCCCTGTAAACGATTCTGCCTGATATGAATGCCTGTTGTGTTCTCTGGCTGCTTGATATTCTCTGTCATCCTTCTTTCTCTCCCCTTGCTTACATCTCCCAGCAATCATTGCAGCTCTGCTGGCTCACTCTCTGAGGGCAGCCCCCACCCTCCTGCTCTGATCAGCAGATAGAGGTTTAGTGTGACCACATACACCTCCCAGTTCTCAGCACTGAAGAAGGAAGGGCCATAGGTTTAGTTCCCCGCAGTACCCCTTTTAACAGTAAGCCCCTGATGTCATGTATCTTGTCACCACTGGGCATCACTGTGCTTTAAAATCGGGCTAACAATAATGTTTTTCGGTGAGTATCCTTATCTGACAGGTTGGATTTTCATGTAATAAAAAAATGAAAGAAAAAATGTAAGAAAAAAAAATGGAATTGTTCAGATAATATAAAAATAAAGTAACTTAAAATGAAGTAAATAATTTCAATGCAGTTCTCATAGCAAAAAGTTATATTTTTTTAAATTCATCTACAGATGGCATTGCACTAAGACAACACACCGCCATCTGGCTGCATAATATTGACATATTGTTAATATAGATAATGCAACAAGCATCACAACCCCAGTTTTCTCAGCCAGCTTCCTAGTGCAATGGTTCAGACTAGTATCAATGATTCAATAATAAAACAATAACAGGAAAAGGTCAGGTATTTATGAGATCCTACAACAACTAGGAAAGCAAAACCTTGGTTAGAACATAGACTCGAAAATTTTCACTATACACCCGTATGGTTTCCCAGACCAAACTGAATATACTCCTCACTACATGTCTCACGAACATGTCAAAAGTTTTGATCAATAGAGGTCTGAGTCAGATCCCCAAGTGATCTCTCGATATAGCCGGGAGAAGCACATGACTGAGCACTTCTCTCTTTGGCTCCCTGCAATTTCCATCTTGCTGCAAGGAGATAAGCTCAATTATACACTCACTGCCCACTTTATTAGGTACACCTTGCTAGTACCAGGTTGGACCCCCTTTGCCTTCAGAACTGTCTTTATTGCTGCATGCTTTCTACAAGGTGCTGGAAATATTCCTCAGAAGTTTTGGTCCATGTGGACATGATGACATCACAGAGTTCCTTCATATGAACAAGATGACATCACAGAGTTCCTTCATATGTACACGATGACATCACAGATTTCCTTCATATGGACATGATGACATCACGCAGTTCCTTCATATGGACATGATGACATCACACCTTTCCTCTATATGGACATGATGACATCACACCGTTCTTCTATATGGACATGACGACATCACACAGTTCCTCTATATGGACATGATGACATCACACCATTCTTCTATATGGACATGATGACATCACACAGTTCCTCCATATGGACATGATGACATCACACCCTTCTTCTATATGGACATGATGACATCACACAATTCCTCCATATGGACATGATGACATCACACAGTTGCTGCAGATTTGTCGGATCCATGATGAGAATCTCCGGTTCCACCACATCCCAGCAGTGATCTATTGGATGAGATCTGGTGACTGTGGAGGCCATTGGAGTCCAGTGACCTCACTGTCCTGTATGAGATGATGTCATGTGATGGGGCATTATCTTTCTGGAAGTATCATCAGAAGATGGGTCCACTGTTGTCATAAAGGGATGGACATGGTCAGCAACAATACCTAGGTAGGCTGTTGCATTTATACAATGCTAAATTGGTACTAAGTAGCCAAAATAAGACATCCCCCACATCTTTAAACCACCACAAGCAGCCTGAACCACTAATACAAGGCAGGATGGATCCATGCTTTCATGTTATTTACACCATAATCTGATCCTGCCATCTAAATGTTGCAGCTTGAATAGAGACTCATCAGACCAGATAACATGCTTCCAGTCTTCCATTGTCCAGTTCTTGTGTCTATGTGAACTGTAACAAGGGAGAAATGCCAGCGAGGTAAAGCGGATCCCAGATTTATTAAATGGATAAAAACAGGAACGGTAAATACAGGGTTACGCGTTTCAGGCGTGTAACAGGACGCCCTTAGTCATACAAAGTAAGATAAAAAATGCCCAACTTATATAGGGGAGGTGATGTGGGGAAGGGAGGAGTTCCCAATCCCACAAGACCTTAACCCTTGCATAGATACAAGTGGGAAGAAGATTTACTAAATGTAAGTAAAAACCTTTTCTATCATGATCACAAGCACAAAGATGTAATGGTTCCTCCATATATAACATTATAAACAATTAGTATGAATACAATTATGAATTAAATGAATAAAAAATATGTAGGATATCCATACTGAAAAACATATAAATATAAACAAAAATAATAATAAATATAAAATGATGATATGGGGGATGAACAAGAACAGCACAGCCTGATGAGAAATAGTAAGTTTATTCAAATAGAAATGGAACCGTATGGCACACGGAAAAAACAAGAGACATATTAATAGTGTAAAAGGATATCTTGTCTCTTGTTCAGACCTTTAGGCCAACGGGAATCTAAAGTCATGATCCAGAAAACCTCCCGTGACAGGAGTTTTTTTCTGTGATCACCTCCCCGTAAGGGAGCAGTGACACGCTCAATGCCCTGAACATGCAGGGTGGAAGTTCCACCCGCATGTTTAAGGGCACAATGTGAGGAAACAGTAGAAATATGACGTGAATTAAAATGTGCAACATCTGATAAATGCTTCCTGATTCTCACTTTGAGGGGTGTTGATGTACATCCCACATACTGGGTTTTACACGTCCTACAAGAAATTAAATAAATGACAAAAGTCGTATTACAGTTAATGTACTGCTTAATCTTGTATTCAGACCCAGTGGCGTAAGAAGTGAACGTGTCACCAACTCTCATCCTGGTACAACAGGTGCAGACAGAGTGTCCGCATCCGTAAGAACCAGGATGACGGAGCCAAGTAGCGGTAGCTTTGGGAGTACTCAAGAAAAGACTAGGGGACAATAATTGTCCCAAAGTGGGGGCACGTCGAGATATGCATCTATAGCCCCCTGTCATAGACGTGGCGAGTGCAGGATCAGACAAAATAATAGGCATAAACTTGTGTACGATCCCGCAAACGTCACGAAAATCATTACTATATTGAGTACAAAACATAACCGGTTTGCGGTGAGGATGGGAGGACAACTGATTTTTACGTCCTAGGTTGGATTCTCTAGGTTGAATGAGTTGAGATCTATTTTTAAGGGATACTATGTTGGAGGCCCGTTTTAAAGTCCACTCAGGATAACCTCTACTCTTCAATCTGGTCGTCATGTCACTCATTTCCCTGTCAAAGTCCTCAGTATAGGTACAATTTCTACGGGCACGTATGGCCTCTCCTATAGGTAAATTTTTGATAACATGGAACGGGTGACATGACGATGCATGAAGAGTAGAATTAACATAGGTATCCTTACGAAATGTCTTGGAAATAATTTTAGATTGTGTAGGATCACCTATTAGGGTGAGATCCAAAAAAGGCACCTCCCTATTAAACAGAGTAACAGTAAAGGATAGATTGTCTACATTAGAATTTAAATAGGAGGTAAATGATGATAAATGTTGTTCATCTGATCTCCAAATGTAAATGCAGTCGTCTATATAACGACCATAGTGGGAGATGAATTCCTTAAACGGATTATTATCCGTAAAAAGGTACTTCATCTCCCACCAACTCATGTATATATTAGCCAATGAGGGTGAGAATTTCGCCCCCATGGCCGCCCCCGTGGTCTGCAGGTAAAAAGTACGATCAAACATGAAAAAATTATGGGAAAGTAAATAATCAATCACCTGAATGATGTACTCCTGCAGACCAAGGGGGTATGACGAATATGTACTTAAAAACCACTGTAAGGCCATGAGGGCCCTGTCATGGGGGATCACGGAATATAAAGAGCAAACATCTGCCGTGATCCACCGAGAGGGCTCTATCCAAGTAACTTTCTCCAAAGTATGTAATAGATGCTTAGTATCCTGAATGAATCCAGGTATAGTCGGTATAAGAGGCTGTAGGAGACTATCCACCCAAGATGACAGGTTCTCATTCAAAGATCCAATGCCTGCGACTATTGGTCGCATAGGAGGTGGAAATACATTTTTATGTATCTTAGGCAAGGAGTGAAAAACTGCCATGACGGGGTGAGGAACAATGATGAAATCGGCCTCTTTCTGTGTGAAAAAACCCTTGTTAATGCCACTATGTACCAATTCGCACAAGATGTTGCGAAAAAGTGCGGTTTGGTTGGTGGACAAAGGCCTATATGTAGATGTGTCAGAGAGTAATGACAAATTCAACCGATGATAGAGGCCCTTGTCCAACAGTACAACCGCACCCCCTTTATCTGCCTGTCGTATAACAATATCATCCATGTCCCTAAGTTCAGACAATGCAAGGCGTTGCGAATGGTTCAAGTTATAATGTATATTAGGTTGCCTTGAAAGTTTAATCAACTCTCGTTCAACGGACTCTTGAAATAAGTCCAATGAAGGAGTACGGGACATGATGGGGTAAAAAGCAGCGTTCCGAGTCCGAAAATCAGACTCAAACGCTGTTGATGGCCCCACCTGTCTCATATTCTGTAATTCTGACAAGACACATAAATCTGGAAAATTGAAACCCAGGCTTTGTGATGCAAAGGAATAGCTATATTGAGAATCAATTGTAGTATTATCTATAACAACATTTGCAGAAAGCGAAGTATGGGTGTCAGTAGGCAAAGCATTTATAGACGAAACATCATCAGGAGGAAAAATCATAATTATGTACGGCTGGACTGTCCTGAAAATGGCGTTGTATAACAATGTCCCGGACAAACTTGTTAATGTCCAATAAAGTGGAAAACACATCAAATGTCCTAGAAGGAGAAAATGAAAGTCCACGGGATAAGACAGTGATTTGATTAAAGGACAGTACCTTAGCCGACAGATTGTAAATGAGAACAGTTTCTATTTCTTCTTGCGGTTGTTGCGGGGTCCTCGCTTTGCCTGCCCGGTGTTTGCGTCCCGCTCGGCGTTTTTTCCTTTCTGAGCTGTGGAGCGAGTGCTGATGGGTGTAACCGGAACCGAGGCTGGATGCGCAGGTGTAGGTGAAGGTCGATTAGTGGACATTGGTTCATCAACTGCAGAGTCTGAAGAGTCTGCTTCTGTAGAACTGAAGTTAACTCTTGGTCTGCTGGTAGGGCGGCGTCTCCTATTCTGCCTTTTGAGAATAGATCTTGGGGTGTTGGATTTCAGGTCAGTATTAGGCCAAGTGTATACATTATTGGTTTGAAAGTCCTGAACATCCCGCATGAATTTGGATGTTTTAATCTCTGTGATACTGGTCTCCAACTTCTTTAGATTCTCATTAATGTTCTTATCCAGCTCCATAAAAAGATCATGTGTTTTAAAGGAGCCAACTGCAGCTTGTAGAGCAGTGATGTTATTCTGAACTTCAAATAAGGCTTTTTCTTCATAGGAAATAATCAACTTAATGAAGCGATTTGAAGAATCAGTGAGAAGTTCCTCCCATTCACGTTTAAACTCATCGCAATAGATCGTGGTGGGAAACTTTTTAATTCTTAAGCCACGAGGAATCAACTCTTGATCCAGGTATTTACGTAATGTGGATAGATCCCACCAGATACGTGACTCTTGAATTAAGGCTTGTTCAAGTTCAGACATCTTAATGCGTAAATTTACCGTATCCTGTGTTTCAACTCGAGATAGATCCAATAGCTGGGACATCTTATCCGCTCTTGCCCGGCGGTCCTCCACCGACTGTGAGCAAGTACTGGAAATGATAGGAACAGCGTCCATATTGAAGAACCAGCAGATGAGGGAGGTGATGGCTGTCCAGGAGCCCGATCCAAGAACCAAGGAACACAGGTAAAGTGCGAGCTGATCAGCTACCACCGGACAATCCTCCCAAAACCAACGCACGGCAGGTGTATGGCAGCACCGAATGCAGAAACAAGGGAGAAATGCCAGCGAGGTAAAGCGGATCCCAATTTACTTACTATTTCTCGTCAGGCTGTGCTGTTCTTGTTCATCCCCCATATCATCATTTTATATTTATTATTATTTTTGTTTATATTTATATGTTTTTCAGTATGGATATCCTACATATTTTTTATTCATTTAATTCATAATTGTATTCATACTAATTGTTTATAATGTTATATATGGGGGAACCATTACATCTTTGTGCTTGTGATCATGATAGAAAAGGTTTTTACTTACATTTAGTAAATCTTCTTCCCACTTGTATCTATGCAAGGGTTAAGGTCTTGTGGGATTGGGAACTCCTCCCTTCCCCACATCACCTCCCCTATATAAGTTGGGCATTTTTTATCTTACTTTGTATGACTAAGGGCGTCCTGTTACACGCCTGAAACGCGTAACCCTGTATTTACCGTTCCTGTTTTTATCCATTTAATAAATCTGGGATCCGCTTTACCTCGCTGGCATTTCTCCCTTGTTTCTGCATTCGGTGCTGCCATACACCTGCGGTGCGTTGGTTTTGGGAGGATGGTCCGGTGGTAGCTGATCAGCTCGCACTTTACCTATGTGAACTGTAGCCTCAGTTTCCTGTTCTTAGCTGACAGGAGTGGCACCAGTGTGGTCTTCTGCTGCTGTAGCCCATCTGCTTCAAGGTTGGATGTGTTGTGTGTTCAGAGATGGTATTCGGCATTCCTTGGTTTTACCAATTGTTTATTTTAGTTACTTTTTCCTTTCTGTCATCTCAAACCTGTCTGCCCATTCTCCTCTGATCTTTCACATCAACAAGGCATTTTCATTCACTCAACTTCCACTCACCAGATATTTTCTCTTTTTCGGACCATTCTCTGTAAACCATAGAGATGGTTGTGTGTGGATATCCCAGTAGATCAGCAGTTTTTGAAATACTCAAACCAGTCGTCCGGCATCAACAGTCATGCCAAATTTAGTCACTAATATCCCCTTTCTTTCCAATTCTGATGCTCAATGTTCAACTTCAGCAAGTTGTCTTGCCAACGTCTACATGCCTAAATGCATTGAGTTGCTGCCATGTGATTGGCTGATTAGCTATTTGTGTCACCAAGCAATGGAACAGATTTTTGGGGAGAATCTATATGATATTATCAGAGGGGATGTGAAAACTCAAAACTTTTGACATTCTCTCCCCCCCCAAAAAAATGTTAAAGCCTGAATGCAGAACATGATCTGATATAATGGGGTGAAGTTGGTTTTCTTATTACCTCATTAAACATGTAATATTAGACATTCGATATTTCATATATCCAGTATTAGACTATGGGAATTATCTAATGATTAGCTATTCATAGAATTAAATATATAAAACATAATCCCCATGTAGCGATCATTTACATATTATTAGAATGAACATTTCCAGCACCTTATTAAATTGCAATTTAACTCAGCAGATACCATCAGAACTTTTATTAGTTCCAAATGACACTATTTCACACAGTGTACTCCAGTATATCACTTTAGATAAGGTACTTATCTTTTTATTCCTACCATTGCAGCATGACACCAGAGTTATTGTGCTATAGACATGACATTGACAGGAGATGGGAAATGTATTCAAGTAACCTTCACTGGGAAAAAAAATCGGCAAAAGTTTAGATAACAGCACTGTCAGACAAATTAAAAAATATAGCCTACCCAGAAAAATGTCTGATCGCTCAGCACAGATCCATATACATTATTTATGACAAAAGTCAAAGAAAAGGGATAAAACCAAATACAGGAGCTAAAATAGGAGTGAAGGAATAGAAGTGAAAGAATACCGGAGATACGAGTAATGCATTTCCAGCTGCCGTGTCATTTATTGATAGATCTGCGGAAGACTCTATCAAAATCCCATTGACTTCAAGAAAAGATTTGTAATTCCAGTGATGTAGGCTTCCATTTTATTCTTTTTACATGATATTTTTTTATAGACTCTAGGTCAATGTTTCCCAGCCTGTGGCTTTCCAGCTGTTGCAAAGCTACAACCCCCTGTCATGCCCTGACAGCCACATGCTATCAAACTGGGAGACACTGGTTGGAGGACATTGCCCTACATCATTATTTCTTAAATGGGTCCTCAAGTACCGCTAACAGGTCATGATTTGAGGATATCCCATACAGAAAACACTTGTGGTGACGCCTGATTCACGGACCATATTGCCTGTGAAATACTAAGGAAATCCTGAAAACTTGACCTGTTGGAGGTATTTGAGGACTATGCTTTGGAAACACTGACCTGGATCAATGACTTCCAAACTTTAGCTCACCATCTGGGACTTGGGTTCCACAATAGCTGGCGGCACAGTTATAGCTCAATTTTCTTCACATTGGACATGGTTTGCTACCCTTGTCTTGTCCTTGCTAAGGCTGGGTATCTTGTTGCTCCGTTTCCCATCACCTAGCAACCAAGACGCGTACTTGTAGACCCCCCTTGGCTATAATCATGTTGCAGACCACAATACTAAAGACTTCCTTAACATACATTAATTGAAATACATATATGTAGTTTTAAGGGGTATTACTAACAAAGCTATGGATTGGCAAGAGTTATCCCTTATCCACAGGATAGGGGTTAAGCAGCTGATTGATTAGGGGGGTCTGCCTACAATAAATGTGACACAGAGTAAATAACAGACTGATAAAGAGGACCTTGCCCGTGAAGGCTTATAATCTATAAGGGGAGAGGAGGGAAAGAATACGTATGGGAGACAGCTGGTCATCTGTGAGATGTTAGGGGAAGTGACCATTCACAGTTAAGTGATAGCAGAGTTATTGTAGGATGTAGAAGTCTATCAGGCAATTGTGCGAGGTGTGATAGAGAGAGAAGAGCACAGATGGAGGTCTTCAGAGGAATGGAGGATATGTGAGGGGTGGTACTAAGTTCAGGTCAGAAATGTATGGAGGGGACAGGTTGATGGCCTTGTATGTCATAGCTAACAGTCTAATCTGAATTTGTTGGGCAATGGGAGGAGCGAGGGGTGAGATGAATTGGTCGGGCAGCACACTTGAAGATGAATTAAGGGGGACCAATGAAAGCCTACAGAGGAGGACATTGCAGTAGTCAAAAAGGGAGATGATGAGGGCAAGTGCGCTTAAAAGATGTCAGATGTTTCTCAAAAGGCGTGTTTTCACATGTGTACTATCACTTGTTAGAAGGAAAGCTTGAAGTTTTTGTCTGGAGGTGCTGGATCATCTTGCTTTGTTGTTGTTGGAACAATTTGCCTACAAAAACCAGAGAGCTAAAAAATGAGAAAACATTTCATATAAAAGAAAGCTGTTTAACATTTTCATAACACCCCTACCATCATCAACAAAACAATCCTAATGTCACGCTGCATTATCTGTTCTGCCTGCAGATGAGATTTTCCATAGAATCGGATACTCTTGATAATGCTGATTGCATTGTGGAGTCTGGTTGACATTACAGTAAATCCTCCATTACGATTGGCAATTTATATTATATATATATATATATATATATATATATATATATATATATATAGCTGTGATTTTCTGTGGCTAATAAAAGACGAGAGTCCAGAGAGGGAAATGTAGTTCTTGGATTTAAAGTGAAGTGTAATGAAGAGATATTCTCATTCTTGCCCATTTTAGCTGAAAATCAATACCCCTTTCACTATTCTTGGATCTCTACAGAGTTTCCATGGATTGGACAATATAATATCAAATACCTGTTTTGGGATAGTAAAGAAAAAATAGTTCTACTCCTTAAGTTTCAAGACAATATTTAGTAAAAAATATTTTTGTTTTTTCATCGGCCTTCTTAAATGTGTCTATTTCTTTTTTTTTTTTTTCTGAAGGACAAGTTGTACTTGGTCTTGGGGTCTGTTTACAATTAATCTAATAATTCAGTTTTGCGGGGACAATATTCCACTGTGATTTTTTCTTTATTTAAGGATACTTTTTATGGTACGTTTTCTGTTATGCTTCTGTATGCTTTTTTATTTCTTTCTTTTTTTCCACATACATTAACTTAAACTTTCAAGTTTTATTGATAATATTCTTGTCACGTAGGGCATGGATATAGGCAGCCCTGAGCTCACCCTCAAATCCTTAACTAGACGGAGGTCCCTGTTCTCAATAGGTGCAGGGGTATAACAAGGTCCAAAACTATAAACAACACTGTACGGCAGACACGGCGCCACGCGGGTGAACAGACTCGCTGACCGTCCACTGCAGGTCTGTTAGGAATGATACGATCCAGGCGACACGTCTATCCTCCTACACACTGAGCACTAGTGAGCACTCCCTCTGTATGTGGAAACGCTCCTGAACTGCGCCAAGCAGTGTGAACTGGGGACATATTTTACAATTGTGTTCTATATGCAGACATAACATTGGTCATGCATTGATTCACATGCAGAGAATGTCCTAATTGTTTGGATACCTGAGTTTACTTTATAAAGCATTTGCTGTGGACTCCTTTTTATCTGGGACTTGATATTGATATTTATTTATTTATTTGGGTATATCTGACAATACATGAGTACCTAGTATCTGATTTTTCTTGAGTATATTTGATACTACATTAATACCTTACTGGCATACGATTTAGTTATACCATCTTGCATGACTGATACATTATAGCAATTGGCCGTTGTTTATAGATGCAACCATATTTTTTTGTACTATTTATATAATTTTGAGAGCACATTTTCTCTTGGGAATCCACTTCTCTATGTAGGGTGTCATTTTAATACAGATCAATAAAAATTCAGTTTTAGGTACTGGTGGACAGTAAACTCTGCTTTTGTGATCAGTGCCAGGCAGTGGCTGCCAAGGTTAACAAAGTAATGGGATGTATCAAGAGAGGCATAGAGGCACGAGACAAGGACATAGTTTTGAATCTGTATAAATCACTAGTCAGACCACATATGAAGTATAGTGTCCAATTCTAGGTACCTGTATGTAAAAAGGACATGGCCGAACTGTAGAGGGTGCAGAGGAGGGCAACAAATAAAATTAATGTTATCGGAGGATTATAGTACCAAGACAGGTTATCAAGCTTGGGGTTATTTAGTTTAGAGAAAAGACGTCTAATCACAATGTACAAATGTATTAATGGAAAGTACAAAGATCTTTCTAGTGATCTTTTTATTCCTGGGCCAATGTCACGATGCCGGCTGGCAGGAGGTGGATCCTCTGTGCCAGAGAGGGATTGGCGTGGACCGTGCTAGTGGACCGGTTCTAAGTCACTACTGGTATTCACCAGAGCCCGCCGCAAAGCGGGATGGTCTTGCTGCGGCGGTAGTAACCAGGTCGTATCCACTAGCAACGGCTCAACCTCTCTGACTGCTGAAGATAGGCGCGGTACAAGGGAGTAGACAAAAGCAAGGTCGGACGTAGCAGAAGGTCGGGGCAGGCAGCAAGGATCGTAGTCAGGGGCAACGGCAGGAGGTCTGGAACACAGGCTAGGAACACACAAGGGAACGCTTTCACTAGGCACAAGGGCAACAAGATCCGGCGAGGGAGTGCAGGGGAAGTGAGGTATACATAGGGAGTGCACAGGTGAACACACTAATTAGAACCACTGCGCCAATCAGCGGCGCAGTGGCCCTTTAAATCGCAGAGACCCGGCGCGCGCGCGCCCTAGGGAGCGGGGCCGCGCGCGCCGGGACAGGACCAACGGAGAGCGAGTCAGGTACGGGAGCCGGGGTGCGCATCGCGAGCGGGCACCACCCGCATCGCGAATCGCATCCCGGCTGGAGGCGGTATCGCAGCGCACCCGGTCAGTGGATCTGACCGGGGCGCTGCAATAGCGAGAGTGTAGCGAGCGCTCCGGGGAGGAGCGGGGACCCGGAGCGCTCGGCGTAACAGTACCCCCCCCCTTGGGTCTCCCCCTCTTCTTAGAGCCTGAGAACCTGAGGACCAGACTTTTATCTAGGATATTGTCCTCAGGTTCCCAGGATCTCTCTTCAGGACCACAGCCCTCCCAGTCAACTAAAAAAAAAGTTTTTCCTCTGACCTTTTTGGAGGCCAGTATCTCCTTTACAGAGAAGATGTCCGAAGAACCGGAGACAGGAGTGGGAGAAATAAGTTTGGGAGAGAAACGGTTGATGATGAGTGGTTTAAGAAGAGAGACATGAAAGGCATTAGGGATACGAAGAGAAGGAGGAAGAAGAAGTTTGTAAGAGACAGGATTAATTTGGCACAAGATTTTGAAAGGACCAAGATAGCGTGGTCCCAATTTGTAGCTGGGAACACGGAAGCGGACATATTTAGCGGAGAGCCATACCTTGTCTCCGGGAGAAAAAGTGGGGGGAGCTCTTCTTTTCTTATCGGCAAACTTTTTCATGCGCGATGAAGCCTGTAAGAGAGAATTTTGGGTCTCTTTCCATATGGTGGAAAGATCACGAGTTATTTCATCCACAGCGGGCAAACCAGAGGGCAAAGGAGTAGGGAGGGGGGGAAGAGGGTGACGGCCGTACACCACGAAAAATGGGGATTTGGAAGAAGATTCAGAGACTCTGAAGTTGTACGAGAATTCGGCCCATGGTTGAAGATCTGCCCAGTCATCCTGGCGGGAGGAAACAAAATGCCGTAAATAATCACCCAGGACCTGGTTAATTCTTTCTACTTGCCCATTGGATTGAGGATGATAAGCAGAAGAAAAGTTTAATTTAATCTTGAGTTGTTTACAGAGAGCCCTCCAGAATTTTGACACGAATTGGACGCCTCTATCCGAGACGATCTGCGTGGGCAACCCGTGAAGACGAAAAATGTGTACAAAAAATTGTTTTGCCAACTGAGGCGCTGAAGGAAGACCAGGAAGAGGAATAAAATGTGCCATCTTGGAAAATCGATCAACGACCACCCAAACAACGGTGTTGCCACGGGATGGGGGTAAGTCTGTAATAAAGTCCATACCAATCAGAGACCAAGGCTGTTCGGGGACAGGCAGAGGATGAAGTAGACCAGCAGGCTTCTGGCGAGGAGTCTTATCCCGGGCACAGACAGTACAGGCCCGCACAAAATCAACAACATCCGTCTCCAGAGTCGGCCTCCAGTAGAAACGAGAGATGAGTTGCAAGGATTTTTTGATGCCCGCATGGCCTGCGAGGTGGGAGGAGTGACCCCATTTGAGGATTCCGAGGCGTTGGCGTGGAGAAACGAAGGTCTTCCCTGGAGGAGTTTGCCTGATGGAGGCTGGAGAAGTGGAGATCAGGCAGTCAGGAGGAATGATGTGTTGCGGAGAGAGCTCTACTTCCGAGGCATCCGAGGAACAAGAGAGAGCATCGGCCCTAATGTTCTTGTCGGCAGGGCGAAAGTGAATTTCAAAATTAAAACGGGCAAAGAACAGAGACCACCTGGCCTGGCGAGGATTCAGCCGTTGGGCAGACTGGAGATAGGAGAGATTCTTGTGATCGGTGTAAATGATAACTGGAAATTTTGATCCCTCCAGCAGATGCCTCCATTCCTCAAGTGCTAATTTAATGGCCAGTAGCTCTCGATCCCCGATGGAGTAGTTCCTCTCCGCCGGAGAGAAGGTCCTAGAAAAAAAACCACAAGTAACAGCATGCCCGGAAGAGTTTTTTTGTAGAAGGACCGCTCCAGCTCCCACTGAGGAGGCATCAACCTCCAATAGGAAGGGTTTAGATGGGTCAGGTCTGGAGAGGACGGGAGCAGAAGAAAAGGCAGACTTGAGCCGTTTAAAAGCGTCTTCCGCTTGAGGAGACCAGGACTTAGGATTGGCATTCTTCTTGGTTAAAGCCACGATAGGAGCCACAATGGTGGAAAAATGCGGAATAAATTGTCTGTAATAATTGACGAACCCCAAAAAACGTTGGATAGCACGGAGTCCGGAGGGGCGTGGCCAATCTAAGACGGCAGAGAGTTTATCTGGGTCCATTTGTAGTCCCTGGCCAGAGACCAAGTATCCTAGGAAAGGAAGAGATTGACATTCAAACAGACATTTCTCCATTTTGGCATAAAGTTGATTGTCTCGAAGTCTCTGAAGAACCATGCGGACATGCTGGCGGTGTTCTTCTAAGTTGGCAGAAAAAATCAGAATATCGTCCAGATACACAACAACACAGGAATATAAGAGATCACGAAAAATTTCATTAACAAAGTCTTGGAAGACGGCAGGGGCGTTGCACAGGCCAAAGGGCATGACCAAATACTCAAAGTGTCCATCTCTAGTGTTAAATGCAGTTTTCCATTCGTCCCCCTCCCTGATGCGGATGAGATTATAAGCGCCTCTTAAGTCCAGTTTGGTAAAGATGTGGGCACCTTGGAGGCGATCAAAGAGTTCAGAGATAAGAGGTAGGGGGTAGCGGTTCTTTACCGTGATTTTATTAAGTCCGCGGTAGTCAATACAAGGACGTAGGGAGCCATCTTTCTTGGACACAAAGAAAAATCCGGCTCCGGCAGGAGAGGAGGATTTGCGGATAAACCCCTTTTTTAAATTTTCCTGGATGTATTCAGACATAGCAAGAGTCTCTGGGGCGGACAGAGGATAAATTCTGCCCCGGGGTGGAGTAGTGCCCGGGAGGAGGTCAATAGGACAGTCATAAGGCCTGTGAGGAGGTAAAGTCTCAGCTTGTTTTTTGCAAAATACGTCAGCATAGTCCATATAGGCCTTAGGGAGACCGGTTACAGGGGGACCACAGGGTCACGGCAGGGAGTACTGGGAACCGGTTTAAGGCAGTCTTTGAAACAAGAGGTACCCCAGCTCTTGATCTCCCCTGTGGACCAATCAAGGGTTGGGGAATGGCGTTGAAGCCACGGTAGTCCAAGGAGAATTTCGGAGGTGCAATTGGGGAGGACCAAAAACTCAATTTTTTCATGATGAGGTCCGATGCACATAAGGAGGGGTTCCGTGCGGTAACGCACGGCACAGTCCAATCTTTCATTGTTAACGCAATTGATGTAGAGGGGTCTGGCGAGACTGGTCACTGGGATGTTGAACCTGTTGATGAGAGAGGCCAAAATAAAGTTTCCTGCAGATCCGGAATCCAAGAAGGCCTTAGTGGAGAAGAAGCAGGTAGAGGCAGATATCCGCACAGGCACAGTAAGACGTGGAGAAGCAGAGTTGACATCAAGGACTGTCTCACTTTTGTGCGGAGTCTGCGTACGTCTTTCCAGGCGGGGAGGACGGATAGGACAATCCTTCAGGAAGTGTTCGGTACCGGCACAGTACAGGCAAAGATTCTCCATGCGGCGTCGTGTCCTCTCTTGAGGTGTCAAGCGAGACCGGTCAACTTGCATAGCCTCCACGGCGGGAGGCACAGGAACGGATTGCAGAGGACCAGAGGAGAGAGGAGCCGGGGAGAAAAAACGCCTAGAGCGAACAAAGTCCATATCCTGGCGGAGCTCCTGACGCCTTTCGGAAAAACGCATGTCAATGCGAGTGGCTAGATGAATGAGATCATGCAGGTTAGCAGGAATTTCTCGTGCGGCCAGAACATCTTTAATGTTGCTGGATAGGCCTTTTTTAAAGGTCGCGCAGAGGGCCTCATTATTCCAGGATAGTTCAGAAGCAAGAGTACGGAATTGTATGGCGTACTCGCCAACGGAAGAATTACCCTGGACCAGGTTCAGCAGGGCAGTCTCAGCAGAAGAGGCTCGGGCAGGTTCCTCAAAGACACTTCGAATTTCCGAGAAGAAGGAGTGTACAGAGGCAGTGACGGGGTCATTGCGGTCCCAGAGCGGTGTGGCCCATGACAGAGCTTTCCCAGAGAGCAGGCTGACTACGAAAGCCACCTTAGACCTTTCAGTAGGAAACTGGTCCGACATCATCTCCAAGTGCAGGGAACATTGTGAAAGAAAGCCACGGCAAAACTTAGAGTCCCCATCAAATTTATCCGGCAAGGATAGTCGTAGGCTGGAAGCGGCCACTCGCTGCGGAGGAGGTGCAGGAGCTGGCGGAGGAGATGATTGCTGAAGCTGTGGTAGTAGCTGCTGTAGCATCACGGTCAGTTGAGACAGCTGGTGGCCTTGTTGCGCTATCTGTTGCGACTGCTGGGCGACCACCGTGGTGAGGTCGGCGACAACTGGCAGAGGAACTTCAGCGGGATCCATGGCCGGATCTACTGTCACGATGCCGGCTGGCAGGAGGTGGATCCTCTGTGCCAGAGAGGGATTGGCGTGGACCGTGCTAGTGGACCGGTTCTAAGTCACTACTGGTATTCACCAGAGCCCGCCGCAAAGCGGGATGGTCTTGCTGCGGCGGTAGTAACCAGGTCGTATCCACTAGCAACGGCTCAACCTCTCTGACTGCTGAAGATAGGCGCGGTACAAGGGAGTAGACAAAAGCAAGGTCGGACGTAGCAGAAGGTCGGGGCAGGCAGCAAGGATCGTAGTCAGGGGCAACGGCAGGAGGTCTGGAACACAGGCTAGGAACACACAAGGGAACGCTTTCACTAGGCACAAGGGCAACAAGATCCGGCGAGGGAGTGCAGGGGAAGTGAGGTATACATAGGGAGTGCACAGGTGAACACACTAATTAGAACCACTGCGCCAATCAGCGGCGCAGTGGCCCTTTAAATCGCAGAGACCCGGCGCGCGCGCGCCCTAGGGAGCGGGGCCGCGCGCGCCGGGACAGGACCGACGGAGAGCGAGTCAGGTACGGGAGCCGGGGTGCGCATCGCGAGCGGGCGCCACCCGCATCGCGAATCGCATCCCGGCTGGAGGCGGTATCGCAGCGCACCCGGTCAGTGGATCTGACCGGGGCGCTGCAGTAGCGAGAGTGTAGCGAGCGCTCCGGAGAGGAGCGGGGACCCGGAGCGCTCGGCGTAACAGCCAATAACCATAACATTCTCCACGTCTAGAGAAAAGAAGGTTTCACCATCATCACAGACAGAAATTCTTTACTGTAAGAGCAGTGAGACTATGGAACTCTCTGCCACATGATGTTGTGAGGTCTGACTCAATAAACATCATCAAAAGTCCCAGGGGGCCTGGATGTTTTTCTAGAGAGTAATTGTCATGACCGGGGGGTGGACAGGGAAAGTGAGCCCTAAACTGACTCTAGAAAAAATCTCCCTGCCTACTTGCCCATCCACCCTAAACAGTGGATCGACAACTTGGAGCTGGTCCCACCCTTCACAAAAGAGCAGTGGGCGTAAAAACAAATAATATACATAGTCGGTCACGGGCCAGAAACATAACAGGAAAACTACCAAACAAGCAGATATACAAGGCAGAATATATACAGGCAAAGAGAGCAGGATGTAGTGAACCAGCATACAGTTCAGAAACTGGAATCAAGATAAATGGCAAATATGAATAAATGAACAAGACTAGGTATGGAACAAGTATATAGCAGAATCAAGGAGATGAAGGGGATAAACAGAAGAACTGAATGCTAAACACCAAACTGATCAGGAACATAGAACACTGTTCACACTGGACTGGACTGGAGATAACTAACAAACAAATTAAGTTCAGAGGACACAGATCAGTGAGTAAGCGAGGCGTTGGCGTGGAGAAACGAAGGTCTTCCCTGGAGGAGTTTGCCTGATGGAGGCTGGAGAAGTGGAGATCAGGCAGTCAGGAGGAATGATGTGTTGCGGAGAGAGCTCTACTTCCGAGGCATCCGAGGAACAAGAGAGAGCATCGGCCCTAATGTTCTTGTCGGCAGGGCGAAAGTGAATTTCAAAATTAAAACGGGCAAAGAACAGAGACCACCTGGCCTGGCGAGGATTCAGCCGTTGGGCAGACTGGAGATAGGAGAGATTCTTGTGATCGGTGTAAATGATAACTGGAAATTTTGATCCCTCCAGCAGATGCCTCCATTCCTCAAGTGCTAATTTAATGGCCAGTAGCTCTCGATCCCCGATGGAGTAGTTCCTCTCCGCCGGAGAGAAGGTCCTAGAAAAAAAACCACAAGTAACAGCATGCCCGGAAGAGTTTTTTTGTAGAAGGACCGCTCCAGCTCCCACTGAGGAGGCATCAACCTCCAATAGGAAGGGTTTAGATGGGTCAGGTCTGGAGAGGACGGGAGCAGAAGAAAAGGCAGACTTGAGCCGTTTAAAAGCGTCTTCCGCTTGAGGAGACCAGGACTTAGGATTGGCATTCTTCTTGGTTAAAGCCACGATAGGAGCCACAATGGTGGAAAAATGCGGAATAAATTGTCTGTAATAATTGACGAACCCCAAAAAACGTTGGATAGCACGGAGTCCGGAGGGGCGTGGCCAATCTAAGACGGCAGAGAGTTTATCTGGGTCCATTTGTAGTCCCTGGCCAGAGACCAAGTATCCTAGGAAAGGAAGAGATTGACATTCAAACAGACATTTCTCCATTTTGGCATAAAGTTGATTGTCTCGAAGTCTCTGAAGAACCATGCGGACATGCTGGCGGTGTTCTTCTAAGTTGGCAGAAAAAATCAGAATATCGTCCAGATACACAACAACACAGGAATATAAGAGATCACGAAAAATTTCATTAACAAAGTCTTGGAAGACGGCAGGGGCGTTGCACAGGCCAAAGGGCATGACCAAATACTCAAAGTGTCCATCTCTAGTGTTAAATGCAGTTTTCCATTCGTCCCCCTCCCTGATGCGGATGAGATTATAAGCGCCTCTTAAGTCCAGTTTGGTAAAGATGTGGGCACCTTGGAGGCGATCAAAGAGTTCAGAGATAAGAGGTAGGGGGTAGCGGTTCTTTACCGTGATTTTATTAAGTCCGCGGTAGTCAATACAAGGACGTAGGGAGCCATCTTTCTTGGACACAAAGAAAAATCCGGCTCCGGCAGGAGAGGAGGATTTGCGGATAAACCCCTTTTTTAAATTTTCCTGGATGTATTCAGACATAGCAAGAGTCTCTGGGGCGGACAGAGGATAAATTCTGCCCCGGGGTGGAGTAGTGCCCGGGAGGAGGTCAATAGGACAGTCATAAGGCCTGTGAGGAGGTAAAGTCTCAGCTTGTTTTTTGCAAAATACGTCAGCATAGTCCATATAGGCCTTAGGGAGACCGGTTACAGGGGGACCACAGGGTCACGGCAGGGAGTACTGGGAACCGGTTTAAGGCAGTCTTTGAAACAAGAGGTACCCCAGCTCTTGATCTCCCCTGTGGACCAATCAAGGGTTGGGGAATGGCGTTGAAGCCACGGTAGTCCAAGGAGAATTTCGGAGGTGCAATTGGGGAGGACCAAAAACTCAATTTTTTCATGATGAGGTCCGATGCACATAAGGAGGGGTTCCGTGCGGTAACGCACGGCACAGTCCAATCTTTCATTGTTAACGCAATTGATGTAGAGGGGTCTGGCGAGACTGGTCACTGGGATGTTGAACCTGTTGATGAGAGAGGCCAAAATAAAGTTTCCTGCAGATCCGGAATCCAAGAAGGCCTTAGTGGAGAAGAAGCAGGTAGAGGCAGATATCCGCACAGGCACAGTAAGACGTGGAGAAGCAGAGTTGACATCAAGGACTGTCTCACTTTTGTGCGGAGTCTGCGTACGTCTTTCCAGGCGGGGAGGACGGATAGGACAATCCTTCAGGAAGTGTTCGGTACCGGCACAGTACAGGCAAAGATTCTCCATGCGGCGTCGTGTCCTCTCTTGAGGTGTCAAGCGAGACCGGTCAACTTGCATAGCCTCCACGGCGGGAGGCACAGGAACGGATTGCAGAGGACCAGAGGAGAGAGGAGCCGGGGAGAAAAAACGCCTAGAGCGAACAAAGTCCATATCCTGGCGGAGCTCCTGACGCCTTTCGGAAAAACGCATGTCAATGCGAGTGGCTAGATGAATGAGATCATGCAGGTTAGCAGGAATTTCTCGTGCGGCCAGAACATCTTTAATGTTGCTGGATAGGCCTTTTTTAAAGGTCGCGCAGAGGGCCTCATTATTCCAGGATAGTTCAGAAGCAAGAGTACGGAATTGTATGGCGTACTCGCCAACGGAAGAATTACCCTGGACCAGGTTCAGCAGGGCAGTCTCAGCAGAAGAGGCTCGGGCAGGTTCCTCAAAGACACTTCGAATTTCCGAGAAGAAGGAGTGTACAGAGGCAGTGACGGGGTCATTGCGGTCCCAGAGCGGTGTGGCCCATGACAGAGCTTTCCCAGAGAGCAGGCTGACTACGAAAGCCACCTTAGACCTTTCAGTAGGAAACTGGTCCGACATCATCTCCAAGTGCAGGGAACATTGTGAAAGAAAGCCACGGCAAAACTTAGAGTCCCCATCAAATTTATCCGGCAAGGATAGTCGTAGGCTGGAAGCGGCCACTCGCTGCGGAGGAGGTGCAGGAGCTGGCGGAGGAGATGATTGCTGAAGCTGTGGTAGTAGCTGCTGTAGCATCACGGTCAGTTGAGACAGCTGGTGGCCTTGTTGCGCTATCTGTTGCGACTGCTGGGCGACCACCGTGGTGAGGTCGGCGACAACTGGCAGAGGAACTTCAGCGGGATCCATGGCCGGATCTACTGTCACGATGCCGGCTGGCAGGAGGTGGATCCTCTGTGCCAGAGAGGGATTGGCGTGGACCGTGCTAGTGGACCGGTTCTAAGTCACTACTGGTATTCACCAGAGCCCGCCGCAAAGCGGGATGGTCTTGCTGCGGCGGTAGTAACCAGGTCGTATCCACTAGCAACGGCTCAACCTCTCTGACTGCTGAAGATAGGCGCGGTACAAGGGAGTAGACAAAAGCAAGGTCGGACGTAGCAGAAGGTCGGGGCAGGCAGCAAGGATCGTAGTCAGGGGCAACGGCAGGAGGTCTGGAACACAGGCTAGGAACACACAAGGGAACGCTTTCACTAGGCACAAGGGCAACAAGATCCGGCGAGGGAGTGCAGGGGAAGTGAGGTATACATAGGGAGTGCACAGGTGAACACACTAATTAGAACCACTGCGCCAATCAGCGGCGCAGTGGCCCTTTAAATCGCAGAGACCCGGCGCGCGCGCGCCCTAGGGAGCGGGGCCGCGCGCGCCGGGACAGGACCGACGGAGAGCGAGTCAGGTACGGGAGCCGGGGTGCGCATCGCGAGCGGGCGCCACCCGCATCGCGAATCGCATCCCGGCTGGAGGCGGTATCGCAGCGCACCCGGTCAGTGGATCTGACCGGGGCGCTGCAGTAGCGAGAGTGTAGCGAGCGCTCCGGAGAGGAGCGGGGACCCGGAGCGCTCGGCGTAACAGCCAATAACCATAACATTCTCCACGTCTAGAGAAAAGAAGGTTTCACCATCATCACAGACAGAAATTCTTTACTGTAAGAGCAGTGAGACTATGGAACTCTCTGCCACATGATGTTGTGAGGTCTGACTCAATAAACATCATCAAAAGTCCCAGGGGGCCTGGATGTTTTTCTAGAGAGTAATTGTCATGACCGGGGGGTGGACAGGGAAAGTGAGCCCTAAACTGACTCTAGAAAAAATCTCCCTGCCTACTTGCCCATCCACCCTAAACAGTGGATCGACAACTTGGAGCTGGTCCCACCCTTCACAAAAGAGCAGTGGGCGTAAAAACAAATAATATACATAGTCGGTCACGGGCCAGAAACATAACAGGAAAACTACCAAACAAGCAGATATACAAGGCAGAATATATACAGGCAAAGAGAGCAGGATGTAGTGAACCAGCATACAGTTCAGAAACTGGAATCAAGATAAATGGCAAATATGAATAAATGAACAAGACTAGGTATGGAACAAGTATATAGCAGAATCAAGGAGATGAAGGGGATAAACAGAAGAACTGAATGCTAAACACCAAACTGATCAGGAACATAGAACACTGTTCACACTGGACTGGACTGGAGATAACTAACAAACAAATTAAGTTCAGAGGACACAGATCAGTGAGTAAGCACAGAGGACACTATAGACCAATGGTAAAGCACAGAAGAAACACTAGATCAGTGATCAGGAACTCTATGATCAGTGCATGTACTAAAAGATCAGCTGTAATTAACTCTATAAAAACAGATACAAGAAAACCAAACTTCACAACCTGAAGGGACACACATCAGGATGCAGAAGACAGGATATATTTCAGGATACAAGACAGGATATATTCAAAACCAGCAACCAGAGTGCAGTAAAGCTAGGCTTTAAATAGCCACACCCGAGTTGCAATATGCTCAGAGCATTAACTCTTCCAAGCACAGGAAGAATTAGAACAGAAACTGCTCAGACAAGAATACCATTGTCTGAACTGACCCCAAGACATAAAATCCCAAAGATACAAAAACAGACATTACAGTAATAATATTACAGGTTATGGATCAGGATTTATTCCGATCACCATATTGGGGTTGAGAAGGATTTTTTTCCTCTGTCATGGAGAAATTGGCATCAGCTTCATGTTTTTTTTGTCTTCCTTTGGATCAACACAGTAGAGTTTTAGGTTGAACTTGATGGAGCAAAAATTCTGATGTGTGAATAGACCTTAAGGCTAGGTTCAGACTACAGAATTTCCGCCTGCAATTCCGCTTTGAAATTGCAGTCTGAAATTCCGCTTACTAAAATGTATAGTGTAGTGAATGGGTTTCCGTTCACAAATTCACACTTAGGAATCCGTGAAGCGGAATTTGTGAACGGAAAATCTGCTTGGAAATTTCCACCTGAAGAATGGCAGTGCTCTTTCTTCAGGCAGAAATCCGTGCGGCCGCACTCAGAATCTCCGGGCGGAAATTTTCTGCCCAGAGATTCCGTAGTCTGAACCTAGCCTAAGAGTCATTACAATACTAGTATGTGTAAACGCTCTGGACACTTTATTAGATACACCTGTTTAATTGTTTGTCTTTGCAAATAGCTAATCAACCAACCACATGGCAGCCACGCAATGCATTTAGTCATGTAGATGCGGTCAAGACAACTTGCTGAAGTTCAAACCGAGCATCAGAATGGGGAAGAAAGGGGACTTAAGCAACTTTGAACGTGGCATGGCTGTTGGTGACAGACGGGCTGGTCTAAAGATTTCAGAAACTGCTGATCTACTGGGATTTTTACACACAACCATCTCTATGGTATACAGAGTATCCAGTGAGTATCAGTTGTGTGAACAAAAATGCCTTGTTGATGTCAGAGAAGAATGGGCAGACTGGTTTGAGATGCCACAAAGGCAACAGTAACTCAAATAACCACTAGTTACAACCAGAGTATGCAGAATACCATCTCTAAACACACAATGTTTTGAACCTTGAAGCAGATGGGTATAGCAGTAGAAGACCACACCCGGTGATGCTCCTGTCAGCCAAGAAAAGGAAACTACAATTTACACAGATTCAGGCAAAATTGGACAATTACAGAATGTTGCCTGGTCTGATAAGTGTCTATTCCAGGATCAAAAATATTAAAATCAATTGAACATTGATTAAATGTGACAGCCTACCTCAGTATTGCTACTGACCATGTCCATCCCTTTATGACCACAGTGGACCCATTTTTGATGACTACTTTCACCAGGATCATGTTCCATGTCACATGACATCATCTCACACAGGACAATGAGGTCACTGGACTCCAATGGCCTCCACAGTCACCAGATCTCATCCAATAGATCACCGCTGGGATGTGGTCGAACAGGAGATTCTCATCACGGATGTGCAGCAACTGTGTGATGTCATAATGTTCATATAGAGGAAATGTATGATGTCATCATGTCCATATGGAAGAACTGTGTGATGTCATCATGTCCATATGGAGGAGATGTGTGATGTCATCATGTCCATATGGAAGAACTGTGTGATGTCATCATGTTCATATAGAGGAAATGCATGATGTCGTCATGTCCATATGGAGGAACTGTGTGATGTCCTCATGTCCATATGGAGGAGATGTGTGATGTCATCATGTCCATATGGAAGAACTGTGTGATGTCATGTCCATATGGAAGAACAGTGTGATGTCATCATGTCCATATGGAAGAACTGTGTGATGTCATGTCCATATGGAAGAACTGTGTGATGTCATCATGTCCATATGGAGGAACTGTATGATGTCATTATGTCCATATGGAGGAACTGTGTGATGTCATGTCCATATGGAAGAACTGTGTGATGTCATCATGTCCATATGGAGGAACTGTATGATGTCATTATGTCCATATGGAGGAACTGTGTGATGTCATGTCCATATGGAAGAACTGTGTGATGTCATCATGTCCATATGGAGGAACTGTATGATGTCATTATGTCCATATGGAAGAACTGTGTGATGTCATCATGTCCATATGGAGGAACTGTGTGATGTCATCATGTCCATATGGAGGAACTGTATGATGTTATCCTGTCTATAACGAGAGAAATCTCTGAGGAATGTGTCCAGCACCTTGTAGAAAGTATGCCACCAAGAATGAAGGGAAAAGGGGGTCCGACCCAGTACTAGCAAGGTGTACCTAATAAAGTGGCAAGTGAGTGTATATCTCACAGCATATTGTGATGACTGAAGACAGCAATAGGGACCTTTTTTATATCTCGAGCTACCTCTATAGTGATGCTACTCGCCTCGCAGGCTCAAAACTCAGAGCGGGTCCCGTTTGGAACTCAGAGCCAGGTCCAGTGGGGGATCCCAGTGGTCAGACCCCCACGATCAGCTACTTATCCCCTATCCTGGGGATAGGGGCTAAGTTAATTTTGTCTGCAGTACCCCTTTAATCGTAATATCAATCAATAGGTCCGCTTGTCTCATCTCTTCTGGAATTGTATTTAATGGTGGAATCGAGTGTTTGTCAAACCCTCGTCGAGACAATTCTACTCTATTTTACTTTCATGTGGATTTGATTTAACCTTCTTTGGCTATTACCAATCTTCATAGAGCAATAATTTAGTTTTTATATATTTTTTTCATTGACATATGAGCCATATGCGGGGTTGTCTTGTCTTTTTGCGGAAAAAGTAGTATTTTGTGATAGCACAATTTATTATACTACATACTGGACTTACAATATAGGAATATGGGTGCACTACTGTAGTAGATGTATACAATGACATTGGCTATCCCTCAACAATGATGTTAAAATTGAGACATTCACCAGTATATCCTTATATGAAGGACACACCAGAGCCCGCACACCAACGCCAAGGTTTCTCAAAATGGTGCGGGACCTACGCTAATCCTACCTGTGCTTGATAAGCAAAACAGGGGCCAGTGGGCAATTATGGCAGCATTCAGTCGACTCACAACTTCCTCCCAGATACCCTCCAGCGTGACTGAGCACACATACAATGGGAGGAGGGAGGCAAGCTGCAAGCCCCACCTGAGTTGGCTAATATGGGTGCCTAGCCTCACAGGTGCTACCTTAATGCTGCTTTGAAGATATTCAAGGCGCATTAATTTTGGAGTTTACACACCTCCAAGTATAAAATATAAACAAACAACAAAAAACGTGGTCTCAAATGGCTGGAGGTGCTCAACCCCAGATGCAGTTGTGCATTTATACTGGGGGAGCAGATCCTGCCCTTGTAGTCCGTTGCTAAGGGTGATCCCCAGCATAAAAATGCATACAATGGAGGATGCCTGCAGCGGACTACAAGTGCCACAATAGAATCCTACACCAGATAAACGGTGTGGATGTGTAACAGTTAGAATACAATACAGGAATATGGGTGCACTACTGTGGAAGATGTATACAATGACATTGGCTCTCCCTCAACACTGATGTTAAAATTGAGACATTCGCCAGTGTATCCTTATATGAAGGACACACCAGAGCCCGCACACCAATGCCAAGGTTTCTCAAGATGGTGCGGGACCTACGCTAATCCTACCTGTGCTTGATAAGCAAAACAGGGGCCAGTGGGCAATTACAGCAGCATTCGGTCGACTCACAACTTCCTTCCAGATACCCTCCAGCGTGACTGAGCACACATGCAATGGGAGGAGGGAGGCTAGCTGCAAGCCCCACCTGAGTTGGCTAATATGGGTGCCTAGCCTCACAGGTGCTACCTTAATGCTGCCTTGAAGATATTCAAGGCGCATTCATTTTGGAGTTTACACACCTCCAAGTATAAAATATAAACAAACAACAAAAAACGTGGTCTCAAATGGCTGGAGGTGCTCAACCCCAGATGCAGTTGTGCATTTATACTGGGGGGCAGATCCATATAAGGATACACTGGCGAATGTCTCAATTTTAACATCAGTGTTGAGGGAGAGCCAATGTCATTGTATACCACAGTAGTGCACCCATATTCCTGTATTGTATTCTAATTGTTACACATCCACACCATTTATCTGGTGTAGGATTCTATTGTGGCACTTGTAGTCCGCTGCAGGCATCCTCCATTGTATGCATTTTATGCTGGGGATCGCCCTTAGCAACGGACTACAAGGGCAGGATCTGCTCCCCCAGTATAAATGCACAAATGCATCTGGGGTTGAGCACCTCCAGCCATTTGAGACCACATTTTTTGTTGTTTGTACATACTGGACTTAGAAGCTTTTTTAAAGGGGTACTCCAGTGGAAAACATACACACACACACACACACACATATATATATATATATATATATATATATATATATTATTATTATTATTTTTTTTTTTTTATAAACTGGTAATAGAAAGTTAAACAGATTTGCAAATTACTTCTATTAAAAAAATCTTAATTCTTCCAGTACTTATCAGCTGCTTCATGCTCCGCAGGAAGTTCTTTTCTTTTTGAATTTCCTTTCTGTCTGATCACAGTGTTCTCTGCTGACACCAATTTGATTTACTTTTTATAATATTTGCACTCACTGGTTACCCAAAAACAATCTGAATGTCCCCCAGAATGAACAATCCATGATCCATTTATTATCTAAAGGGCTTCTGAAAATTAGTACTGAGCTCGCCAACGCTCTGCAGATCCACAGGGAATGAATGGAGGGCTAGCTGCACACACAAGATTCACTTCATTTATTTTGGGTCAATTTTCTCCTGGTTTGGCAAATCAGCTTTTTATCTTCAATCCAGTGAATAGGTTATAACTACTTAAAGGGGTACTCCGGTGGAAAACTTTAATTTTTTGAATCATCTGGTGCCAGAAAGTTAAACAGATTTGTAAATTACTTCTATTAAAAAAATCTTAATCCTTCCAGTACTTATTAGCTGCTGAATACTACTGTAAGACTCACCGCAGACGGCAGGTACCCAGGGAGTAGATGAACCGTAATACCACGGTAGTCTGGAGCAGGTGAAGTAGTAGATCCGCTGGACCTGTGTGGCAGATGACGCGGGCCGTGCCAGGGAGCGAAGTCTAAGGTGCCACTGGGTTTCACCAGAGCCCGCCGCAAGGCGGGTTGGACTTGCTGCGGCAAGTGACACCCAGTTCGCTACCCCTGGCACGACTCGACCACACAGGCGGCTGAGGTGAACCGTGGTACCAAAGGAATAGGCAAGACTAAGTCGGGCAGACTAGAGGTGAGGGCAGGCGGCACAGGAGCGTAGTCAGTAGGGTAGCAGAAGGTTAATAGGCTGACGGCTAGAAAAACGGTCGGGTCACGGAATACAGAGTTCTGGTACACGGCAAGGAAATAACTAGAAGTGCTTTCTCTAAAGCGCAGGGCAAACAAAGATCCGGCAGGGGTGCTAAGGAGGAGCTAGAACTTATAAAAAAGATGCAGGTGCAATACTAATTACGGGCACATTGGCCCTTTAAATTTCACAGCTCCAGTGCGCACGTGCACTAGAAGGCGGGGGGCGTGCACGTCGGAGTTGAGGGACAGACCCCAGTGACGGAGGTGAGTGACAGGCTGGGACTCGCATGCGGGCTCGTCCCGCGATGCAAATCCCAGTGCCGCCGGGGGGCGTGACACGGGGGAAGATGCGCTCACGGCCGAAATCTCCGGCCTGAGCACCGCTTGTGACAACTACAGAGGAAATTATTTTCTTTTTGGAACACAGAGCTCTCTGCTGACATCGCGAGCACAGTGCTCTCTGCTGACATCTCTGTCCATTTTAAGCAGGAGAAAATCCCCATAGAAAACATATGCTGTTCTGGAAAGTTCCTAAAATGAACAGAGATGTCAGAAGAGAGCAATGTGGTCATGATGTCAGCAGAGAGCACTGTGTTTCAAAAATAAATGCATTTCCTCTGTAGTATTCAGCAGCTATTAAGTACTGGAAGGATTAAGATTTTTTTAATAGAAGTAATTTACAAATCTGTTTAACTTTCTGGCACCAGTAGATAAAAAAAAAAAAAAGTTTTCCACCGTAGTACCCCTTCTTTTTTTATTGGCATATGAGCCATATGAGGGGTTGTCTTGTCTTTTTGCGGAAAAAGTAGTATTTTGTGATAACATAATTTATTGCACTACATACTGGATTAAGAAGATTTTTTAAAGGGGTACTCCAGTGGAAAATTTATATATATATATATATATATATATATATATATATATATATATATATATGTATATTATTTTTATTTTTTTTTATAAACTGGTAATAGAATGTTAAACTAAAATGTTAGATTTGAAAATTATTTCTATTAAAAAATCTTAATTCTTCCAGTACTTATCAGCTGCTTTATGCTTCGCAGGAAGTTCTTTTCTTTTTGCATTTCCTTTCTGTCTGACCACAGTGCTCTCTGCTGACACCAATTTGATTTGATTTTTATAATATTTACACTCACTGGTTACCCAAAAAACAATCTGAATGTCCCCCAGAATGAACAATCCATGATCCATTTATTCTCTATAGGGCTTTTGAAAATTAGTACTGAGCTCGCCAACGCTCTGCAGATCCACAGGGAATGAATGGAGGGCTAGCTGCACACACAAGATTCACTTCATTTAGTTTTGGGTCAATTTTCTCCTGGTTCTGCAAATCAGCTTTTCATCTTCAATTCAGTGAATAGGTTACTTAAAGGGGTTTATTTATAAATATTTTTTTCCACCGGAGTACCCCTTTAAGATGGTAAAATACCTTCTTTAAGTCATATCTATGTCATTAATGTTTTTCCTTTCAAGAGTGTTTACCTTATATACGTTAACGATATATTTTGTGATACAAGGGGTGTATAACCAGTAATATAGAAGAAGACCTGGGCACAGAAGAAGACAGCCCAAATTATCTTTAGGCGGATAGGACCAACCTGGTGGGAAGACAAATTTTATGTTTCAGTTCCTCTCTGGAGAAACTGATTGTTGGCAAACAAAAGAGAAAGGAATTGGCCCTAGTGTCAGTGAAAGGGAGAGGATGGGGAAACTAATATAGGTTCTTTTAGTCTTTGGTGGCACAATTCGGTATCATAATGGGGCGTCCGGATATACGCATCTACAGGGAAATTACACTAAATTCAATCATTGAATAACAGCCACTAATGCTGACCCAAGTCACAGAAAACACCAGCGCTTTGTTAGAGAGCAATAAAGATAAACCATTTGTCTCATTGTATTCAATGCCATTAAGTTTCTAATGGCAAATTCAATAGCGACCTATTTTGTGAAGACATTTGTTGCAATCTGTTCGACCTAATAGAGACGCATTGATCAAGCATTGTAAATCATATAAAGTGGACTTTCCCTCGTAGAGTCAGTGCCCATTAATACATGAAATGTTTTTGTGGGCTCGTAACTATAGATATATCACGGCAGGAGAGCAATAAAACATGCGCATTGATTCCCTGGCTGTCTTAAATAGGTAACATAATGCAAGCGGAACAAAGAAAATTGATTTACACTTCAGAAACGTAACCATAGTATTGGAATCCATAGAAGAATGTGCACTTTAGAACAATGGATGCCGCAAAAGATTTCTGGCTTTTGAAACTGGCAACATAACTTAGTAAGGCAGAATGGATGAGGTCTCCAGTTGGTCACATGACTTCAAACTTAATAGTTAGATGAGTAAAAGTTCTGCTCTTCTTTTAGGCAAATATATACATTCCCCATTATGATAAGTGAGAAGATGGCACCTTGGCCATTACCTTCTAGTCTTTACTTTGCTATTTTTACTATGATGACAGTTAGAGATGAGCGATTTTTTAAAAAATTTGATTCGCCAAATTTAAATGAAAAAATCGATTTGATCCAAATAAATTCTCGGCAGATTTTTATTATTATTGTATTTAAATAATGTGTTTAAAAAAGTGTGTGTGTTTTTCACTTTTTTTTCTCTAATTTAATTTTTTTTTAGGTAGTACTACTGCTCCCAGCATGGAATAAAATGTTCCATGATGAGAGTAGTAGTACCTGTGCTAATAGACAGATCGCCCGGATGTCACTCCTGTCACCCGCTGCGGTCGTCCTGTATAATGTATAGATGCGGGCTGCTTTCTTGCATCTAGATAGGATGGTCGCATCGGGTGTCAGGAGTGATACCCGCTGTGATCTGTCCGTCACTTCTGACACCCGATGCGATCGTCTTGTATAATGTATAGATGCGGCCAGCCGCGCTTCTCTGGTCCCACTGTAGTATGAGTATATGCCATATATACCTATTATCCATGTTTTCCGCAGAGAGTTGTGAGTGGCTGGACCCATCTGGCCAATCACAGCTCTATAAGGGAAATATGAATAAGTGATGTGACTTCTATTCACATCACTGGCCGGCCGGAGTATAGTGCAAAGATACGAGTGCTGGAGAAAGCTGCTCCATCTCTAAAATAGATGGGACGATCGCATCGGTGTCAGGAGTGATACCTGCTGTGATCTGTCTATTAGTACAGGTACTACATCTCTCATGATGATACAGGCTGTTCCATGCTGGGAGTAGTAGTACTACATAAATAATGAAAAAAATTGGGGGGGAAAGGTACGCACACACTTTATTAAACACAATATTAAAATACATTACTAATAAAAATAAAAGAGTAATTATAAAAAATATATTATTTTTACATTTAAATGGCCCCTTTCTACATTTTTATTATTGTCTGCTACATTTTTAGGTCCCTGCCCACCCACATAATTTGATCCCTGTTTAAAAATTAACATTAACATTTTTTATTTGTCTTTCAATTTTCGGGAGCGGGCAGGGACCAGTAAATTCAGCGCTCAATATTAAAAATGAATGAGGAGTGCATTTCATAAATAGTTTTCGTTCTAAATCATAATTTTTTTTAAATCTTCACTTTTCACTTCACTTCACTTTTTTTGCCCCATTTTTAATATTGAACACTGAATTTTCTGGTCCCTGCCCACTCCCGAAAATTGAAAGATTAAAAAAAAAGGACTCATGCTTTTTTCAGTTTTTGCACTTTCGTTTTTTCCTCCTTAACTTTTAAAAATCATAACCCTTTCAATTTTCCACCTAAAAATCCATATTGTGGCTTATTTTTTGCGTCACCAATTATACTTTGCAGTGACATTAGTCATTTTACCCAAAAATTCACGGCGAAATGGAAAAAAAATCATTGTGCGACAAAATCGAAGAAAAAATGCCATTTTGTAACTTTTGGGGGCTTCCGTTTCTACGCAGTGCATACGGTTAAAATGATACCCTACTTATATAGGTTTGATTTTGTCGTACTTCTGGAAAAAATCAAAACTACATGCAGGAAAATTTATACGCTTAAAAATGTCATCTTCTGACCCCTATAACTTTTTTATTTTTCCACGTACAGGGCGGTATGAGGACTCATTTTTTGCGATGTGATCTGAAGTTTTTATCGGTATGATATTTTTTTGATCGGACTTTTTGATCACTTTTTATTCATTTTTTAATGGTATAAAAAGTGACCAAAAATACGCAATTTTTTTGCGTGTACGCCATTGACCGTGCGGTTTAATTAATGATATATTTTTATAGTTCGGACATTTACGCACGCAGTGATACCACATATGTTTATTTTTTTTTATTTACACGGTTTTATTTTTTTTTATGGGAAAAGGGGGGTGATTCAAACTTTTATTAGGGAAGGGGTTAAATTACCTTTATTAACACTTTTTTAAAACTTTTTTTTAACTTTTTTACGCCACTGATCTTTCATGCTGATCACTGGCGTGTATTAACACGCCTGTGATCAGTGTTATCGGCGCTTGACTGCTCCTGCTTGGATCTCAGGCACGGAGCAGTCATTCGTCGATCGGACACCGAGGAGGCAGGTAAGGGCCCTCCCGGTGTCCTGTAAGCTGTTCGGGACGCCTCGATTTCACCGCGGCGGTACCGAACAGCCTGACTGACTAGCCGGGATAGTTTCACTTTCACTTTAGAAGCGGCGGGTCAGCTTTGACCGCCGCTTCTAAAGGGTTAATACCGCACATTGCCGCAATCGGCGATGTGTGGTATTAGCCGCGGGTCCCGGCCGTTGATGAGCGCCAGGATCGACGTGATGTGATGCTTCATATCGCGGGTACCTGCGCAGGACGTAAATTTATGTCCTGCGTCGTTAAGGAGTTAAAGGGGTACTCCGGTGAAAAACTTTTTTTTAAATCAACTGGTGCCAGAAAGTTAAACAGATTTGTAAATTACTTCTATTGAAAAATCTTAATCCTTCCTGTACTTATTAGCTGCTGAATACTACAGCGGAAATTCTTTTCTTTTTGAAACACAGTGCTCTCTGCTGACATCATGACCACAGTTCTCTCTGCGGACATCTCTGTCCATTTTAGGAACTGTCCAGAACAGCATATGTTTGCTATGGGGATTTCCTTTTACTCTGGACAGTTCCTAAAATGGACAGAGATGTCAGCAGAGAGCACTGTGCTCGTGATGTCAGCAGACAGTTCTGTGTTTCAAACAGAAAAGAATTTCCACTGTAGTATTCAGCAGCTAATAAGTACAGGAAGGATTAAGATTTTTTAATAGAAGTAATTTACAAATCTGTTTAACTTTCTGGCACCAGTGGATTTAAAAAAAAAAAGTTTTTCACCAGAGTACCCCTTTAATGTTAATTTTTAAACAGGGATCAATTTATGTGTGCTGGCAGGGACCTAAAACATGTAGCCAACAATAATAAAAATGTTAAAAGGGGCCATTTAAATGTAAAAATAATATATTTTTTTATAATTAATCTTTTACATTTTTTTTTATTAATAGTGTATTTTAATATTGTGTTTGATAAAGTGTGTGTATATGCGTGCTTCACTTTTTTTCTCTATTTCTTACATTTTTTTAGGTAGTACTACTACTCCCAGCGTGGAACAGACTGTTCCATGATGGGAGCTGTAGTACCTGCACTAATAGACAGATCACTACAGGTATCACTCCTGACACCAGATGTGATCGTCCCATCTATTGCAGAGATGGAGCAGCTTTCTCCTGCGCTCGCATCACTACACTTTACTCCGGCTGGCCAGTGATGTGAATAGAATTCACATCACTTATTCATATTCCCCGCAGAAGCTGTGATTGGTCAGATGGTTCCAGCCAATCACAACTCTCTGCGGGAAATATGAATAATAGGTGTATATACGGCATATACTCAAACTACAGTGGGACCAGAGAAGAGTGGTCGCCCGCATCTATACATTATACATGAAGATCTCATCAGGTGACACTCATCAGAAGTGACACTCACTGCGATCTGTCTATTAATGCAGGTACTACAGCTCCCAGCATGGAACAGAGTGTGCTCCATGTTGGGAGCAGTAGTACCTGAAATTTAGGACAGATCACAGCAGGTATCACTCCTCACACCCGCTGCTATCGTCCTTTCTATTGCAGAGATGCGAGCGCAGGAGAAAGCCGCTCGCATCTATACATTATACAGGACGATCACAGGGGTGTCGCTAATGAAGAAATTAGTTATTTCGAATCGAGTCGAAGTCTGGATTCAGTCTGAATCGAATATTTCATGAAATTCGGAACTAATTCGACTTCGTCCGATTCAATTTGCTCATCCCTAGTGACAGTAACTGCAATGAAGTCTTCATTCAGACAATTTCCCACAGCCCAGGGGTCACTTACTTTTATAGTTGTATTGAATAGACTTCTTCATGGATGTCAGTTAGTTGGAGTTATGGCTATGAGCAGTGGTGTTTATAAAAGAGAAAAGTTGTCCATAGCAAAGATTAAAATGGGCCTCCCATAAAAGTTTCAGGGAATGCCATCATGGACTCAAGAGCTTGGTGTCTGCTGCTCACTCCCACATTTCTTCCACGATTCTTAGGCCAGTTGCCAATTCTCTTGTTTGCTAAAAGTACAGGCACAGAGTCACGGAGTAGAATAGCAAAAAGGATGGCCCTTCTCTCCAAGGGCATGACTACAGGGAGTGCAAAGATAGCAGCCACACCAAGGCCCTGGCGCTTTTAGGGGGCCCAATGATCCACCTGTCACATAAGAAGACAAAATTATTAGGTGGCCAAGCAACGAAGTTGCTCAGGACACCTATTGTTTTTGCTCAGATTATTTTTATTATTATTATTATTATTATTATTCCGCCGCAAAATTGAAATGCTTATATCTGCTGCACTGTAACTCCAAAACACATGTGACTTGGCTTAGTAGACCCATGAGCTGTGCATAATCTTGTATAATGTCAAGGTCATAGGTCACATGGTAAAGCCAGCATCTTGGTTTTTGTGACAATTTTAGCACAAGATTCAAAAATCTTCTTCTCTGGAACCGCTAAAGCTACAGATATATTATTTGCTGTATGTGGTTACACTGTTGTTCCGAGTCAGATTTGTTCATTACAAGTCTGTTGATCACATGGTTTGACCACCATCAAGAATTGCACAATATTCTACAAAGATCTTCTTCTTCTAACCATTTGTTAGAATGACGAATAATTTGGCAGACATGTTTATGGTTACCTCCTGTACCAAGGTTGTTAAAGATGGTTTATTTGCATATTTAATATGGCCACTGCACGCCAATGACATTTAGATAGCATTAATAACAATATGTAACTTTTTTGAATGTGTGTAATATGTAGAATATTAATCTAAAAGTTATGTTTCTTTGCACAATGGTAGACAATTTATCACCATATTTTGCAGCCATATTGTATTGCGCAATATTCTGCAATCATAGTTTTCTCTGAAATTGCTGGTCAGAATAATGTGAAAATTAGCACACATGTTCGTGATCACTTAATGTACCACCATTGATCGCATGGTTTGGCTGCCATATTGGATTGCACAATATTCTGCATACATAGGTTTCTCTTAAATTACTGGTAAAAACTATGTGAAAATTAGCACACATGTCCGTGATCATCTTCTCCACCATCAGGAGTCACAGCAATCATGTGCTACACCCGGGCTTTGCAGCTTGCCCACCTGTATTGCTGCTTGCAGCTAAATATTTTAATTGCACTTGATAAAGGCAGAGCTTTTTTTGACTTTGCATTGGGGTCTAAGAACTCTTCAAGGGCCCCATAGCAATCACAAAAGCTGCCTCTGCTGTACAACAAATTTTTGCTCCGGTTCATATATTTATAACATGAACCATATTATTTTGGTACAAAATTAATGTAATTGTGGTTATCCTCAACTAGGGGACAACTATGTACTAAAAGCCTCTGAAATCCTAAAACATTATTTGACATGTTTTTGACACCCGGTCTTTCTGTAGGAGTTTCCTAGCAAATTTTTAGATTGTGCACCTGATGTATTAAATTTATGGGGGCTTTGATAGATTAGGCGCATCTTTACAACGTTGCCAAAGTCTGACGTGATTTCGGAAGGCTTACTGCCAACGTGCTATGTATGTATGCTCAAGACTGGAGTCTATTCGCACATAAATGTTGCACCTAAGTCAAATTGTCTCAATTCGTGGATTTTGTCTTAAACTGCTATGTCTGACAAAACGGTTGTCTAAGCTGTAATCTGTATTGTGCTGTTAGACTAGGGTGCTGTGTCTAAGGAATATCCACGTCTTAATTCGTAATTCCCCTAAGAAGGTATACACTTTGCTGCAGGAAGATCTCTAGCTTGGGGATCCAAAATCCTCATGGATTGGTGGCAATAGCACTGGAACACTTGGTTCATCACCAGGAGAGTGGTCAGATGGAAGATATGCAGGAGTGTAGTAAGAAACAGAACCAAGAGTCAGGGCTACAGAGGTAGAACAACAGGTACCAGACAACAATACAAAATGCAAGGCAGAATTGAAAACCAAAAATGAGGCCCAAGATTGGCCAAACCTGCATATTTTGGTGAGACAATTGAACCATCTTAAAGGGGTCGTGCGCTGCCCTAATTTTCGGAGCTCCACTCACAGCGTCCGGAAGTTCATCACTCCGAACGCTGTGTGCGGGCTCCCGTGTTCGCGGCCGCCGGACGTGACATCACGCCCCGCCCCTCGCCCGCCCCCTCGTGACGTCTCGTCTGCCCCCTCGTGACGACACGCCTGCCCCCTCTACCAAAGTCTATGGGAAGGGGACGTGACAGCCGTCGCGCCCCCTTCTCATAGACTTTCGTTGAGGGGGCGGGCGAGACATCACAAGGGGGCTGGCGAGACGTCACGCCCGGCAGCTGCGAACATGGAAGCCCGCACACAGCGTTCGGAGTAATGAACTTCCGGACGCTGTGAGCAGGGCTCCCAAAGTCAGGGCAGCGCACAACCCCTTTAAAGGGGTATTCCGCCCCTAGACATCTTATTCCCTATAAAAAGGATAGGGGATAAGATGTCTGATTGCGGGGGTCTTGCCACTGGGGACCCCCTTGATCTCCATGCTGCACCCAGCGTTCGTTTAGAGCGCTGGAGGCTCGTGACATCACGGCTGCGCCCCGCTCGTGACGTCACGGTCATGCCCCCTCACTGCAAGTCTATGGGCGGGGGTGTGACGGCTGTCACGCCCCCTCCCATAGACTTGCATTGAGGGTTAATGGCCGTGAAGTCATGAGCGGGGCATGACCGTGACGTCAAGAGCCTCCGCCCCGCTTCGCCAGTAATCCAGCACGGAGCATAGTTCGCTCCGTGCACTGAATGTCTGGGGTGCCCCAGCTGAGATCGCAGGGGTCCCCAGCGGTGGGACCTCTGTGATCAGACATTGAGATGTCTAGGGGCAGAGTACCCCTTTTAGTATACAGGAGCCTCCATTACTCTCCACTGTTGGCAAATGTCTGGGGAGAGAAAGATTGGGCATGTTGGATTTCTAGACATCGGATCCTTATGTTCCCTTGGGAGCTTTTGTTTTTATATGTTGTAAAATGGAGAAAAAACAGCGCAAAATATGATAAAACTGTTACGCCGAGCGCTCCGGGTCCCCGCTCCTCCCCGGAGCGCTCGCTTCACTCTCCCCGCGGCAGCGCTCCGGTCACGTCCTCTGACCCGGGGCGCTGCGATTCCGCTGCCAGCCGGGATGCGATTCGCGATGCGGGTAGCGCCCGCTCGCGATGCGCACCCCGGCTCCCCTACCTGACTCGCTCTCCGTCTGTTCTGTCCCGGCGCGCGCGGCCCCGCTCCCTAGGGCGCGCGCGCGCCGGGTCTCTGCGATTTAAAGGGCCACTGCGCCGCTGATTGGCGCAGTGGTTCCAATTAGTGTGTTCACCTGTGCACTTCCCTATATCACCTCACTTCCCCTTCACTCCCTCGCCGGATCTTGTTGCCTTAGTGCCAGTGAAAGCGTTCCTTGTGTGTTCCTTGCCTGTGTTTTCCAGACCTTCTGCCGTTGCCCCTGACTACGATCCTTGCTGCCTGCCCCGACCTTCTGCTACGTCCGACCTTGCTTTTGCCTACTCCCTTGTACCGCGCCTATCTTCAGCAGCCAGAGAGGTGAGCCGTTGCTAGTGGATACGACCTGGTCACTACCGCCGCAGCAAGACCATCCCGCTTTGCGGCGGGCTCTGGTGAAAACCAGTAGTGGCTTAGAACCGGTCCACTAGCACGGTCCACGCCAATCCCTCTCTGGCACAGAGGATCCACTACCTGCCAGCCGGCATCGTGACAGTAGATCCGGCCATGGATCCCGCTGAAGTTCCTCTGCCAGTTGTCGCTGACCTCACCACGGTGGTCGCCCAGCAGTCACAACAGATAGCGCAACAAGGCCAACAGCTGTCTCAACTGACCGTTATGCTACAACAGTTACTACCACAGCTTCAGCAGTCATCTCCTCCGCCAGCTCCTGCACCTCCTCCGCAGCGAGTGGCCGCTCCTGGGATATGCTTATCCTTGCCGGATAAATTTGATGGGGACTCTAAGTTTTGCCGTGGCTTTCTTTCCCAATGTTCCCTGCATCTGGAGATGATGTCGGACCTGTTTCCCACTGAAAGGTCTAAGGTGGCTTTCGTAGTCAGCCTTCTGTCCGGAAAAGCCCTGTCATGGGCCACACCGCTCTGGGACCGCAATGACCCCGTCACTGCCTCTGTACCCTCCTTCTTCTCGGAAATCCGAAGTGTCTTTGAGGAACCTGCCCGAGCCTCTTCTGCTGAGACTGCCCTGTTGAACCTGGTCCAGGGTAATTCTTCCGTTGGCGAGTATGCCGTACAATTCCGTACTCTTGCTTCAGAATTGTCCTGGAATAATGAGGCCCTCTGCGCGACCTTCAAAAAAGGCCTATCCAGCAACATTAAAGATGTTCTGGCCGCACGAGAAATTCCTGCTAATCTACATGAACTTATTCACCTAGCCACTCGCATTGACATGCGTTTTTCCGAAAGGCGTCAGGAACTCCGCCAAGATATGGACTCTGTTCGCACGAGGCGTTTCTTCTCCTCGGCTCCTCTCTCCTCTGGTCCCCTGCAATCTGTTCCTGTGCCTCCCGCCGTGGAGGCTATGCAGGTCGACCGGTCTCGCCTGACACCTCAAGAGAGGACACGACGCCGTATGGAGAACCTCTGCCTGTACTGTGCTAGTACCGAACACTTCCTGAGAGATTGTCCTATCCGTCCTCCCCGCCTGGAAAGACGTACGCTGACTCCGCACAAAGGTGAGACAGTCCTTGATGTCTACTCTGCTTCTCCACGTCTTACTGTGCCTGTGCGGATGTCTGCCTCTGCCTTCTCCTTCTCTACAGTGGCCTTCTTGGACTCTGGATCTGCAGGAAATTTTATTTTGGCCTCTCTCGTCAACCGGTTCAACATCCCGGTGACCAGTCTCGCCAGACCCCTCTACATCAATTGTGTAAATAATGAAAGATTGGACTGTACCATACGTTTCCGCACGGAGCCCCTTCTTATGAGCATCGGATCTCATCATGAGAGGATTGAACTTTTGGTCCTCCCCAATTGCACCTCGGAAATTCTCCTTGGACTTCCCTGGCTTCAACTTCATTCCCCTACCCTGGATTGGTCCACTGGGGAGATCAAGAGTTGGGGGTCCTCTTGTTCCAAGAACTGTCTAAAACCGGTTCCCAGTAACCCTTGCCGTAACTCTGTGGTTCCTCCAGTAACCGGTCTCCCTAAGGCCTATATGGACTTCGCGGATGTTTTCTGCAAAAAACAAGCTGAGACTCTACCTCCTCACAGGCCTTATGATTGCCCTATCGACCTCCTCCCGGGCACTACTCCACCCCGGGGCAGAATTTATCCTCTCTCTGCCCCAGAGACTCTTGCCATGTCCGAATACGTCCAGGAGAATCTAAAAAAGGGCTTTATCCGTAAATCCTCCTCTCCTGCCGGAGCCGGATTTTTCTTTGTGTCCAAAAAAGATGGCTCCCTACGTCCTTGCATTGACTACCGCGGTCTTAATAAAATCACGGTTAAGAACCGCTACCCCTTACCCCTCATCTCTGAACTCTTTGATCGCCTCCAAGGTGCCCACATCTTCACTAAATTGGACTTAAGAGGCGCCTATAACCTCATCCGCATCAGAGAGGGGGACGAGTGGAAAACGGCATTTAACACCAGAGATGGACACTTTGAGTATCTGGTCATGCCCTTTGGACTGTGCAACGCCCCTGCCGTCTTCCAAGACTTTGTCAATGAAATTTTTCGTGATCTGTTATACTCCTGTGTTGTTGTATATCTGGACGATATCCTAATTTTTTCTGCCAATCTAGAAGAACACCGCCAGCATGTCCGTATGGTTCTTCAGAGACTTCGTGACAACCAACTCTATGCCAAAATTGAGAAATGTCTGTTTGAATGCCAATCTCTTCCTTTTCTAGGATATTTGGTCTCTGGCCAGGGACTACAGATGGATCCAGACAAACTCTCTGCCGTCTTAGATTGGCCACGCCCCTCCGGACTCCGTGCTATCCAACGCTTTTTGGGGTTCGCCAATTATTACAGGCAATTTATTCCACATTTTTCTACCATTGTGGCTCCTATCGTGGCTTTAACCAAAAAAAATGCTGATCCCAAGTCCTGGCCTCCTCAAGCAGAAGACGCCTTTAAACGACTCAAGTCTGCCTTTTCTTCGGCTCCCGTCCTCTCCAGACCTGACCCTTCCAAACCCTTCCTATTGGAGGTTGATGCCTCCTCAGTGGGAGCTGGAGCTGTTCTTCTACAAAAAAATTCTTCCGGGCATGCTGTCACTTGTGGTTTTTTCTCTAGGACCTTCTCTCCAGCGGAGAGGAACTACTCCATCGGGGATCGAGAGCTTCTAGCCATTAAATTAGCACTTGAGGAATGGAGGCATCTGCTGGAGGGATCAAGTTCTCCTGTTATTATCTACACCGACCACAAGAACCTCTCCTACCTCCAGTCTGCCCAACGGCTGAATCCTCGCCAGGCCCGGTGGTCTCTGTTCTTTGCCCGATTTAATTTTGAGATTCACTTTCGTCCTGCCGATAAGAACATTAGGGCCGATGCTCTCTCTCGTTCCTCGGATGCCTCAGAAGTTGAACTCTCTCCGCAACACATCATTCCACCTGACTGCCTGATCTCCACTTCTCCTGCCTCCATCAGGCTGACCCCTCCAGGAAAGACCTTTGTTTCTCCTCGCCAACGCCTCGGAATCCTCAAATGGGGTCACTCCTCCCATCTCGCAGGTCATGCGGGTATCAAGAAATCTGTGCAACTCATCTCCCGCTTCTATTGGTGGCCGACTCTGGAGACGGATGTTGTGGACTTTGTGCGAGCCTGCACTATCTGTGCCCGGGATAAGACTCCTCGCCAGAAGCCCGCTGGTTTTCTTCATCCTCTGCCTGTCCCCGAACAGCCTTGGTCTCTGATTGGTATGGATTTTATTACTGATTTACCCCCTTCCCGTGGCAACACTGTTATTTGGGTGGTCGTTGATCGATTCTCCAAAATGGCACATTTCATCCCTCTTCCTGGTCTTCCTTCTGCGCCTCAGTTGGCTAAACAATTTTTTGTACACATTTTTCGTCTTCACGGGTTGCCTACGCAGATTGTCTCGGATAGAGGCGTCCAATTCGTGTCTAAATTCTGGAGGGCTCTCTGTAAACAACTCAAGATTAAATTAAATTTTTCTTCTGCATATCATCCCCAGTCCAATGGACAAGTAGAAAGGATTAACCAGATCTTGGGTGATTATTTGCGACATTTTGTTTCCTCCCGCCAGGATGACTGGGCAGATCTCCTCCCATGGGCCGAATTCTCGTATAACTTCAGGGTCTCTGAGTCTTCCTCCAAATCCCCATTTTTCGTGGTGTACGGCCGTCACCCTCTTCCCCCCCTCCCTACTCCCTTGCCCTCTGGTCTGCCCGCTGTGGATGAAATTTCTCGTGACCTTTCCATCATATGGAGAGAGACCCAAAATTCTCTCTTACAGGCTTCATCACGCATGAAGAAGTTCGCGGATAAGAAAAGAAGAGCTCCCCCCGTTTTTTCCCCTGGAGACAAGGTATGGCTCTCCGCTAAATATGTCCGCTTCCGTGTCCCTAGCTACAAGTTGGGACCACGCTATCTTGGTCCTTTCAAAATTTTGTGTCAAATTAATCCTGTCTCTTATAAACTTCTTCTTCCTCCCTCTCTTCGTATCCCTAATGCCTTTCACGTCTCTCTTCTCAAACCACTCATCCTCAACCGTTTTTCTCCCAAATCTGTTCCTCCCACTCCTGTTTCCGGCTCCTCGGACATCTTCTCGGTCAAAGAAATTTTAGCTGCCAAAAAGGTCAGAGGGAAAAATTTTTTTTTAGTGGACTGGGAGGGTTGTGGTCCTGAAGAGAGATCCTGGGAACCTGAGGACAACATCCTGGACAAAAGTCTGCTCCTCAGGTTCTCAGGCTCTAAGAAGAGGGGGAGACCCAAGGGGGGGGTACTGTTACGCCGAGCGCTCCGGGTCCCCGCTCCTCCCCGGAGCGCTCGCTTCACTCTCCCCGCGGCAGCGCTCCGGTCACGTCCTCTGACCCGGGGCGCTGCGATTCCGCTGCCAGCCGGGATGCGATTCGCGATGCGGGTAGCGCCCGCTCGCGATGCGCACCCCGGCTCCCCTACCTGACTCGCTCTCCGTCTGTTCTGTCCCGGCGCGCGCGGCCCCGCTCCCTAGGGCGCGCGCGCGCCGGGTCTCTGCGATTTAAAGGGCCACTGCGCCGCTGATTGGCGCAGTGGTTCCAATTAGTGTGTTCACCTGTGCACTTCCCTATATCACCTCACTTCCCCTTCACTCCCTCGCCGGATCTTGTTGCCTTAGTGCCAGTGAAAGCGTTCCTTGTGTGTTCCTTGCCTGTGTTTTCCAGACCTTCTGCCGTTGCCCCTGACTACGATCCTTGCTGCCTGCCCCGACCTTCTGCTACGTCCGACCTTGCTTTTGCCTACTCCCTTGTACCGCGCCTATCTTCAGCAGCCAGAGAGGTGAGCCGTTGCTAGTGGATACGACCTGGTCACTACCGCCGCAGCAAGACCATCCCGCTTTGCGGCGGGCTCTGGTGAAAACCAGTAGTGGCTTAGAACCGGTCCACTAGCACGGTCCACGCCAATCCCTCTCTGGCACAGAGGATCCACTACCTGCCAGCCGGCATCGTGACAAAAACATCTGTACAAAATTATAATGGTGAGAGAACATTGCATAATACAGAGTACAATGACCTTGGCCTCTGATCCTCTGCCAGCACAGCCTTACACAATTCATTGTTTTCATCATCCCTCTAATATTTCCTAGATCTGGACATCCTGGAATTTATTTTATACATTGAAATTTATGTAAAAAACCAACATACAATACAATATTTTGCAACTACAGATGAGCTTCTCTGTAGATAAGCTTGGCTGGTTTTGTCTATGTAAATTGCACGGAGAGCATATGGTTAGATAAGGAAACAATGCAGGCCTATAGTCATTTGTTTTTGTTTGTTTGTTTCTAGCAAGCTGTTTGTGCTTATTGTGTAGCGTCTGAAATGCTTTCTCGTGATCGCTTATACATTACCAAGAGCCAAATGAGACATTCACTGGTGACAATCCCTGTTGAAAATGGTCATTTACGTTTCCGCATTGAACTTTTTTTTTTTTTTTGTACCATTGAATGTGCCTTTTTTCATATAGATCTATTCAAAAACCCTTTTTGGTATGTTGTAGGTGTTTTTATACCTCCATTTATAGAGGTGTAGATTGAAGCAATGTAATAAGGCCACTAGCCGTCCATAGGCTATTTATAATTCTCGTGTTCTCTTAGGATCCTCCCAGGTATCAAGGTCTAGATACAAGTCCCTCTGCACCCCTAATGCTATGCCACTGAATGTGACCATTTGTATTTACATTAAGAATGTCATTGTTACTTGTGTATCTCCCAATGGTTCTGTTTACAGGACTTTCGCATGAATGGGCCACTAAAGAGGTGGCATTTGTGGATATTTGTATAAAAAGGGGTAATTTTAGGCAGGTCTTGGCATTTCCCGTCATAACTGGAGCAAAATGTGCGTTTCAAATGACAAAACTCAACTAGAAAATAACACTATACCTGAAGCATGGTGTTAAAAAAAGGCCCAAAAATACCACAAAAATGCAACAAAAATTATGGGTAAGTATACTCCCTAATAATTTCCTATAAACTTTTAAGCAACAACTAGGTACCAGGTCCCTGATCTAACTGCTACCTCCACGTCTCTTGTAGTTATGATGACCCTAGCCAGATAATACAGATGATCATTAATTACTTATAGTTTATAAAGTTGAAAAAAAGACAGTCTATCAAGTTCAACCTAAAACCCTGCTGTGTTAATCCAGAAGAAGGCAAAAAAGGCTGATGCCAATTGATCCAAAGAACACACAACTCTCTGAAGTCCTTTATTATGTGATTTACAAGGGTTGTCTCTAAAACCACTTTGTCACTCAAACCCAGGGCCGGCTCCACCTATAGGCAAAATATGCAGCCACCTAGAGCGCCCTCTTGATAGGGGCACTGCTCCGCCCAGCCCCCGTCCTAGGAAACTAGCAAACTTAGTTTCGTGGTCTTGCCTGGTAGAGGAGCGCAGCACTACCGCTGCACATAGCAACAATTACAGGTGCAATCACTCAGGTATGCTGTCTGATAACAAGCCTGTGCCTCCATTCTACTGCTTTCCACTACAGTCAGTGATGGCACTCCTGGTACACAGGAGTGCAGCGCTGCTGCTGAAAACTGAAGGACCGGTGTCAGGGCTCGAGTCCTGCAGGAATGCATGGGAACAGCATTCCTTTACTTTTTCCAGAGTCCCTGGTTCATTATTACTGCAGGACGGACCCCTGAATTTTTCTTACTCTCCCTTCACCTCCTCCCCTGGCCCAGCCGGCAAGATGCTGGAGGTGTAGGACCTGTCAGACCTATCATCAGCTCATTACATGTTGGGGCGGAGCTTAGCTGTGCAGGAGAGATCGTGGCTGAAGGACCTGTGGATGCTGTGGAGGAGGTGGGGCTGTGCTGGAGTGGAGGTCACATGTCACCAAAGTAGTAAGGTGATTACATGCGGAGGAAGTTTGTTACAGTGTCTCACCCCAGTAATGAGGTGATTACATAAAGAGGAGGGTTGTTACAGTGTGTCACCAAGTAGTAAGGTGGGGCGTGTCAAATGGCTGAGTCAAGGGGGGCGGCAAAATTAGCTTTTGCATAGGGTGGAAAAAATCCTTGCACCAGCCCTGCTCAAACCAAACCAATGTTCTGCCAGGGGCTTTGACTAAAACTATAAATAATTTCTGAGGAAAAAATGTCCAGCTCCAGCTAAGAAATAGGTTCTCTTGTATGATCTGTTCCTGATAATCCAGAAAGTGTCCAGTCCCACCAGTAGGTTAGAATACTCTGGCTGCAAGAGGGGTTGTATGACCAAAGGTCAGTGTGTCACACTTCAGTGAACGCGTTGCATCACAGCTTAGATATGTGAATGGGGTCCCATTGTGACCCAACAGTCACATGACATTCAACTCTTGTGGTTCAGTGTGACCCCATTTACTTGCCTTAGCTTCAATGCACTATGATCCTCGCAGTGTGGCATGGCAATTTTGGTTGTTGAACCCCTGTCATGTCCAAAAAAGTGCCAAAGTGATATCCATGTAAAAAAGTGATCAGAGTTTAAGATTGTTGTAGTTCAAACAAAATTTTATTTTATTTTAATTAAATGTTTTTTTAATAAAATCATTTTTAGTTTAAAGATAGTACAGCAGAAAAAAAAACATTTGGAACGGCTGCAATCGTAATCACTCATAGGACAAAGTTAACATATAGTTTATACATCATGGAGAAAACAAAGCCAAATTCTTTGCTATTTTTGTAATCTTCTACTCTTTCTAAAAAAAATGCTAGAAAAGTTAATTTATAGCTGAAACACTCACGTTTCAGTAGACTGGAACACTGATGATTGTGGCTTCTCTGGACCTGTGTTGTAGATAACTTGGACCGTACCAGGTAGTGGAGTTTAAGGTGCCGCTGGTTTTCACCAGAGCCCGCCGCAAAGCAGGATGGACATGCTGCAGCAGGCGGCACCCAGGTCGCTACCCCTGGCCCAGCTCGACCACACAGGTGGCTGAGGAGATTTGAGGCACAGGCAGGATAAGGCAACTCATCGTCTGGAAAGCAGAAAGTCAGGGCAGGCGGCACAGCAGCGAAGTCAGGAACGTGGCAAATAGTAAGCAGGCGGCAAAGGAGCAAGGTCAGGTCACGGAGCAAAGGTATGATACACAGCATGGAAATATACAGGAATGCTTTCTCTAAGGCACTAGGGCAACAAAGATCCGACAGGGAAGTGTGGGAGGTGGAGGAATTTATCAATGAGCCAAAGGTGTTACTTCACTAATGGGCGCACTGGCTCTTTAAATCTTAAAGCTCCTGCGCGCCCTAGGGGACGGGGACAGGCGTGCCGGAGCAGAGAGGCAGAGGCGGGGGCAGGAGAAGCACCAGGTGAGTGATCGACTGGGATTCGCATGTGGATGCGCCCCGCTATGTGAATCCTTATGATCATGTGAGAATTCAGCCCAGTGGAGAAGGTCGACCAAATCGTCTTGGCGAGCTGAAACAAAATGCCCAAGATAAGTCTCAAGAATTTGATTAACCCTCTTCACCTGACCGTTGGACTGAGGGTGGTAGGCCAAGGAAAAGTCCAGATTGATGTCCAGACGGTTACAAAGGGCTCGCCAGAACTTAGAGACAAACTGCACACCACAATCCGAAATGATATGCTGAGGAAGACCATGTAAACTAAAGACATGCAACGAGAAGTACATCGCCAGCTGTGGGGCAGAAGGAAGACCTTGTAGAGGAATAAAATGAGCCATCTTGGAAATCCAATCTACAATGACCCAAATGACAGTGTTATTATGAGATGGTAGCAAATCGGTGATGAAATGCATGGCCATATGGGACCAGGTAGTCTCCGGAATGGGTAAAGGCTGTAAGTGTCCTGCAGGTCTCAGTTGAGGAGTGTTGTCACAGGCACAAGTTTCACAGGAACGAACAAAATCAGAAAAATCACGTTCAAGATGGGACCACCAGTAGTGCCAGGAGACTAGAAGTAGAGTCTTGCGTATACCAGGATGTCCTGCTGTCAAGGAAGAATGACCCCATTTCAGTACCTTGCGTCTCAATCTGGCGGGTACAAAGGATTTTCCTGGAGGAACTTGCTGAAGAAGTTGAACCTAGAAAAGAACAGTGACCACCTTGCCTGGCGGGGGTTCAAACGCTGAGTAGACTGAAGGAATAGAAGATTCTTATGGTCGGAGTAGATGCTGACCAGATGAGAAGAACCTTCCAATGAATGTCGCATTCCTCCAAAGCTAGCTTGGTAGCGAGGAGTTCACGATCTCCAATGGAGTAATTCCTCTCAGCAGGAGAGAAGGACTTGGAGAAGAACCCACAGGCAGCTGAGGAGATTCGAGGCACAGATGGGATAAGGCAACTTGTGGTCTGGATAGCAGGAGGTCAGGGCTGGTGGCACAGTAGCGTAGTCAGGTACGTAGCAAATAGTCAGTAAGCAGGCGGTAAAGGAGCAAGTTCAGATCACGGAGCAAGGGTATGATACACAGCAAGGCAATAAACAGGACTGCTTTCTCTAAGGCACTAGGGCAGCAAAGATCTGGAAGGGAAGTATGGGAGGTGGAGGAATTTATCAAATAGCCACAGGTGTTACTTCATTAATGGGAGCACTGGCCCTTTAAATCTTAAAGCTCCGGCGCGTGTGCACCCTAGGGGATGGGGACCCATGTGCCGAAGCAAAGAAGCAGAGGCGGGAGCAGGAGAAGTACCAGGTGAGAGATGGACTGGAATTCAGATATGGGCGCGTCCTGCAATGTGAATCCCAGCCTCGCCGGCAGCAGCAGGTAACGGGACCATGCACTCACGGCCAGCGCGTTCGGCCAGAGCGAATAACGTAACAATAGCAGATTTGTTGAAGAAATCTTTTGTCACTGTCCCATTCATTCCGATGGAGCTTGCAGAACAAAAACCATGTGCTTACTGCTGAACCAACCCTATTCAGATGTAACGAATAGACATTCAGATGCGGAAATGCTGCAACAACTAGACCACCTGAGAACTCGCCATTTTAGTCCAGTTTCAGATTAATGTAATTTGTCCGCAAGTCCTGACACACCTTAAATCAATGGTAATGTCCTCTTGTCTTCTCAGTCTCGTAGCTTATTATAAACTTTATAACTTGTGCTGTACTAAAAATCTTTTTAACTTTTTAATTGTTTTAGGGGTTTAATACATCAGACCTGACAGAGTTCCAAAGGGAAATAATTGTTGTTGCAATCCTTTTCAGGGCATCTGTGTCCTGAGTTGCTGAATAAATTGATGGACAGAAGTAACTGTGGTCGAAAGTCAAAGCTTGATTCTGGAAAAAAGCTCTTTGTTGAATTGTAGCCCAAAAAATATATTGCACTGTAAAAATTAAACCCACAAAAGTATTCTTTTTTGTTTCTCAACACATTATATAATACACTACATAGCACCATTGAATGAACATGTCACCAAGCAAAAAACAAGTGCTCATATGTCTATTTTTGTTTTAACTAGTTAAATAAAATATTGAAAAATGTACAACACATCTTTATCATTGAAGTTACAAGACAATACACACTTTTTCCATGCATGTACAAGCACCCACCTTCCTCTTCCTGCTGAGGGTAAAAAATATCACATAATACACACAAAAAAACAATAATAAATAAACTACTTCAGTATTGAATTCAAGTTTGAAGGAAACCCGTTATCAGATTTTACCCTATATAACTGTTGGTATCACATTATATAGGGTTAAATAAGCTTCTTCATCATATCCTGATGTCCTCCAGTCCGTCAGCGATAGTGAATAAAATTAGTTTTAAAAGTCAGGGCGTATGGGACCATGAAGTAGTCATAGGAATGATTAGTGCCTGGAGTGCCGTGACTACTTTAGGATCCCGCAAACCCCGACGACTATTTAATCAATAAAAACAATAAATTGTATTTTTTTTCTGTACCAAATCCACGCTTTATTACCAGATGGCATGGGAAACTTTTAAAACAAATTTTATTCACTAGCGTTGACAGTCTGAAGCACATCAGGATATTGTGACAAAAGCATATTTTACTCTATAAAGTGAGTTGCCAACAGTTATATAGGGTAAAATCTGATGACAGATTGCCTTTTAAAGGGTACCTGTCTAGAGATCAAAAAACAAATGATTCAGGCTCACCCTTTAACTGGTGCTGTTCCTGTCCCTGGGCTTAAATCCTAATTTTCATCCTGTTTATGGCACCCAATTCCCTTGTTTATGTTTCTTACACTGCATGCAGTTCACTGAGAAGGAGGGGTGCTCCCTTGCTTCCCCTTACATCTCATGTTTGAACATCCTCCCTCACTCCTCAGAGCTGACAATTGGCTGCTCTGTGCAGTGAGTCGCTGCATCACGCACCATATATCTATCTATCTTTCTATCTATATAAATATAATGTTATTATCTATATTATATTAAAAAAATTCTATAAATGACAGTGCCCATTTAAGGTGACCAGTATCTGAATAAATGTAAAGTGTGCACTACACAAGATCCTAACTATAGGAGAAAAATAACCAAAAGATGTACGCTTTTTTGCATCCATTGCTGATTTATAATTTAAAGGAGTATTCCAGGATTTTTCTAATTGATGAGGGTCTTGCAATTCTTTTGTGAGTTTTACCCCGATGTTAATTTTCAACAGCATACAAAATGACTGTTGTCTTTGGTTGCAGTGCAGCCCGAGACATTACATCACTAGGCAGGTGATAAAATGGAGCCTGTCTGCTTCAATGGGTGGAGCGACCACTGGGTGGGAGATCATTCTGCAGTGAATTGTAGTTTTGCAATAGCTGGAGGCACCCTGGTTAGAAAACACTGGTCTATCGCATGGCAGGGATAACAGATGTGTTTCAATGGGTGGGGTTCCTTATTTGTGGAAGGGAGAAAAGTGACCTTACACTTACAAACAAGAAATCCTGGGACTTTGGTTGCTATGGGCAACTGGTCAACTTTTTTTTCTCAGCACAGGTCTTGATGAATCTCTCCCATAGATATACATGTACATACACACATTGGGGGAGATTAAAGAGCTATTATGTCTTTTTGTTGTTTTTTATATGACTATTTTACAGGTGCAGTAAAGTTAGTGTAGTTGCCCATACATTTATTTTTAACAGCATACAAAATGAGTGTCTTCACAGGTTTTCCCAGGTTAGAGTGTGGCCAAGACATTACATCACTAGTCAGGTGTTCAGGGAGAGCCTGTCTTTGCTTCAATGGGTGGAGCTAATGCTGGGTAGGAGATCATTCTGCAAGAATTTGCAACAGCTGAAGGCAGGCACCCTGGTTTGAAAACACTGGTCCATTGCATTGAAGGCAGCACAGGTGTGTTTCAATGGGTGGGGTGGCTGATGTGTGGGAGTGAGAAAAATGACCTCACACTTGCACACAAGGAACTATGGGATTTGTAGTTTGAGGGAACTAACTCTAACAGGAAATAGCCAGTTCATAAAAAGATGGCAACAGCATTATAGTGATCTCACAACATAGCAATTTAGCCCCAAGACAAGCGCAGATCCTTCCTAAGCATGTCCATTACCGTCTGGCAGGTATGTACTAAAATAAAAAAATAGGGGGGGGGGGGAATAACCCCTTTAAACTACTTCTGCAAATAAAGATCAATTCTGAATAGCGTGAATTAATCCTTATGGTTTTCTTCTGTACTGTCTCATGCACTGTACGTGTGATCCAGACATGAATGTGCCGTGGCTGATAAGTCATTCGGAGGGTCTGGCCAGCTATAATTGTCTAATAAATATTAGTCTGGCATTTGATGTAATTATAGACTTACATAGACTTACTTACTTTTCTTACTGTAAATATTGAAGGAAACGTAATATTATAGATGGACTTAAGAGGAACATTCTATATCCAATCTCATTCATACTATCACAGCCGTATCTCCTATGATTAAGCATGTTGTATAAATTGCCCCAATATATCCTAATTGAAGTGTATCAAATGAGCGGTGTGTGACTCCACAATGTCTGTAAACCACAAATTATCTTCTGTGTCCAAAATGAATTTTTTCAATTCCAAAAATAACAAGTAAAGGTTTGGTTTTGGGGGGGAAAAATATAAATATGAATGCACCAGGGTGTAATTTCATAGCCCCGAGCCAAATCTGTGGTATATCACTCCACCCTACTCAGTGGTTTCAGGAAAATAAAGCACAAGACATTCATAGAGAAATATAGAGAAAATATGCACACAAAAAAAAACAACTTGTAGAAGGACACAGTCATATTTCATTTAGCGAATGTAACAACCTCCCCTGTATAAAATTTAAGAGTAACTCATTTCAATATGTTTGCAATGAAAAAGTCGGCATTGAAGTTTGAGCGTGAGTCATAGAAGGATTAAAGTGTCTCATAAAATATATCTTGTTGTGGACCTCACAGAAGGCAAATTATATTCCTAATCCCTTTATATTCTCATTACTTTATTCACACGGTAAGATAATTCTTTAAGAGAGATGGAAAAGGCAGATAGATAGATATAAGATAGATGATAAATAAATAGATAGATAGATACAGTAGATAGATAGATAGATAAATATGAGATAGATAGATAGATAGATAGATAGATGGATAGATAGATAGATAGATAGGAGATAGATAAATAGATATATGATAGATAGATAGATAGATAGATAAATATGAGATAGATAGATAGATAGATAGATAGATAGGAGATAGATATATATGATAGATAGGAGTTAGATCGATACATAGATAGATAAGAGATAGATAGATAGATAGATAGATAGATATGAGATAGATTGATAAGAGATAGCTAGATATGAGATAGATAGATAAATAGATAGCTAGATATGAGATAGATAGATAGATAAATAGATAGATAGATAGATAGATAGATAGATAGATATGAGATAGATAGATATGAGATAGATAGAAAGATAGATAGATATGAGATAGATATATAGATAAGAGATAGATATGAGATAGATAGATAAATAGATAGATATGAGATAAATAACTAAATAGATAGATATGAGAAAGATGTGAGATAGATAGATATGAGATAGATAGATAGATAGATAGATAGATAGATAGATAGATAGATAGATAGATAGATATGAGATAGATAGATATGAGATAGATATATAGATAAGAGATAGATAGATATAAGATAGATAGATAAATAGTTATACAGTCAAAGATTTATCTTTTGTTGCTAGATAAATAGTTAGCTAGATAGATAGATAGATATGAGAAAGATATGAGATAGATAGATAGATAGATAGATAGATAGATAGATAGATATGAGAAAGATATGAGATAAATAGATAGATATGATATAGATAGATATGAGATAGATGATAGATATGAGATAGATAGATAGACATGATATAGATAGATATGAGATAGATAGGTATGCGATAGATAGATAGATAGATAGATATGAGATAGATAGATATGAGATAGATATATAGATAAGAGATAGATATGAGATAGATAGATAAATAGATAGATATGAGATAAATAACTAAATAGATAGATATGAGAAAGATGTGAGATAGATAGATATGAGATAGATAGATAGATAGATATGAGATAGATAGATATGAGATAGATATATAGATAAGAGATAGATAGATATAAGATAGATAGATAAATAGTTATGCAGTCAAAGATTTATCTTTTGTTGCTAGATAAATAGTTAGCTAGATAGATAGATAGATATGAGAAAGATATGAGATAGATAGATAGATAGATATGAGAAAGATATGAGATAGATAGATAGATATGATATAGATAGATATGAGATAGATGATAGATATGAGATAGATAGATAGACATGACATAGATATGAGATAGATAGGTATGCGATAGATAGATAGATAGATATGATATGGATAGATATGAGATAGATAGATATGAGATAGATATGAGATCGATAGGCACATAGTATTTTGCTACGGTAATTTCTTAGAGCTGAAAAACACCCATTAAACAACATTTATACTATATCGATATTCTACTTAAATTATACGTTGCAGAAAAAATTAAGGGACATGACGCCTTATGATGTGGATTCTGAGCAGTAAGCACATCAGGTAGTCAGGGCATGGATTAGTCCAAATAAATGGGGTCAAATTGGTGTCATGACCCGTATTTTTCTGATTCTGATATTATTGCAGAATTTTGCAATGGAAGAATCCTCCAAGTGAACATGCTGTAAGGCCTTTTTTTTACATGGTTGCATATCTGAGAGGAATCCAGTGGAAGAATTCAGCTCGGAAATTCTATTGCAGCAGTGTCCTCTTGTTTTCAATGGGATTCTGCTGCCTCCTGCACACAGAACAAATTCCCTGCTGGAAATATCTGGTGCAGAAAGAACTGGCGTGTATATTCTTTCTGCAGAATCCACTTGTAAATGCATTACTTTCTACGAAGATGGTATATTTCTGAGTCATAGTCTGCGCAATGTCCAACAGAAACTTACGACTGGACATTCCACAAAGATTCTGCCATGTGAACATAGCCTAGGAAGCAAGATGGCTCACAATGACTCCCAAAATGTATTGTTCAAATATAATTAGTATTAGGTGATTGTGTAATGACACCGATACACTGTGTTATATGCAGTGCAGGGCCTGAGGGGACATAACGCAGTGTATCCATCATGTGGGGAGTGTTCCTTTAATGCAAATCACTTCTGAGTACATATGGCAAACACAGATAGTGGTGCACGCTCCGCAATGTAGTATGATCCCTGAATGACACCTTTCACCATCCATGACACATGCAAACAGATGGAGAGGCCAAGCTATGGTACCACAAGAAAATGATGTTTTTCCAAAGTGCACAAGAAAATAGTATTTTCCGCTTTATGAATGCCCCTTATGATCAGACTCCTGAAAATGAAAGGCTAATATTGGACATGGAATTTTTCCAACCTGCTTACTTAGAAAATATACTGAATATATGTAGAATGAGTCAGATCCCCAAAAATAACATTCTTGCTTCATGCTTGCTTAGGGCCCCAGAAATAACATTCTTCCTCACTGGTTATTGAGACTTGAGAGCTCAGAATTACACAGTACAGAATGGAAAGGATGTGGGGTGATGTGTGATCTTCTAGGAAGGTAAACAAAGCTGGCACGTAGATGTAGACAGTGCCCCTAAGAGGACATAAAGTTAGAGTTATTACTTATTGTGTGTACAGTTGGATTACACACACACACACACACACACATACACACACACATAAATATATATATATATATATATATATATATATATGTATGTAAAACTCAACGTGTGTGTGTGTGTGTGTGTGTGTATGTGTGTGTGTGTATGTGTGTGTGTTTGTGTATGTATGTATGTCTGTATGTATGTGTGTATGTGTGTGTGTATGTGTGTATGTCTGTATGTATGTCTGTGTGTATGTGTGTATGTGTGTGTGTATGTATGTATGTATATGTGTGTGTATATGTATGTGTGTGTGTGTATGTGTGTGTGTATGTATGTATGTCTGTATGTATGTGTGTATGTGTGTGTGTATGTATGTATGTATATGTGTGTGTGTATGTATGTATGTGTGTATGTATGTATGTGTGTGTGTGTATGTGTGTATGTTCCAGCATCACGTCCAAACAGCTAAAGATATTAACATGAAACTTGGCACACATGTTACTTATATGTCAACAACAAACATAGGATATGTAATTTAACCCTTACTCACCCCCATTTGCCAGGGGCAGGGTTACTGGTTAAAGTCCCATACAAGTCTAAGGGAAATATATTACTGCATAACTTCCAAATGGCTGGAGATATTTCGATAATACTTGGTCACATGTTACTTATATGTCCACTTAAAATATAGGATAGTTAATTCAACCCTTAACTACTCCCATTTTTGAGGGTCGGGGTTTTTGTTTAAAGTTCAATGCAAATCTATGGGAAATGTATGGAAATGACAGGATACAGTATGAGGATGGGACATAAGGTCGGGATATGAGGTCGAGATAGGAAGACGGGATATGAGGACAGGATATGAGGTTGGGATATGAGGTTGAGACAGGAGGACGGGATATGAGGTTGAATATGAGGTCGGGATATGAGGTCGAGATAGGAAGATGGGATATGAGGACGGGACATAAGGTTGGAATATGAGGATGGGATATTAGTTCAGGATATGAGGTAGAGACAGGAGGACGGGACATGAGGACGGGATATGAGGTTGGGATATGAGGTCGGGATACAAGGACGGGATATGAGGTCGGAATATGAGGACAGGGTATGAGGTTGAGATATGAGGTTGACATATGAGGACGGGATATGGGGTTGGGATATGAGGTCGGGATATGAAGACGGGATATGAGGTTGAGATATGAGGACAGGATATGGGGACGGGATATGGGGACTGATATCGGGTCGGGCTATGAGGACAGGCTATGAGGACGGGATATGAGGTTGAGATTGGAGGTCGGGATATGAGGACAGGATAGGAGGACGGGATATGAGGTCGGGATATGAGGACGGGATATGAGGTCGAGATAGGAGGACGGGATATGAGGACGGGATATGAGGACGGGATATGAGTTTGAGATATGAGGACGGGATATGGGGACGGGATATGGGGACTGATATTGGGTCGGGCTATGAGGACAGGCTATGAGGACGGGATATGAGGTTGAGATAGGAGGTCGGGATATGAGGTCGGGATAGGAGGTCGGGATAGGAGGTTGGGATATGAGGTCGGGATATGAGGACGGGATAAGAGGTTGGGATATGAGGACGGGATATGAGGTTGAGATAGGAGGAATGGGATATGAGGACGGGATATGAGGACGGGATATGAGGTCGGTATAGGAGGATGGGATATGGGGACTGATATCGGGTTGGGCTATGAGGACAGGCAATGAGGATGGGCTATGAGGACGGGATATGAAGTCGAGATAGGAGGTTAGGATATGAGGACGGATAGGAGGAAGGGATATGAGGTCGGGATATGAGGACAGGATATGAGGTCGAGATTGGAGGATGGGATATAAGGACGGTATATGTGTGTAAATGTGTTAGGCAGGTGTGAAAAAAAGGCTTTCAAAAATAGAAGTGTTCATTTTTTTATCAATTAACAAAATGCAAAGTGAATGAACAGAAGAAAAATCTACAGTAAATCAAATCAATATTCAGTCTGACGGTCCTTTGACTTCAAAACAGCTTCATTTCTTACTGGTATCCTTGTAAAAAAATTTAGGGATTTTATTGGAGTAAAGTCATGTGTGTGGTGTCCCAGCACCAAAGGTTGTCCTGTGTGCTAAAGATTGCCGCGGGCATCCCTGCTGTCTCTATGTTGGGCTCGCTGCTCCATTGTCTGACCTGTTATACTGTGATCCATTTTTCTGTCATGTTATGTACTAATGTCTGCACTGTACCTTTAAGGGATTGTGGCAAAGTAACCAGATAACCCTGACGCCCCAATGGGGGACCCCCAAACCTAGCTCTTATGTAGTGTAGGGGGGAGGAGCTGTTATGTTGGAAGTTAGCAGAAGGGGGGATTGAGAGAAGTCCAGGAGTGAAGTTCAGGTACAGTGAGGAGAAGGAAATCTCAAAATACTACAGCCATACCAATCTTATGAAGGCCCCGATGCACAGGTGAATATCAAAGCCTGGTGGTAAGCAAAGCTCCCCGGGAAAATCTCTTCTTAAGTCACAAGTAAAATCTCTCAAGTCAGCATAGGCTGCTAATATTCTGAAAGCTACAGCAACTACAACTCCGAGCAAGACGACAGGCTCCCCGGGTCACACTCTGGACATCCCTTTGCACTAAAGCTTGTATTGTCAAGGATTCAGTAATTTCAGCGACAGTAAAGACAGTTATCCATAACCTAGCTTCTGTGTAGTCATTACCACACACCTGGCCAAGAAGAAGCTATCTCATCCTCGGAGGTTAACGGTGTCCTGGAGTCACAAACTTTATCTTACACCTATTAGTGGCACCACAGCCTTGTGTACACACCATAGTCACCACCACATGTGTATAATATCATTATGTAATCACCATTTTCCTATGTACGTTGAAATACAGTCATGGACTAAAAGGAATATCTGTTTAGAAAGTTTAAAACTGGGTGAGGAACAGCCAAACTCTGCTACAAAGATGAGGAGGTGAAAGATGGTGTCATTTTACAAGTCATTCACTATGGCAAGACCTCATGTCTAGTGAAGCCACCTTCAGTAGTGACAGGAATTGCACCCTATGCAATTGCCTTCACTGTTCAGATGAACAGGACTTAATTGCAAAATGCAGAAAAAAGCATAGATTGTGGGGAAAAAAGCAAAACAGGGGAAAAGGGGGCGTGAATAAAATGTAACTTTTAATGTATTGATAAAAAATGTATACATTTAGGTGAACATGTTGTGGAAAAGGCCGGTGTTGTCTATCCACTATAAAGGCACAAATATAGAATGCAATAGGTACCATATAACAAAGTGTGTCAAGGCATAATATTGGCTATCCAAAATATATCATCCCTTAAAGCTGCCTGGTGCGTTTTGGCCACTATATGTGACCTCCTCAGGGGCTAGGTGGGACATAATAGCCTATACCAAGATATAAGTCATATCCTCCAGGCAAAATACAAAAACCAACAGTGGGAGCTATCAATAAAGTAGTAGCTCCCAAATGATACATAATTTAGGTGCCGCTGTACCCCCATGTCATGGGGCATCAAATTAATAAGCAGGAGTAGGCCTTACACCGGATCTTGGTAACCGGTTTGGCATTCTGTATTGCTCCTGTGTGTACCTGCAGTGGCAGGGAGCCGTGCGTTATGCCGGTTACTGAGCTCACACACATATAGCGGCCGAAACGCATCGGGCAGCTTTAAGGGATGATATATTTGGGATAGCCAATATTACGCCTTGACACACTTTGTTATATGGTACCTATTATATTTAACAGTGAGTCTATATTTGCGTATTTATAGTGGATAGACAACACCGTTTTTTTCCACAACATGCTATATATATATATATATATATATATATATATATATATATATACAGTGGGGATCAAAAGTTTGGGCACCCCAGGTAAACATTTGTATAAAGAAGCATAAAGAAGCCAAGGAAAGATGGAAAAATCTCCAAAAGGCATCAAATTACAGATTAGACATTCTTATAATATGTCAACAAAAGTTAGTTTTTATTTCCATCGTTTACACTTTCAAAATAACAGAAAACAAAAAAATAGTGTCTGCAAAAGTTTGGGCACCCTGCAGAGTTAATATCTTGTACTGCCCCCTTTGGCAAGTATCACAGCTTGTAAATTCTTGTTTGAGGTATCTTTGTCCATTCTTCCTTACAAAAGTCTTCCAGTTCTTTGAGATTTCTGAGCTGTCTGTCACGCACTGCTCTTTTAAGGTCTATTCATAGATTTTCAATTATGTTGAGGTCAGGAGATTGCGAAGGCCATGGCAAAACCTTCAGTTTACGCCTCTTGATGTAATCCCCCGTGGATTTCGAGGCGTGTTTAGGATCATTATCCATTTGTAACTTCAGCTTTTTCACAGAGGGCATCAAGTAAGCATCCAAAATTTTCTTAAGTTTTATTAAATCAATTTTTCCTTCTACTCGTGAGATGTTGCCTGAGCCACTGGCTGCAATACAACCCCAAAGCATGATTGATCCACCCCCATGCTTAACAGTTGGACAGAGGTTCTTTTCATTAAATTCTGTTTCCTGTTCCCCTTCTTCTCCAAACGTACCTTTGTTCATTCCGGCCAAAAAGTAAAATTTAAACCTCATCAGCTGTCCGTCTCTGTGACGCCGCTCCCGGAAGTCGCAGGGGCCGGAATGATTACAGCAAACGCGCCGATATGGCGGTGCTCTCAGGTGAGGGACATTTTAATCTTAAACTCTGTAACTTCATTGGACGACTGTTATATAAATACTTTGCCTTTCTGGATGGACACCACCCCTTGACAAAGGCATTTGCCGAAACGCCAGCGTTGGGGTGGTGTCGCTCTGATGCCTGTCGTGTTACTCTGTGGTAATGTTTTATGTTTTATGCTATGTACCATTGAGTGTAAAAGCTATATGCTATTTATACTTTAGGACTCTGTTCCATAGTATTGTTAGTGGTTTATGATGTCAGTATGAATTTTTGCATAGACAGTTTTAAGGCATTCTGAGCGACACCCGTTTTTCTTTTCCCTCTGGGTGGATTCCTCCCTATTTTTATTGTGTCTAATAAAGATTTATATATATATTAAAAATATCTTTTTGTAAATGACTCCATCTTTTGTGCATGCATATGATATTTAGGAGCTCATATAGCCTTTTTTATATATGGGGTGATATATAAATCGGATATTTACGCTTTATTATTCATTCTATACACCCCAATATATCTGGAATAGTGTATACCGTGGTGAGGACGTAGAAAAGGTTTTCTTCTGATGACTCTTCCATGAAGACCATATTTGTACAAGTATCTCTTTATAGTGGAATAGTGTACCACAACTCCAGTGTCTGCCAGATCTTTCTGGAGGGATTGTGCAGTCAAACGTGGGTTTTGAATTGTTTTTCTCACAATCCTGCGAGCAGTTCTGTCTGATATTTTTCTTGGTCTTACAGATCTTGCTTTAACTTCCACTGTTCCTGATGACTGCCATTTCTTAATTACATTCCGAACAGAGGATATTGACATCTGAAAACGTTTTGCTATCTTCTTATAGCCTTCTCCAGTTTTGTGAGCGTCAACTATTTTCACTTTCAGATTTCTAGACAACTGCTTAGAAGAACCCATGGTGCTGATTGTTGGGGCAAGGTCAGATGAGTCTGGGCATTTATAACCTTTGAGATTGACATCACCTGGTCTTCCCAGATGATGATTGAGAACAATCCATGACACTGGCAGGTCTCAGCTTTGCAAAGGGGGCAATGAATGCTATCATGCTATAAATTCTGCAGGGTGCCCAAACTTTTGCAGACACCATTTTTTTGTTTTCTGTTAAAGTGTAAATGATGGAAATAAAATCTAACTTTTGTTGACATATTATATGAATTTCTAATCTGTAATTTCATGCCTTTTGGAGATTTTTCCATCTTTCCTTGGCTTCTTTATGCACATTGATTAAAATTTTTACCTGGGGTGCCCAAACTCTTGATCCCCGCTGTATATATGTGGTGGGTAGATACCCATTATTTATCTTCAGTTCTATATGGAAAAAGCAAAAGCCTATTTTCTGAAACTTCAAGTAATATCGAAGTGGTATTATGGTATAAGAAAATTACATTTAAATAAGATTATAGATTATTCCCCCCACCCAAGCAATATAACCCACTATTATAGTATTATTACAAATTGTACTGGCTTCGGCATGTTTTTGCATGATTCACCCCTAACAGGAAGTTGTGCGGTTCTTTAATTGTTCGTGTGGTGTTGTCTCCTTGGCTCCTCCCTCCTTCCCAGGATGAGGTATCATCATCTGCTGTCTCAGGGGGCTTGGCTGGATCTTGTCTCTGAGCTCAAGCCAAGCCCACTGAGTGATGTCATTACCTCTTACCGTCCCCAACAACCTACAGCCCATATCTCTTTATTTTGACACTTAAGCTGAATAAGCTGTCTTTACAGCATGTCGCCTTCTGATGAATGATGCCACAGGCGGAGGAGCAGAAAGGCAATTAGAAATTAGATTCTCTTTGACAGCTTTGGGAGGGAACTGGCAGGAGTGTTGTGGGAGGCGAGTAGACAGGGTGGGAGGACTGAAATGAGGAGCTGAGGAAAAACAGGTACGCAATTTTTTCAAATTTACCTGATGTCGGAGTACTCCTTTAATAGAAAGTGACTATTTGCTATGTGTACATTTAAGATACTGGAGCATACTTGGTTGTAAAGTGTGTATTTAAAGACAGTAGGTCTCTGGAAGGCTTCAAAGTATACGCTGCTGTAGATAAACACCAAAGAATTATGGCTCCCCCTGTCCTTTCATTGGCCACACCAGATTTTTGCCAGGTGTCCTGCTTAGCTGATTTCCTAAATGGAAAGCAGAGGCTTATGGATTTTAATAGCATCATATTCAAAATGGGCAAAACGAAAAAGTTTTAGGCCCTAGTATTTGAAAGAAATATGACCACTGCTAAGCATTGGCAGGACAGACAAATAACTCACTTCATTAATAACCACCAACTTCAGTAGACATGTCGCATAATCTGAAGGAATCTGTGCCAAAAAGCAAACATCACTAAAATTGCCCACCATCCCTATGTCAGGCCGTACCAACCTGAATGAACAAAGGCCACACAGTCCCCTCAAAAATTTAGTCGAGGATTGGAAATTATTACGTGATCGAAACAACATAGTGTAGCAGCCATATCCAAATCCTTCATCTGTCAGCAGGACATAAAGGGTCAGTATTCTGCCATCCCGTAATGTAAGATACAGGTGAGAAATCATATTACAGGAAATAAAAATAGTCTAATTTATGGCACTCAATGCTTTATTATATTTTGAGCTTCCATTTAAATTGACCATTACTGCATATTTTATACAGCAAAAGAAGAAAAGCGAACTGTGCCACCACAATGATTAATGTGTATATTTATTCATATCACATAAAAGTCCATATCCACTAAGAAAATGTTCAAGGTAGAGGAAGTAGACAATGACAAAAATGTATACACCATACACAAAATCACAACACCACAATCTTAATACAATAATTTTACAATACTGCTGACAGGGTAAATACTCCATGGGTGATTCGCCCTTGGACTTAAAGGGGTACTACGCCCCTAGGCATCTTATTCCCTATCCAAAGGATAGGGGATAAGATATCTGATCATGGGGGTCCCATCGCTTTGGTGCATGGAGCAAACTTTGATGCGGAGGCTTGTGATGTTATGGGTCGTGATGTCACGGCCATGCCCCCTCAATGCAAGTCTATGGGAGGGGGCGTACGGCCATCAAGCACACTCTAAACAAATGCCAGGTGAAGCAGGAAGATCACAGGGGTTCCCAGCACTGGGACCCCCATGATCAGGCAACTTATCCCCTATCCTTTGGATAGGAGATAAGATGTCTAGGAGCAGAGTACCCCTTTAAAGGGGTACTCCTGTGGAAAACTTTTTTTTTAAATCAACTGGTGCCAGAAAGTTAAACAGATTTGTAAATTATGTGGATATATCAAATTGAATTTAAAACACCGGCGCTCCTGGATATACTATTGAAGCTGCTTTTATACCACTATAACAGAGCCCTGATCCACTGTTAAATTGTTGAGTATTTCTAGAAAAAAATTTATTCAGTGGTATTAGCGCTATTATGATGTACTATTGTAGGAACTGCTGTTACCCCAAAAGTTGATTTGATAATTTATAAAATAAAATAAAACTGCATGGAACAAATGTATATGGATAATGATTCTTTTACCAAATTTTTTGCTGATTATAATGGACGATCTCCTTCTTGATGGAGGTTGTCTGAAGTGGTCTGGGTCTTTGTGCTGTATCTTTAAAAAGTGGTTCCTGCGCTGTATACGATTGTAGATGAAATCCTCCTTGATGCAATGCTCACGTGCTAGGAGAACGCCCCGGCCGGTGGCATCTGCAACCAGCGAACGTGAGATAGAGAAGAAGCCGGGGTTGGACCTCCGGTGTTTAATGACTGCTCCTCAGGTACCTGTGTGCGCCAAGACTTCACCTGTCTGATGCGTTTCGGAAATGAGCGATTTCCTTTTTCAAAGCTGGAGTCCATTAGTCCCTGACTTCCTTTTATCATGTAGATCACAGCGGGTTTCTGCTTAATCGATTGATTAATGGCTGTAACGGACGTTATTCTATATAACACATTCCATCTACCGTCTGTTATGTATAACACACACACTTCCTCTATTTAATCCGAAAGACATACTTGTAATTTACCTGTATTTTTCTATTTCCTATATAGCCACAATTGTCATATGCATTGTTTTTAAATATATTATGCCAATGTTGTGTCAACTTTAGATCTCATTTATTTTGGTATGGGCATTATTACTATCGCAAAGATCTATTGTATACTAGTATTAAATATATTATAGTAGTTTGGAATCAAACTGGAATAGTGTTATAATGACCATGATTATTCTATGATATATATATATATATATATATATATATATATAATATATATATATGATTATATAAATATGAGAATAGGGCAATATACTAACTATCTGTGCCCTCCAATTCCATATTATGGAATAGGTATTGGTATTATGCCCTGTAACATGACCCTTATTCTAATATTATAGTGTTTTATTTTATTTGAGAAATGCAAATAGTTTGAAATCTGTATTAAGACCCTGTGGGGCCATACTATCCATCTCAAATATCCACTTGCTTTCTGCTTTTGACAAAATGGAGATGAAGTCCCCTCCTCTCCAATGTTTTTGTATTTGTTCCAAACCTAGGAAAGTAGATCCTTTGAAAGTGGCTTCATGGTGCTTTTCATAATGTTTAGATAAGGGATGACCTGTGTTTTTTTGTTCTATATTATAGATATGTTCCCTTATTCTTTCCTTTTAGCATTTGTTTTGTTCGTCCAATATACCTTTTATTGCAAGGACATTTTATGCAATAAATGATCCCTTTACTTTTGCACGTTATGTGTGAATTTATTTTTCTTGACTCTCCCATACTGTTTTTTATTTCCGTGGTAGGGTTCTTCTCTTTTGTTATAGTGCATCCTTTGCATCCCCTACATGGAAAAAAAACGAATTTCTGTAAAAAAGGAACACAAAGGTTTTTTTTCTGGGTTTTTGACTGTAGGGGCTATTTTATTTCCTAGGTTGGAAGCTTTTTTTAAAAAAATAAATGATGGATTAATGGGTAATTTATTGCCTATAACTTTATCCCCTTGTAGAATGCTCCAGTGTTTTTTGATTATTTTTTTTGAACAAAAAACTATGTTTATTGTACGTTGTAATTAATGGAACATTTATTGTTGTATCTTTCTTATCTTCTGTTTGTTCTATGATTTTAAGCTTGTCCTTTAATAATTGCCCCCTATCCAATAATTCCACATCTTTAACTGTTTTTCCAAAGTTGATTTTTCATATTCTTTTTGTTCAAATTTATATTGTAATTTGCTTGCTTCTATTTTGTAGTCATGTGGCTCCATACAATTTCTTTTAATACGTACAAATTGACTTTTGGGGATATTGCTCAGCCATGTGTATAAATGGCAACTATCCGTGTTGATAAAGCTGTTGCTATCCGTAGGTTTTGAGTATGATTTGGTGCACAATTTACCCTCTTTTATAAAAATAGTTAAATCCAAAAAATTAATTTGTGTTCTACTAATTGCCGGAGTAAAATACAGATAAAAATCATTTTTATTAAGATTATTTAAAAAAGAAGATAAGCTCTCTTCTCATCCTTTCCAAATAAAAACAATATCATCGATACAACGTTTCCACATTATTAGTCCTGGGGCAAGAGTTGCTACAATAGTACATCATAATAGCGCTAATACCACTGAATACATTTTTTTCTAGATTTGTAAATAACTTCTATTAAAAAATCTTACTCATTCCATTACTTTTTAGGGGCTACTACAGAAGAAATGCTTTTCTTTTTCGATTTCTCAGACCACATTGCTCTCTGCTGACCTCTGCTGTTCATTTTAGGAACTGTCTAGACCAGGAGAAAATCCCCATAGCAAAAATATGCTGCTATGGACAGTTCCTAAAATGGACAGCAGTAGAGATGAGCGAACTTACAGTAAATTTGATTCGTCACAAACTTCTCGTATCGGCAGTTGATGACTTTTCCTGCATAAATTAGTTCAGCTTTCCGGTGCTCCGGTGGGCTGGAAAAGGTGGATACAGTCCTAGGAGACTCTTTCCTAGGAATGTATCCACCTTTTCCAGCCCACCGGAGCACCTGAAGGCTGAACTAATTTACCCAGGATGAGTCATCAACTGCCGAGCCGAGAAGTTCGTGACAAATCGAATTTACTGTAAGTTCGCTCATCTCTAGACAGCAGAGGTCAGCAGAGAGCACTGTGGTCGTGACATCAGAGAAATCCAAAAAGAAAAGCATTGCCTCTGTAGTATACAGCGCATAAAATGTATTGGAAGGATTAAGATTTTTTAATAGAAGTAATTTACAAATCTGTTTAACTTTCTGGCACCAGTTGATTTAAAAAAAAGTGTTTTCCATGGGAGTACCCCTTTAAGAAGGAAACAGACAGCAAAAACTTCATCAACAGAATGGAGGTGCACAACTTGAATAGTTCCAAAAGAGCTACCTGTGGTTACCTGTGGTGGCAGGTGGTTGCTGGTAGCAAGTAGTTAACCCCTATTGAGTCAGTTTGTTGCAGAGTTAGTTCCTGAGATAAATAAATCCTTGAGAGGACTTGGAGGATCCCTCTGGTTGCATTGAAAGTTGAAAGTTGGTCCACAAAGGCACATACAACTTAGGGGCCCTTAATATTGTTATTCACCTCAGATTCAATTAAGCTGGTCAACCATAGGAAATGGTTATCAAAAAGGAGGATGTCCCTCAAGCCCGGACAAGCTGGAACGCAGGGTGTCTTTGGAAAGGCCACATGGTAGCCTGTCTTGGTCTAACAACAAACTTGGTCTTCGCAACTTGTATTAGCAACAGTTTGCAAACTGAACTGTAAATTGAGAGACCTAAGACTCAAACTTCGGACTTTAGACTCAAGAACTCGGGACATCTATACTCCGAGTGCAAACAAACCAATAATAGCAGCATAAAAGTGTACAGTGTAAGTGTAAAAAACTGTGTAAGAAAGTATATTTTCTGTTATGCTAAATCATAACGACTGCTGTGGTGGGAAACCGCACGAATATTAAAACAATACACAACGGTGTTGGTAGAGGCCAACAACTGTGGATGGAATCAACAAAGAATATAAAGAAAACATACTGGAAAAAGAGATACAAAACAATACCAAGACATAAATTTTAACTCGTCCCGCCAAAGGGACAAAACTCAAATTTTCATTCAATCTTTTTAGGGTTACAGTGTTTAGTGTGTATATCTATTTAGCTTGATGCTGGGAAAAGAATTTATGAAAACAGGGGGCAACTGGTATAGATTATTAGCCCAGCATGAACAACTTTTAAAGGTGTTTTAAAGGACACTTTTATGGCTCCTAGAATATGGTCTACCTACTGTAACATCTCCTTAAACTAAGGCCTCATGAATCGCCTATTGTCTTTCATTCAATTTTACAAACATGTCTCATTTTGTTATTCCACTCTGCTACCCAGATCCCTCTCACTTTATTGAGTCTTGATATTCGGCTTAGCGTACCCCAAGCTGTTTATAGCTCGGTAGTTTGAAGGACACAGATTCCACCCCGAGGCTTGAAGCTAATCTTACAGCTCATTACATCGAAAAGATTGTAAAAAGTCAATAGACCAAGAATTTTTTGGCACCTAAGGCTTTATTCTCTAAAGTAAACAAGATTTGAGTATGTAACAATGTGTTCATATTGAATTATCCGTGAATCCTAGACTGGACACTAAATTATATTTTGGGAAAACAAAATACTACAAAAAATAATATTGCTTTATAATACGGCATACTGGCATGATTTGTATACAACATTATCATTAAAAAATCATTAATTTAATGGATCCAATATATCTAAAGAAAGAGTTGAGAAGAATCCCACATTTCACTTGTAGGTCACCCTTTTCCTACTATTTTGGTTGAGGCTTGGCACTTTGCTAGTCCCAGGACTTTGGTTAAATGGCCAAGGGGGGATTACCTACCTACTGGGGCTTCTATCAAATGTGGTAAGGGATTATATGCCTACGGGGACCTTCTACTTAAAGGGGTACTCCGCCCCCGGCATCTTATCCCCTATCCAAAGGATAGGGGATAAGATGTTAGATCGCCACGGTCCCGCTGCTGGGGACCCCGGGGATCGCTGCTGCGGCACCCCGCCATCATTACTGCACAGAGCGAGTTCGCTCTGTGCGTAATGACGGGCGATACAGGGGCCGGAGCAGCGTGACATCATGGCTCCACCCCTCATGACATCACGGCCCGTCCCCTTAATGCAATTCTATGGCAGGGGGCATGACAACCGCCACGCCCCCTTCCCATAGGCTTGTATTGACGGGGGTGGGACGTGACGTCACGAGGGGCGGAGCCGTGACGTAACGATGCTCCGGCCCCTGTATTGCCCGTCATTACGTGCAGAGCGATCTCGCTCTGCGCAGTAATGATAGCGGGGTGCTGCAGCAGCGATCCCCGGGGTCCCCAGCAGCGGGACCCCAGCGATCTGATATCTTATCCCCTATCCTTTGGATAGGGGATAAGATGTCTAAGGGCGGAGTACCCCTTTAAGGAGCGGAATTATCTACTTACTGGAACTTCTAATTAATAGAGGATTGTCTACCTATCAGGGACATTTACTAAATGGAGGACTCATGGAGGAGATTTATCATTGCTTTTAGAGCATTTTTTTTGTCTATGATTAGGGCGCAGTTCTAGCACAATCAGCATATTTAGCGACTTTTATGTGTCTTTTGATATAGACAGTTTCACTTTTTTTGCCTAACCGTACAACTTTCTCTTTTTGACCATGACGTATTTATCATTTGTGACTTTTGTCAAAAGTCCCTATTTTGTGCACAAAGGTACGTTTTTAGGCGCAAAGCTACACCACCTACCAGTAGGCGGGAGAATCACTTCTACCTTCCGCAATTCAACCTTTAACCTCTTGTGGACGACAACGTCCCACTCCCCTTCTATGAAATGCGCCCAGGAGCTGAGCACGGGTAATAGCTGTGTGGTCCTGGCGGCTATTTGCTAATAGGACCCATCTCTGATGGCAGACATCACTGATCACGGTGATTCCCAGCTTTAACCCCTCAGACACTGCAATCAAATTTGATTGAAACGTCTAAAAAGCAGTGGAAGTAAATAAAAACACCTAACCTGCCAAATTCAGGACCCAGGAAAGTGTCTACTTCCCTTCCTCACAAGTGTCTAGAAAAAGTGTATGTGGTAGAACTTTTCCCACCACAGATGAGCTGCACAAAATGTATCATCATGCTGCACCTTCTTGATAAATAAGTTGCACGCTACTTAAACCCACCACCCAAATAAATGTGGGAAAATAGCTCTACCATAGACATTCTTTGATAATTTGGGCATATGTTCCTGATGGGGGCTTATGACTAATAGGAGAAATTATTTATCTATTGGGGGCTTCTCCCTACTGGGGGAAATATCCACCTAATGGGAGCTTCTATCTAAGGTGGAACTGGGGGCTTCAAATTAATGGGGGTAACTATCTACCTACTGGGGATTCTGCTTAATTATCTAATAGGGCAATTACCTACCTACTGGGTGCATCTAACTAATGTGGAGATTACCTATCTACTGGGAGCATCTACCTAATGGGAGAAATAAGGTTCCTACTTGAGGCATCTACCTAATGGGAATATTTTATTTCCACTGGGGCATCAACCTATTGGGGAAATTATAAACCCACTGGGGTCATTTACCTAATGAGGGCCTATGTACTTACCAATGGCTTCTACCTAATGGGGGGGGGGTCAAGAAGATGACCCTTGTGATATATATATATTGGTATAAAATGTCATATTTGACATCTGCTTATCTGCTTAGCTTTGTTCAATACTAGCTGACCTGACAGTAATCATAAGCCTCTCCCTCAGAGCCTGACAATGAAGATTGAACTGTTTGCAGAGAGATAAAGTGATGTCAAAATGAGGAGAGAACAAGGTTAATAATTGCTTATAATAATAAATCACTAATAATAAATCAATAATGTGGGTCGTAATTTATGTTAATTCTGAAGTCTATATAAATCTGTGAAATGCTGTTAATAAAGAGGAGGAAGAATTTCTTTACTGAACAATGAGTCAGTGTGTTATTCACTTTGATGCATGCATCAAATAATAATTGATTTGGATGGGAACAGATATCCACTAGGTCCTGAAGGAGAGTTCCACTTCAGTTGGCGCCCGAACAGGGACTCCGAGTACTGGTACCTGAAGGCAGTAGCGAGAGACAAGGCATTAACCCCTTAAGAACTCAGCCCATTTGGACCTTAAGGACTCAGACAATTAAATTTTTACGTTTTCATTTTTTCCTCCTCCCCTTCAAAAAATCATAACTCTTTTATATTTTCATCCACACACTAGTATGAGGGCTTGTTTTTTGTGTGACCAGTTGTCCGTTGTAATGCCATCACTCACTTTATCATAAAATGAATGGAGCAACCAAAGAAATACTATTTGTGTGGGGAAATTAAAAAGAAGTCCGCAATTTTGCTAATTTTGGATGGTTTTGTTTTTCACGTTGTACAATTTATGGTAAAAATGGCATGTGTTTTTTATTCTCTGGGTCAATACGATTAAAATGATACCCATGATTATATACATTTCTATTACTGTTGCGCTTAAAAATCGCTAACTTTTTTACCAAATTAGTACGTTTAAAATCCCCCTATTTTGAAGACCTATAACTTTTTCATTTTTCCGTATAAGCGGTGGTATGAGGGCTAATTTTTTGCGCCGTGATCTGAACTTTTTATTAATACCATATTTGCTTATACAAAACTTTTATTCAATTTTTTATTAATTTTTTTGGGAATAAAATGTTATAAAAAAAAAAGCAGCTATTTTGGACATTTTTTTTTTTACGTTCACGCCGTTCACCATACGTGATCATTTACATTTTATTTTATTAGTTCGGATATTTATGCTCGCGTCAATACCAAATATGTATATAAAATAATTTTTTTACACTTTTTGGGAGTAAAATAGGGAAAATGGGACAATTTAGGTTTTTATTGGGGGAGGGGGTTTTTCACATTTTTTTTACTTAATTTTTTAACTTTTTTTACTTTTATTTTTACACTTTAATAGTCCTCATAGGGGACTATTTAAAGCAATCACTCGATTGCTAATCCTGTTCAGTGCTATGTATGGGATATAGCACTGATCAGGGTTATCGGTGATCTTCTGCTCTGGTCTGCGGGAAGGCAGATCAGAGCAGAAGACTCCCGGAAGGCAGTGGAGCCAGGTGAGGGGACCTCCTTCTGCCGTGCAGGATCATCGGATCGCCGCGGCAGCGCTGCGGGCAATCCGATCATCCTGTTAAGTCACCGCGATGCTGAAGATGCCGTGATCGGTATTGATCACGGCATCTGAGGGGTTAATGGCGGACATCCGCGGGATCGCGGGTGTCCGCCATTACCGGCGGGTCCCTGGCTGCAATCCACAGCCGGTACCTGCCACGCATGATGCCGGCATCTCTCCGATGCCCACGGTTATGCTCAGGACGTAAATGTACGTCCTGGTGCGTTAAGTGAATTTGGCAGGATGCCAGTAGTTGAACAGAGATACAGGGGGATATTTATCAAAGAATTTAGACAGTTTTTTCCTGTCAAAATTTGTCGCACAGAAACTCGCAGTCTAAATATGTGAGACTTTTCTGCGACTTTTGCTTTAAAGGGGTATTCCAGGAAAAAACTTTTTTATATATATCAACTGGCTCCAGAAAGTTAAACAGATTTGTAAATTACTTCTATTAAAAAATCTTAATCCTTTCAGTACTTATGAGCTTCTGAAGTTAAGGTTGTTCTTTTCTGTCTAAGTGCTCTCTGATGACACCTGTCTCGGGAAACGCCCAGTTAAGCAGAGGTTTGCTATGGGGATTTGCTTCTAAACTGGGCGTTTCCCGAGACAGGTGTCATCAGAGAGGACTTAGACAGAAAAGAACAACCTTAACTTCAGAAGCTCATAAGTACTGAAAGGATTAAAAAAAATTAATAGAAGTAATTTACAAATCTGTTTAACTTTCTGGAGCCAGTTGATATATATAAAAAAGTTTTTTCCTGGAATACTCCTTTAAAGGATTTTTAGAACATGATGCATTCTAGTCTATTTTATTGCATTCTAGTCTATTTTAGATGGAAAATGAATTTATCAAAAGCGACTTTTCAGCGACAAGTCGCATCGGCTGAAAGTACGCCGAAATGTCAGACCATGCTGGAGCAGGTTTATATACAGTCTAAAGCATAGATCCCGAAGTCTGTGCACAGAATTTATCAAGAGCCATGCGCCTTTTGATAAAAAGGCGCACAATAGACCAGCCAAACACTCTGTAGTTTGGTCTATATTGATGTGGGACATAGACAGCTTTGATAAATATCCCCCACAGTGTATGGTATCTCTGGTATGTTCACGTGCATGATATTTCTCTGATAATAAGACATTTCTTTGACTTGTCCTAGTGTGTTTATTGTATGTTATCTGTATTTATGTCATGTCCATATTGTGTCTGTGGATTAATGTTAGCAGTTTCAGATGGTGGTTGGAGACTGCTTAAAGTGATTATCCTAGGTTATCCGAGTGAACTGTTGGGACGTCACCCAATTATACCAGAGTTGGATTGAATGTGCACTTTCCAATAGAGGATTGGGAGCAGGGACTATCTTTGGAAGAAATAGAAGATAAAACAAGAGAGGAGGGGAGTGAGCCAGTTAGGTGCCCCTGCCACCAAGAACAGCCAGGGGACTGTAAGACGGAAAAGTAGAATAGAGCAGTAACCACAATTGCCCCCAATGACAATCCAGGATTTGATTTACTATTAAACACAATTACCCCAGAGCACATATATCAGATATCCCTGTATAGTAGGATTCCCTAAAACTTAACTTTTATTTATAATGATTAAACTAATTAGAAGGAACAAAAAGAATGGTGCTCAAAGTGATTTAAAAATAGATGTTAGATATGCCCGTCCACTTCATGTAATCAGGTGGAAAACCACTCTCTATGTAATTGATAGTGGGAGATCTGTGTTTGATTCCACATGTGTTGGCATATGAAAACATGCGCTAAAAACATTAGATGCCTCCTCTACATGTTTCGGTGAATAATCACCATCCTCAGGAGGTGTGGCAACAGCCAGATCATGTGGATGGCCCGGTATTTATAGATAAGCATCATTAAGTCATACTCCTGCGCCCGACCAGGCACCCAATAGACATGCCGTTAATAAACGGCTAATCAAATTTCACATCCCCTTCCTCCTCATAGGTGTTGGCATATGAAAACATGCGCTAAAAACATTAGATGCCTCCTCTACATGTTTCGGTGAATAATCACCATCCTCAGGAGGTGTGGCAACAGCCAGATCATGTGGATGGCCCGGTATTTATAGATAAGCATCATTTAGTCATACTCCTGCGCCCGACCAGGCACCCAATAGACATGCCGTTAATAAACGGCTAATCAAATTTCACATCCCCTTCCTCCTCATAGGTGAATACACCTATGAAGAGAGGCTAGAACAGGTGTGTAATTATCTGTATAGTCCGGAGTGCTGTAATTCTAATGGGCCGGGACGAAGTACCGCGATGGTTGTAAATCTCACGCTTACGCGAGCACTTAGGAGTTGATCGGCTGTAAGATGGCCCTCAGGCCCTCATGACTGTATACAAATTTGCAGAAGGCCAAACAGTGAATATATATACTGATTCTGCTTATGCGTTTGGCGCCACCCATAATTTTGGATTACTGTGGAATACCAGAGACTTCCTGACAGCAGCAGGAACACCAGTAAAACACAGCATGGCCATCAAGGATCTGATGGATGCCTTACTCCTCCCAACTCAAGTAGCAGTTCTGAAAGTGAAGGCCCATAGATGACTGAACTCTGGGGAAGGAAAGCACAACTACTTAGCAGACTCAGCAGCCAAACAAGCAGCCAGAAACTCACAGGATGTGAAAAGCAGAGTGGAGGACACCCCGACGTCGACCCTACACACCCTACCAGTAGACAAATTCCAGTTGAAAGAACTACAAAAGGCAGCAAGAGTTGAAGAAAAGGACATATGGAAACAGAAAGGAGCCATGTTGAATAGGATTGGCCTTTTTGAAAATAACAGAAAGCCTTGCTTACCAAGAATCCGTGGAAATAAAAGAAATAGGACCGACGGACGGCGCCTCGTGTAATACCCTTATCAAGCGGTAGATTAGTGGGGGGCAGCCCCACGGAGTTTATAGATGGCCGCTCACCTTAGAAAGAATATAAATGCGCTTATCACCCCAGAAAGCATCGGGGTACAAATGGTGCAAGTCGCTGCTCAGCCAGTGGGTTGCAGGAGAAGACAACAGTCGTCCTGGAGAGGTACGTAGAAGCAAAGAAGAAACCCTTGGAATATGGCGCAGCAGACTCTTATGGATAAATGAGGTGGATGCCAGAAATAGTTTGAAGAAGGAGTTTATTGAACAAAAATAATAAAAGACAGGATTACGCGTTTCAGGGTCTGAGGAAGGGAGGGCTCCTCCCGAAATGCATAATCATGTATTTTATTGTTTTTGTTCAATAAACTGTCCTGCTGAGGACTACTTCAAACTATTTATGGCATCCACCTCATTCATCCATAAGAGTCTGCAGCGCAATATTCCAAGGGGTTCTTCTTTGCTTCTACATGCTTACCAAGAAGTATGTACCCAGCCAGCAGTGGTGCAGTGGGCACATGGAGCTGCATTACACCACTAACAGACAACTACTGAAAGTCCTGTGCTATTTGTGCAAAGTGCAACCCAGTCCGTATGGAGAAAACACCCCAGAAACACTTGGCCAAACCACTGTACCCATTTCAAAGAATACAGATTGACCACATACAAATGCCAAAGAATGGAAGATTTTAGTACGCCCTTGTGGTGGTGCACATGTTCTCATGGTAGCTGGAAGCCTACCCAACTACCAAAATGAAAGCCAAAACCACGACCAAGAAAACATAGTATTTCCTCAATTAAATAGTATGCCGGTATGGAGTACCTGAAGTCATAGAAAGTGACCAAGGACCTGCTTTCACAGCTACGGTGTCAAAAGAAATCTGTTCTGCCCTAGGAGTCACTTTATCCTTTCATATCCCCTATCACACCCAGGGCAGTGTAAAGGTTGGAAAAATTAATGGCCCCCTCAACCCGAATGTTGAAAATGTCCCAAGAAACTGGTCTACCTCGGCCCGATAGTCTACCCATTGCCCTCTATAATATCAGATACACCCCTTGGGGAGTACATTCTCTATCTCCCTATGAGATTTTGTTTGGCACTGCCCCAAGATTGGGGTGTTACTATCCTCAGCAGTTACAAGTACAGTCTGGTGTACTAACTAATTATGTGGCTGCATTATCATGGGAGTTGACTAAAATACATGCCTGAGTGTTTTCTTCTATTCCAGAACCTGAAATAGTTGCTGGGACTCACAAGCTATTACCTGGTATTTGGGTACTAGTGAAAAAGTTTGTGAGAAAGAATCCTCTTGAGCACAGATTTGATGGTCCATTCCAAGTTCTGCTGACCACATCCACTTCAGTCAAGGTGGCCGAGAAGAACACCTGGATCCACGCTTCCCACTGCAAGAAGGTGCCAACGCCAGAAGACGAAGGAACCAGTCCAACCCAATCATGAAGATCATACATATCCTTTGTCTAGTATCAATTGACCTAGGCGGCCCAGAGATAGCCATAATTATGAAAAAAGGAAAAATACGGTTCTGGTTTAATTCAGTAAATACCACTGTAGCCACATATGTTTTTGATGCATGTGCAATGTTAGCTTGCCCAAGGGGAGCCAATGAATGGAAGTGGTATCATGAAGGATATGGGGAGGGATATGTGTGTGTCACTGGTGGCCCATAGGAAGAAGATTGTAAGTCCTGGTCTGCAGCGGCCTTGAATTCTGGGTCCCCATGGGGTTACAAACTTGAACAGTCCACAGCTACAGACAGCAAGGACAAGGAAGGATGACCTTTGTTAGACCGCATGAAGTAGGTTAAAACAAGCCCGGGTATGCAACTAACACTAACAATTCAGAATCCAGTCCCCAATGATGCAGGGACTTATGTCCTTGGTTGGTGCTTTGGAGGGACTAACCAAGGTCACCAGAAAAGGTTTGAAATTAAGGATACATATAGCTCAGGGGAATGGAGAGACCCCAATGCACCCCTAATCCATTCTATAGAACAACATGTCCAGTCCTACAAGAAAATAGTAGCTATAGCAAATCCCACTTTCGCAGACACCATGACCATAGAAACAGGATACTCAGATGGTAACCTCTGGCTCGAGTGGATGAGGTATACAGCAGGGAAGAGTAATAGAACCAACTGTTATGTTTTTGGTAGCGCCAGGCCTCATCTAGGTACAGTCCCATTATATATTTGAGAAAAAGCAGAGGAATGCTTCCTCAGCCTATATGCCAATAGCTCCACAAATCACACAAATTGTGAACGGTGCAAGAAGGAATATCCTATTACCACCAAAACTCCTAAACCCGGAGAAGGTATCACCATTTACCCTGGGAACTATACATGCTATTCCATCCCAGGTAACCAAGGCAGATTCATGGGAAACTTTACTGGTGGTTACCGTTCCTCATATCGAGTTATAGATAAAGACAAACTGCAAGGCGAAGTCCAGTCTCTATGTGATATTTACTGGTTGTGTGGAGACATGAAGCTTAGAACCCGGTCAGAAGGAAACTGGTTTGGAGAATGCACATTGACTGAAGTCATTATGCCTGTGCATATCTTTAACCGTGAACCAATAGCAGAACAAGAAACTCACCATAAGTACAGGCGAGAAGTCCCTAAAGGGAGCCTTGACCCCCATGTGTATATTTATGCCATTGGAGTCCCAAGGGGGCTCCCAAATGAGTTTAAGGCTAGAGACCAATTAAAGAAGGATTTGAATCTTTCCTACTACCCCTAGTCATCATAAATAGGAATGTAGACTGGATTAATTATATCTATTACAATTAACAAAGATTTGCATACTTTTCAATAGAAGCCTTCAAAGGACAGGCTGAAAAGCTTAGTGCCAGATCTACTATGATGTTTCAAAATAGGATGTCCTTAGATATGATCTTTACCGATAAAGGAGGGGTATGTAAAATGTTTGCGGATACCTGTTGTTCATACATCCCAGATAACACAGGAGCCAACGGTAAAGTAACCACAGCCATAAAAAAGTTAGAAAGCCTTGCATTGGAACTTAAAAGAAATTCTAGAGTTTCAGACCCCTGGGACCAATATTTTAATAGAATGGAAGTTGGCAAAAGATGTTGATTCAAATAGGAATAACAATTCTAACAATTCTTATCATCCTTGCATTTATCATTTGTTGTGTGCTGCCATGTCTGAAGAAGATGTGTGAAAAAGCCATGGACAATGCTACTCCTATGATGATGAACCTCGACTATGAAGAATACCATGATGGAGCATATACCCCATTACAGAAATTCCCGAATACAGAATATTCGTATATGTAAAGGACAGCATCTGAAAATCTATGTACAAAGTCTGTGGCAAAGGGGTCATGGAATAGCCATGACTCATCTACAGCAAGAAGAAAAAGAGTTGGAGAAGTACATAGGACAGATAAGGTAGGACTACATGTTAGGGAAAGAATGTAAAAATTGCTATTTTAAGGGTGGAAATTGTACTGGATTTAATAAATAAAATTATATATACTTTAATTGGTATAAAATGTCATATTTTACATCTGCTAAGTTTTTTGCTCAATACAGTAACCCCCCGACCTACGATGGCCCCGACATATGATAAAATCGACATAAGATGGCCTCTCAGAGGCCATCGCATGTCGATGTCAGCATTGACATACGATGCTTTTATATGTCGGGGCCATCGCATTAACTGCTATCCGACAGCGCAAAATGCTTAAGCTGCTGTCGGATAGCAGTTTAAGCATCCCTGGCAGGTTCACTTACCTATTCCCGCTGCTCCTGGTCCACTGACAATGCCATTACTGATTCCCTCTCTTTAGTTTAGCAGGTTTAGCACCCTATGTGGGTGGAACTAGTTATAAATGTGATTTGATTTAAAGGGGTACTCCGGTGGAAACAATTTTTATAAAAATCAACTTGTGTCAGAAAGTTAAACAGATTTGCAAATTACTTCTAGTTAAAAATCTTAACCCTTCCACTACTAATCAGCTGCTGTATGCTCCACAGGAAGTTGTAATTATTTTCTGTCTGACCACAGTGCTCTTTGCTGACACCTCTGTCCATATCAGGAACTGCAGGAGAGGTTTGCTATGGGGATTTACTTGCACTCTGGACAGTTTCTAACATGGACAGAGGTGTCAGCAGAGAGCACTTTGGTCAGACTGAAAATAATTCCAGACAGGAATACAACTTCCTGTGAAGCATACAGCAGCTGATTAGTACTGGAAGGGTTAAAATTTTTAACTAGAAGTAATTTAAAAATCTTTTTAACTTTCTGGCACTAGTTGATTTAAAAAAATAGTTTTCCACCGGAGTACCCCTTTAATGTGATTTTAATAATGGGCGTTTTGAAATGGTTAATGGCCTTGTTGACCTGAGCCCTTTATCTGTTCATCTGGCAGATGTCGGCATTTTTTCCCAAAACAAAGAATTTAGAAGAGTCTAAAATTTCCAAAGTGAACCGATTTGATATTTGGTTACTTTTTTAGTTCAGAAAGGGCTTGTTTACTCCAGTATTTGCAAAAGTCTTAGCTGTTGTTTATTTATTTTATGAGAATGTTAGTTTAATCTGCTGCATATAGTTATTTTTTGACTAAACAACTGTTGAAAGGTTACAAGCAGAATCGGAAATTTTTTTCTGATGGCAGGGGGCCATCAATATCTCCCACTATTTGATGCTAACCATGTAATGCTGCTGCTGTGTGTTGTTCTTCTAAGATTGTAGAAGATTGTAGTAAGATTTTTTTTATATCCGACTGTATTTTCTCTGTATGTTCTTCATAGCACTAAGAGTTGGTTCCGAGAATAAAGGCTTGTGCAGTTTTTTTGTTTTGTTTGTTTTTTAGCACTATCAGGGTATGAATTTGTTGCTTCTCTTTATTCATAGATCTAAAAAATGGCAAGAGTATGCTAATAATTTTAAAGGTTAATTTTTCTTTTTAACCTTTTTATAATTTTTTATTTTTTAAAGGGATAACTAGCAGAGAAGAGCGGGGGGGGGGGGGACATACTCCTATGCTGGTTCCCGTTTCTATACCAGAATGCCTAGCAAAATGCCCCACTGACCTCACAGCACAATGCGCAAGGGTACAGCAGCCATTCATTGGCCTCAACACTCACATACATTAGGAAGTACACGTGACTGCTTAGGTCAATGACTGGCCACAATGATGGGCTTTGAGTATGGAAGATAAATATAATTTTGACCGTACAGTTAGAATTGGTGCAGCTACTGAAGTGATCAGATTGAGATTGGGTGAGGAGGCGATAAAAACATTGTACAGATAGGGCTGTGATTTTTTTCACCTTTACATCAGGTGAGGTTTATTGTTTACCTTTCTTTTTGCAACTAGAATGGACCAATTCGCACCGATGCTCATAGCAGTCCAGGGATGCCTTCCACAGTCTGGTCCATGAAGCACACTCCAGAAACAGACAGATGTCATCAGGGAGCTGTCTGCACACTTGGAGCTACATAGGATCATGAAACGCTGGAATCTACATTCTCTATGATGGCAATTAGAAATGGAGACACAGAGAATATGTAGTTTTGGAAGTATCTGGTGGTTGGGATAACAGGGACCGTAAGTGACCCACATTGCATCCATTCTTTATGTTAGCAGATTTGATGATGCCTTATGCACTCTTTATGGGGATCTGTTCAATATAATGCCTGCTTGTTTTTGGTGCCTATGATGGCCTCCTTTGCCCCCAGACATGTTGTTGCTACTCTGCTTATCTTGTTTTCTATTTCTGGCACTATATCTGACCTACATTATGACAGAGTTAGCTAAGAGCTGGTTACCTGCTTGACCTGACCAATTATTATTTTATGTATCTACTATTATTTAGTTGACATATCTGTGTATCTACTAGACTATTACTATTGCTTCATATTTTCTTGCATTAAGTCTTTTTTCTCTCCTGAAGAACCCACATAAGTGTGGGGGAAACACAGTTTTTCTAGAAGCATGTGTCAGGATCCGGAGTGGTATGTGGGTAGGCACAGGTAGTGGATCCTCTATGTCAGTGAGGTGATGGCGTGGGCCGTACCAGGGGAACGGAATCTAAGGGGTTACTGGTTTTCACCAGAGCCCGCCGCAAAGTGGAATGGACTTGCAGCGGCAGGTAACCCCCAGGTCGTTCCACATGATAGCGACTCAACCTCACTGACTGCTGAGTCAGGCGCGGTACAGAAGAACTAGGCAAAAGGCAAGGTCAGACGTAGCAGAAGGTCAGGGCAGGCAGCAACGGTTCGTAGTCAAGGGCAACGGCAAGGGTCTGAATACACAGGCAAAGGACACACGGGAACGCTTTCACTGGCGCAAGGCAACAAGATTCGGCAGGGACAGGAAGGGGAAGTGGGTTTTTATAGTGTTGGGAGTGCTTGGAACTAATTGGGCCAGGCACCAATTAATGGTGCACTGGCCCTTTAAATCTGAGAGACGCGGCACGCGCGCGCCCTAGAGAGCAGGGCCGCGCGCGCCGGGACTGAGCAGGAGGACGGGACAGGTGAGAGACATGGGTTACGATCCGAGAGCGGGCACTTCCCGTGCCTCGGATCGCGACCCCTCCGGTGACACGGAAGCAGCACTCGCGGTCATCGGTGCCGACCAGAGTGCTGCATGTAGAGGTACACCGTGAGCGCTTCGGGGAGGCAGCGGGACCCGGAGCGCTAGGCGTGACAGTACCCCCCCCCCCTTGGGTCTCCCCCTCTTTTTAGAACCAAGGAATCTGTGGATGAGGTCTTTGTGTAAAATATTGGCCTCGGGTTCCCATGATCTCTCCTCAGGGCCACAATTCTCCCAATCTACCCAAATTTTTTTTTTACCTCGGACGATCTTGGAGGCGAGGATTTCTTTAACGGAGAAGACATCAGAGGAGCCAGAAATAGGAGCAGGAACAGTGACCTTGGGAGAAAAGCGGTTAAGTACAAGAGGTTTGAGGAGAGACACATGGAAAGAGTTAGGAATGCGAAGAGAAGAGGGAAGATGAAGCTTGTAAGAGACAGAATTGATTTGATTCTTGATTTTAAAAGGCCCGAGGTAACGAGGACCCAACTTGTAGCTAGGGACACGAAACCGTATGTATTTGGCAGAGAGCCACACTTTGTCACCCGGGACAAAGACAGGAGGAGTTCTTCTCTTTTTATCTGCATATTTCTTCATCCAAGAAGAGGCCAGTAAGAGTGACTTTTGAGTCTCCTTCCAGATAGCGGAGAAGTCCCGGGTTACTTCATCCACGGCAGGAACTCCAGAAGAAGTGGGAATGGGGAGGGGGGCAGCGGGTGACAGCCGTACACCACAAAAAACTGAGATTTGGCGGAAGACTCAGAATTTTTGAAATTGTACGAGAATTCAGCCCAGGGCAGAAGGCTGACCCATCTTGGCGGGAGGAAACAAAATGTCGCAAGTAGTCACCAAGAATCTGATTCACTCTTTCCACTTGTCCATTGGATTGGGGGTGATAGGAGGATGAGAAATTTAATTTGATCTTTAATTGATTACAGAGAGCTCTCCAAAATTTCCTGGAGGGATAGGCACCAGAGAAGCAGGGGCAGAAGAGATCAGGCACTCAGGGGGAATGATGGGCTGGGGAAGGGTCTCAGCTTCAGAGGCATCGGTGGTACGAGATAGAGCATCAGCCCTGACATTCTTGTCTGCGGGACTAAAATGGATTTGAAAGTTGAAACGGGCAAAAAACAACGACCATCTAGCCTGGCGAGGATTTAGCCGCTAGGCGGATTGAAGATAAGACAGATTTTTGTGATCTGTATAGATGATGATGGGATGAAGGGATCCTTCCAGAAGATGTCTCCACTCCTCAAGGGCCAACTTAATAGCCAATAGTTCACGGTCTCCAATGGCATAGTTTTTTTCTGGAGGAGAAAAGGTTTTGGAGAAAAACCCGCAAGTGACATATTTTCCTTTAGCGGATTTTTGTAGGAGAACAGCTCCGGCTCCAACGGAGGAGGCGTCAACCTCGAGGAAGAAGGGCTTCAGAGGATCTGGTCTGGACAAGACTGGAGCAGAGGAGAAGGCGGCTTTGAGATGGTTAAAGGCTTCCTCCGCCAGTGGCGGTGAGGATTTCGGATTAGCATTTTTCTTAGTCAGTGCTACGATAGGAGCAACGATGGTGGAGAAGTGGGGAATAAATTGACGATAATAATTTGCAAATCCGAGAAATCTTTGGATAGCTCGTAAGCCAGTGGGACGAGGCCAATCCATTACCGCAGATAGTTTATCAGGGTCCATTTGAAGACCTTGACCGGACACAATGTATCCCAGGAAGGGAAGACTGCTGCGTTCGAATACACTCTTCTCAATTTTGGAGTGAAGTTGATTTTGGCATAGTCGCTGGAGACTTGACGGACATGAAGGCAATGTTCCTCTAGGTTGGAGGAAAAAATAAGGATGTCGTCAAGATAGACTACATCGCAGGAGTACAGCATGTCCCGAAAAATCTCATTAACAAAGTCCTGAAAGTCCTGAAAGACTGCATAGACCAAAAGGCATGACTAGGTATTCAAAGTGACCATCTCTGGTATTGAAGGCGGTTTTCCATTCATCACCTGCTCGAATACGGATGAGGTTATATGCGCCCCTTAGATCAAGTTTGGTGAAAATCTTAGCTCCACGCAATCGGTTGAAGAGCTCGGAGATGAGAGGCAGAGGATAGCGATTTTTTACAGTAATTTTATTGAGACCGCGGTAGTCAATACAGGGGCGTAGAGATCCATCTTTTTTTGATGCGAAGAAAAATCCAGCTCCAGCTGGAGAAGAAGATTTCCGGATAAAACCTCTTTTGAGATTTTCCTGTATGTACTCAGACATAGCTTGCGTTTCTGGGGCAGAAAGTGTGTAAATCCTACCACAGGGCGGTGTGGTACCAAGAAGCAGTCGATAGGGCAGTCATAGGGTCTATGTGGGGGTAAGACCTCTGCTTGCTTTTTACAAAAGATGTCCGAAAAGTCCTGATAGGCCTTAGGAAGACCTGGCAATGGAGTAGCCGTGGAGACCTGGCAGGAGGAAACTGGGTGGAGACATCGCTTGTGGCAAGAAGTTCCCCAACTCTTAATGTCCCCGGTGACTCAGTCGAGGCTAGGCAAATGACGTTGGAGCCAGGGCAAGCCCAGAAGAATTTCAGAAGTCCAACACTCATCAGCAGCGGTTGAGTGCAGTAATGCACGGTGCAGACCAGTCTCTCTCCATTGACGGAAGAAATGAAGAGAGGTTTGATTAGGGAGGCTTCAATAAAACTTCCTGCTGAACCCGAGTCCAAGAAGGCCACAGCAGAGAAGGAAGTATTAGTATTAGCGGGTATGGCAATCCGCACAGGTATAGTCAGTCGTGGAGAGGAAGAATTCACACCTAGCAATGCCTCTCCGACGTTAACTAGGTGCGAGCGTTTCCCTAACGTGGAGGACGATTAGGACAGTCTTTTAGGAAATGTTCGGTGCTTGCACAGTTCAGGCACAGGTTTTCGTTCCTACGGCGAATCCTCTCTTGTTGGGTCAGGCGAGACCGATCCCCTTGCATAGCCTCCTCGGCGGAAGGCACAGGAACAGATTGCAAAGGACGCTGGAAGAGAGGTGCCAGGGGAGGAAACCGCCTGGTGTGAACAAGATCCTTTTCCTGACGAAGCTCTTGGCGTCTTTCAGACTGGGTTGCAAGAATCTCTCGTGCGGCTAGAACATCTTTGATGTGACTGGATAAGCCTTTTTTGAAGGTCGCGCAGAGGGCCTCATTATTCCAGGATAGCTCAGAGGCAAGGGTGCGGAACTGAATGGCATATTCGCCCACTGAAGAACTCCCTTGGACTAGATTTAATAGGGCTGTCTCGGCTGAGGAAGCCCGGGCTGGCTTCTCAAAGACACTGCGTACTTCCGAGAAGAAGGACTGAACGGTAGCAGTGGCAGGATCATTGCGGTCCCAAAGCGGTGTGGCCCAGGACAAGGCCTTTCCAGACAGCAGGCTGACCACGAACGCCACCTTAGACCGTTCTGTAGGAAATTGGTCTGACATCATCTCCAGGTGTAGGGAACACTGGGACAGGAATCCACTGCACAGTTTAGAGTCCCCATCAAACTTGTCTGGTAGAGACAGGCGGAATCTGGGAGCGGCCACTCGCTGCGGAGGAGATGCAGGAGCTGGCGGAGGAGATGGTTGCTGTTGTTGCGGCAGAAGCTGTTGCAGCATAGTCAACTGAGTCAGCTGTTGTCCTTGTAGCGCTATCTGCTGTGACTGTTGGGCGACCACGGAGGTTAGGTCAGCGACACTGGGCAGCGGGACCTCAGCGGGATCCATGGCCGGATCTACTGTCAGGATCCGGAGTGGTATGCGGGTAGGCACAGGTAGTGGATCCTCTATGTCAGTGAGGTGATGGCGTGGGTCGTACCAGGGGAATGGAATCTAAGGGGTTACTGGTTTTAACCAGAGCTCGCCGCAAAGTGGGATGGACTTGCAGCGGCAGGTAACCCCCAGGTCGTTCCACCCGATAGCCACTCAACCTCACTGACTGCTGAGTCAGGCACAGTACAGAAGGACTAGGCAAAAGGCAAGGTCAGATGTAGCAGAAGATCAGGGCAGGCAGCAACGATTCGTAGTCAAGGGCAACGGCAAGGGTCTGGATACACAGGCAAAGGACACACGGGAACGCTTTCACTGGCACAAGGCAACAAGATCCGGCAGGGACAGGAAGGGGAAGTGGGTTTTTATAGTGTTGGGAGTGCTTGGAACTAATTGGGCAAGGCAGCAATTAATGGTGCACTGGCCCTTTAAATCTGAGAGACCCGGCACGTGCGCGCCCTAGAGAGCGGGGCCGCGCGCGCTGGGACTGAGCAGGAGGACAGGGCAGGTGAGAGACATGGGGTGCGATCCGAGAGCGGGCACGTCCCGTGCCTCGGATCGCGTCCCCTCCGGTGACACGGGAGCAGCGCTCGTGGTCAGCGGTGCCGACCGGAGCGCTTCATGTAGAGGCACGCCATGAGCGCTCCGGGGAGGCTGCAGGACCCGGAGGGCTCGGCGTGACAGCATGTATATCTCATGTATTTATTAAAGGGGTTCTCCACCATAGGGTGATTTTATTACGTACCTGGCAGACAGTAATGGACATGCTTAGGAAGGATCTGCGCTTGTCCTGGGGCTAAATGGCTATGTTGTGAGATTACCATAATACTCTGGCTAGCTTTTTGTGACCTTGTATTTTCATGTTTGACTCTTTTTTTTTACTACAAATCCCACAATCCCATTTTCATCCCTCCCACACATCAGCCACCCCACCCATTGAAACATAAATGAGCTGCATCCATCAAAAGACCTGTGGTTTTCAATCAGGGTGCCTACAGCTGTTGCATTAGTGGCAGATTCATCCCTCCACCCATTGAATCAGACAGGCTCCCTGTCATCAGCTGACCAGTGAGTCAGGTCTTGGCCGCATTGTAAGCTGGGAAAAATCCGAGACAACAGTCATTTTGTATGCTGTTAAAAATATATATTGGGGTGAAAATCACAGAAGAATTGTGAGAAAACCGTCACACACATGTACAGATACTATATGCTTATTGTGGTGTATGAGGTTTACCCTGGCACTTTTTAACGGATGATTATAATAATGCATATGATAGTAGTGTAAACAATTTCTTTTACTTTTTGATTTTTTCCTCTATCAGGGTGTTTTCTTTGTGGATTTATAGGCCGGCATTTATCATTGTAGGTGTAAATGAAGCATTTTTCTACACCTTTTTTGTGTGTGCTGGTAATGTGTAGGAGCACCAAATTTATTAAATGTCACAGAGCATTTCATACATTTTGTGCAGGTCACATTTTCTGAAAGCTAACCAAAAAGCTAAGCTAAGTCTGGTCTGGTGTATTCTTAGAGACTTTTCAGTGGCTTTTCACAAAAAGGCGCAATTCATAAAACCCTTCCATATCATGTGTATTGCCGAAATCTGTGGATTGCAACTCAAAATCAGCAAAAATGGGTAAACCAAAAGGTGCAAAAAAGGCGCAAATAAACGCTGCTTGCGCCCTTTTTGCACCATTTCTAGACATAGAAAACAGTCTAAAGACAATGATAAATGTCAGCAATAGTTTAATCAAATACTGTACAGTAAAAGTTAAGTTTTAGCACCCATTCTGTGACATTTCACTTAACTTCGTTGCTTGAATGGCAGAACCCTGTTAAGGCAAGTTCACATTATAGAAGCTCCGGACAGAAAAATTCCCAGCAATTCTGATGCACCGAAATTTCCGAACAAAATTACTAAGCGGAATTCTTGTCATAATTTCCGTAGTCTGAACCCAGCCTTATTGCCGATAGATCAGGTATAGATTCAGTAAAGGAATCCTGCTGATGAGTGACCACGTCTGCATTCCAGATGTTATTATTCATCTGATATTGGGAAGACTCAGGCTTCTGTTGACTTAGGCTTCGTTCACACTGCCGTTAGGGCATAAAGAATGAGGTGGGGGAGGGAAGACGGGATGGGGACAGTCAAATAGTTTTTCAAGTACTCTGGGTAAAAAAAAGTTAATTATTAATATATTCTGCAAATCAGCAAAGTTTTGGGTTTCAAAAAACAATGTGAGAATGGAAGCCGGCCATTTTTCATTTGAAATAATGTGCTTTGTTTAACGATAGATCTCGTGGTGTCATTTCCGTCATTGCTGCTGCTCTCCTCATCGGCACTGCCTTCTGCACTCTGCATGGACACTCTGCTCTTGGCCTCCTGACACAACATTCCACCCACAGCTGTCCTGACAGAAAGTCTCTAAATATGCTTATCTATACACCTAAGTAGCTGGGATATGGTATCAGGAATCTGCACATATATTTAGACCACTAGTGCTTCATTTCATATGCTGAATATGTTCCCAGCCTCTTAAAGGTGTACTTCGCCGCTAGACATCTTATCCCCCATCCAAAGGACAGGGGATAAGAGGTCTGATCATGAGGGGTCCCGTCGCTTGGACCCCCTCGTGATGTCATGACCACGCCCCTCATGATGTCACATCATGCCCCCTCAATGCAAGTCTATGGGTGGGGGGCGTGGCTGTGACATCATCACCCCCCTGCTCCAAGTATTTGGAACAAAATGTTCTGAACGCTGGGGAAGTACCCCTTTAAAGGGTTAGTTCTTCTTTCCCAGCCAGTAACCTGGTGCACTAGGCTATCTATGGATCCTTCTCTCGTTGTTCCCACCAGACCAATAAGGATCCTAGGTTACCACTTTCTGTTGTTTTGACTACCCAGTTTTTTTTTTTTTTCCTGGCCACCTCGGTCTGTCTGCCACCTGTCCTGACTTCCTAACACTTTACCATCACGGAAGTACTCTGCCTGCCATAACCTCGGTCCACCTATCTACACTGTTTGTCATCTACATGTCATAAATTTGGATAAAACAGCTGTTGAATTTCTATCTGTGCCCTAATATAGTACCAACACGCCTTGTGATACACCCATGTGCATGAGGGCTAAGATGGTGGAAGGAATGTAAATAAATCCTAACCCTAAGTATAAAATACCTGTAAACTCTTCATAGTAACATTACCATGCACACTACGCACAGTGCACTTAGTAATTTAGCAGCAGCCATTGCCATAGTTACTGTACAACTCCTAAATGATAATTTCATCTGTGAAGACATTGACTCATTTACTATCACTGTACAAACCAATGATCACATCTCTATGAATGCAAAGTCAAACATATGTTCCTTAAGGCCAACAATTTCTTTAGAAACGTAAAAAGAAAATAATTCTGTAGGTTTAAGGAACCTGTAATAAAAGTATATAACCAGTTGCTATGAGTAGTGTGGGGTTTACCTTTGTGCTGTGGAAAATGTGTGCCACATTGTGGCCCTGTATGTGTATACATATATATATATATATATATATATATATATATATATATATATATATAGAGGGAGAGAGAGAGAGAGAGAGAGAGAGAGAGAGAGAAGAAGAAACTGGCGCAGCACTCAATAAATGCAAAAAATGGTGAGTTTATTCCCACATGTCAAACAAGCGACGTTTCAGCTCCTCCATGGAGCTTTTTTCAAGCATTATATATATATATATATATATATATATATATATATATATATATATATATCCCCTTAAGGACCCGGGGTTTTTCAGTTTTTGCACTTTCATTTTTTCCTCCTTACCTTTAAAAAATCATAATTCTTTCAATTTTGCTCCTATAAATCCACATGATGGCTTTTTGCGCCACCAATTTTACTTTGTAATAACATCAGTCATTTTACCCAAAAATCTATGGCAAAACTGAAAAAAAAAATCAATGTGTGACAAAATTGAAGAAGAAACGCCATTATGTAAATTTTGGGGGCTTCCGTTTCTACGCAGTACATTTTTCGGTAAAAATGACACCTTATCTTTATTCTGTAAATAATGCGATTAAAATGATACCCTACTTATATAGGTTTGATTTTGTCGTACTTCTGGAAAAAATCATAACTACATGCAGGAAAATGTATATGTTTAAAATTGTCATTTTCTGACCCCTATAACTTTTTTATTTTTCCACGTACGATTTTTGTATTGATCGGACTTTTTGATCGCTTTTTATTCATTTTTTCATGTTATACAAAAGTGACCAAAAATATGCTATTTTGGACTTTTATGCGCGTACGCTATTGACCGTGCGGTTTAGTTAACAATGTATTTTTATAATTTTAACATTTCTGCACGAGGCGATATCACATATGTTTATTTTTATTTATTTATCTTTATTTATTTTTTTTTAACAGGAAAAGGGGGGTGATTCAAACTTATATTAGGGAAGGGGTTAAATGATCTTTATTAACTTTTTTTTTCCACTTTTTTTTTGCAATGTTATAGCTAGTGTTGAGCGGCATAGGCCATATTCGAATTCGCGAATATTCGCGAATATATGGACGAATATTCGTCATATATTCGCGAATATTCGCATATTCGTCATATCCTCGTTTATTTTCGCGTATGCGAATATTTCGCGCATGCGAAAATTACCATATGTGAATATTGGCATATACAAAATTAACACGCGCGTAAATTCGCATATGCGAAAATTAGCATATGTTAATTTTCGCATATGCGCATTTTTGTATATGCGAATTTTCGCACGTCAGTCTCACACAGTAGTATTACAGCCTTCTTTACACCACACAAGCTGGAAGCAGAGAGGGATGATCACTGTGATGTGTACTGTGAAGAAAAAAAAACAAAAAAACGAATATTCGTAATTACGAATATATAGCGCTATATTCGCGAAATTCGCGAATTCGCGAATATGCGCTATTCGCGAATAATATTCGAATTGCGAATATTCGCGAGCAACACTAGTTATAGCCCCCATAGGGGACTATAACACTGCACACACTGATCTTTTACATTGATCATTGTTATCTCAAAGGATAACATTGGTCAACGATTCTGCCGCTTGACTGTTCATGCCTGGATCTCAGGCACTGAGCAGTCATTTGGCAATCGGACACACAGGAGGAAGGTAGGCACCCTCCTTGTGTCCTCCAGCTGTTCGGGACGCCACGGTCCCGAACAGCCCACTGAGCCTTCACTTTAGAGGCGGCGATCAACTTTGAACGGGTTAATAGCATCATAGGGTTAAAGGGTTAATAGTATCATAGAGGGTCTGGCCCGGCCTACTACAATGGCCGGGACCCGTGGCTAATAGCATATGAGCAGCACTCATAAAAGTGCTACTGTTGTCTTGTTTTGACCCAGCAATTACATGGACACTGGGTAACAGGTTCCATGACTATACAACTGGGTCTGACTAGAACCACCATAGCTCCAACAATAATTAGATAAGTTAAAGAACAGTAGAGTATCCTTAAAACTCATATAATAGGTCATAATAGGTCACAGTAAGCTTCACTGGAACTCTTCATTTATCATAAATGACCTAAAAAAAATTATAGATAAATAACTAAAATCCATATTTGTCACTATAAAAGGCATAAAAATCACAGTAACACAAAAAAATTAAAAAGTCACAGCCGTTTGACCGGTACATGTATAAAAATCTGAACAAAAATTTACTGATCATCATGATCCATAATGTATTGAGGGAAATGGGTTAAAGGGGTACTTCCACTCTAGACATCTTATCCCCTATCTAAAGGATAGGGGATAAGATGTCGTCATGCCCCCTCCCATAGACTTGCATTGAGGGGACGGGCGTGACATCACACGGGGGCGGAGTCCTGACATCACGGACTTCCTTTCCCGTAGTCGTGACTCAGACCCTCCAGCGGTTCCGGTGAAAAAAAAGGTGGGTGCCGCATGCAATAATGCAGGGGGTCCCCAGTGGCAGAACCCCCGCGATCAGACATCTTATCCCCTATCCTTTGGATAGGGTATAAGATGTCTAGGGTGGGAGTACCCCTTTAAGCTATTTCATATTAAATCAACCATAACTCCAAACTTTATTTTATACCAGTTTGTATTAAGGGCTAAAGAATGAGAAGTCTACTTGCAAATCAAACAACATCACAGCTCTCTGACCTTTTCTTCTCTGAATTTTAGCTCCAAAATATTACAGCCCCAAATGAGTCATAGGGGAATTGAGCGCAGCATTTAGTGGCAGTATAAAGAGAATTGGTTTCATAAAGAGTAATTAATTTATGCGGCACAGACTGTACAGTACGGCGGTTCTCCTCGTGAAAGCTTAGAAGCCCTGCTGTTCAGCTACGATACCGGCAAATCAAAATCCTATCTTTATTTATTCAACAATGAGAATGTTGGTATTAGGACGCTTAGAGCCCGATTAATAAGCAGCAAATAGAAAGAAAAATGCTTTAAAATTGCTAATAGAATTTTATCCAATTAGTAGCATAAAAAATCCACATTTGTTTTCGTGTACCCGAATGTGTTTTCTCATACAAATTGATTTTCCAGCCCTCACCTGTACAAATACTTTGTTATAGAATATTACAAAATATTATCTTTTGCAACATGTATTTGAAGTATTAAAATTTAGGCACAATAATGTTAAAAAAAAAAAAATCAAAGAAACAATATAGTTTAAAATAATTTAAAATGATCAAAACATTTATGCCCATTGAAAATAATTGAAAAAATTTATGCTTGAAAAAAAGTGTGTGTGCAACTTTCAGTATCACGGGAGATTTATCAAAACCTGTCCACAAGAAAATTTGCTGAGTTGCCCATAGCAACCAATCAGATCGCTTCTTTCATTTTTGAAAAGGCCTGTGAGAAATAAAAGAAGCAATCTGATTGGTTGCTATGGGCAACTCATCAAATTTTCTTCTGGACTGGTTTTGATAAATCTCCCCCATGTCTAAAGTAAAAGATAAAAAAAAAAGAAACTTAAGAGTTTCCTATTATTTTCTGTATCCCCTTGAAGGGGTGCTCTACTGCCCCCATAGATGTGGCGTGACATCACGAGGGGCGTGGCTGTGATGTCACAACCCCCGCAGCCCGCACCCAGCGCTTGGAGCAAAATGTTCCGAATGCTGGAGCAATGGATTACTGACATGGACAGCGGTGTCAGCAGAGAGCACTTGTGGTCAGACAGAAAGGAAATTCAGAAGAACTTTCTCTGGAGCATACAGCAGCTGATAAGTACTGGAAGGATTAAGATTTTTAAATACAAGAAATTTACAAATCTGCTTAACTGTTTAGCACCAGTTGGTTTTGAAAAATTAGTTTTCTACCGGAATACCCCTTTAACATCTTTACGACTAAGGCTGGGTTCACACTACGTTTTGTAACTACGGTTCCCGTATGCGGCTGGGAGGAGGGGGCGGGGCTTAATCGCGGCACCCGCACTCAGCCCTATAGGGGAACCGTATTTAATGAATGTCTATGAGCCGACCGGAGTGAGCCGCAGCCTCCGGTCGGCTGCTTTTTCGGCCGTATGGTCGACCGCGTTTTTGCCTACGGTCGGGAAACCGCATACGGCCGAAAAAGCAGCCGACCAGAGGCTGCGGTTCACTCCGGTCGGCTCATAGACATTCATTAAATACGGTTCCCGTATACGGCTGAGTGCGGGCACAGCGATTAAGCCCCGCCCCCCCTCCTCCCAGCCGTATACGGGAACCGTAGTTACAAAACATAGTGTGAACCCAGCCTTAGCCGATGGCACTCAATGCATTTAGCAGCGTAAGCTCCAAAGCTCCCTCCATATATCCAGGTCCAGCAAAAAGAGGTTAGAGTAATGTTTCTTAACCCAGGTGCCTCGAGCTGTTGCAAAACTAGGACTCAGCATGCTCAGACAGCTAAAGGCCCAAATATATTGCCCCAAATTTGACCCCTATAGGACTGTTTGAAAGTAAAATTTTTGGGCCATGATCTTTAGTTTTCATTGGTAACATTTTGATTTCGATGAGACATATTGATCTCTTTTTATTGATTTTTTTCATGCATATAATGTGACCAAAAATCTGCAGATCTGTGTTTTTATTTTGTGTACGGCATTTACCATACCGGATCGGTAATGTTGTATTTTAATAATATGGCTGATTCACACACAGAGATACCAAATATGTTTGCTTTGTTTTTATTTTGAAAAATTGGGGAATTGAAATTCATTTTATACTTTTTTAAGACTTGCATAATATTTAAAAAAGACTTGGGGCAGACCCTATTAGCAGGTTGGTTGCCAAGTAGCCAGGCCAAGGACCTAAGGAAGACCTCCGGCTGCCCTTGAAACTGATCAGCATCCCCCCCCCTTCCCCCATATTGACATTGCGGGGGTGGAGAGGGGGGGGAGGGCGATGATCAATAGTGTTGCTCGCGAATATTCCCAATTTGAATTTTAATCGGGAATAACGCATATTCGCGAATATTGCGAATATAGCACTATATATTCGTAATTACGAATATTCGTTTTTTTTCCGCATATGCGAAAATCTATGCGCATGTGCGCATATGCGCATATTCGCAAATATTGAGCCCTCCCTTCTTTAATGGTATAGGGAACTATGACTAGTGCATTAACCCCTTAAGGACTCAGTGTTTTTCCATTTTTGCATTTTCATTTTTTCCTCATCACCTTCCAAAAATCATAACGCTTTAAATTTTGCACCTAAAAAGCCATATTATGGCTTATTTTTTGTGCCACCAATTCTACTTTGCAGTGACATTAGTCATTTCACCAAAAAATCCACGGCGAAACGGAAAAAAAAAATCATTGTGGGACAAAATTGAAGAAAAAATTTCATTTTGTAACTTTTGGGGCTTCCGTTTCTATGCAGTGCATATTTTGGTAAAAATAACACCTTATCTTTATTCTGTTGGTCCATACGTTTAAAATGATTCCTTACTTATATAGGTTGGATATTGTTGTACTTCGGAAAAAAATCATAACTACATGCAGGAAAATTTATATGTTAAAAATTCTCATCTTCTAACCCCTATAACTTTTTCTTTCCACGTATGGGCCGGTATGAGGACTCATTTTTTGCACCGTGTTCTAAAGTTTTTATCTGTACCATTTTTGTATTGATCTGACTTTTTGATCGCTTTTTATTCATTTTTTCATGATATAAAAAGTAACCGAAAATACACTATTTTGGACTTTGGCATTTTTTTGCGCACACGCCATTGACCGTGCGACATTTTCGCACGCGGTGATACCACATGTTTATTTTTATTTTTATTTACACAGCTTTTTTTTTTTATGGGAAAAGGGGGGTGATTCAAACTTTTAATAGGGAAGGGGTTAAATGACCTTTGTTAACTTTTTTTTTCCACTTTTTTTTGCAGTGTTATAGCTCCCATAGGGACCTATAACACTGCACACACTGATCTCCTATGCTGATCCCTGCAAAGCCATAGCTTTGTAGGGATCAGTCAGATAGGTGGTCGATTGCTCAAGCCTGTAGCTCAGGCTTGGAGCAATCAATCGACGATCGGACGCCGCGGAGAGAGGTAAGGAGACCTCCGCCTGCGTCCCAGCTGATCGGAACATCGCAATTTTATCGCGATGTCCCGATCAGCCCGACTGAGCTGCCGGGAACGGTTTACTTTCGTTTTCAGATGCGGCGATCAACTTTGATCACCGCGTCTGAAGGGTTAATAGCGCGCAGCACTGCGATCAGTGCTACGCGCTATTAGCCACGGGTCCCGGCTGTTGTTAGAGGCCGGGCCCAACCCGCTATGACGCGGGGCAATGCCGTGGCCCCGCGTTATAAATCGAGAGCAGTACGTCATGAGTCCTTAAGGGGTTAACTCTGTGATTTTTTTGCCTATTGAAACCAATAGGCCCATTATGGTCTATGGGGATCTCACTGCATGTAAAACAGTAAGATAAGCAGGACCGCCTGTGCAGCACTGTGGAATGGGAGACCACCATGGGTTCCAGTACAGTGTTGTGGTTAAACTTTACTTTCCTGGAAAAGCTGCTGAGTTGCCCATAGCAACCAATCAGATTGCTTCTTTCATTTTTCACAAGTCCTCTGCAAAATGAAAGAAGCAATCTGATTGGTTGCTATGGGCAACTCAGCAGCTTTTCCTGGAAGTTTCTGAGTTGCCCATAGCAACCAGATTGCTTCCTTCATTTCTCAGAGGCCTTTTCAAAAATGAAAGAAGCAATCTGATTGGTTGCTATGGGCAACTGCACAACTCTTCCTCTACACTGGTTTTGATGAATCTCCCCCATAGAGGGAGATTTATCAAAATCTGTCCAGAGGAAAAGTTTCTGAGTTGCCCATAGCAACCAATCAGATTGCTTCCTTCATTTTGCAGAGGCCTTGTGAAAAATGAAAGAAGCAATCTGATTGGTTGCTATGGGCAACTCAGCAGCTTTTCCAGTAAAGTAAAGTTAAACCACAACACTGTAACACTCTGTCCCACCCCGGAACTTGAACCAGTGGTGGTTTCTCATCCACTGCGCTGCCAAGACGGTCCTGCTTATCTTACATGCCGTGAGATCCCCATAGACCACAATGGACCTATTGGTTTCAATGGGCAAAAAATCACAGAGTTAATGCACTAGTCACAGTTCCCTATACCATTAAAGAAGGGAAGGCTCAATATTCGCGATTATGCGCATATATTTTCGCAAATGCGCAAAAAAAAAACGGAATATAACAAATATGCCAATTTCGTGAATCTATGACGAATATTCGCCCATATATTCGCGTAATATCGCGAATTCGAATATGGCCTATGCCGCTCATCACTACTGATCAGATGTGACTCATAGACAAATTGGCACAATTAACCAGAATGCCTGGCTCCACCACAGGTAAGCTTGTGAAGTGTAACACTGCAATGTAAATCCTATATTTTTGCAGCTACTTCATTCTTAATCCTCGGTGAAAGATTTATCTACGGTACATCAGGGAATTTGTGACATAATGGACCATAATTTATAGGTCAGTAAAGTATTATTCTAAAGACCTTAGACATTTTCCAGACTTGTACAGCTGTTGAGAAGAAGGATTTGGACTGTTACCTAGCACACAATGTCAGCCCCGGGCCATTTTAAAATGACTTATTTCAGATAATTTAACTTTCACGTTTCCCATATAATACCATTTTATATAAGACTTGACAACCTATCATTGCTATCAGCCAGCTATAGTTTATATTATTATCTTATGTGCTGTGTAACAAGTCACCAGGTCACTGTGTTTCATCATTGCTTGCTACTATCGCCATACATATTCTGTGTAGTCTAAGAAGGTGGATTTGTGCAAAGATTTCTCAGGGATGCTCAGGAATTAAAGAGTACCTGTCGTCAAACCATTTTTTCGAAACTAATTCAGATTATATTCCCTAACTACTCCTAACACTACAGCTTTAAAAAGCTCTGTATCATACCTTTCCCCTTGCTCACGTTATGTGAGCTCCCGGCAGGCGAAAGTCGGCGTTCCCCAGCAGGCATGATGTCACTGACGCCTGTGAGAGCTGTGCCTCTCCATGCCCCACACGCACTTCCTGAGTTTGGTCTCCTGCCAGGCCAGGAGGAGACCAAACTAACTGTTTGACTTGCAGCAGGGAACAGAACAGAGCCACCTAGTGTCCATTATTTCAATTGCATTAAAAATGTATAAAGGTTGAGAATTTTAACAGCAAGTAAATAGCAAAGTGTCTTATAATTACATAAGGAACAATATATTAGAAGTTTAGTTTGGTGACAGGTACTCTTTAACTTTTTTCGTCACTGTAAGCAATTTGGGGTTCTGAAGAAATGATAGCTTTATGTTCATCTGTACTATGGTTTATATTGTAAGTTCCAGGTCATCACGCTTATTTCCTCTAAACACCTCCAGCTTGTCAGGGATACTGAATAGCATATGACATTTACAATCACCGTGACAAATAATATTATATATACAACACAAGGCACACAGACTATCCCTGATGTAGTCAATTATGAGAATTCATGCATATTATACGTTGGAAAATTTTCCAAGTCAACATTAAATTAAATTCCCCCCTATGTGTATGCATTCTCTTATATGTTAAAGAAAACTTGATTTTAACGATTCTTGGGTTACATCCAGAATACTAGAACCCTATGCACATAGCCTACACAGAGGCAAACAAAGTCCTTGCCGCTATAGGCACGCTGCCATTGTGTGGTATTTTCATATAGCACCATATTGTGTGAAGATTCTCACCATACAAATCCCAATGGGGCTCGCTAACATTTTTTATATTACATTTTGTATGAATCAAAAAGAAAGAAAAAAAAAACTGTGCAAGCCTCTCTATAAAATAGACTTTATTCTCTTTATTCTGTGGATCCATGTGATTAAAATGATACCCATGTTTACACACTTTTCTAATATTGTACTGCTTTTAAAAAACTTACCTTTTTTAACAAAATTTGTGTGTTTAAAATCACTCTATTCTGACCCCTTTAACTTTCTCATTTTTCCGTATAAGGGCTGTATGAGGACTAATTTTTTGCTTCATGATCTGTAGTTTTGTGTATATGTGACTTTTTGATCACTTGTACAGTGACCACCTCGTCCTACGATGGCCCCGACATACGATAATTTCAACATGCGATGGCCTCTCAGAGACCATCGCATGTTGAAGGCAGCATCAACATACAATGCTTTTTTGTGTCGGGGCCATCGCATAAACGGCTATCCGGCAGCGCAGACTGCTTCAGCTGCCACCGTATAGCCATTTACGGTGCCCCGTGAGCTCCGGTGATGTCTCTTACCTGTCCTCGGGGCTCCAGTGCATCCTCTTCGGGATCCCCTGCATCGTCGGTGCTCTCCATCGTCGTCATCACGTCGCTGCACACACTCTCCCGTCATCCAATAGGAGTGGTGTGCGTAGCAACATGATGGCGGCGACGGAGAGCGAGGATGCCGGGGAAGTAGAGGCCTTGCCGGAGTGTCGGGGACACCTCGGGGACGTGGCGACAGCGATGGACGGCGACATCCCGGGCAGCGGTGACGAGTGGTGACGGTCCGGAGCGGCGGGGACAGGTGAGTACAACCTTCTCTAACAGTGGTCTACAACCTGCGGACCTCCAGATGTTGCAAAACTAAAACATCCAGCATGCCCGGACAGCCAACAGCCACGCCCCCTCCCATAGACTTGCATTGAGGGGGTGTGATGGGACATCACAAGGGGTGTGGCCATGACATCACAACCCCCCCAGCCCACACCCGGCGTTTGGAACAAAATGTTCCGGATGCTGGGCCAGTGGAGTAACCCTTTAAAAATAACTCAAAAGTACTTAGATAAAATGTCTAAGGGCCCCAAAAGCCCTATATAACACTGTTAAGTTAACTAGATGCACTCCCAGGTAACAAAACAGTGTTATACAGTGGTTTTAGGGCTCTAAGACAGTGTTATACACCTTTTTTTTTTTTGACCATTGATGAAGTACAGACGAGAGTTCGTCAAATCGTTGTCAAAAGTTAAGGCATCTCATGTACAAAGTCCGAGGTAAAATGTCAGCACGCACAACATTTTGGGTAGCCCATAGATCAGTGTTTCCCAACAAAGGTGCCTCCTGCTATTGGAAAACTACAGCTCCCAGCATCCTCCTGGGTTAACCCTTGCACTACTCCCACATCCCCATGCCGCCGGCCACCATCCTAACCTGCCCCCTAACCCTTTCCCCTGCCCCCACCAAGACCCTAATCTCACCAGCAGCCAAAGGGGTAAAGGGGAGCCACTAAAATCCCTCCACTATGGGTTCCCCGTTTGCTCCCATGTGATGAGTTGCAGGTTGGTACTACCCTCTAAGTTCAGGGGAAGGGCAAACATTCAGCCATGGTTTCCTAGAGATTTCCTCCACATGAGATTTTTACTCTCCTGCGTGCTGGGGGATGACTCTTTGTAAATCAAGGAATTGTGTTTAGCTTGATTTTCGTAGTTTTTGCCTGGAAATGTAGTTTTAAGTTACAAGTTCCAGGAACTGACTTAAGAGTGCAAAAAAATGTATTAACAAATAAACCAATTCACCCTCTCCAATCATCAAGTAAAAGGGGTACTCTGATGGTAAACATTTTTTTTTTATCAACTGGTGCCCAAAAGTTAAACAGATTTGTAAATGAATTCTATTTAAAAATCTTCATCCTTCCAGTACTTATCAGCTGCTGTATGCTTTACAGGAAGTTGTATTTCTTTCTGGAATTATTTTCTTACTGACCACAGTGCTCCCTGTTGACACCTCTGTTCATATCAGGAACTGTCCAGAGTAGGAGAAAATCCCCATAGCAAACCTATCCTGATCTGGACAGTTCCTGATACGGACAGAGGTGTCAGCACTGTGGTCAGACAGAAAAGAATTCCAGAAAGAAATACAACTTCCTGTGGAGCATACAGCAGTTGATATGTACTGGAAGGATTAAGATTTTTAAATAGAATTAATTTACAAATCTGTTAAAATTTCTGGCACCAGTTGATTTAAATAAAAAAAAATTCCACCGGCGTACCCCCTTAACGACCAAGGACGTATATTTACGTCCTTGGCCGGCTCCTGCGATATAACGCGGGGTCACGCATGTATCTGATGCCGGGACCAGGGGCTAATAGCACGCGGCAGCGATCGCGGTGCCGCGTGCTATTAACCCTTTAGCTGCGGCGTTCAAAATTGAACGCCGCGTCTAAACCGAAAGTAAAACCTTCCCGGCTGCTCAGCGGGGCTGGTCGGGACCACCGCAGTAAAAATGCGGTGTCCCGATCAGCTGGGACACGAGCGGAGGTCCTCTTACCTGCCTCCAGCGTGTCCCCTCAGCGATTTATTGCTCCAAGCCTGAGATTCAAGCTATGGCTTTGCAGTGAACAGGGTATAAGATCAGTGTGTGCAGTGTTATAGCTCCCTATGGGAGCTATAACACTGCAAAAAAAAAGTGTAAAAAAAAGTTCATAAATGTGATTTAACCCTTTCCTTATAGGGGTAGTCCAGTGGTGAAAAACTTATCCCCTATCATAAGGATAGGGGATAAGTTTGAGATCGCGGGGGGTCCGACCGCTGGGGCCCCCTGCGATCTCTCTGTACGGGGCCCCGGCTCTCGGCCCAGATAGCGGGTGTCGACCCCCGCACGAAGTGGCGGCCGACACGCCTCAATACATCTCTATGGCAGAGCCGGAGATTGCCGAAGGCAGCGCTTCGGCTCTGCCATAGAGTTGTATTGAGGGGGCGTGTTAGCCGCCGCCTCATGCGGAGGTCGACACGCCCCCTTCCCGCGGGCTGTCGTGGCTCCGTACAGGAGATCGCAGGGGGCCCCGGCGTTCGGACCCCCCGCGATCTGCAACTTATCCCCCATCCTTAGGATAGGGGATAAGTTGCTCACCACTGAGTCACCACTGGACTACTCCTTTAATAAAAGTTCAAATCACCCCCCTTTTCCCATTAAAAAAAAAACACCATGTAAATAAAAATAAATATAAACATATGTGGTATCGCCGCGTGTGTAAATGTCCTAACTATAAAAATATATCATTAATTAAACCGCACGGTCAATGGCGTACGCGCAAAAAAAAATGCCAAAGTCCAAAATAAGTAGGGTATCATTTTAACCGTATGGACCTACAGAATAATGAGAAGTTGTCATTTGTACCGAAAAATGTACTACGTAGAAACGGAAGCCCCCAAAAGTTACAAAACTGCATTTTTTTTTCAATTTTGTCTCACAATAATAGTTTTTTTCTGTTTCGCCGTAGTTTTTTGGGTAAAATGACTGACGTCATTACAAAGTAGAATTGGTGGCGCAAAAAAATAAGCCATCATATGGATTTTTAGGTGGAAAATTTAAAGAGTTATGATTAAGGAGGAAAAAACGAAAATGCAAAAACGGAAAAACCCCGGGTCCTTAAGGGGTTAAGTACCCCTTTAAGGCCTCACAAGTCCAAGGTAAAGCGTCAGCACCCACGCCCCTTCATATAGTCCATAGATCAGTGTTTCCCAACCAGAGAGCCTTCAGCTGTTGCAAAACTACAACTCATAGCATGCCCGGACAGCTGGAGGCACCAACAGCTGGAGGCACCAACAGCTGGAGGCACCAACTGAGATAGATCATGGTAGATGTATATTTTATATATGACAGACTGTTAAACACACTTATGAATCTTTAGGAACAGTTTGAAATAATAATCAGCCTGTGACTATTTAGACCATATAGTAAATCAGTATCACAGATAGATCGTGTTTTATCTTGAAGTTTTCCGACACCATAAAGTAATGATTATAACAGTCCTTATGTTATACGGTAGCAGTATAAATATATATATATATATATATATATATATATATATATATATATCCTCAGACCACCCATGAAGTTGTGTTTACTGAGAATTTATGACTGTAACACCTCTAAGATCTATTGCATTTTCACTTTTTTTTTTTTTCCGTTTCCACTTTTAACACAAAGGACTAAACCAGAAAGCAACAGCTTGAGGCGAGGAAGCAGCTGGGCCCCTTATTGCGAGCCCCTCGTCTTATGTGTCATTTGTTAGAGATGAAATTGAAAACTGATTGACAAACAGGCAACGTAGTCACACACTTCTCCTGTAATCCTGTTGTACAGAGAACATGTTGTATTGATACTGTCCAGGGTGGACCGGGACATGAAGACACCCCCAGAGCCCTAAGCAAAGGGGGACATAACTTTGGGAGGTGGACGGACCTATAGCCCCAGCAGTCTTGTCTTTATAGTGATGTAGATTTAAAGGGGTTATTCAACATCTGGTGACTTGAGTGATTAAAGAGTACCTGTCACCAAATAAAACTTTGTGTAATTAGCAGTCACTTTCTCATTCACTTGCTTTTAAAATTATCAACATAAATACATTTAAAATGTCATATAAACAACGGCCACTAGGTGGCTCTGTTCTGTTTCCTGCCACAATTAATACAGTGAGTTCGGTCTCCTCCCGGCCTGGCAGGAGTCCAAACTCAGGAAGTGCTTCCCTGCACTGAGCTTGATTGACAGCTGCACAGAAAGTGAAAGTTCCACGGATTATCATAGAAAGCTGCACAGACTGAAAGCTGCAAAGAGCCTCACTGATAGCAACACAGACTGAAACATGCACAGAGCCTGCTGTCTTCTATTCATCACAGCGCTGCAACGATGTGAGGGCGGGTGTGGTCCCCCAGAAGGCTTCAGTGATGTCATGCCTGCTGGAAAACACCCACTTTCTCCTGCTGGGAGATTGCACTATGTGAGCAAAAAGAAAGGTACGATACACAGCTTATTAAAGCTCTGAGATTTTTTTTTTAAAGGTTGGGAGTAGTTAGGGAACATAGCCTGAGTTAGTTTATAACAGTTTATTCAGTGACAGATATACTTACCAAGGATCTGTGCTTGTGTTGGTGGTAAATGGCCATGCCCAGTGTCCCCTATAATGCTGCTGGCTTGTTTTTGGGAACTGGCTACTTCCTGTTTCTGTGTCTTCCCTCAGACTACAATCTCCAGGATCCTTTGTTTCAAGGTGGGAGGTTACGTATTTCCCTCCCACACAACGGTCGCCCCACCCATTGCAGCATAGCACAACCTGACACACAAGCTGTGGATCTGAGTGATGATGAATACACGCACATGTGCGCTGGTAACATCATCAGGGGGCCGGCTTCACACACAACAGATAAAGCAGCCAAGCCCACTTTTAGCACCTGACTTGTGATGTAATGTCTTGGGCCATACAGCAAGCTGGGAAACGTCCGAGACATCACTCATTTTGTAGCCTGCAGAAAATAAACTTCCTGGGAAAAGAAAGACAAAGAAATTCGACCCCAGCCAACAATCACTTGTCAGCAAAGTATTTTAGTAACTAGACTAACTTTGCTGCCCCTGTCTTATATTCAAAGAACCAAATATCCCAGAATACCCCTTTGTGCAAAGGTGGTTCTGCTTTAGGGTATGTTCACACTGCGGAATTCTGCGAGTGGAATTCTGAGCAGTGAACATTAGCATCAGTGTGAATGGGTCCTCCGCGAGACCCTTTCACACTGAGGAATTCTGTGAGCACTGCATAGCCATCAATGGTGATGGCGCTGTGCCACGCGGTCCTACCAAACAGTATCTCCGCTCGCGGAGTTTCGCGAGCGGAGATTCCGCAATGTGAACATACCCTTAAGTGGAAGAGGTATATGGGTGCCTAGTATATTACTGTGAGGTTTGTGGGGTTTAGGTTTGTGGGATTTAGATGTAACTTTCAGTCTTAGCTCTCAATTTCTTTTTCTCTCACAGAAGACCTGGAGAAAACATTTCCTACCTGCCCTCTCTGTTTTAATCTGAAAGGGGCACGCCCATGGAAAAATTCAACTGGTGCCAGAAAGTTAAACAGATTTGTAAATTACTTCTATAAAAAAATCTTAATCCTTCCAGTACTTTTTTGGAGCTATATACAACAGAAGAAATGCTTTTCTTTTTGGATTTCTCTGATGTCATGACCCCGGTGCTCTCTTTGCTGACATATCTGTCCATTTTTGGAACTGTCCAGAGCAGGAGAAAATCCCAATAGCAAACATATGCTGCTCTGGACAGTTACTAAAATGGACAGCAGAGGTCAGTAGAGAGCACTGTAGTCGTGACATCAGAGATATCCAAAAAGAAAAGCATTTCCTCTGTAATATACAGCCAATCAGTGGCGTCTTCAGCATTCATATTTAGGGGGGGGGGGGCACATGGGGGGCCAGTGACAAAAGTGAGGGGGCAATTTTAAAACGTGTGTGGGTATATATATATATATATATATATATATATATATATATATATATATACACACACACTGTGCAGAACATGTTTAATTTAAAAAAATAAATCAGATTTTAGCAGACTCCCTCTGCAAACTGCACTCTCTGGTAGGTAAAGTAGCCGCACTGCTCGCTCCACTCATTCCCTCTGCAAACTGCTTTCTCAGGTAGATGATGTGTAGCCGTACTGTTCGCTCCACTGGCTCCCTCTGCAAATTGCAATCTCAGGTAGGTAAGGTCTAGCCGCACTGTCTGCATGCTCTGCTCCCCCTTTCTTGCCCAGGTCCTCCTTACTTGCTCTGCTCTCAGCCCCCCCTTACTTGCCCTGCTCACTGCTCTACTTGCTCTGCTCCCTCTTACTTGCTCAGCCTCCCGCTTACTTGCTCAGCCCCCCTTACTTTTTCAGCCCCCCCCTTACTTGCTCAGCCCCCCTTACTTGCTCAATCCCCCCTTACTTGCTCAGACCCCTCCTTACTTGCTCAGCCCCCCTTTCTCAGCCCCCTACTTACTTGCTCTGCTCCCCCTTACTTGCTCAGCCCCATCCTTACTTGGTCTGCTTCCCCTTGCTTGCTCAGCCCCCTCCTTACTTGCTCAGCCCCCCCTACTTACTCAGCCCCCTCCTTACTTGCTCTGCCCCCCTTACTTACTCAGCCCCCTCCTTACTTGCTCTGCCCCCCTTACTTGCTCAGCCCCCTCCTTACTTGCTCAGCCCCCCTTACTTACTCAGCCCCCTCCTTACTTGCTCAGCCCCCCTTACTTACTCAGCCCCCTCCTTACTTGCTCTGCTCCCCCTTACTTGCTCAGCCCCCTCCTTACTTGCTCAGTCCCCCCTTACTTTCTCAGCCCCCTCCTTACTTGCTCTGCTCCCCCTTACTTGCTCAGCCCCCTCCTTACTTGCTCAACCCCCCCTTACTTGCTCAGCCCCTCCTTACTTGCTCAGCCCCCTCCTTACTTGCTCAGACCCCCTTACTTGCTCAGCCCCCCTTACTTGCTAAGCCCCCTCCTTACTTGCTCAGCCCCCCCTTACTTGCTCAGCCCCCTCCTTACTTGCTCAGCCCCCCCCCTTACTTGCTCAGCCCCCTCCTTACTTGCTCAGCCCAATCCTTACTTGCTCAGCCACCTCCTTACTTGCTCAGCCACCTCCTTACTTGCTCAGCCACCTCCTTACTTGCTCAGCCCCCCTTACGTGCTCAGCCCCCTCCTTACTTGCTCAGCCCCCTCCTTACTTGCTCAGCCCCTCCTTACTTGCTCAGTCCCCCCTTACTTCTTTTGCTCCTCCTTACTTGCTCTGTTCTCTGCTCCCCCTTCCTTGCCCAGCCCCCCTATTAGCTAAGCCTCCTCTTACAGCTCAGTCCCCCTTATTTGTTCAGTCCCCCCTTATTAGTTCAGCCCTCCTTACTTGTTCAGCACCCCCTTACCATACTTGCTCATCCCCCTTATTTGCTCAGCCTTCCCCCCTTATTTGCTCAACCCCCTCACTTGCTCAGCCCCCCTTATTTGCTCAGTCCCCCGTTATTTGCTCAGCCCCCTTACTTCCTCAGCCCCCCTTATTTGCTCAGCCCCCTCTTATTAGCTCAGCCCCCTCTTATTCGCTCAGTCCCCCTTATTAGCTCAGCCCCCCTTATTTGCTCAGTCCCCCCTTATTAGCTCAGCCCCCTTACTTGCTCAGCCCTCCTTATTTGCTCAGTCCCCCCTTATTAGCTCAGCCCCCTTACTTGCTCAGCCCCCCTTATTTGCTCAGCCCCCTCTTATTAGCTCAGCCCCCTCTTATTAGCTCAGCCCCCTCTTATTAGCTCAGCCCCCCTTATTTGCTCAGCCCCCCTTATTTGCTCATCCCCCTCTTACAGCTTCCCCCTTACTTGCTCAGCCCCCCTTACCTTACTTATTCATCTCCCTTTACTTGCTCATTCCCCCTTGTTAGCTCAACCCCCTTTAAGTTATTTGCTTAGTCCCCATTATACAGACCCCAGAATCAGACCCCACCATAATACAGACCCCAGAATTAGACCCCACCATAATACAGACCCCAGAATCAGACGCCACCATAATACAGACCCCGGAATCACTATATATGTAGATTACTGTGTCCCCGTAGCTGAATGTGAACTGTGCAGTGATTGGCTGTACACATAGATTCCATCAGCAGAACAGAGGGGTCAGGGATGGACAGAGGGGTCTACAACAAAGTTACACTTCTACCTAATAGTTGAGGCAGGAGCACTTTCATACCTCCAAATCTGTTCTTGCTGCAGGCTCTCTCACTCTCCTTGTGTCAGTGGCAGCTCTGGCAGGCAGCGGTCAGAGGAGCACACTGAAATGGCATGGCAAAGTTACGCGTATGTACACAGTGACACCTCCAACAGAATAGTGAGTGCAGCTCTGGAGTATTACAGGATATAACTCAGGATCAGTACAGGATAAGTAATGTAATGTATGTACACAGTGACCTCACCAGCAGAATAGTGAGTGCAGCTCTGGAGTATAATACAGGATATAACTCAGGATCAGTACAGGATAAGTAATGTAATTTATGTACACAGTGACCTCAACAGCAGAATAGTGAGTGCAGCTCTGGAGTATAATACAGGATATAACTCAGGATCAGTACAGGATAAGAAATGTAATGTATGTACACAGTGACCTCACCAGCAGAATAGTGAGTACAGCTCTGGAGTATTACAGGATATAACTCAGGATCCTGCCAAGCTAAGGGTTAAACTTGGTGAATCAAACCTTACTGACAAGAAAAGTGCCGCCAGGAAAGGGATGAATTCACCTCATAGCCACAACTACTTAGAGATCCCCTCCATACAGAAAGAAAGATAAGAAACCTGACTGTGATAACTTCCTCAGCGGTGGGCTCTGTCGGCTTTTCAGTGCTGACAAGGGAGAAGATGAATGTCCTCTCTCCCTCACTCTGCGCGGCAGACAACTTGCTAGCAACGGCAGCAGGTTCTTGAGTAATCAGGCAGGCAGAGGAGCTGCCCAGCACCAAGGCCCCTTTATCAACACACAGCATCACAGACTGGGAATGGCCCAGAGGAGACACACTAGCAGTGGTGAGGTGTTTTCTTCTCTCTCCTCTCCTCTAGTGTGGGAGGGTAGAGGACGCAGGAGACGTGCCTGCGCGCAGTGAGTATCTGACAGCAGTGCCAGTGTGAGGTGAGATTTCCGAACCCATCTGCATGGGTTTGGAAATCTCACATCACACCGGCCTGCTCACAGTGATGCGGCCAGCCCTTGTGGCCACATCACCCTACCATGCATAACTTTTACAAGTGAATGTCGGCAGCCCCCTGCATGCCATGAGTGTGGCACGAGTGCCCTGAGTTGCCGACCCCTGACTTAGTTTATTTTAAATTGGGGGGGGGGGCACAAGGGGGGGGGCATGGCCTGATCTAGTGACGCTACTGCAGCCAATAAAATGTACTGGAAGGCAGGGCTGCCATCAGAAATTTCGGGCCCCTCACACAGCTCAAGGCCTGGCCCCCCCCGTTCCATGTAGAGATACATGGAGGGAGTGTGCCGGCCGCAGCTTCCTGTGGGGTACAGACGTCAGCTTCCAGCAAACCGCCGGGGCCTGTGCAGGAGATCACGGGGGGGGGGGGGGGGATCCCAGCGCTTGGACCCCCCTGCAATCTATAACTTATTATCCCCCTTATTATAGGGGATAAATTGTTCTTCACCAGACTACTCCTTTAACAGAGGGGCCTACCCAAACTATATGGAAGCAACTATTAACAAAGGGGCCTACCCAAACTATACAGGGGGCTCCATATAATTTGCATAGGCCCCTCTGTTAATACTCTGTTAATAGTTGCCCCCATAGTTGTGGTAGGCCTGGGCCCCTCTCAGAGAGGTCTACAACTATATGGGGGGGAAATTATTAGCAAAGAGGGGCCTACAACAATTATATGGGCCGGGACACAATTTGCCACTGTATAGATGTTGTACGCTCCTTTCTGCTGTTAACCGTTGCCCCCAATGCTGTATCAATGTGCAGCGGCCGTGCACAGGGGTGTAGCTAGAAACCACAGGGTCCCGATGCAAAAAATGACCCCATTTTATAATAAGCAGCCCATTTTTTGGTGGGGGTCCGACAGCTGAGACCCCCACCGATCACCTCAGTTGAAGTGGTTCTCCAGCTGTTGGAAAGCTAAAACTCCCATCATGTCTGGAGAGCCTCTGGCAATGGAAGTTGTAGTTTTGTAACAGCTGGAGAGACACATATTGGACACAGTTTTAGCCATCATCACTGCAGAACTTACAAGTGACTACAGTTCTGATGGGACAGTCAGGAGAATACACAATGATATCAGTGACTTGAGTGACGTCTTCTGACTTGAGTGATATCTTCTCTGTTATCTTTTCTTCTTCATCTGGTCCAGAGACCAGGTCTTCCTCCAGCTCCATCTTCTCTGCAGAGTCTGACATCCAGACATCGTTGGCTCCTCACTTTGTCAGCAGATCCTCATCCTCTGCATGAAGACAATAATCATTATAACCTTGCCAGAAAGTGTACCCTAAATAAAATACTGCCCCACGCTGCACCCTGAATATAATACTGCCATACACTGTACCCACTAAATATAATCCTGCCACACACTGTACCCTGACTATAATCCTGCCACGCACTGTACCCTGAATATAATACTGCCATACACTGTACCCACTGAATATAATCCTGCCACACACTGTACCTTGAATACAATACTGCCACACACTGTACCCTGAATATAATCCTGCCACACACTGTACCCTGAATATAATACTGCCATACACTGTACCCTGACTATAGTCCTGCCACACACTGTACCCTAAATATAATGCTGCCATACACTGTACCCACTAAATATAATACTGCCATACACTGTACCCTAAATATAATACTGCCCCACACTGTACCCTGAATATAATACTGCCAGGCACTGTAACCTGAATATAATACTGCAGTACACTGTACCCACTAAATATAATCCTGCCACACACTGTACCCTGAATATAATACTGCCCCACACTGTACCCTGAATATAATACTTCTATACACTGTACCCACTAAATATAATACTGCCACACACTGTACTCTGAATATACTACTGCCACACACTGTACCCTGAATATAATACTGCTATACACTGTACCCTAACGATAATACTGCTATACACTGTACCCACTAAATATAATACTGCTATACACTGTATCCTAAATAAAATCCTGCCCCACACTGTACCCTGAATACAATACTTCCCCACTCTTTACCCTGAATATAATACTGCCATACACTGTACCCACTAAATATAATCCTGCCACTCACTGTACCCTGAATATAATACTGCCCCACACTGTACCCTGAATATAATACTGCCAGGCACTGTAACCTGAATATAATACTGCAGTACACTGTACCCACTAAATATAATCCTGCCACACACTGTACCCTGAATATAATACTGCCCCACACTGTACCCTGAATATAATACTTCTATACACTGTACCCACTAAATATAATACTGCCACACACTGTACTCTGAATATACTACTGCCCCACACTGTACCCTGAATACAATACTTCTATACACTGTACCCATTAAATATAATACCGCCACACACTGTACCCTAAATATAATACTGCTATACACTGTACCTTCTAAATATAATACAGCTATACACTGTACCCTGAATATAATACTGCCATACACTGTACCCACTAAATATAATCCTGCCACACACTGTAACCTGAATGTAATATTGCCCCACACTGTACCCTGAATATAATACTGCTATACACTGTACCCACTAAATATAATCCTGCCACACACTGTACCCACTAAATATAATACTGCCACACACTGTATCCACTGAATATAATACGACCACACACTGTACCCTAAATATAATACTGCCACATACTATACCCACTAAATATAATCCTGCCACACACTGTAACCTGAATATAATACTTCTATACACTGTACCCCTGAATACAATACTGCCATACACTGTACCCACTAAATATAATACTACCAAACACTGTACCCTGAATATAATACTGCCATACATGCATACACATCATATATATACATATACACCCCCTCTTATCCTCTGTGTCCTCATCACTCCTCATCACCCCAATATACCCCCTGCCAAACGTCTCATCACCCCCATAACCCCCCCTGCACCTCTCATCACACCCATAACCCCCCTGCACCTCTCATCACCCCCATAACCCCCTGCAACTCTCATCACCCCCATAGCACCCCCCTGTACCTCTCATCACCCCCATAACCCCCATGCACCTCTTATCACCCCCATAGCCCTCCTGCACCTCTTATCACCCCCATAACCCCCCTGCACCTCTTATCACCCCCATAACCCCCCTGCACCTCTCATCACCCCCATAACCCCCCTGCACCTCTCATCACCCCCCTGCACCTCTCATCGCCCCATAGCCCCCTGCACCTTTTATCATCCCCATAGCCCCCCTGCACCTCTTATCACCCCCATAACCCCCCTGCACCTCTTATCACCCCCATAGCCCCCCTGCACCTCTTATCACCCCCATAACCCCCCTGCACCTCTCATCACCCCATAAACCCCCTGCACCTCTTATCACCCCCATAACCCACACTTCACCTCTCAATACCCCCCTGCACCACTCATCACCTCTATAACCCCCCTGCACCTCTCATCACCCCCATAACCCCCCTGCACCTCTAATCACCCCCATAACCCCCCTTCACCCCTACCCCCCCTGCACCACTCATCACCTCCATAACCCCCCCCAACACCTCTCATCACCCCCATAGCCCCCCTTCACCTCTCATCACACCCCGTGCACCTCTCATCACCCCCATAACCCCCTGCACCTCTAATCATCCCCATAACCCCCCTGCACCTCTCATCATCCCCCCCCACCACCACTCATCACCCCCATAACCCCCCCTGCACCTCTCATCATCCCATAACCCCCCTGCACCTCTCATCAGCCCCATAACCCCCCTGCACCTCTCATCACCCCCCACCACCACCACTCATCACCCCCCCCACCACTCATCACCCCCCCTGCACCACTCATCATCGGGGGGACCACTCATCACCCCCATAACCCTCCCTGCACCTCTTATCACCCTCATAACCCCCTGCACCTCTTATCACCCCCATAACCCCCCTGCACTTCTCAACACCCCCCCTGCACCACTCATCACCCCCATAACCCCCCCACCACCTCTCATCACCCCCATAACCCCCCCTGCACCTCTCATCACCCCCATAACCCCTTGCACCTCTCATCACCCCCATAACCCCGCCTGCACCACTCATCACCCCCCATAATCCCCCTGCACCACTCATCACCCCCATAACCCCCCTGCACCTCTTATCCCCCCCATAACCCCCCCTGCACCTCTTATCACCCCCATAACCCCCCTGCACCTCTCAACACCAGCCTGCACCACTCATCACCTCCATAACCCCCCACCACCTCTCATCACCCCCCATAACCCCCCCCTGCACCTCTCACCACCCCCATAACCCCCCTGCACCTCTCATCACCCCCATAACCCCCCTGCACCTCTCAGCATCTCCAGTGATGCTGTCTCATGCCAAGAGAGCTACTCAGTGCTAACACACTGCGGGATTCCACAGCACAACAGGAGGAGATCGCAGCATCCCCGTGAAGTTCAGCGCATCAGTGTCCGGGAGCGGTGAGATACAAAGTATCCTAAAAATATGCATGCATATTAATAGTGACTGCACACTAGCTTTTTACGTTGAATATTGTCTGCAAATAGCAAGTATATCATCTACTAAAGTGTTGATTTGCGAACTAACACGATAGCCGGACTCATCTGAATGGTTGCTACGGGTTACTAACCTTATGGTTGCTATTGGTTACTAAAATACCGGAATCTGTCTATATTAGCAGGACTTTTTTAAGAGAGGAGATAATTGACTATTGTGGATGGACTAAGACTTTCCCACCCAGATCCCTCTCCCTATATATGTTTATGGTGGTGTCTATTTTTTATAACAATTTTACATAAGTATTTTTATTTTTATATTTTATAAGCTGTGCTATACACATGTTATAGTTTTTAATAGTTGGTGCTGCGCCTACACAAGGGCCCTGTGAGACACAGTTGCTGCTCTTCACATTTTATCTTATATTCTATTGTCACATTATATATAATTAATAAATTGAAATATTACTTGAAATACTACCTGTCCAGTTGTCTCAAACCCTGAGCCCTAATATATATATTTCTACAGACAAACTACAATTTGACACCTTGGGTATAGGTGTCTAATTAGGTAGCCCGGTTTATTTGGTGGCTAGTCGGACAAGAGCCTCTCCAACTCTTCTATATCATTTACAAATCTGTTTAACTTACTGGCACAATTGATTTAAAAAAAAAAAGTTTTCCACTGGAGTACCCCCTTAAGATCTACGACTGTATATCTATTATCAGGATAATGATCCATGCATTATTTTATCTCTTCTTTTTGAATATTGCCATTGTGTATCTGGTACCTTCTATGATTTTATTTTCATGTGATGAGTTGGGTTGGTGCTGGTCCAAGAAAATGGCAATCCTTCAGCCATGGTTCCCTAGAGGTTTCCTCCACATGAGGTTTTCCTTTCCTGCATGCTGGGGGATGACTCTTTGTAAGTCAAGGAATTACTGTGTTTAACACAATTTTCGTAGTTTTTGCCTGAACATGTAATTTTAAGTTATATGTTCCTGGCATTGACTTAACCCCTTAAGGACAAAGGGATTTTTCATTTTTGCACTTTCATTTTTTCCTCCTCGCCTTTTAATAGCCATAACACTTTCAACTTTTCACCTACAGATCCATATGAGGCAAAATTGAAAAAAAAAAAAACATTTTGAAACTTTTGGGGGTTTCCGTTTCTATGCAGTGCACTTTTCAGTAAAAATTACACATTATTTCTATTCTGTAGGTCCATACAACTTTTATTATTCTTACGTGTTTTTTTTTATATAGAAATGGATAAAGGGAAGGAGTTAATGGGTGTTTTTTAACTTTATGGATTACTTTTAGGAGGAATCAGATTCTTCATACAGCTCAATGTAGTTCCAAAGAACAGTGGATGCCCCCACCCCCACGCTGCGGGGGGAGAAGGGGGGTTTGATCCACCAAACTGGATCACCAGGGACAATTCAAAGCTGACAGCGGCGATCTAAAGGGTTATTAGCATGCCAGCTTTTAGCAGTGCCCTCCAGCTATTGAAATCAACTGGGGGTCGCCAGATATGGAGCGGGCTTGAGTCAGGTGCCGATCCATACACCCTGAGCTGCACCATAAAGAACCAGATCCATCATGTGTTGCAAAGGGGTTAAGAGTGTTAAAATGTATTTACAAATAAACAATACATGGCTTATTTTTTACACTGTCACAGCATTGGTTTGGCAATTCAGGAGACAGGTGGACGTTGAAAGCAAGTTATGGCAGTCTTATTTTAACTAACAGAGAATGTTTAACCCTCATGGTGGTGAACCGGCTGAGCCTCTAAAGTGGACAGCTTTAAAGGGGGTTATCCACCATAAGCTGATTTTAGTAGGTACCTGGCAGGCAGTAATGGACATGCTTAGGAAGGATCTGCACTTGTTTTGGGGCTAAATAACTATGTTGTGAAATTACAGTATTATTATTGAAACATATATGAGATGCATCCATTCAAAAGACCTGTGGTTTTCCATCAGGGTGCCTACAGCTGTTTCATTAGTTGCAGATTGATCTCTCTCCCACCAAGCGATCGCTCCACACATTGAAGCAGACAGGCTCCCTGTCATCAGCTGACTAGTGAGTCAGGTCTCTGCCGCATTGCAACCTGGGAAAAATCTGAGACAACAGTCATTTTGTATGCTGTTAAAAATAAATATTGGGATGAAAATCACATAAGAATTGTGAGAAAACCGTCACACACAGGTACAGACAATATTAAATGAACTACACTAACTTTACAGCCTCTGTAGCGTAGTCAAATAAAAAAAAAAATCCTGGAATACCCCTTTATGGATGTAATGGTAATGTCCTCCATGGGTGTGCATGACAGTTAAGCACATGAATGTGCATCTTCAGATGGGGCAACGTTGCCCTGAAAGTCTTGTGGTGCTGCTCGAATGGAAAAGTCTGAGGGTGCTGCCCCTATATTACTGTCTGGCTGGGTGCTGTATGTCAGACAACTAGGGATCTCACAGTATTCGTAAATCCCAATGACCTAGCACTTCATCTGACTCGTGTGCTTGTTTTAGTCCTGTGATTTATGGCCATTTTTTACCCAAAGACTGTTCTGTTTTGCTTATTTATTTCATAGCCTGTGTTTATTGAAATTGGAATTGTTTTAAAAGAAAGCATGGGTACTTATCATAACCAAAAAGTCGGAGGGGGGGGGGGGGATTTATCATTGTTCCTTGTGTGTAGTTGTTTTTTGCATAGAATTTTGAGTTGAGAAACATATTTATGAAAAGTTTGCACACTGTGTAAATTTCGTGCAGGTACACAAAAGAAGGCTGTGAGATAAAAAAAAAATGTGTAAGAAAGCCTTTTTCTGGAGTTCTGCTTGGGGTGGTGTAGATTTGCAAATTTTTGGTAGGCTTGCACTGTGTTTCTTTTTTTTCATGCACATTTCGCACATGATAAATTTATTACCACTGCACTATGCATTTGTTCCCTTGCAAAGCCATGAGTTAAAGGAGTACGGTTTGCTGTAGGGATTTGCTCCTACTCTGGACAGTTCCTGACATGGACAGAGGTGTCAGCAGAGAGTACTGTGGTCAGACTGGAAAGAACTACACAACTTCCTCTGGAAAATAAATCAGCTGATAAGTACTGGAAGCATTAAGATTTTTACATAGAAGTAATTTACAAATCTGTATAACTTTCTGGCACCAGTTGATTTAAAAACTTTATTTCCCCTCTTGAGTACCCCTTTTTAGCCTCTACGCGATCCTTTTCCTTTTGTCTGTGCTCTCCTGCAGTAGAGGTGACATTGTATAATAATTTTGCACTTGGCCTGTATTATAATCCAGAGTTGCCTTCACAATTTTATTCGTAGCAGTCAATAAGATTTTTGTTATTGTATCTCTTTTAGCTTAGCTGAGCTCGTATGACACAAGGGAGTAGTTGTTTTTTTTTTACCTATATTATGTTTAGTGTACAGTCTACAAATTCAAGAAATATAAATTCCTAAGGCTAAGTCTGACCAAACATTGTTCCAGCAAAAAATTGTGGGATTTTTTTCTCTCTGGAGCATGCAAAATTATGAAGGCAGCTTCAGGCAGTGACCTAGGATCAGTACATGATAAGCAATGCAACTGGTACACAAAGTTTCTCAACTCTTTACTTACATTAAGCCTATGTGTATTTTTTCTTGGAAAGTGCATTATGGGGACTATAATGAAAAAGTGAAGCTGTTTATCCACATGTCTGAGAGTAGAGTGCATGCAAACAAAGGATTCATTCCAAGTCGTGCACCTGCATTGAATCTATGGCGTACTAGCCACACATGATGCCTACTGATCATTGTTACATTGGAGCCTACAGACAGAATCAATCACCATCCAGACCAAACACATCTTCTCCATCTCAGCTCTAGTAAATTGGCCAACCAGGGTTGTTGCTGGCTAATTGAGTTTAATAACTGCCCAAATTTTACTTGCAGAGAGGCCCAATGATATTGAGGCCTATACACTTTGGGGTCATTTGCACCACAACTTCTGCTTACCAGATCTGCTGCTAAATACAACTGAATAGTACTGTATGCATGGAGCATGAATGGTGTCCATGAAGTCCCTACAGGTCTGTACTACGCAGTCATAGGTGCTCATGTGTTGTACCATACCGTATTATGGCGAAATTCTAGGGAAGAAATCTTCTGTGCTATGGTATTCAGTGGAGCATGCCACCATTTTTTTAGATTTCTGCTGACAAACCTTGACATGCCTGTCACACTACCGTCATGTTCCTGCATTTTGAAAGCCGTTTTCTACTGAAAAAATAGACAAAATAACTGAACATAACAGAGGCTATTGAATGACCAATGTCCTTTATTTTAACGAGCACTCTGACTAAATAACGAACATGTTCCATCAGTTATCACCGTTATTTCATCTGTCATGCACAGTTATAGTCCATTATTTTATGTCCATTTTGAAACCTTTTGGTTGTGATGCTGTACTGAGAATGCTCAGCAACAATACTGGATCATAACAGAAGATGAAAATAATGGGTTCTAACGGATGTTTTTTGTGAACATCCATCAGCCATAGACTTCAATGTTAAAATTTTAACGTCCGTCATTTCACTGTTATTTTTGTTGGGACAGATATTAGTGCATGCACCGTTATTTGCACAGTCAAAAATAACGGACGTTAGTCATAACGGGACATAACTGATGCTAAAGGATGGTCAAAAAATTTGATTCACAACTAATGCAAATATTGCCATGATTCGATTGCTCAAATCACTTAATTAAATTCCATTTAGTGTTGTCCAGGCTCCAGGGCATCTAAAATGGCAGATCCACATGTGAGGACATGGGGCAAGGAATCCTGGGAAGAAGGAAACAAGGGTCAGCGGGATGACCCTGAATCACATGCAACCTATCAACAGTCAGTCGCCCCTGTGATGTCACAGGCCTATATAATCGGCAGCCATCTTGCAGCCACTCACATCAACATTTTATTGCAGAGAGAGAGGGACAGAGAGCAATGTGTGTTGCACAGAAAAGCTTTTTTACAGCAGCGATTCATCTCAAGCCCAAATCCAGCCTAGAAGCACTGATAGGGAAGGAGAGAGATTGAGAGAGAAAGTGCAATTTTGGGTGTAGTACACAGGGACTGTGTGCTGCAGCACTGGTGTGTACAACAACTGAAAAGCTAATAGTAGCCAGCTAGATTGGGTGAGCAGAGCACTAAAAGCGTATTGTCCTCTATTAAGTGCAACCTGTGCATACATCTAAGTGGTGTACAATTTTGTTCCTGTTAAAGTCTTAAGGGCCTAATTACTGTGAAAGGCCTGCCAAAAGTACACACCTGCTGGTGTTCTAGACAAATACTGTTTTAAGCGTACTGAAGCGCATTGTACTCCCCTTATAAGTGCATACCACATACATACATCTATGTGGTGTATCATTTTGTTCCTGTTAAAGTCTTAAGGGCCTAGTTACTGTAAAAGGCCAGCCAAAAGTACACACCTGCTGCTGTTCTAGACAACGTACTGGAACGTATTGTACTCCCCTCATATGCACTAAGTATGTCAGGCAGAGAAGTGCCAGGATGAGCAAAGAGGAGTGGCAGAGGCTTAAATTTATCAGGCACAGGCAGAGGTTTCAGCAGACTAGGGGCGAGTGGCAGCAGAACAGCAATGGGCCTGAGCTCCAGGTATCAGCTAGTGGTCGTGTCTCGACTGGCAACCCATCTGCTGTCATTGACTGGTTAATTTGGTCATCCACTTCATCACAAGTGACATCTGATACCCTCAATCAACAGTTGGTGGGTTCCTCAGACACAACCATCAGTTGGCATGGCACAGGAGCAGTCCCTGTCCTCCAATTGCCTCTGTCCTATGCTGTTCGCTCCCCATAGAAGTATTCTATGCTGTGTGTTCAGCTCCACTTTTAAGTCAGAATGATCTACTAGAGGACAGTCAGCAGCTACTGCCCAGCCAAGAAGTGGAGGAGACACCCCCTGCTTCCTTCGCTAGGCGGGCAAATAGTGATGAGGAGAGTGGCGTGGTAGGTGGTGTTGGGAGCGTTCAGGCTCCTGAAGCATACACTGTTGAGGAACCTGAGAAGGACATCAGTGACGTGCTTCATCATCATCAGGAAAAGTGGGTGGCAGGTTGCCCGTGAGGCAGCAGTTGAGCCAGCAAAATGGTAGCATGTTTGGGAGTCAGCATGGTGGCAGCAGTGGAAAGTCTGGAGCCCAACATGCCCAGGGTAGACCACCTGCAACGCGGCAGCCTACCTGCCCGGGAGGTGGTGGAACATAGGTCCCTGTAGTCGGAGGTAATAGCAGTCAGTCAGTGCGGACTGTTGGGGTACTTATCATAACCAAAAAGTCGGAGGGGGGGGGGGGGATTTATCATTGTTCCTTGTGTGTAGTTGTTTTTTGCATAGAATTTTGAGTTGAGAAACATATTTATGAAAAGTTTGCACACTGTGTAAATTTCGTGCAGGTACACAAAAGAAGGCTGTGAGATAAAAAAAAAATGTGTAAGAAAGCCTTTTTCTGGAGTTCTGCTTGGGGTGGTGTAGATTTGCAAATTTTTGGTAGGCTTGCACTGTGTTTCTTTTTTTTCATGCACATTTCGCACATGATAAATTTATTACCACTGCACTATGCATTTGTTCCCTTGCAAAGCCATGAGTTAAAGGAGTACGGTTTGCTGTAGGGATTTGCTCCTACTCTGGACAGTTCCTGACATGGACAGAGGTGTCAGCAGAGAGTACTGTGGTCAGACTGGAAAGAACTACACAACTTCCTCTGGAAAATAAATCAGCTGATAAGTACTGGAAGCATTAAGATTTTTACATAGAAGTAATTTACAAATCTGTATAACTTTCTGGCACCAGTTGATTTAAAAACTTTATTTCCCCTCTTGAGTACCCCTTTTTAGCCTCTACGCGCTCCTTTTCCTTTTGTCTGTGCTCTCCTGCAGTAGAGGTGACATTGTATAATAATTTTGCACTTGGCCTGTATTATAATCCAGAGTTGCCTTCACAATTTTATTCGTAGCAGTCAATAAGATTTTTGTTATTGTATCTCTTTTAGCTTAGCTGAGCTCGTATGACACAAGGGAGTAGTTGTTTTTTTTTACCTATATTATGTTTAGTGTACAGTCTACAAATTCAAGAAATATAAATTCCTAAGGCTAAGTCTGACCAAACATTGTTCCAGCAAAAAATTGTGGGATTTTTTTCTCTCTGGAGCATGCAAAATTATGAAGGCAGCTTCAGGCAGTGACCTAGGATCAGTACATGATAAGCAATGCAACTGGTACACAAAGTTTCTCAACTCTTTACTTACATTAAGCCTATGTGTATTTTTTCTTGGAAAGTGCATTATGGGGACTATAATGAAAAAGTGAAGCTGTTTATCCACATGTCTGAGAGTAGAGTGCATACAAACTAAGGATTCATTCCAAGTCGTGCACCTGCATTGAATCTATGGCGTACTAGCCACACATGATGCCCACTGATCATTGTTACATTGGAGCCTACAGACAGAATCAATCACCATCCAGACCAAACACATCTTCTCCATCTCAGCTCTAGTAAATTGGCCAACCAGGGTTGTTGCTGGCTAATTGAGTTTAATAACTGCCCAAATTTTACTTGCAGAGAGGCCCAATGATATTGAGGCCTATACACTTTGGGGTCATTTGCACCACAACTTCTGCTTACCAGATCTGCTGCTAAATACAACTGAATAGTACTGTATGCATGGAGCATGAATGGTGTCCATGAAGTCCCTACAGGTCTGTACTACGCAGTCATAGGTGCTCATGTGTTGTACCATACCGTATTATGGCGAAATTCTAGGGAAGAAATCTTCTGTGCTATGGTATTCAGTGGAGCATGCCACCATTTTTTTAGATTTCTGCTGACAAACCTTGACATGCCTGTCACACTACCGTCATGTTCCTGCATTTTGAAAGCCGTTTTCTACTGAAAAAATAGACAAAATAACTGAACATAACAGAGGCTATTGAATGACCAATGTCCTTTATTTTAACGAGCACTCTGACTAAATAACGAACATGTTCCATCAGTTATCACCGTTATTTCATCTGTCATGCACAGTTATAGTCCATTATTTTATGTCCATTTTGAAACCTTTTGGTTGTGATGCTGTACTGAGAATGCTCAGCAACAATACTGGATCATAACAGAAGATGAAAATAATGGGTTCTAACGGATGTTTTTTGTGAACATCCATCAGCCATAGACTTCAATGTTAAAATTTTAACGTCCGTCATTTCACTGTTATTTTTGTTGGGACAGATATTAGTGCATGCACCGTTATTTGCACAGTCAAAAATAACGGACGTTAGTCATAACGGGACATAACTGATGCTAAAGGATGGTCAAAAAATTTGATTCACAACTAATGCAAATATTGCCATGATTCGATTGCTCAAATCACTTAATTAAATTCCATTTAGTGTTGTCCAGGCTCCAGGGCATCTAAAATGGCAGATCCACATGTGAGGACATGGGGCAAGGAATCCTGGGAAGAAGGAAACAAGGGTCAGCGGGATGACCCTGAATCACATGCAACCTATCAACAGTCAGTCGCCCCTGTGATGTCACAGGCCTATATAATCGGCAGCCATCTTGCAGCCACTCACATCAACATTTTATTGCAGAGAGAGAGGGACAGAGAGCAATGTGTGTTGCACAGAAAAGCTTTTTTACAGCAGCGATTCATCTCAAGCCCAAATCCAGCCTAGAAGCACTGATAGGGAAGGAGAGAGATTGAGAGAGAAAGTGCAATTTTGGGTGTAGTACACAGGGACTGTGTGCTGCAGCACTGGTGTGTACAACAACTGAAAAGCTAATAGTAGCCAGCTAGATTGGGTGAGCAGAGCACTAAAAGCGTATTGTCCTCTATTAAGTGCAACCTGTGCATACATCTAAGTGGTGTACAATTTTGTTCCTGTTAAAGTCTTAAGGGCCTAATTACTGTGAAAGGCCTGCCAAAAGTACACACCTGCTGGTGTTCTAGACAAATACTGTTTTAAGCGTACTGAAGCGCATTGTACTCCCCTTATAAGTGCATACCACATACATACATCTATGTGGTGTATCATTTTGTTCCTGTTAAAGTCTTAAGGGCCTAGTTACTGTAAAAGGCCAGCCAAAAGTACACACCTGCTGCTGTTCTAGACAACGTACTGGAACGTATTGTACTCCCCTCATATGCACTAAGTATGTCAGGCAGAGAAGTGCCAGGATGAGCAAAGAGGAGTGGCAGAGGCTTAAATTTATCAGGCACAGGCAGAGGTTTCAGCAGACTAGGGGCGAGTGGCAGCAGAACAGCAATGGGCCTGAGCTCCAGGTATCAGCTAGTGGTCGTGTCTCGACTGGCAACCCATCTGCTGTCATTGACTGGTTAATTTGGTCATCCACTTCATCACAAGTGACATCTGATACCCTCAATCAACAGTTGGTGGGTTCCTCAGACACAACCATCAGTTGGCATGGCACAGGAGCAGTCCCTGTCCTCCAATTGCCTCTGTCCTATGCTGTTCGCTCCCCATAGAAGTATTCTATGCTGTGTGTTCAGCTCCACTTTTAAGTCAGAATGATCTACTAGAGGACAGTCAGCAGCTACTGCCCAGCCAAGAAGTGGAGGAGACACCCCCTGCTTCCTTCGCTAGGCGGGCAAATAGTGATGAGGAGAGTGGCGTGGTAGGTGGTGTTGGGAGCGTTCAGGCTCCTGAAGCATACACTGTTGAGGAACCTGAGAAGGACATCAGTGACGTGCTTCATCATCATCAGGAAAAGTGGGTGGCAGGTTGCCCGTGAGGCAGCAGTTGAGCCAGCAAAATGGTAGCATGTTTGGGAGTCAGCATGGTGGCAGCAGTGGAAAGTCTGGAGCCCAACATGCCCAGGGTAGACCACCTGCAACGCGGCAGCCTACCTGCCCGGGAGGTGGTGGAACATAGGTCCCTGTAGTCGGAGGTAATAGCAGTCAGTCAGTGCGGACTGTTGGGGGGAAAATCAGCTACTCTGTGGTGTGGCAGTTTTTCATCAAGTATCCAGAGGAAGTTAACATGGCAACATGCAATTTTTAAAAATATCTTTAATCTTTTCACTTGTGAGGCCCTTTGGTCTGGTCAGGCTGCCACCACCTCCAGGCTGTGTCATTCTGTCACCATATGGTCTCCTCTTGCTGCTGCCACCTCCAGGCTTGGCCATTCTGCCACATTTTGGTCTCCTCATGCTGGTGACACCTCCAGGCTGTGTCATTGTGCCGCCTGTTGTCTCCTCATGCTGCTGGGACATTACCTAAAAAATTTTATGGTAATCTATTTAAAATCTTTGAAAATTTATTTTAGTTCATAATTTTAATAAAAATGCTCCTCTAGCATACCATGTGTGCAGGGCATGGCGGTGTCATGCTGTTCTTGCCTTGGCGAACGGAGTCACACAGGGGAGGAACTGCTAAAAGTCATTCATCAAGAAATTGAATCATGGCTTACTCCACAAAAACTGGAAATGGGAACCATGGTGACCGACAACGGGAAGAACATCTTATCTGCACTGCTTCAAGGAAGCCTGAGCCATGCACCCTGCATGGCACACATGTTCAATCTGGTTGTCAAGCGATTCCTGAAGTGTTACCCCAACTGCAAGACATCCTAACAATAGGAAGAAAACAGCATCCCCCAACATAGTCTGATTTTCAACGTTTTCACACATTGGAATTCCACCCTCCATATATGTTAGACCAACTATACGAACAGAGAAAAGTCATCACCGATTTCTTGATGAACCAAGCGAATAGGGGGACTCCCCTGTGTAAATTCAATGTCAACCAGTGGCAGCTCATACATGACACCTGGCGTTTGCTCAGGCCCTTTGAGGAAGCCACATTATTAGTCAGTTGCCAGGATTACGGGATGAACTACATAATTCCACTGCTTCATATCCTACCACACGTGTTGGAAATGATGGCTGGTCACGGCACTGGAGACGTGGTGCCTACATCTCGAGGCCACATGAGCCCTGTGGGGCTGAACTGGAAGGGGAGGGAGACAGGGAAGCACAGGCAAAGTTTTGCAAAATTTGTGGTTTCTCTAGTCATCGGACAGGAGCAGGCTGTGGAGCTACAGGGTGATGAGGAAGAGGAGACAGAGGACCCAGACACACTGTGACCATGTGGTCTCCTCATGCTGCAGGCACATTAAATGAAGCTTAAAATGTATCTATTTTCAAATCTTCCAAAATATCTTTAACCCCTTAACAACCACGGATGTAAAAGTACGTCCTGGTTTGGCGGGACTTCCCGCACCGTGAGCATCGGAACGGAGCTCGTGTCATACACGGCAGGTTCCGGCTGCTAGTAGCAGCCGGGGACCCGCTGGTAATGGCCGACATCCACGATCGTGTGGATGTCCGCCATTAACCCCTCAGATGCCGTGATCAATACAGATCACGGCATCTGTGGCAGTGCGGCAATTTGAATGGATGATCAGATCGCCCGCAGCGCTGCCGCAGCGATCCGATCGTCCAGCATTGCGTCTGGAGGTCCCCTCACCTGTCTCCGGCTGTCTCCCGGGGTCTTCTGCTCTGGTCTGAGATAGAGCAGACCAGAGCAGAAGATCACCGATAATACTGAGCAGTGCTATGTCCTATACATAGCACTGAACAGTATTAGCAATCAAAGGATTGCTATAGATAGTTCCCTATGGGGACATAAAAAGTGTAAAATAAAAGTTGAAAAATGTAAAAATAAAAAGTAAAAAAAAAGTGAGAAATCCCCTCCCCCAATAAAAATGAAAATTGTCAGTTTTTCCCATTTTACCTCCAAAAAGCATAAATCTTTTTTTTAGAAACATATTTGGTATAGCCGTGTGCGTAAATGTGCGTACTATTAAAATATAATGTTAATGATCCCTTACGGAAAACAAAAACCTTCAAAATGTGCAAAATTGTGGTTTTCATTTAAATTTCCTCCCTAAAAAATTTTTGGGGGGTTAGCCGTACATTTTATGGTAAAATAAGAGGTTTCATTACAAAGTACAATTGGTCCCACAAAAAACAAGCCCTTATATGGGTCTGTAGATGGAAATATAAAGGAGTTATGGATTTTAGAAAGCGAGGAGGAAAAAATGAAAACGCAAAAATAAAATTGGCCTGGTCCTTAAGGTTAAAATGGGCTTGGTCCTTAAGAGGTTAATCTTCTCTATTGTGAGGCCCTATGGTCTCATCAAGCTGTTGCCACCTCCAGGCTGAGTCGTTCTGCCACTGTATGGTCTCCTCTTGCTGCCGCCAAATCCAGGCTGTGTCATTCTGCCAGATTATGGTCTCCTCATGCTGCTGTCACCTCCAGGCTGTGTCATTGTGCCACCATATGGTCTCCTTATGCTGTTGGCACCTTAAATTAAACTTTTAACATTTTAATCTATCTAAAATTTTCAATTTAAATTTTCAAAAATATCTTTAACCCCTTAAGGACCGGGGGTTTTTCCGTTTTTGCATTTTCGTTTTTTGCTCCTTGCCTTTAAAAAATAATAACTCTTACAATTTTGCACCTAAAAATCCATATGATGGCTTATTTTTTGCGCCACCAATTCTACTTTGTAATGACGTCAGTCATTTTGCCCAAAAATCGACGGTGAAACGGGAAAAAAATCATTGTGAGACAAAATTGAAAAAAAAATGTTGTTTTGTAACTTTTGGGGGCTTCCGTTTCTACGTAGTACATTTTTCGGTAAAAATGAAACCTGATATTTATTCTGTAGGTCCATACGATTAAAATGATACCCTACTTATATAGGTTTGATTTTGTCGGACTTCTGGAAAAAATCATAACTACATGCAGGAAAATTAATACGTTTAAAGTTGTCATCTTCTGACCCCTATAACTTTTTTATTTTTCTGTGTATATGGCGGTATGAAGGCTCATTTTTTGCGCCATGATCTGAAGTTTTTAACGGTACTATTTTTGCATTGATAGGACTTATTGATCGTGCACTATTTTGGACTTTGTAATTTTTTTGCGCGCACACCATTGACCGAGCGGTTTAATTAATGATATACTTTTATAATTCGGACATTTACGCACGCGGTGATACCATATATGTTTATTTTTATTTTTATTTACACTGTGTTTTTTCTTTTATTGGAAAAGGGGGGTGATTCAAACTTTTAATAGGGGAGGAGTTAAATGATCTTTATTCACTTTTTTTTTTTTACTTTTTTTTTGCAGTGTTATAGGTCCCATAGGGACCTATAACACTGCACACACTGATCTTCATCATTGATCACTGGTTTCTCATAAGAAACCAGTGATCAACGATTCTGCCTCATGACTGCTCATGCCTGGATTTCAGGCACTGAGCAGTCATTCGGCGATCGGACAGCGAGGAGGCAGGAAGGGGCCCTCCCGCTGTCCTGTCAGCTGTTCGGGATGCCGCGATTAGTCGCGGCTATCCCGAACAGCCCGACTGAGCTAGCCGGGAACTTTCACTTTTAGCCGCGCGGCTCAGCTCTGAGCACGCGGCTAAAGGGTTAATAGCGTGCGGCGCCGCGATCGGCGCTGCACGCTATTAGAGGCGGGTCCCGGCTTCACTATGACGCCGGGCCCGCCGTGATATGACGCGGGGTTACTGTGTAACCCCGCGTTAAATCAGAAGAGCAGGACCAAGGACGTACCGGTACGTCCTTGGTCCTTAAGGGGTTAATCTTCGCTATTGTTAAGCCCTATGGTCTCGTCAGGCTGTTGCCACATGCAGGCTGGGTCGTTCTGTCACTGTATGATCTCCTCTTGCTGCCCCCAATTCCAGGCTGTGTCATTCTGCCAGATTTTGGTCTCTTCATGCTGCTGCCACCTCCAGGCTGTGTTATTGTGTCACCATATGGTCTCCTTATGCTGTCAACACCTTCAATTAAACTTTTAAAATTTGAATCTATCTAAAATTTTCAATTAAAATTTTCAAAAATATCTTTAATCTTTTTTATTGGGAGACCCTATGGTCTCAATGGGCTGCTGCCACCTCTAGGCTCTGTCATTGTGCCGCCATGTGACTCCTTGTTATATTGGGTTTTGTGGTCATACAGTATTAGTTCAAAGTAAACGCTTCGGGCATTCGGGACATTAAACTTGTGACTCTAATAAAAATCTTACATTTTAATTTAAAAAATCTATGTAATCTTTTCAAGACTGAGACCCTATGGTCACCGACGTCATATGTCACCTCTGGAATTACCACAAGAATCCAATGAAACAGGTTGGAGCGATAACAATGAACCATAACTGATTAAATGAAACATTTGCAGTTCCACACAGAGTAAGACAGTCGGGGGGACGAAAGCGCTGAGAGGCAGGAGCTGGAACAGGTGGTAGCTTGCCTGGCGGTGGACCGCCAGCTTGATGCTCAACAGAATGGGAACTCGAAAAATTTAAATAAATTATTAAATTAAATAAAAATTACATAAAAAATATCTTTAATCTCTTAAATTTTGACGCCATATGGTCTCCCTGGTGCCACATCCAGATGCTATGTGGCAGTGATTCTAAAAGTGATGCCTGTAATCTGCATGTCATACTGAATAACAGTATTATTTCACTAACACAGCACACTCCCTATGCATGTTACAACAAGGCAAAGTGTTCCACACCCCTATTGAGGCTCTCTGTAGCCCAGAACTAGCTGTTTTTAATAGTGATTTGTCGCAAATAAATTGGGACAGAAACACATTTTGGGGGGAAAATTCGGCGAATCGGCCAAATCAAATTTTTCAACATTTCTCTCATCTCTAATAGCTTCCTTTGTATGTGAGATGTTTTTCTACTTAATAGTTAATGATGACATAAGACACGATGGAGCTGATGTAAAATCCAGGAAGTGATTTAATGCACAGAAGATGTCTACAGCGCCAGACGAAAAAAGTTAAAAAAAATAATTTCCTAATGAAAGATGCCAGTAAGTTAGAGAAATATATTTACCGTTCCCATAGCCTCCAAAGTGGTGTCATGTCCATCTACTGTATAGGTCGTCATTTTCAACCTGACAGAAGGTCCCCGATGATGTCACGGCTGATGTGCAGAGAAAATCGAGACCTTTAGTTATGGAAATGAGAATATTTTCCAGGAACTGAACTGTACAAATATCTTCTGCTAGCACTCCCCCCACCTGACATCATGTCCTCTATGTAAATATTACACTAAGTCATTCTGGAAGAAAAGCGCAATTGAAAACCCGTTTTAATAATTCACACGTATATTCTGAATATGGTGATGATTTCCAAATGTTAAAGGGTAAAGTTTTAGCAAAGACAAGATATTATTTCCCTACATGATTACTTTTTTGGTGCAGTTTGGCTCAGTATGAAGAATTCATCATCGCATAATAATAATAATAATAATAATATATATATATATATATATATATATATATATATATATATTTTTTTTTTTTTTTTTTTGGCTTCAGTTTTCTGGATCAGTTCTCCATTAAATATGATAGCAAAGATATTGTATGAAGAAGGCAGAACAATGAAAAATGTGAATGTTTACTTCCTTTTTTTAGTACATTCAGGGTTTTGCTTATTAATTTCTAATCTTTTAAAGAGCAACTATCTTTTTATCAATTTTCTGACATATCCTAGTGACAGCTCACAAGTTTAAATCATTGGGGATCTGGTTCTGAGAAACTGATCACCCATTGATCACTTTATCATAGGGGGTAAAACCTTCAGCTGTGAGTATTTTGCCCCCTTTTGGGGAAAATGGCACAAGGGGATTAAGATGGAGGTGGAATAATGGCACAAGGGGATTAAGTTGGAGGGGGGAATAATGGCAAAAGGGGGTTAAGATGGAGGGGGGAATAATGGCAAAAGGGGATCAGAGGGGATCAGAGGTTGATTATCCCCCCCCCCCATCTTAATCCCCTTATGCCATTATTCCACCGTCCTTCTTACTCCCCTGTGCCATTATTCCCCCTCCATCTTAATCCCCTTGTGCTATCATTCCCCCCTCCCTCTGATTCCCTTTTGCCATATCGGATAATAATGGCACAAGGGGATAAAGATGGAGGGGAGAATAATAGCACAAGGGGATTAAGTATCGCATTTGTAAGAAAGTAAGAACACGCCTTTTGTCCGTGGGTACCCCTACTACCACCATCACCGGCCCCTGCCCCAGCATCATCTGCTGTGCCAGCCACCACAGCCTCTGACCTACAAAGTGTTAAGCAGGACATTGAACAGTTGACTAAGGTGGTGAAAGAGCTTGCCACCCAGGCCACTCCACCTGACCGTGAACAGCCCCCACATAGGAAACCTGTCCCTGTTCCTGCTCCCCACAATTTAAACCCTCCGCCCAATAGACCCTCGGGGACTCAAAGGCCCTTTTGTACTTACTGCAATAAGTCAGGACATTGGAAGATGCAGTGTTGGGATTTAAAGGGGGGATTTCCCCTGAGGTCGCGGACCCGCCCTCAGGAAAACAGTCACCAGGTCCAAACGCCAAATGACCTAAGTCAAGACTTGCACTTTATGTCACCTCCTGCCCCTATGCAAAAATTATTGTACAGGGTGTATAGTTGGAGGCGCTGATAGATACAGGGTCACAAGTGTCTACCATACCTAAAAAAAAATTCTATCAGCATTGGGATTCTAGTTTATTATGTGAGCCTGATGACCTTAGAGTAGTGGCAGGTAACGGGCAACCAATACCCAGACATGGATACTGGGAGACAACTATTCAGTTGAGAAAGCATGTACTTACCGGGCAGGGAGTGATTGTTACTAATTTGGCAGATAAGGGGTCTGCTGAGTTTATAATGGGGATGAACATTATGAAAAACTGTTTTGCTGAAATACTAGATTCATTGCATGCCTCTCTCACCTAAATGTCCCCTTCAGGCCAGTGGGCTGTGTAGCACCACTTGAAACTTCTAGAGGCAGAGCAGAAGTTTGCCAACAAGCAAGCTGAAATCTGCAGAGTGCGAGTACAAGACATCAGGTCGGTGATCTTGCAACCCAACACAGAGACCATGATCTGGTACCGTGCATGTCCTGGAGTAAGAAACAAGGACTATCAAGCCCTGCTGGAGCTTATGCAACTAGAAGACCATCCTCTTGTCCGAGCTACGAGAAGCCTTGCCACAGTTACCAACGGGAGAGTCCCAGTCCGGTTAGTCAATCTCTCTGATGCTGCTACTGTGTTACCTAAATACACCCCAGTCGCCCAGCTGTATCTCATAGAGTCAAGGGACATCCTAACAGAATGCAAGGTGGCTCGACAGCGTTCGGCCCAAGTGGCTGAAGGATCCAGTACGAGTTCTCCTGAGCACTGGTGGGCGTAACTCCAAGTAGGAGACAATACTACCCCAAGGGATCAAGTCAAGGGAGTTGTTAACGTCCCCAAAAGGTTCCACAAGGCTTTTAGTAAACACCCTACAGACTTTGGACATCCATCCATGATCCAACACAGAATCCTCACTGGCAACAGCCCACCTATTAAAGAAACGCATCGTCCGGTCGTGCCAGGCATGTACCAGACTGTCAAGAAGATGCTGGCCAACATGAAAGAGGCGGATGTCATTCAAGAGAGTCAGAGTCACTGAGCGGCACCCCTTGTCCTGGTCAAGAAAAAAGACGGAACTATCCGCTTTTGTGTTGACTACAGGAAATTGAACAATGTCACACATAAGGATGCTTATCCTTTACCCAGAATCGAAGAGTCACTCACAGCTTTTGGGTCGGCTGCTTACTTCTCCACCCTGGACTTAACCAGCGAATATTGGCAGGTGCCAATGACTGTGGAGGACGGAAAGAAGATCGCCTTTGTGACACCCATGGGACTGTTCGAGTTTAAAAGCATGCCGTTTGGGTTATTCCCCTGCTCCATTCCAGCATCTGATGGTGCCTGGGCCATTTGAATTTTCAAAGTGTCCTATTTTACCTGGACAATGTCATTGTGTATTCCATGTCCGACCAAGAGCACCTCAGTCATCTGTCACACGTCTTCCAAGTCCTGATCAAACATGGGTTGAAGATTAAGCCATCGAAGTGTCATTTGCCTTAACCCCAGGTAAAATACCTAGGTCATGTTGTCAGCGCTGAGGAAGTCCAGCCCAATCCTGAAAAGTTGGATGTTGTCAAGAACTGGCCTACCCTGCACACGGTGAAAGATGTCAAAAGCTTCCTGGGATTTGCGGGCTACTATTGCCTCTTCATGTCCCACTTTGCCCAGATTGCAGAACCCCTCACAGCTCTCCTGTGGGGTACTGTAAAGGAGAACTACAGTGAATGACTACCTGTTGAATGGGCCGAAGAGCAAGAGACAGCATTCCGAGCTCTTAAACGTCTGCTGACAGAAAACCCGCCAACCCCCCCCCCCCGATCCTGGTGTATCCAGACTACAGTCAGCCGTTCCGGCTATATACTGATGCCAGTTTCGAAGGTCCGGGAGCTGTCCTGTCCAAAGTGCAAAAAGGGCAAGAGCGTGTGATAGCCTATGCCGGTCGTAACCTGTGAAGAGCAGAAAAAAACAATGCAAACTACAGCTCCTTCAAGCTGGAACTTCTCACCCTCGTATGGGCCATGACTGAAAAGTTTAAGGACTACTTGGCTGCCGCGCCATTTACTGTCTACACGGATAAAAACCCATTGGCCCATCTGAATACTGCCAAGTTGGGTGCCATCGAGCAGCATTGGGCCTCAAGATTGGCCAAACACTGGTACTGTTGTACCAAAATTCTTTGGATCTGGTCTCTGGTGATCGACTTCATCAGATTCTGGTTCACGGAAGAGATGCGGTTATGATGAAAGATGTCAGAAGCTTCCTGGGATTTGAGGGCTACTATTGCGCACAGTGAAAGATGTCAGAATTCAGTTCAGTCAAGATGTCTCAGAGTGTGTCCAGAGCATTGAAGGCCTCAAGCCTAAAGTTTGAAGCCACAAAGTCAGCTCAAGTAAGCTCAAAGTCATCTTCATCTCAATTGTCAAGTCAGTCAAGTCAAGTCTTCTATATAGTCACCGTGGCCTGCACTAAAGTGTCTCTACATACTGCAAGTCCCAGCAAGCCTGCGAGGTCCCCCTGTGTCACTGGTCACTTCCTTGGTATATTGGCTGTACTGCATAGACTGTATCCCCTTTCTACCCTCAGTAAAGCTACCGTTGTCTGTAACTTGGCGTCAGTGTCTTCATTGCCCCCGTGCCTAGCCCAGGACCAGCAGTATTACCTTTGGGTGGTTAAGGCTAAACCATGCCCTGGCGCCATGACAAGAAGGGGGTTAATAACATCTGCCCCCAGGGTAACAACATGTGCCCTCCATTGCACCCCGCTATACCACAGGTGTGTCTGCTCAAGCAGCCTTGTCCATAAGTTATCTCTTGTCCATGACTCATGGACAAGCCTGATGCAGGACAGATTAGTGTCCCAGTAGGTATTTTCATGAGCTGTTTTCTAATTAAAGATTCAAAACTTTTTGAACAACCATATTTCAAAAGGTCTTTAATTTTTATTAGTAACAACATATAAAAAGTTTTTGGATCTGAGAGGGCCGATTTAAGTCACTTTAGTGTCCTGCACTGTTACAAGTTGCAAGTATCATCATCTTAAACTGAATCAGGCCACGTGTGCTCACAGTACTCTACGAAGTTTGGAGCATTTCGTCCAAAAGGCAATTTCCAGTCAATGCTTTGAAGGTATTGTGCTTAAGTTTCCAGCTCTAAGAGGGAACATCATTTATCCAGAGGACAAGATAGCTGAACAAGGATCCCTCCTCATACACATAGGGGGGCATTTATCAATTTTGCCTGTTGACAGTTTCTTTTTACCCTTTTTTTTTTTCACTTTGGTTTTTGTGGACATGCACCAAATTTATCATTTGGTGCAAGTTGTTAGTAATTTTGGCTCAGTTGTTGAAATCAGCTGTTCCCAGTGCCTTACCACCACAGAGGACAGCGTATTTTACCCCAGAGAGCAGCCATTTCGGAGTCCCTCCTGCAGTATATCAGCAAGTGACGTGAGTTATTTTCTTTTGTGAGGTTGATAGCCACCATGTGAAATGGATTTTATTTTCAACTTGAGTAGTTTTTTTTTTTGTTACTTTAGTGCTTAACTTTCCTGAACCTGTGTGGCCATGTCCAATGCTAGCTCAACGGAGGGTGAAGGTCCCTCAGAGACAACTATGTCTCAAGATAGTATTGTGCAGCCCCGGGGGAGTCGCTGCTTTCACAAAAAATTGTTTTAATGTATTTTTGCACCTTTACATTTTCTGACATTGCTATGTGTGTTTTCCAAGTGCAAAATTTTTTGCCGGTGAATTGCGCCAAAAAAAAACCTAAAGGCACAAAATTGTGCCAAAGATCGATTGCCGCAAATGATGAATTACTAACTAAAGTTAAAATCACACACAGGACCGTGTGATTTTGAGAAAGTTGGAAAAATGACAGTGGAAAGAATGCACCAAACTTGCGTAAAAAGACACTGTGCCAAAGCATTGCGCCAAAGTTACGTGAAAATAAACACATAAATCCTTTGATAAATACCCCCCATAATCTCTTGAGTCACCTACAGGCAGATTTAGTGCTGTGTGTCTCAGTACGTCACAGAAGTTCTTCAGCGTGTGTCCTACACAAAGGATTTAGTGCAAGATAAAAAATAAAAATAACATAAAGAAAAAGTATCTGCACAACAGGTAGCCAATCGGTATAGGCTCTTCACAGTAAAGAGAATCTAATTTAACTCTAGTATTTTATCTGCAACTGTATTTTAACTAGTATACCACTTACACGTGGTATACACTTCTAACAGAGACCTCCAGTCAATATATCTGCTAAGAAAGCAACTCTTGAAGAGACAGTGACCAACTTCTCACTCATCTACTTAGAATTCATCTGCACTCTGTTCCAAAAAGATTGTATTTTGCTTGGATCTGCACAGAACATTCATTAAGGTTTCAAGTTGGTTAGCTTCCCCAAGGGGCTACTACTCCCCACAAGCCTGAACTATAACACCTTAACCTTGAGTGAATTCACATGCAGGAGATAAATAGAACTGATTTGTTTCATCAGACAAATTTGTTGCGTGTGAACTTACACCACTCTTAATTTACACAGGTTTTAATAAATCTCGCCCTAGATTTTTTGTTCATTTGCAGGTTTTGCTACTAAACTGCAATAAATCTATGGCAACATCAGAATGTACCATGTCTAGAGTTTGCTACAAATTTTAGCTATTGCATTATATTTGTTGCAGCATAATAGGCCTACATGTCATCTCGCTCCCCTGCACAAACGCACCCTTCTTAATATCCATGTTGTCCTATTCGATTAAAGATTGAAGAAAAATTTTGCGGTGAGTGCTCCATTCTTCTCATTTCATTGTAGAGATGTACCTTAAATTTTTTGGGCTCCAATGCCTAATCTAAAACACGGCCACCCACATACCATGTTACATGTATAATACTGATAATGTATGTGGCTGAGGATCTTTGAACACCCTCAGATACAAAGACTTGGGTGAGCCACCAACATTTATTGTCTTTTATCTAAGAGCCGAGGAACGTGTTCTCGAATCACCCAAAGTGCAAGAAAAAGTCCAGACGTGTTACACTAAAAAAAGTGCACAAAGGATGCGGTCTATCGCAAGCCCTTTTCTGACAGAGAGAGAGGCCCCCCAACAAACCTTACCCTTCACCTCCAGACCAAAAGGTACCTGCAAGGTTCCCCGTTTGATGTCCCTTTTCGCCAAAGCTACTAAGGGACCACAAATGCTCCCGACATCCCCCTTGGAATTAGCCAAGGTATCTGCCCGCAGAGCCTATAACGGTCGGTACCCTGACCATGCAGGAGTACCCGGGGTTTTTGCAGGGAGATACGGAACCTAATGGCCACACACACCTCCCTTAGACCACCAGGAGGGACACCCAGAAGGGCTACCACATCCTAATAATCCTGTGAACACACAACACATAAAAAGTGACACAGTGACAAAAAAAGAAATAAATAAGTGAAGATGTGCAGGTATACTGCCCGGACATCTGGCCGGATCTATAAAAATTTCTCTTATCCTAGCCAGAAGGCCGGGAATCAAGAGGTGAGTGCCACAAAGTGAAGAGTTCATGGTGCCCATGCTTCCACTCAGTGAGCCAATACTCCCAGTAAGTTTCGGCACCTCAGGGTCACCACTCCCCGAGGCGCTAAAGTATCTCGGCTTTAGACCCTCTCAGCCTCATGGCGAGACTCTGAGAAAACAGGTCACATCAGGGCAGCCATCGAACCAGCCCCGGGAACACCTGCCCTTACCATGCAGCACCCATCCCCACACTGGCATCCCCGCCACTGGCATGAAACTGATAAGAACAGATACTGCACTTGATCTTAGCCAAAAGGCCGAGAAGTGACATCTATAAAATTTTGGAAGCCGAGGTACATGCTCTCAAATCACTTAAGTGCAAGTAAAAAGTGTACTTGCACGAGGATGCAGTCTATTGCAAGCCCTTCTACGAAAGTAGAGAGGCCCCCCAACAAACCAAACCCTTCGCCTCCATGCCAAAACGCACCTGCAAGGTTCCAGGTACAATGTTCCCTTTTGCCGAAGCTACTCAGAGACCGAAAATGTTCCCGGCGGACAACTAGGTGTTAACCAGGTTGTCACCAAGGAACCAGTAAAACCGGTTTGGCATCCTGCCGAAACAGGGTTGCCACGGGGTATAGCAGGGAGGTGAGGAGCCTCATGGCCACACACACTTCCTCTAGACCGGCAGGAGGGACACCCAGAAGGGCTACCGCACCCTACCAAATCCTAGTGGACAAAACGAACACAAAAAGTGGACACAGTGACAAAAAATTAATTAATAAATAAGTGGATGTGCGCAGTGTGTAATACTGCCCGGACATCAGACCGGATCTATAAAAATTCCCCGATCCTAGCCGGAAGGTCGGGTAACTAAGGGTGAGTGCCTAGAAGAGTGAGAGAAAAAGTGCGTGCTACGTGCCATCCTTCAAGTGGGGTTGCAAATCCCAAGTGAATTCCACTTCCAGGGCACTTGTGCACCTCGGCTTTCACTCTACCCGGAGCTGAAGGCCAGATCCAGCAGGAACCGGTCTCATCAGAGATGACTGCTGCCCTCCACAGACATCCCTGTTACACCCGTCTACTGTGTGGTTCCCCATCCTGCCTTGGTGGTCTTCCACACCGCCAACTAACAGGAAAGGTACTAAACTTGATCTTAGCCACATGCCCCAATACCCTTCACTTGCCCCCAAATTATGCTCCTGACTCTATCACTACATTGATCTATAATTAATCTGTTCTATCAGGGCAGATGTTTAGTATTCTGGGAGGGTGTCAGAATCAAGAACTGTCTCAAGACATGTTTGTCTCAGGTTTGAGAGTGAGAAGCCTATTCTCCAAACCTTCTAAGTCTCTTGAGCCCCACCATGATTATTCAGTCTACATAGTGTAGGATAACTACATAGATATCCATGGTGCTCATGTAACTTCTATTGCTATGGTTGGGAATTCCTCGAGAGCCAAAGTTAATAGATAGAGCAGTGCAGACTGGCTACAAAGATAAATAAGTGATGAATGAAACAAGGGAGGATTCAGACCAGGCAAAAAGAACGGGAATGTTTAGGTAACCTTTTAATGGAGAAAGGAAAAGACTTACAGACTTCTACTTTTCACTCTGTAAACCTAGGAAAGTAGACGAGGACAGCTGTGCATACAGCGTGAACACACGGGAACATGCACTTCTGACCTTGCGGCTGAAAAATAATATCTGCAAGCGCCTAGTCCTCAGCGTGACTATATGTCGAGGAGTTGTAGAAATGTCATTTATACAAAACTGCCTGAACGTTGCGCGCCTTCCTCTCCTATGAAAGATTATATGAGATGTTTCATCAGAAAAATGAAATATGGCATGCTTCAGGATAATATTTGTTTTGTAACAGAGAGATCTTGAAATACGCTCGAGTAAAAGCAGAGCATACTAACTAGACTCATCTGGCAGTCAGATCACTGGAATGATTATATTCTGTGCTTTCTAAAATCCCGACTTGTGGGCTGGAATGGCTTTCCATGGTGGCTTGGAAGATAATTTTTGACCATAATAAAATCTAGGCCATTATAGTGCAAATAGTGGGGGTTCCCACCCCTGCAACCCCCAAAATAATTAGAACAAAGAGGAAGAACTACAACATATTCACTGTGTAGAAAAAAATTATAATAACCCCTTGAGGACTTGCGCCGTAAATGTACGGCGCTGCTAAGAAGTACTTAGCGCACAGGGACGTACATTTACGGTGCAGCATTCCTGGATCACCGCGTCTCCGGAAGCGGTGATTGGAAGGTTATGACTGCTGATGATCCTGAGACCCCCCCATGTCGGCGATTGCTACAAATAGCCGGTCAATTCAGACCGGCCATTTGCGGCTATTCCAGGTCAATCTGGTGACGCGGTGACCCGGAAAAAAGGGGTCCGAGACAGCCCATTCACCCTTACCCAGCAGAAGTGAGGTGGCACAGGTGCCGCCTCACGATCACATGATTGATCGATCAGAACAACCGACCAATCATGACCCTCCTGGGTGGTGATCGAGATGGCGATCATGGCAGCGATCGGGGTCGGCGGGGGTCTCTTGCCTGTCCCTGGTCCGGCGGGGGGTTCCCTCTGGTGCGGTGGTGGACAGGAGCAGCAGGATCGGTGGTGGCAGCGGCGGCAGTACCGGCGGCAGGACACAGGAGGGGGTGAGGTCTTTTCACCTCCTGCTGTTGCTTAGCAACAACTCTCAGCATGCAAAACCAAAGGGCATGCTGGTAGTTGTAGTTTTGTAACAGCTGGAGTTCCAACTACAACCAGCATGCCCTTTGGTAGTCTGTGCATGCTGTGGGTTGTAGTTATGCAACAGCTGGAGGCACATTTTTTCTATGAAAAAGTGTGCATCCAGCTGTTGCATAATTACAACTCCCAGCATGCACAGACTACCAAAGGGCATGCTGGGAGTTGTAGCAGTGGGCCTCCAGCTGTTGCAAAACTACAACTCTCAGCATGCCCTTCTACTGTCAATGCATGCTGAGTGTTGCAGTTTTGCAACAGCTGGAGACACATTGTTTGTGAATCAGAGTTTGTGTCCTAACTCAGTGTTTCGCAACCAGTGTGCCTCCAGCTGTTGCAAAAATACAACTCCCAGGATGCACAAGACTGCTCATGCTGGGAGTTCTAGTTTTGCAACAGCTGGAGGCACACTGGTTAAGTAACAAACTCTCAGTGTTTCGCGACTAATGTGCCTCAAGCTGTTGCATAACTACAACTTCCAGCATGTATGGTCTGTCAGTGCATGCTAGGAGTTGTGTTTTTGCAACAGCTGGAGGTTTGACCCCCCCCCCCCCCCCCTCCCACGTGAATGTACAGGGTACATTCACAACAGGCGGGTTTACAACGAGTTTTCTGCTGCAAGTTTGAGATGCTGCAATTTTTCCGCCCCAGCTCAAACTCACTGTAGACCCGCCCGTGTGAATGTACCCTAAAAATACTACTCTACACTACTCTACACTTACACAAAATAAAAAGTAAAACACTACATATACCCCTACACAGTCCCCCCCCCCCCAATAAAAAAAACGTCTTGTACGGCACTGTTTCCAAAACAGAGCCTCCAGCTGTTGAAAATCAACAACTCCCCGTATTGCCGGACAGCCACTGACTGTCAAGGCATGCTGGGAGTTTTGCACCAGCTGGAGACACCCTGTTGGGGAAACACTGCCGTAGGGTATTTTTGTGGTGTATTCAAATCCCCAATTTAGGCCTCAATTGCGCATGGCGCACTCCCGCTTTGGAGCCCTGTCACATTTCAAGGAAACAGTTTAGGACCAAATATGGGGTATCTCCGTACTCGGGAGAAATTGTGTTACAAATTTTGGGGGGCTTTTTCTCCTGTTAACCACTTATGAAAAGGTAAAGTTGGAGTCTACATCAGCATGTTAGTGTAAAAGAAAATAATTTTTACACTTACATGCTGGTGTTGCCCCATACTTTTAATTTTCACAAGCGGTAAAAGGAAAAAAAAGATCCCCAAAATTAGTAACGCAATTTCTCCTGAATACGGAAATTCCCCATATGTGGGGCGTAAAATGCTCTGCGGACGCACAACAAGGCTCAGGAGTAAGAGTGCACTGTGTACATTTGAGGTCTAAATTGGTGATTTGCCTCATCACTGAACAAAATCTTCTGGGTAAACTGAGGGTCCTGTTTCAATTTTTGTTTTGCCCATTCTGCAGCACCTGACACTACGGATACTGGAAGCCTGTGCTAGCATTTCTCCTGCAGTGTATATAGTAGTATATAGCAGTGTATATGGATACTGGAAGCCTGTGCTAGCATTTCTCCTGCGGTGTATATAGTAGTATATAGCAGTGTATACGGATACTGGAAGCCTGTGCTAGCATTTCTCCTGCAGTGTATATAGTAGTATATAGCAGTGTATATGGATACTGGAAGCCTGTGCTAGCATTTCTCCTGCGGTGTATATAGTAGTATATAGCAGTGTATACGGATACTGGAAGCCTGTGCTAGCATTTCTCCTGCGGTGTTGCTATCAGTGTGTGAAGAGTGGGAGAAGAGGGTTGCATTGACAATCCAACACAATGGGCAGCACATTGAACACATTTTATAAGTGGTCAGAAACTTGTAAATAACTCATGAAAGAATAAAGTTATGTTAAAACCAAGCACATCATTGTTTTTCTTTTGAAATTCCCAATAAGTTTGATGTGTCACATGACCCTCTTCCTATTGAAAAAACTAAAGTTGGATTCAAAATGGCCAACATCAAAATGGCCGCCATGGTCACCACCCATCTTGAAAAGTCCCCCCCCCCCCCCCCCTCACATATACTAATGTGCCACAAACAGGAAGTTAATATCACCAACCATTCCCATTTTAGAAAGGTGTATCCATATAAATGGCCCACCCTGTAGATGAAGAAGAGGGCAACAAACTAGTTAAAATAATTAGGTAATGGTATGAGGTTCAGTATTACCTATGCAGATATATATTTGGTGTGCACTTGCCCATCTGTTTAGATTATAAATGTATCACCAGGTATTGCGAGCAGTATCACCAAAATAAAAATAAAATAGAAAAAGGGGGAATGCTAAAAAAAGGAGTGAAAAAGTTAGATTTCAGTCCGAGATTGTGACATGCGGTCCAGAGTAATAACATGCACTATCTGCACTTGTAGTACTTTTAAACCGAGGAGCGGGCTGTGTGCGCAAATAATCAGCTAGGTATAGGCGCAGTTACGATGTGTGCACGGTACCTGACATTCAATACGGCGTGTCTGACTGTGTACTTCCTTTTTTATTTTTTACTTTGGTGATACTGCTCGCAATACCTGGAAATACATTTGTAATCTAAACAGATGGGCAAGTGCACACCAAATATATACCAGCATATGCAGGGGTCAAGTCCTAGGAAAATAAAGTGCAGGAACTCACCCAAGATTTCCTCTCAAAAGCTGGTCCTGCAGAACTCCTGCTAATGGGAACAGTGTTCCTACTGTGAAAAAAGTGCAGGAACTCAGTTCCTGCGCGTTCCTGCAGGACTTGAGCCCTGTGCATACGTAATACTGAACCTCATACCATTACCTAACTATTTTAACTAGTTCATTGCCCTCTTCTTCAGCTAGATCTCCCCTCTTGTTACATACTCCCAGATGCACTTTACTGCTGCTTTGCTCTCATTCATGCACCTTATGCAACAGGTATGCACTTATTTTTAATGTATACATCTTAGCATTTTTACCCTAATCACATTTTTACTCATATCACATTTTTATACTCACACAATTATATCATTTCAGCATCCAAAAAACTTTCGAGTATTCTCTGCACTTTATCATTTTTCACCTGCCATTTTCATCCTTTATAGGTATATATTTATTTAAAACTTCATTATAAGGTCCCATTCTGCGCTTATTGTTTTTTTAATATATTTATTAAACATCTTCACTGTGTAATGGGACTAAGTGTTGAGGGAACAATTGGCAAACAAGAACAGTCCATAGAGTATTGACCATCCCATAGAGTAGTGTTCTACAAGCTGTAGCTCTCCAGTTGTTGCAAAACTACAGCTCCCTGCACGCTAATGGCTCATTGTATAGAGCAAGGGTCGGCAACCCCCGGCACGTGTGCCACTCATGGCACGCGGGGTGCTTCTGAGTGGCACGCGGGGCTCCGGGCAGAGAGGTGCTAATGGGGATCCAGGACACTTGTCCCAGATCCCCAGGCGAGCGAGCGCTGCTTCAAGCTGTGTGCGCACATGGTAAAGCCTCCTAACAGTGTGAGCGGCAGGACCTTCACTGAGAGGAGACCTGTGACCTCTGCCCTCACGCAGAGCAGGCGCCGATGACGTCACTCATCGGCGCCTGCACTGTAGCAGGAGAAGATCGCAGCTAGCCTGTGCTGCCCAGGGGATCGCTGTGTGGGAAATCGGTGAGTAAAACTTTTTTTTTTTTATCCTTGCATCAGAAGGAGGGAAGGGGGGATGGGGGAGTGCAGGTGAGGGGGTAGGGAACAATTCACCAAAACAAATACAGTATTCTGCCCTTAGGGAAAATAAAATACAATACTTTATTGGTAATCGCTATTAAAAAGGTACCAGACAGGTAATATTGGTAACCATACAAAACAAAACAAAATCTCATACGTGGCTATAGATGGGATAATGTGATGGTGTGCAGTAAAAGGTGTTTATGGGGTGACAATAGGTTTGGGTTATGATGTTATTTCCAAGTCCTCAGATGGAAATATGGGATATAGGAAAAGTGCCCACCCTACACACTTCAGACCCCCTTGATACTGTCCCTGCCTTTTGAGGTACCCATCTTCTTAATAGGATAGGACAGGTAGGGAGAGGGGGTGCAGGTGACAGAGTGGAGGGGGGTGCAAGTGACAGTTAGGGGGTGATGATTTGGATGGGGAGGAGCACTATCTACTTTCCTAGCTGGCTACCTACACAATTACCTGCCTGGCTACTTCTCTACCTGGCTACCTACCTTAATTTCCTGGCTACATACCCACCTACTTAACCACCTGGCTACCTACCTATATAGTTACTTACCTACATAACAACCTAATTACCTAGCTACCTACTTGCTACCTACCTATCAACCCAGGTACCTACCTACCTACATACATACATAGATACCCCTTTTATCTACCTTGCTACCTACCTATGAACTTACCCCATATCTACTTACCTACCTGCATAGCTACCTACCTATATCCAAGGAAAATCTTAGCTCACCTCTTGTGCTTGACAAAGGCGAAGACAGGTCGCTGAAACGTAGCCTGCTCTGTAACACTGTTTAGAATGGAATAAACGACACCGAATTCTGCACTTTATACTTGAGGTGTTGAGAGCACTGGAAAAATGCAGAAACTAAGATGTTTGTCCTGCAGATGCTGCAGTGATGGGGTTTTGGCTGTAAGATATCGTCATGGTGGTCAGAGCCACATGGAGAACAGAAGGAAAGAGGACAATACCAATCATAAAAGATGTGAAATGTGAGTCAGTTAATGTAACTGTGTGTATATTATTGTACAACACAACTGGGGTCTGTATAATAATGGGGTCTGATTCTGAGCTCTGTATTCAGGGCCGGTTTTGCGTATAGACAAAGTAGGCGGCCGCCTACAGCGGCCTCTCTTGGGGGGCGCAGCTCTGACCTCCACAAAAAAAACTTCACCAGAGATCAGAGAGCGCTCACCCCCTTGTGCTTCTTATCTTGGAGGAGTGCAGCATAAAGCGCTGCACTCCTCCAAGCGTACAAATCAACAGCGTACAAATCATCAACTTTAGACTTCCGCGCTCCCCCCCCCAAGGGCCGCCGTCAGGGGGTACACCCAGTACCCCAGTAAGGGGCCCGGGATCCCAGCTGCACCCCCCAGCAGCGGCGCAGCACCACAGTAGGACATGGACTCATGGCTGGACACTCCAGTCTGCGAAGGGGCACCATCTTACTATAAAACATTCAGCCTGAGGCTGTCAGTGCAGGAGCCCAGGCTGCACTGACTCTCTGGGAGGTGAGTGATGCTCCTCCCCTTCCTCCCTCCCCTTCCTCCCAGGCTGCTACGCTATTGGAGCAGGAGCACATGCTTTGCTTCCTGCTCCACCGCGGCGCGCACTCCTACACCTGCCTGCACTGAGGCAACCATCTATAAAGTAAATTTCTTGGGGGTAAGAGGGAAGGGGACAAAGTGCTGTTTAGGAGTCAGTGGGCAGTAAATGGGCAATTTCTCAATGTTTCCTCAGCAGGGTTCCTCCAGCTGTGCCAAAACTGCAACTACCAGCATGCCTCTGCCTGTCCAGGCATGCTTGGAGTTGTAGTTTTGCCACAGCTGGAGGCACCCTGCTGAGGAAACATTGAGAAATTGACCATTTACTGCCCACTGACTCCTAAACAGCACTTTGTCCCCTTCCCTCTATCTATCTATCTATATCTATCTTTCTCCTATACATTTCCTATCTATCTTATATTTCAGCGTTTCCCAACCAGGGTGCCTCCAGCTGTTGCAAAACTTTAACTCCCTTTGGCTGTCCAGGCATGCTGAAAGTTATAGTTTTGCAACAGCTGGAGGCACCCTAGTTGGGAAATACTGATCTATACATGTGTATATTATCTATCTATCTATCTCATATCTATGTATCTGTCTCATATCTATCTATCTATCTCATATCTATCTATCTATATATCTCATATCTATCTATCTATATATCTCATATCTATCTATCTATATATCTCATATCTATCTATCTATCTATCTATCTATCTCTCTCATATCTATCTATCTCATATCTATCTCATATATATCTATCTATCTCATATCTATCTATCTATCTATCTCCTATCTCTCTCTCTATTCAATTTATCTCATATCTATCTGTCTGTCTGTCTGTGTCTATCTATCTATTTATCTCATATCTATCTTATATCAATCTCATATCTATCTATCTATCTATCTCATATCTATCTATCTCATATCTACTTTTTTGCATATCTCATATTTTGGGTATTTCGGGTATTTTGCATATCTCATATCTATCTATCTATCTCATATCTATCTCATATCTATCTATCTATCTATCTATCTCATATCTATCTCATATATATCTTATATATATCTTATATCTATCTTTCTCTCATATCTATCTATCTATCTATCTCATATATATCTCTCATATCTATCTATCTTATATCTATCTATCTATCTCATATCTATCTATCTCTCATATCTATCTATCTATCTATCTATCTATCTATCTCATATCCATCTATCTCATATCTATCTATCTTATATCTATCTATCTATCTCACATCTATCTATCTATCTCATATCTATCTATCTATCTCATATCTATCTATCTCATATCTGTCTATCTATCAATCATCTATGTCATATCTATCTCTCTATCTATCTATCTCACATCTATCTAGCTATCTTCTATCTATCTATCTATCTATCTATCTCATATCTATCTATCTATCTATCTATCTGTCTATCTATCTATTTCATATCTATATATCTATCTATATCATATTTGTCTATCTCATATCTGTCTATCTATCTATCATCTGTGTCATATCTATCTCTCTCTCATATCTATCTATCTATCTCTCTCTCTCTCTCATATCTATCTATCTTATATCTATCGATATATCTTCTATCTATCTTTTATCTCAGTGATAGGTAGATAGATATTTCCTGTGTTTTATTTTATATTTTATTTTTTTTTTTTAATAGACAAACGCCCACCTGCAATGACTGCTCTGAAGAGCAGGAAGGACAGGCGGGCCGGCGTTTTGAAACGTGCCGAGGAAGAGCGGAGCGCCACGCCACTTACCCTACCCATGTGCCCATAGGCGGTTACACCACCTCACCCATGTCATGCAGGACACCAGGCATGACACCATCAGAACACCAGGTATCTCAATGAAACTGCGCTGAACCCGGTGTCACCACCTCCTCACTATATAAAGCAAAACTAGAACTCCAAGCATGCCCAGACAGCCAAAGATCTGTGCCATTGTCCATCCTCTCGCAGGTCTGACTCAGGGGGCCCTCTGCGCTCACCTTACACTTCCATGGCTGCTGGGAAGGGGTGGGGTGGCAGGAGCAGTACCAGCTTCATCAGCAGCAGCCTGAGTCTACAGTCGATGATGAGTACCTTTCTTCACCCGCATAGTGAAGCAACTCATCAGCAGCAGGTAGACCTGGAGCAGGACCTGAACCAGCAGGTGGTGGCATACCTTGACATGCCCATGCCAACACACCTTGAAGATCTGCTGGACTTCTGGGCAGCCAAACTTGATTTGTGGCCGCAACTAGCAGAGTTTGCCCTGGAAAAGCTGTACTGCCCGGCCAGTAGTGTGCCATCAGAGCGGGTGTTTATTGCGTTGGGGGCCATAGTAACCCAAAGGAGAACTCGTCTGTCCACGAAAAATGTGGAGAGACTGACCTTTGTGAAGATGAATCAGGCAGGGATCTGCCAGGATTGCACACCTTTCCTTTTATTTGATAAAAAAAAAAAATTTTGGTCCATATGTTGGTCTCCACATGCTGCCGCCAACTCCAGGCTGTGTCATTCAGCCACTATATGTTCTCCTCATGCTGCCACCAACTCAACGCTGTGTCATTAAGCCACTATATGGTCTCCTCATGCTTCCGCCTCCTCCAGGCTGTGTCATTCAGCCCCTATATGTTCTTCTCATGCTGCCGCAAACTCCAGGCTGTGTCATTCAGCCACTATATGCTGCCGCCAACTCCAGGCTGTGTCATTCAGCCACTATGTGGTCTCCTCATGCTGCCGCCAACTCCAGGCTGTGTCAATAAGTCACTATGTAAATGGCTTGAAATATCGACCTAGAAAAAGCTGGTCACAAAATGTTCCCGACTTTTCCCAATAGTAAATAGAGAGGAATCCTGCAAGTCTAAAAAAAAAATTCCACTGGTAGAAACCCGAAACTCTTAGTAAATGAGGCCCTATATGTTCTCCTCATGCTGCCGCCACCTCCACGCTGTGTCATTCAGCAACTAAATGGTCTCCTCATGCTGCCGCCAACTCCAGGCTGTGTCATTCAGCCACCATATGTTCTCCTCATGCTGCCACCACCTCCACACTGTGTCAATCAGGCACTATATGGTCTCCTCATGCTGCCGCCAACTCCAGGCTGTGTCATTCAGCCACTATATGGTCTCCTCATGCTGCCGTCAACTCCAGGCTGTGTCATTAAGACACTATATGGTCTCCTCATGCTGCCACCACCTCCGCGCCGTGTCATTCAGGTACTGTATGGTCATCTCATGCTTCTGCCACCTTCAGGCTGTGTCATTCAGCCACTATATATTCTCCTCATGCTGCTGCAAACTCCAGGCTTTGTCATTCAGCCACTATATGCTACCACCAACTCCAGGCTGTGTCATTCAGCCACTATATAATCTTCTCATGCTCCAGCCACCTCCACACTGTGTCATTCAGCCACTATATGTTCTCCTCATGCTGATGCCAGCTCCAAGCTGTCTCATACTGCCACCATATGTTCTCCTCATGCTGCTGCCACCTCCAGGCTGTGCCATTCAGCAACTTTATGGTCTCCTCATGCTTCTGCCACCTCCAGGCTGTGCCATTCAGCCACTATATGTTCTCCTCTTGCTGCCGCCAACTCCAGCCTGTGTCATTCAGCCACTATATGTCCTCCTCATGCTCCCGCCAACTCCACACTGTGTCATTCAGCCACTATATGGTCTCCTCATGCTGCTGCCACCTCCACGCTGTGTCATTCAGGCACTATATGGTCTCCTCATGCTTCTGCCTCCTCCAGACTGTATCATTCAGCCACTATATGTTCTTCTCATGCTGCTGCAAACTCCAGGGTGTGTCATTCAGCCACTATATGCTGCCGCTAACTCCAGGGTGTGTCATTCAGCCACTATGTGGTCTTCTCATGCTGCCGACAACTCCAGGGTGTGTCATTCAGCCACTATGTGGTCTTCTCATGCTGCCGACAACTCCAGGCTGTGTAATTGAGCCACTATATGTTCTCCTCATTCTGCCGCCACCTCCACGCTGTGTCATTCAGTGACTATATGGTCTCATCATGCTGCCGCCAACTCCAGGCTGTGTCATTAAGCCACTATTTGTTCTCCTAATGCTGCCGCCACCTCCACACTGTGTCATTCAGGCACGATATGGTCTCCTCATGCTACCGCCACCTCCTTGCTGTGTCGTTCAGCCACTATATGGTCTCCTCATGCTGCCACCACCTCCACGCTGTGTCATTCAGCCACTATTTGGTCTCCACATGCTGATGCCACCTCCAGGCTCTGTCATTGTGCCACTCTGTGACCTCTGATCTGCATGTTATACTGAAGAACAGTATTATTTCACTAACCCAGCACACACCCTAATCGTGTTACAGCAAGGCAAAGTGTTCTACACCCCTATTGAGGCTCTCTGTAGGCCAGGAATAGCCCATTTTTAATAGTGATTTGCCACAAATAAATTTGGACCGAAACAAATTTTGGGGGAAAAATTCGGCAAATCGACCGAATCAAATTTTTCAAAAATTCGCTCATCTCTAATTGCTATCTTGCCACTATTTTAGTGGTTCTATGGAGCTAATATCCTACATATGTCACACAATGAACATACAGCAGCAGAGACTCCTGTTTCTTCCTTAAGTCTCCACTTGTTTTTTTTTTTTTTTTCAAAACGCAAAGAAAAAAATTCTGCGGCCAGATGTTAGCTGTAAATGAATGAGAAATCGCAAATTTCGAATTCCACTTTGCGTTTTTTCACTTTGCCGTTTTTTTTAATCCTTTTGGCGTTTTTGCACCTTTTCTGCATTTTTTTCCACTCTTTGGTGTTTTGAAAAAAACGCTGTAGTTCCCTCAAACCGGCGTTTTTTGTCAAAATCGTGGCGTTTTGCTCCAATAGAAGTCTATGGGAGTGAGAAAACGCCAAGAAAAACGCTATGTGGATTTTAATCTTGGCGTTTTTGCAGGCGGATTTTAATCTTTTTTGGACTTTAGCGATCCAAAAAAGTGATGTAGATAGCTGTTTTTAATAAAATATCATAGGGTACCATTAAAAAATTTTTTCAAAAATATACAGTAGTGAAGGAAAAAATTGTATCTAACGAAATGTATATTATTGAAAAAAAAACTATTACTTTTTAAACAGGGATCAATTTATGTGTGCGGGGAAATAAAAATGCAGCCGACAATTATAAAAATGTATTGTGTGTGTGTTTTTAACTTTTTTGCTTTATTTTTTGCATTTTTTTTAGTTAGTACTACTACTCCCAGCATGGAACACACTGTTCCATGATGGGAGTAGTACTACCTGTACTAATAGACATATCGCCCGCTGCGATCTTTCTGTATAATATATGGATGCGGCGGCCGCTCTTCTATGGTCCCCTGCCCTGATGTATATTTACACTTATTCATATTTCCCACAGGGCTGTGATTGGCCAGATGGTTCCAGCCAATCAAAGCTCTCTGTGAGAAAGAGGAACATGTGTATATATACGGCGGTGCAGGGGACCATAGGAGAGCGGCCGCTTCTATACATTATACAGGAGCATCACAGCGGGTGTCAGGAGTGATACCCGCATTGATCTTTCCATAACTGCAGGTAATACTACTCCCAACATGGAGTACACTCTGCCTCATGCTGGGAGCTGTAGGACCTGCATTAATAGACAGATCGCAGCGGGTGTCAGAAGTTACACTTGCTGCGATCTGTTTATTAATACAGGTACTACAGCTCCCAGCATGGAGCAGAGTGTGCTCCATGTTGGGAGTAGTAGTGCCTGCTTAAGGACACATCACAATGGATGTCACTACTGACACCCTCTGTGATTGTCCTGTCTATAGCAGAGATGGAGCGGCTGTATACATCGCTCGCATCCCTGCTCTGCACTATACACCGGGCCGGCCACTCATTCATTCATCTTTTCCTCAGAGCTGTGATTGGCTGCAACCATCCGGCCAATCACAGCTCTGGGTGGGAAATATGAATTTCTGTTGACCTCAGTGGCCGGAGTATAGTGCAGAGAGGCGAGAGATGTATAGACCCGCTCGCTTCTCTGCTATATTATGGATAATCGCTAGTACTACATAAAAATTTTTAAAAATGTATTTAAAAAAAAGTGAAACACACACTTTATTAAAAAATAATAAAAATTGGGTTATAAAATATATAAACAACAACAAAAAACGTGGTCTTGTATTATTCTAATTGTTACACATCCACACCGTTTATCTGGTGTAGGATTCTATTGTGGCACTTGTAGTCCACTGCAGGCATCCTCCATTGTATGCATTTTTATGCTGGGGATCGCCCCTAGCAATGGACTACAAGGGCAGGATCTGCTCCCCAGTATAAGTGCACAACTGCATTTGGGGTTGAGCACCTCCAGCCATTTGAGACCACGTTTTTTGTTGTTGTTTAAAAAATGTATACGTGGAGGTGTGTAAACTCCATATGTTAATGCGCCTTGAACATTTTCCAGGCAGCATTAAGGTTGCACCTGTGAGGCCATGCACCTATATCAGCCAACTTGGGTGGGGCTTGTAGCCTCTCCTCCTTCCTTCCATTGTATGTGTGCTCAGTCACGCTGGAGGGAACTGGGAGCAGGCTGCATGTTGGCCTAATGCTGCTGTAATTGCCCACTGGCCCCTGGTTTTTGCTTTTCGCGCACAGATAGGTTAGCGTTAGGTCCCGTGCCATTTGAGAAACCTTGGCGTTGGTGTGCGGGCTCTGGTGTGTCCTTCATATAAGGATACACTGGCGAATGTCTCAATTTTAACATCAGTGTTGAGGGATAGCCAATGTCATTGTATACATCTACCACAGTAGTGCACCTAAATTTCTGTATTGTATTATAAAATATATACATTGCGTTTAATAAAAAAATTTCCATCACTGCTGCATCCTTTTTTTTTTTTTTTTTTTTGGTACCCAAGAAATTTTGGGTACCAAAAAAAATGCTAAGGTGCAATTTCCACACAAATGAAAAAAACGCCGGAAAAAAATGCCAGAAAAAACGCAAGAAAAAACGCATGATGACGTCACTTGCACTGGCGATTTTTCAGGCATTTTTTTAATCCCTAAAAACGCAGTGCAGAAGACCAAGTGGAGACTTAGCCTTAGACTTCTGGCTCGTATATGTACTGAGCAGCACAGAAGAGTAGTGCTGTCACACACAGCCTGTCAAGTGTATAGTATAGTACATTCGCCATGCAGGGTGCAAATGTGCCCAGCAAATGTAGTGAATGTAAATGTCTATGATATAATAAAAAAAAAGCAGTGTGCCATCTCACTGTTGTATCCAAATGTTGCCTTGCTACAATTAATTTTGCTTGTACTGTATCTGTATTCATCTGCTCCCACAGTCCATTAGTTTCTAAGAACTGAATCATTGATACCGAAAGATCAGGCATTTATTTAGACTATCTCTACACCCAGAACAGCCGTCATCACTAAAGGATAAACCAATGGATAAACCAATGATTTCAATGTGTTTCATGACCTTCTGGTAATACAATAAAAATGACTCTGAATCTTACACCTGGCCATTCAGTGTCACAATTAGAGATGAGCGAACTTACAGTAAATTCGATTCGTCACGAACTTCTCGGCTCGGCAGTTCATGACCTTTCCTGCATAAATTAGTTCAGCTTTCAGGTGCTCTGGTGGGCTGGAAAAGGTGGATACAGTCCTAGCAGAGAGTCTCCTAGGACTGTATCCACCTTTTCCAGCCCACCGGAGCACCTGAAAGCTGAACCAATTTATGCAGGAAAAGTCATCAACTGCCGAGCTGAGAAGTTTGTGACGAATCGAATTTACTGTAAATTCGCTCATCTCTAGTCACAACTGCTAGACCTACAATATTATCTACAGAGGTGAATGAGGAGATGCAGGCACCTAGAAAGACAATAAGGAAGTTGTATGTGATTTTTTTTTTGTTAGTTTTTTGTTTTTGCTTTTTGTAAAACAGTGTTTTGCCTTTAAATGTTTTAAATAATGTATTTCTGTCAATAAATATTTTTGTTACAAAATTCTTTATAAAGTTCCTTAAAGACTAGTGGTAATTTTCGTGTTCATGAGGAGAAGTACTATATCTGACCGTGAGATAAATTGTATATGGCATTTTTACCAGATTTCTGCTTTGCAAGCTTCATTCCCAATTTTCATTTGTCCCTGGGCTAGTAGGTGAACCCTTGTCTCTGTAATGGCTCCCATACACACCACAGGATAAAGTCCCTCCACGTTTGCCAACCTAAAGCATGGAGCATGGGGACAAATATAGAGCAGTAGTGAACTGTCAAATCTGTAAATCACGTACCGCAGTTACATCTATTACTTACAGTTGGCTTGTGTAGACTCTTTTTTATCTATTTTTGGTGTGTGTAGAGAGCGAAGCTCCCGGCACTGAGGCTAACTTATCTGGGATGCGATGCAGAGGTTATCAGTGGAGGCACTCGTGGTCGGCAGCACAACATGGGGGTGCAAAACTTTCTGAGATGAAGTTCAATATAATCCAACAGAGAAAAAAGAAGATATAGCACTCACCCTTTAGGTTGGCAAACATGGAGGGACTTCATTGGAACATAACAAAAGTGCAATATATCACACAGGAGACAGAAAAGGCAAGCAGCTCAGTGGGGCTGCAGGAGGAGCCGTGAAAGACGTATTTTGTGGTCTGTACGCCACTTGGTCACGCCCAGTCAATAATGTCCCTCCACATTTGCCAACCTAAAGGGTGAGTGCTATATCTTCTTTTTCTCTGTTGGATTCTTTGTATCTATCTCACTCTGTCTTTGCTCTCTGAACTCACTTTCCCCCTAATTCAATCTAACTCACCACACCTCTCGTCTCCATAGAATTGTATGGACAGCATGTAACTTGATCTCTCAAGGTCCATCTTTTAAATACAGAATGGAATTAAGCTGAGTTAATGAAAGTTTAGCAGTAGAGACAATTAGTTAATGAATAGAATAAGAAATAAGCAGTTTATCTTTAATACAATGTACTACAGAGTTTCTTATCTTCACTTGTACTGTTGATTTATGGAAAGTTTGATGAATTGCTGGCAACCATTTAGTATTTTTTCTTTAGTCCTTGCTCTTATATGAATCCAAACTGGCTTTCAATTTTGCATAAAATTTTATTCAAACAAAACATTTTCAAAATGAATTTAAAAAGTTCCCTCATTATCTTGTAGGATCCATGTACAATGCCTGCAGCTAAAGCTAAAGGGGACAATACATTTATGTAAAGCTACAATAGGGTTTTGTTCTCAACTCTAAAATGATGTCATAGGTTACACAATGTACACATATTTGGCATTGCTACGCAAAGGGGGTTGTGCAAATTTATTTCTGGGGTAAATATAATTAATTCAAAAAACTACCATAAAACATTCTCATGAAAAATACTTAAAAATTTATTGATAACCCACTCTAATGCTAAAGAATAAAAAGTTATTGTCAGGATCCGGGTACTGTGAGGATACTGGTGGTGGATCCTCTGTGTCAGTGGGGTGATGACGTGGGCCGTACCAGGGGAACGGAGTCTAAGGGGTTACTGGTATTCACCAGAGCCTGCCGCAAAGCGGGATGGACTTGCTGCGGCAGGTAACCCCCAGGTCGTTCCACCCGATAGCGACTCAACCCCGACTGACTGCTGAGATAGGCGCGGTACAAGGGATTAGGCAAGAGCAAGGTCGGACATAGCAGAAGGTCAGGGCAGGCAGCAAGGATCGTAGTCAGGGGCAACGGCAGGAGGTCTGGAACACTGGCTTGGGACATACAAGGAACGCTTTTACTGGCACAATGGCAACAAGATCCGGCTATACTGGGAAGGGGAAGTGAGGTTATATAGGCGTGGAGCAGGTGGAAGCAATTACAGATTGATTGGGCCAGGCACCAATCATTGGTGCACTGGCCCTTTAAATCTTAGAGAGCTGGCGCGCCCTAGAGAGCAGAGCCGCGCGTGCCAGAACGTGACAGCCGGGGACCGGGACAGGCAAGTAGCTTGGCATGCGATTCGTGAGCGGGCGCATCCCGCTATGCGAATCGCATCCCCGTCGGCAGTGTCAGTGCAGCGCTCCTAGTCAGCGTGTCTGACCGGGGCGCTGCAGAGAGGAGAACGCCGCGAGCGCTCCGGGGAGGAGCAGGGACCCGAAGCGCTCGACGTAACAGTTACCCCCCCCTTAGGTCTCCCCCTCTTTTTGTCTGTTTGTCCCTTCAAATGAGACGAGAACATTGGGGGCGACTCTTGAGTTTCCTTCCGGAAAAAAGAGAAGTCCTGGGAAGCTACATCAGCGGCAGGCAATCCATAAGAAGTGGGAATGGGGAGGGAGGGCAGAGGGTGAAGCTTGTCACGGGGCAGAGTGTTACCAGGAAGGGGGCTATGAGGAGCAGATGTGAGGCATCGTTTGTGACAAGCAGGACCCCAATTCTTGATCTCCCCGGTGGTCCAGTCAAGGGTGGGAGAATGACGTTGGAGCCATGGCAGACCAAGGAGGACTTCAGAGGTGCAGTTGGGCAGAACAAAAAATTTAATTTTCTCGTGATGCAGTCCAATGCTCATAAGCAGGGGTTCTGTGCGGTAACGCACAGTGCAGTCCAATTTTACTCTGTTGACCGAAGAAATGTAGAGCGGCTTGACGAGACGGGTCACTGGGATGCAGAACCTATTAACAAAAGAGGCCAGAAAAAAGTTTCCAGCAGAACCAGAGTCCAAGAAGGCCACAGCTGAGAAGGAGGAGTTGGCAGAAGGAGCAATCCTCACAGGTACAGTGAGACGTGGAGAAGCAGAATTCACACCAAGGGACGCCACTCCCATTTGAACAGGGTGCGTGCGTGAGTTTCCCAGACGCGGAGGACGAATAGGGCAGTCAATTAGGAAATGTTCAGTACTAGTGCAGTACAGGCATAAGTTTTTATCTCTGCGACGAGACCTCTCTTCATGGGTCAGGCGAGACCGATCCACTTGCATAGCCTCCTCGGCGGGAGGCACAGGGGTAGATTGTAAAGGATACTGGGAGAGAGGTGCCCAGAGATCAAGGTCCTTTTGCTGGCGGAGCTCCTGGTGTCTTTCAGAAAAACGCTTGTCGATGCGGGTGGCCAAAAGGATAAGTTCAGACAGGTTAGCTGGAATTTTTCGTGCGGCCAGTACATCTTTGATGTTGCTGAATAAGCCTTTCTTGAAGGTTGCGCAGAGGGCCTCATTGTTCCAGGCTAGCTCTGAGGCAAGGGTACAAAACTGGATGGCGTTTTCGCCTACGGAAGAAGTTCCTTGGACTAGGTTCAGCAAAGCAGTCTCGGCAAAGGAGGCCCGGGCTGGCTCCTCGAAGACACTACGGACTTCAGCGAAGAAGGACTGGACTGTGGCTGTGGCAGGATCATTGTGGTCCCAGAGCAGTGTGGCCCAAGACAAGGCCTTTCCAGACAAAAGACTAACTTCGAAAGCCACCTTGGACCGTTCTGTAGGAAATTGGTCCGACAACATCTCCAAATGTAGGGAACATTGAGACAGGAAACCACGGCAGAGATCAGAGTCCCCATCAAATTTGTCCGGCAGAGACAAGCGGAGGCTGGGAGCGGCCACTCGCTGCGGAGGAGGTGCAGGAGCTGGCGGAGGAGATGGTTGCTGCTGTAGCAGTGGCAGAAGTTGCTGTAGCATGGCGGTCAACTGCGACAGCTGCTGTCCTTGTTGGGCGATTTGTTGGGATTGCTGGGCGACCACCGTGGGTAGGTCAGCGAGACTTGGCAGCGGCACCTCAGCGGGATCCATGGCCGGATCTACTGTTATGATTCGGCAGGCTGGAGGTGGATCCTCTGTGTCAGAGAGGGATTGGCGTGGACCGTACCGGTGGACCGGTTCTAAGTTGCTACTGGTATTCACCAGAGCCCGCCGCAAAGCGGGATGGTCTTGCTGCGGCGTAGCAACAAGGTCGTATCCACCGGTAACGGCTCAACCTCTCTGACTGCTGAGACAGGCGCAGTACAAGGGATTAGGCAAGAGCAAGGTCGGACGTAGCAGAAGGTCAGCAAGAATCGTAGTCAGGGGCAACGGCAGGAGGTCTGGAACACTGGCTTGGGACATACAAGGAATGCTTTCACTGGCACAATGGCAACAAGATCCGGCTATACTGGGAAGGGGAAGTGAGGTTATATAGGAGCAGGTGGAAGCAATTACAGATTGATTGGTCCAGGCACCAATCATTGGTGCACTAGCCCTTTAAATCTTAGAGAGCTGGTGCGCGCGCGCCCTAGAGAGCGGACCCGCGTGCGCCAGAACGTGACAGCCGGGGACCGGGACAGACAAGTAGCTTGGGATGCGATTCGCGAGCGGGCGCGTCCCGCTATGCGAATCGCATCCCCGCCGGCAGTGTCAGTGCAGCGCTCCCGGTCAGCGGGTCTGACCGGGGCGCTGCAGAGAGGAGAATGCTGCAAGCGCTCCGGGGAGGAGCAGGGACCCGGAGCGCTCGGCGTAACAGTTATTTAAAAAAAAGAAGCAAAACATTTCAGGTGAGAGTAAGAAAAAAACAAAATTCTTTTAAGCGTGAAGAATTCCAAAGTTGTAGATAAAATGTATTATGGGTTGTATTGTTCTGAAGTGCTTTATGTCCTTGATTTTCCATCTCTTTTTCAAGAAGAAATTTTTAGCAGAATCCACTTGCAGCAGCCATGTTTTTAATAGGACTCTGCTATTCTGTTCACACATTGGAAGTTCTGTATCAGAATTATTGAAGTGGATCTCAATTCTGCAGAAAAAAATTACATGTTAGTTTTTTTGGTAGAATACATTAGGAAAGGCTATTAATCAACGTGACTTTGATTAACAATGCTTATTTTCCCTGTAAAATTCAGCACAAAATAAGTGCCCATTCTGTGCAGTATGGATCTACTAAGGAAATTCAGCAAGGAAATTCCTTGCTGAATTTCCTCAGTGTTAATAGCCCCTTACGGTTCTAAGGCTAGGTTCACACTGTGGAATTTCTGGGCAGAATTTCTGTCAGAGATCTAGCCGGCGGTACTAGGACCGCGCGGACTACATTGTTGTTCCCATAGATGGCAATGCATTTCTGAGCAGATCTCCCAAATGATCCACCCAGAAATGCATTGCAGTCTATGGGGGCAGCAATGCAATCTGCTCGGTCCTAGCACCGCCGGCTTGATCTCCGGCAGAAATTCTGTCCAGAAATTCTGCAGTGTGAACCTAGCCTTAAAGGGAATCTGTCAGCTCTATTTGCTGTTAAGAGCTGTAGACACATTGTATTGATGTTGGGGTATAAAAGTAAACTGTACCTTTCCTGAAGCTGATGGTGGTTGCCAAACTTTAAAAAAAAAAATATTTTTCTTTTTCAACCAAGAGTCAGGGAGAAGGAGCCAACCTGCTCAAGTTCCACAGCCCGTCATGCCTCCATACTCCACTCACATCCCACCCCCTCCTAGAGTGATATACAAAGCTCTGCATTCCAGTCAAGGAGAGTCTAGAGGTGAGACAAAACAAGGAGGCAGCCAGGCTGCGGCACTTGAGCAGCTTGGCCCTGCCTCCGTGACTCTTGGCTGGTAAAATAAATTGGAAATTTTAAAAGTTTGGCAACCACCAACAGTTCCAAGAAAGGCCTACGGTTTTCTTGTATACCCTAACAGCTATCCAATGTGTCTATAGCTCTTAGCAACAAATACAGTAGACGGATTTTCTATAAGGGGTTAAATAAGAAATAAAACTATCAGACTCTTATTGGAATTAAGAATATAATAGCAGGAAATACTATTATTCGTCTACCCTTCACTGCTCTTTATACAACATACGTTACACAATCCCAGGTTTAAGCCAGCTCATAAAACCCCTGTTCTGTAAAATCAACACTAAATATACGTTAATGATGATGTAGACTATGGAAAAACCCACTGATTTACCTCTACAGCTGTTTTCTTTTATTATTTAGCTTTTCTTACATTCTATTAAATATTTATTAAAAATAATAATCATAAAAAGAATTGTATATAAGTCTGAATCGTGATGATGTAAATTCCAGATCTGAACAATGAGTAGAGCAGGAAGGAGTTAAGGTTTTGTCCCTCGTGGATGAATGTGATTCTGTTTTTATGCTTTCCAATAAATTAATATAAAGGGGAAATATACGACTATTAAACCGTGCTGCTTAGACGTGTGAGGTCTGGAACACTGAGGCAGAGCAGCTAACCCCCTGGGTGGCCCACAGCACAAGTCGAGGATGTAGAGCACATTTTAATAGAAGTGAATTAAGCAAATAAGACCACAGGCTCATCGTGTATAATACAAGGATCTGTCACTGCTTACTTTCTTGGACATTAGATTTGTAGGGAAACGGTTCCAAATGTGGAAATGGTTACGGTAATAAGTCGGCTTGGGAAAGCTACGTGAACAATATAAAACCTTTCAGTAATTCTACTGTCAGAGGGATTGGAGTAAAATACGTCCCCAGTTCAAGTCTGCTCAGGTGACCTGTACATTTCCAGATGTTGTAGAATTACACACATGCCACAAGCTAGGAGTTATAACTCAATTGGAGGCTGCCAACCTTCCGTCCGTATTATTTATAGTGCAAGTGTTAGTGTTACCTTGAAGAGAACAGCCAGGTTAAAACTTAGATAATTTGAGCCAAAATGATTCTGCACTTCTGCATCAGACTTTCTGGAATACTGAGTAAGTAGTATAGCTTAAAAAAAAAATAATAATAATAATATTAATAATAAAGATTAGAAATATTAATTTGCACTAAATACACCCTGTTTCAAATTATCATGCAAATTCTATTTAATTGTCCCAAAAATTAAACATTTTGTTTTTCAGTTTAATTCATGGATGGCATTGTGTCTCTTCTGATCACTGAAAACTATTTAAGACACCTGTGATAATTAGATTGCCAGGTGAGCCCAATTTAAGAAAAAACTACTAAAGGTGGGTGTTCCACATTATTAAGTAGACACCATTTTCAAGCAATATGGGGAAGAAAAAGCATCTCTCTGCTGCCGAAAATAGTGAAATAGTTCAATGCTTTGGACGAGGCATGCAAACATTAGATATTTCACGAAAATTTAAGCATGATCATCGCAATATTAAGAGATTTGTGGCTGATTCAGAGCACAGACGTGCTTGTGAAGATAAAGGCAAATTGAGGAAGATTTCTGCCAGATCCATGCTTCGGATCAAGAGAGCAGCTGCTCCCACAGACATCAAGGTGTAGAGCCCTCCAGAGTCTTGCAACTGTGTATAAACCTCCTATTTGGCCACCACTAACCAATGCCCACAAGTAGAAATGGCTGCATTGGGCAGAAAAATACATGAAGACTAATTTTCAAACAGTCCTGTTCATTGATAAGTGCCATGCAACCCTGGATGGTCCAGATGGATGGAGTAGTGGATGGTTAGTGGATGGCCACCCTGTTCCAACAAGGCTGCAACGTCAGCAAGGCGGTGGTACTATGCTTTCCGTAATAAAATCATCTTCATGCATGACAATGCACCATCTCATGCTGCAAAGAATATCTCTGCATCAATGGCTGCCATGGGGTTAAAAGGAGAGAAAGTCATGGTGTAGCCTCCATCCTCCCCTGACCTCAATCCTATTGAGAACCTTTAAGAATCCTCAAGCAAAAGATCTATGAGGGTGGGAGGCAGTTTACAAAACCCTTCCATATAATGTGTATTGCCAAAATGAGTGGATTGCAACTCAAAATCAGCCGGTGTAAATAAACTCTGCTTGCACCTTTTTGTGCCTTTTCTAGACACAAAAAACTGTCTAAAGACAATGATAAATGTCGGCCTATGTGCGTAATAATTTGGAACAGGGCATAGTAAGTTTTTTATGTTTAAAAAAAATACTGTTATCATTAGTAGGTTCGTTCAATAAAATTTTTATTTGTACGCTTAATAGTTGATAACATGAGAATTATGCTGACTGTTATTTACATCAAATATTTAGGTAAATGGGAAAAATATAATTTGCATAATAATTTGGAGCAGGGTGTAGTGAGGGTCAGTAAATAGTATTTGTTAGTCACCTCGTACATTAAAGTTGCATTAAAGCATACTTGTAAATTCAGGTGACTTTCAGGATAAGCTGTCCTGTGTGTGTACTTGAGGAGCAGCACTATATCTGGCCATTATATAACTTGTATGTGGCATTTTCAGCAAATTTCTGCTCTGCAGGCTTCATCTCTAATTTGCAGTTCTTCTAAAGTTGTGGGGTGGAGCTCGCCCCCCCCCCCCTCCATAGACGTGTATGGACTCAGAAAAAGCTGAGCAGATTTTCAGAGTGTAAAGATTTTGCAGGCTAAAGGGGAAAACACGATAACACGAGAAAGAAGCATTTTGGTCTAATTACATATATTACAACGTTTCTTAAATCCACTTGTACTTTTGATTCATGCAAAGTTTGTACAAATAACAGTGCCTATTTAAATCTTATCCACTAGTTACATCCAGAGCTGTGTTCAGACTTCTGAGGGCTACTGCAAACATAACCCAAAAATAAGAAAGTATGGAAGGATTGTTTGCCTTTTACAAACATTTTTTAATTATTAAAGAAATCCCCAAAGATTATGTGATTGCTGTATAGCCTGGACAGGACTCAGGACATACCTTTACATCCTGGTTTACTAAGTACCAGACCACCAGGGCATACAGGTACACCCTGTGTCCTCTAGGGGTTAAATTAAGTGGTGACAGAAAGTTAGACAGATTTGTAAATTACTTCTATTTAAAAATCTTAAACCTTCAAGTACTTATCAGCTGCTGTATGCTCCAGAGGAAGTTGTGTAGTTCTTTACAGTCTGACCACAGTTCTCTCTTCTGCCACCTCTGTCCATATTAGGAACTTTCTGGAGCAGGAGTGGCTTCTCCAGGTAATCCCACACTCCAAAAACATATAGTCTTAGTAATACATAGTCTTATTTATGTACCGCTTTAACCCCTGAACGACACAGGATGTAAATGTACGTCCTGGTGAGGTGGTACTTAACGCACCAGGACGTACATTTACGTCCTGTACATGACCGCGAGTATTGGTGCGATGCTCGGGTCATGCACGGCAGTTCCCGGCTGCTGATAGTAGCCAGGGACCCGCTGGTAATGGCCGTCATCAGCGATCTCAAGGATGTCTGCCATTAACCCCTCAGATGACATGATCAATACAGATCACGGCATCTGCGGGAGTGTGGTCAGAAAAATGCATCTGGTCCCCTCACCTACCTCCGCCCGTCTCACGGCATCTTCTGCTCTGGTCTGAGATTGAGCAGACCAGAGCAGAAGATCGCCGATAACACTGATCAGTGCTATGCCCTATGCATGTCACTGAACAGTATTAGCAATCAAATGATTGCTATAAATAGTCCATTCTGGGGACTATTAAAGTGTGAAAATAAAAGTAAAAAATAAAAGTAAAAACATTTTAAAAAATACCCTCCCCCAATAAAAAATTTAAATTGTCCCATTTTACCCCCAAAAAGTAAAAAAAAAATGTATAAACATATTTGGTATCGTCACCTGCGTAAGTATCAGAACTATTAAAATATAATGTTAATTATCCCGTACGGTGAACGGCGTGAACGTTAAAAAAAAAAAAAAAAAAAGGCCCAAATTGCTGCTGTTTTTAACAACATTTTATTTAAAAAAAATTAGATTTTTTTTTTTTAAATGTATTAAAAGTTTTTCATATGCAAATGTGGTATATAAATATTACAGATCACGGCGCAAAAAATGAGCCCTCATACCGCCGCTTATACGAAAAAATGAAAAAACTAGGTCAGAAAAATAGGGGGATTTTAGACGCACTAATTTGGTTAAAAAGTTTGCTATTTTTATTTAAGCGGTACAATAATAGAAAAGTACATAGTCATGGGTGTCATTTTAATCATATTGACCCACAGAATAAAGAAAACATGTCTATTTTACCGTAAAGTATACAGCATGAAAACGAAACCTTCCAAAATCTGCAAAATTTATGTATATCTTAGACATAAATGGAGGAGCATGACATGACGTCATGAGGGGGTGTGGCGTGACATCACGACCATGTCTGGCCACCCGAACCCAGCGTTCTTGGTGTCTGCAAAAAATATTGCAAGGGTCCCAGCGGCTGGACCCCCACGATCAGACATCTTGCCCCCTATCTTTTGGATAAGATGAGGGCAGAAGATGTCTAGCAAGTGCAGAATTATTTTTGTGAACTCACCAAATACTAAATGTCACTTGTTCTTAGTAAAGAAAATGGATCTGTCCAAATTCCTTGCCTTCTCCAATTATTTTCTAAAGAAAATCTGTCCACAGTGTTAACTGCACTAACCTGTTGGTACAGACAGGTAGTGCAGGTGACACTGAAAGTAACCATACTAATGTGTCCCCACTCCATGCTCCAGTTCTCCCACTATCTTCCTCTATATCTTCTGTTCCAGGGCCGACTTGGAGCAAGGGTGGAGCTTCCTGACATCACTGCTGCTGCTTCTCTGATGGATTCTCCTGCTAGTAAACAGCAATGGTGACATCAGGAAGCTCTACCCATGCTCCAAGTTGGCATTGAAATGGAGGAGATGGAGGATGATAGCGTGAGAACCGGAACACAAAGCGGGGACAGGTGAGTATGGTTATCATCAGTGTCACCTGCACCATCTGACTTTACCGACAGGTTAGTACAGGTGACACTGATGACAGATTTATATTATGTATTTGTGGAGGCAATTTTTTTTTCTTTGAATTCGGTAGTTACCGTATTTTTCGTCCTATAGGACGCAACGGCGTATAAGACGCACCCAATTTTTAGGGGCAAAATAAAAAAAAATAAAGATTTTGAACCCAATAGTGGTCTTCAACCTGCGGACCTCCAGATGTTGCAAAACTACAACTCCCAGCATGCCCGGACAGCCGTTGGCTGTCCTGGCATGCTGGGAGTTGTAGTTTTGCAACATCTGGAGGTCCGCAGATTGAAGACCACTGCAGGAGGAGGTAATACTCACGTGTCCCCGCCGCTTCGGACCCGTCACCGCTGCCCTGGATGTCGCTCCATCGCTGTCTCTGCTGCCGGCCGGGTATCCTCGCTCTCCGTCGCCGCCATCACGTCGTTACGCACGCCGACGCACGTACGCATTGACGTGATGACAAGGAAGGAGAGCGCCGGCATACAGGGGATCCCTGAACAGAGAAGACACCGAGGAGGCAGGTAAGGTCCCTCCCGGTGTCCTGTAAGCACTAACCCGGCTATTCAGTCGGGCTGTTCGGGACCGCCACGGTGAAATCGCGGCGGTCCCAAACAGCCCGACTGAACAGCCGTGTTAGTGTCACTTTCCCTTCAGACGCGGCGGTCAGCTTTGATCGCCGCGCCTGAAGGGTTAATACAGGGCTGTCCTGTATTAGCGGTGATGTCCTGTATTAGCCGCGGGTCCTGGCCGTTGATGGCCGCAGGGACCGCCGCGATAGGGGTGTATTCGCCGTATAAGACGCACCGACTTTCCCCCCCCAGTTTTGGGGAAGAAAAAGTGCGTCTTATACGGCGAAAAATACGGTAAATTCTCTGCTTCTTATACAGTATAGTTTCATCTTAGATATCTTTATTGTCTCAATGGAACATTGAAGAGCCATCTAGGCAGATGACAACTTGACTATAATAGGAGCAAATTCCTAGCCACTGGTTTAGTTTACATGCAAAATATTCCAATGAATCCCCTACAACTAAAATGTGCAGGTCTAATGTTTCCAGGTTTGCCTGGTGCTGACATCGGCCATGCTCCCATGCCTTTCATTATACAGAATCCCTCCCTGTAGACTGAGACATGATCTGGTCTCAAGGATACGTCCGAGTAGAGCATTTACCTTCAGGTGTATCCTATATGGTTACAGTTTTATTTATAAGGACAATGATTGATGAGACAAATAGCTCAATATTCACATAAACTACTTGGATTTGCTTAGAAATCAATACATCTAACAAGCTGAGACACAACTGCAGAAAAAGTAAAGAACTAAAGTACCAAACAATTGTAGCTGTTTTAGGCTATGTTCACAAGATTGTTTTAACCCCTTAAGGACACAGCCCTTTTTCACCTTAAGGACTGAGCCCTTTTTCGCAATTATGACCACCGTCACTTTTCGAATTAATAACGCGAAAATGCTTTTACCGAATATTCTGATTTTGAGATTGTTTTTTTGTGACATATTCTACTTTATTTTGGTGGTAAATTTTCGGCGTTAATTGCATCCTTTTTTGGTGAAAAATCCCCAAATTTCATGAAAATTTAGAAAATGTTGCATTTTTCTAACTTTAAATCTCTCTACTTGTAAGGAAAATGGATATTCCAAATACATTTTATTTTCTTCACAAATACAATATGTCCACTTTATGTTGGCATCATAAAATGGACATATTTTTGCTTTTTGAAAAAATTAGAGGGCTTCAAAGTAGAGCAGCAATTTTCAAAAATTTCATGAAAATTGCTAAATCTGAAGGGACAGATGTTACAGAACTACAACTCCCAGCATGCCTGGACAGGCGAGGCATGCTGAGAGTTGTAGTTTGGCAACATCTGGAGGGCTACTGTTTGGGCACCACTGTAACAGTGGTCTCCAAACTGTGACCCTCCAGATGTTGCAAAACTACAACTCCCAGCATGCTGGGGGTTGCAGTTTGGCCTTCCTAGTGGTTGCCACAGTAAAGATCGTTTTACTTTCACTTTCAATTCTGGAGGACGTACCTGCAGGAGAAGATGCCTGGGGACCCGGGATTTTCTCCTGCAGGTAGGTCCTCCATCTTCTTCCCAGATCCCCTCGACATCCAGGGGCGGGCAGAATGGGGGTTGCCATGGCAACCCCCTGTCCTGCGCTGCCATTGGTCAGAACTCCATTCTGACTAATGGCAGGGGATAGGAGGAGATCACAGCTTTGCGACCACACTCCTATCCCTTAGGCTGATCGGGACTGTTGCTGACAGCTCCGATCAGCCCTATTTTCTGGGTGATCGGGTCACCAGAGACCCGATCAGCCCGGAATTGGAGAAAATCGCATGTCTGAATTGACATGCGATTTTCTCAGATCGCCGACATGGGGGGGTCTCAGGACCCCCCTGGGCGATGTGCCGGGTGCCTGCTGAATGATTTCAGCAGGCATCCGGCTCCGGTCCCCAACCGGCTAGCAGTGGGGACCGGATTTCCCACGAGCGTATGGATACGCCCTCGGTCCTTAAGGACTCGGAATGCAGGGCATATCCTGAAGAGGTTAAAGTGAAATCCAGTATTTTTTGTATTTTTTATTTATTAATTTGTACTTTCCCACTTTTATATAATGTATCATGAAGCCAGAAAAAATTAAATGAAGGGGAAAATTGAAAAAAAAAAATCACAATATGATAAAACTGGCATGCTAGCTCAAATGGGCACTGTCATGAAATAAAAAAATTGATATGCTGTAGTACTTAAGTACTATAACATAACTCTAATATACTTTAATTAAAAAAGTGATTTTAAACCAGTTTAAAATCACTTTTAAATTCGACCACTAGGGGTCGCCCTTCTAGCGGCCGAATGCATACGGCAGTGACGTCACTACAGAATTTCGACTCATTTAAGCCTGGCAATGAGTCGAAATTCAGTCACTGCGGTGCTCGCTCCCGCCTGTCAATCAAACAGGCGAGAGCGAGCACGCTGATAGCTGGGGCTGCGCGCATTGGCCAGCTCCACTGGCCTCGCACGCAGCCCCGCCCACCCCCGTTACCCTGTCTGGAGGCAGCGCGCGCACTCATTGCTGTGCTAATCCTCCGGATGGGTAAGTCTGATCTGAGGTCTTATAATACTTTACAAAGCGCTGCATAGACAATCTGAGGTCGGAAGAAAGCGCCCAGCAAGGCGTCAGTGACGTCGCACCTGAGTGGAAGCGCTGCTTTCTGCCCTGCTTTATAGAGCAGATTTAGAAGCACTAAATCTGCTCTATTAAAGCGATTAAAAAAATTTTTGAAGCCAGGTAGGGGGTTAGGGCTAGATTACTACTAGGTAGGGACATATTAGATTATATAGTACTTGGTGGGAGCTACCCTTTAATTCTATGGGTCAGTACAATTTCAATAAGCCCAAACTTGGATAATTTATGTTTTATTTTATGGCTTTAAAAAGGATGATAGACTTCTACCACTTTCTCTACTCCACAGGGATCACTGAGCTGAAAGATGTTGATAAGTTCGGGTATTACCAACCTTGTTGATCCTGCAGAATCTGGAAAGCAGAATTTCTTCTGCTTATGCTTTTACTGGTGCTTAAATTCTTGTTTTCCTCCTTTTATGGCTTCAAATTCCCTTGTTTATGTTGCTCACACTGCATGCAGTTCACTGAGGAGGAGTGGGCATTCCCCTGCTTGCCCTCACATCTCATTTGGGACCTTCCTTACTCACTGCTCAATAATAACTATTGGCATGCTCTGTGCACTGAGGCTCGGTGACACATCCCCGCCCCACACAGCAGGCTTAACAAGCTGAGAGCTGTCCTTCCCACACTTCCAGTATTTTGTCTCAGCACAGAGACACACAGGCAAAAGCTGCAGAGACAATGGAGTATGGAGCACTTTTTCACCGAAAAATATACCCATTTTATTTCCAATGTATATTACAAATATTTCTATATGGTTATTATCTACATTTTATAAAACGTTGTTTTGCAAATGACAGAGGCTATTTAAATTTGGCAAGGCCCTGCTATGTCTGCAGAAAGGCATCCCGCCATATCCCTATTACTTCTACACCCGATATAGCTACCCTTTTTTTCTTTAATGCAAACCTCAGCATACATTTTGAAAAGAAAATATTGTCTTCAGTTTTATTCTCTTGCCTTGTAAATGTTTCTATTGATCACAGAATTCATTGTTAGTAAAAAAAAAATAAAAAAATGAGCAATGAGACACTGTATAATATGTGAATTTGCTCCATAGAGCTAAATTGGTTCTTACATCCGTGTATGCACTCTATCCAGCCACGGCAAGCAGGTATCCATAGGAACCGAAGACAGAAAGACAGCAGATGGAATTGCAGGAACAAGATCAATGGCCTGACACGATTGTTATAGAACAAGGCAACTGGAGTAATAATAACTTAATGTTCTTGGTGTTAGACGGGTTACAGCTGCAAATCACACAAGTATTACTGATATAATTGCACATTAAATTGGCCAGACCAATGTGACCCAATGTTACAGCACTAACACAAGCAAAATACAGCCATAAAAAACCTCCTTTCCTTTCCTTATTCTTCTTACTTCAGTTGATCAAAGTCCAGAGAGGATGTCATTTTAGAACAACTGCTGCTCCTCATTAAAACGGGAAATTGCTGAACACCCGCTTTCTGTAAGCAACTGTATGACAGACTGCATAATATTTGGAAAAGCAGAACTTTTCAGCGGCAGGGTAAGGCGGGCGCACCAGAATACCAGAAGATGGTGGGTCCATGTTGTGACAAAGGGGCCAAAAAGACAACAAACATTGGAGCTAGTAATAGAATAGCAATAGAATACCTTTCAGTATATTTTTGCAAAAACCAAAGCAAACACAAGGAGAAACTTGAATCAGATGTCTTTAATTAGATTTAAACACTGGGCCCCAAAGATGCAAGGAAACAATGCCAACCCCCGAGCCACCGGGCTACAAACAATCATGTATTAAACTATACATAACAATAATGACACATGTGACAATGTCTAATATTCGACTTAGAGGTTGAGCTTAAAGTGTTCCTGTCATCAAACCATATTTTCTAAACTAACTCAGATTATATTCCCTAACTACTCCTAACACCCCTCCTGTCCTTAACCCCTTAAGGAGCCAGCCATTTTACACCTCAGGACCCGGCCATTTTTTGCAATTCTGACCACTGTCACTTTAAACATTAATAACTCTGGAATGCTTTTAGTTATCATTCTGATTCCGAGATTGTTTTTTCGTGACATATTCTACTTTAACATAGTGGTAAAATTTTGTGGTATCTTGGTGAAAAATCCCAAAATTTTATGAAAAATTTGAAAATGTTGCATTTTTCTAACTTTGAAGCTCTCTGATTGTAAGGAAAATGGATATTCCAAATAATTTTTTTTTTAATTCATATAAACAATATGTCTATTTTATGTTTGCATCATAAAATTTACGTATTTTTACTTTTGGAAGACACCAGAGGGCTTCAAAGTTCAGCAGCAATTTTCCAATTTTTCACAAAATGTCCAAACTCACAATTTTTCATGGACCAGTTCAGGTTTGAAGTGGATTTGAAGGGTCTTCATATTAGAAATACCCCACAAATGACCCCATTATAAAAACTGCACCCCCCAAAGTATTCAAAATGACATTCAGTCCATGTTTTAACCCTTTAGGTGTTTCACAGGAATAACAGCAAAGTGAAGGAGAAAATTCACAATCTCCATTTTTTACACTCGCATGTTCTTGTAGACCCAATTTTTGAATTTATACAAGGGGTAAAAGGAGAAAATGTATACTTATATTTGTGGCCCAATTTCTCTCGAGTAAGCACATACCTCATATGTCTATGTAAAGTGTTCGGCGGGTGCAGTAGAGGGCTCAGAAGCGAAGGAGCGACAAGGGGATTTTGGAGAGTTTGAAATGGTTTTTGGGGGGCATGTTGCATTTAGGAAGCCCCTATTGTGCCAGAACAGCAAAAATCCCCCACATGGCATACCATTTTGGAAACTAGACCCCTTGAGGTACGTAACAAGGAATAAAGTGAGCCTTAATACCCCACAGGAGTTTCACGACTTTTGCATATGTAAAAAAAAAAAAAATAAATCACTAAAAGGTGTTTCCCCCCCAAATTTCACATTTTTGCAAGGGTTAATAGCAGAAAATACCCCCCAAAATTTGTAACCCCATCTCTTCTGAGTATGAAGGTACCCCATAAGTTAACCTGAAGTGCACTACGGTCGAACTACAATGCTCAGAAGAGAAGGAGTCATATTTGGCTTTTTGAGAGCAAATTTTGCTCGGGGGGCATGTCGCATTTAGGAAGCCCATATGGTGCCAGGACAGCAAAATAACCCCCACATGGCACACCATTTTGGAAACTAGACCCCTTGAGGAACGTAAGAAGGCGTAAAGTGAGCATTTACCCCCCACTGGTGTCTGTCATATCTTTGGAACAGTGGGCTGTACAACATTTTTAATTTGCACAGCCCACTCTTCCAAAGATCTGTCAGACACCTGTGGGGTGTAAATTCTCACTGCACCCCTCATTACATTCCGTGAGGGGTGTAGTTTCCGAAATGGGGTCACATGTGTTTTTTTTTTTTTTTGCGTTTGTTAAAACCGCTGTAACAATCAGCCACCCCTGTGCAAATCACCTCAAATGTACATGGCGCACTCTCCCTTCTGGGCCTTGTTGTGCGCCCCCAGAGCAGTTTGCGCCCACACATGGGGTATCTCCGTACTCGGGAGAAATTGCGTTACAAATTTTGGGGGGCTTTTTTTTCCTTTACCTCTTGTCAAAATGAAAAGTATAGGGCAACACCAGCATGTTAGTGTAAAAAGTTTATTTTTTTACACTAACATGCTGGTGTAGACCCCAACTTCACCTTTTCATAAGGGGTGAAAGGAGAAAAAGACCCCCAAGATTTGTTAGGCAATTTCTCTCGAGTACGGTGATACCCCATATGTGGCCCTAAACTGTTGCCTTGAAATACGACAGGGCTCCAAAGTGAGAGCGCCATGCGCATTTGAGGCCTGAATTAGGGATTTGCATAGGGGTGGACATAGGGGTATTAAAAGCCAGTGATTCCCAAACAGGGTGCCTCCAGCTGTTGCAAAACTCCCAGCATGCCTGGACAGTCAACGGCTGTCCGGCAATACTGGGAGTTGTTGTTTTGCAACAGCTGGAGGCTCCATTTTGGAAAAAGTGGCGTACCAGGCGTTTTTCATTTTTATTGGGGAGGGAGGGGGGCTGTGTAGGGGTATGTGTATATGTAGTGTTTTTTATTTTTTATTTTATTTTGTGTAAGTGTATTGTAGTGTTTTTAGGGTACAGTCACACGGGCCGGGGATTACAGCGAGTTTGAGCTGCCGCGCAAAATTTGCTGCATTGCAAACTTGCAGCCCGATACTCACTGTAAGCCCCCTGCCCATGTGAATGTACCCTGTACATTCACAGGGGGGGGACCTCCAGCTGTTGCAAAACTACTACTCCCAGCATGCTTGAGAATGTTTGGGAGTTGTGGTTTTGCAACAGCTGGAGGCACACGGGTTGGGAAACACTGAGTTAGGAAACAATGTTTCCCAACCAGTGTGCCTCCAGCTGTTGCAAAACCACAACTCCCAAACATTCTCAGGCATGCTGGGAGTAGTAGTTCGGCAACATCTTTAGAGCCAGATGTTGCCGAACTACAACTCCCAGCATGCTTGGAGTTGTAGTTTTGCAACATGTGGAGGACTACAGTTTGCAGACCACTAATACAGTGGTTCCCAATCTGTGCCCTTCCAGATGTTGCAAAACTACAACCCCCAGTATGCCAAAACTGTCCATGCATGCTGGGAGTTGTAGTTCTGCAACATCTGAAGGGCCAGATGTTACAGCACTACAACTCCCAGCATGCCTGGACAGTAAGGGCATGCTGAGGATGTGTAGTTTTGCAACATCTGGAAGGGCACAGTGGTCCAAAAACTGTGGACCTCCAGATGTTGCAAAACTGCAACTCCCAGCATGCCCAGACGCCAAGGGCTGTCTGGGCATGCTGGAAGTTGTAGTTTACAGGGTCCTATTACAGCAATGCATGTCGCTTTACGGCGACGTGCATTGCTGTAAAGGGCCCGACCACGGCTGAAGATATACTCACCTGTCGCCGCCGCCGCCGTCTTCATCGTCTGGATCCGGGTCTTCAGGGACGAGGTAAGTACCGGGGCCGGTCCCCAGCACTCCCCCGTCCCCCGCCGCGTCCTCCGGTCTTCCTTCCGTCCTCTCCGGACTTTCAGGGGCCGGGCAGGATGGGAGGAAGTAACCGCCTCCCCTCCTGCGATTGGTCGGTTAACTAACCGACAGATCGCAGGGTATAGGAGGAGGTGGCAGGCTTGCCACCTCGCTCCTATACTTTAGCATGGTCCTGGCTGTCTGTGACAGCCAGGATCATGCGAAATTACCGGGCGGTCGGGTCCCAGAGACCCGATCAGCCCGGTATCGCCGCAGATCGCAAGGGCGATTTCCCTTACGATTTGCGGCGATCGCCGACATGGGGGGCCTACATGGCCCCCCTCGGTGTTTGCCCTGGATGCCTGCTGAAGGAATTCAGCAGGCATCCTGTTCCGATCTCTGCCCGGCGAGCGGCAGAGACCGGAAAACGCCAGGACGTACGGGGACATCCTGGGTCCTTAAGAGGTTAAAAAAATCATATCTATCCCCTTGCTCACATTGTATGAGCTCCCAGCAGGAGAAAGTGGGAGTTCCCCAGCAGGTGCCAGGTCACTGAAGCCTGTGAGAGCTGTTCCTCACCATGCCCAGCATGCACTTCCTGAGTTTGGACATCAGCAAGTCCAAGTGGACACCAAACTAACTGACTTGCGTCAGGGAACCGAACAGAGCCGCCTAGAGGTCGTTTTTTCAATCACATTAAAAACATATAAAGGTGGAAAATGTTTACTTTTAAAATTTTTAAGTAAATAGCAAAGTATCTGATAATAACATAAGGAACAATATGTTAAACGTTTAGTTTGGTGACAAGTACTCTTTAAAAGTTGAGCAGTTCTTTTTTGGGTGTAGTCAGCATGAAACAGGGACAGGATCCTATATTACTGTCTATGATGTACTCAGAAGCGCTGTGGCATGTTAGAGAAATTATATTTTAAAACTTGACCAGGACTAGGGAAAAAAAATCTGGACAGCCCTGGGTGGCCTGTCTCTTGTGACATAAGATTGATTGATACAGATCTCCGAACACTATAAAAAGTGATTCCTTCTTCTTATGAAGCTTTTCAGTGGCCACAGGCTCCTGACTGAGCTACAAGATGATATCTGGAAATGTGATCATGGAAGGAGGGAGAGATGGAATCATCGTAGATTACTACCGAAATCTCTACACCACAAGGATCACTGAGCTGGAAGCTGTTGATAAGTTCAGGTATCACTAACCTTGTTGATCCTGTAGGTAGTGCAGTCATGGACTCCCCTGTGATGGTGGGAGAACTGATCTCTGCCAGTTAATCCTTTAGCCCTGGCCGGACCCAGGGCACTGGTGATCTCCCAGTAGCGCATTATGTAGCACTAGGGGGATATCATTTGCCCAGACCTGTTGGAGCTGTATGAAGAGATGTGGTGGAAGGCATCTCGTAATGGGGAAGAGATTCTTGAAATATTTGAATCCCATCATCTCTCTCCTGAATGTAGTCAATAAGATTGGCTCTGACTAACAGGTTAATGGTTTTTATCCAATCAAAACATGCTGGCAAAAAAAATTACAGACAGTCTTGCTTTCTTGAGAGACACAGTTTTCTACATTCAAAGTGATTCCATACATGCAGCCCTGGTCAGTCTTCATCAGGAAAATGCCTGTGACTTAGTATTTCTTGAATTAATAAACAAAGCCTTACACAAGCTGGGTTTGGAAATAATCTTCACATGTTAACCTGATGTACCATTCAGTGCTGGTGAACAGCTGGAAGACTCAACCCTTGCCTAGGTCAAACAAGGCTGTCCTCCTTTACCGCTCCTTTTTGATTGTGTTAGAAAACTCTCCAGTGTTCAACCAATAGAATAGAGTGATAAATGAATCAACTGCACAAGGTCCAGATCACCACAAGGTTATATGCTGTGAAAGTCATCAACATCATCTGCACTGAACAATGCTTGGTGTCAGACAATGAAGAACTTTGTTTAAAGAGGTACTCCGCGATCTCTGCTGCGGCATCCCATACATCCAGTGCACAGAGCGAACTTCGCTCTGTGACGGATGACTGGCGATGGGAGGTGGAGGCTCGTGACGTCATGACCACGCCCCCTCAATGCAAGTCTATGGGAGGGGGCGTGGCGCCCATCACACCCCCTCCCATAGACTTGCATTGAGGGGGCGTGTCCGTGGCATCATGAGCGGGCGTGGCCGTGACGCCACAAGCCTTCGGCGCTGCACCCGACAATCTAAATGAACGCCGGTTGCAGCAGGGAAATCATGGGGATCCCCAGTGGTGGGACCCCCAGACATCCGGTGCACAGAGCAAACTTTGCTCCATGCCGGATGACTGGCGATGCCAGGCGGAGGCTTGTTACGTCACGGTCATGCTCCCTCAATGCAAGTCTATGGGAGGGGGCATGATATCTGTCACGCCCCCTTGCACAGACTTGCATTGAGGGGGCGAGTCCGTGGCATCATGAGCAGGCGCGGTTGTGACATAACGAGCCTCCGGTGCTGCACCCAGAGCCCTAAACGAATACCGGTTGCAGCGGGGAGATACCCAGCGGCAGGACCCCTGCAATCAGACATCTTATCCCCTGTCTTTTGGATAGGTGATAAGATGTCTAGGGGCAGAGTACCCCTTTAAATTTTGGGCAAAGGCTAATGGCAGAAAGTTAGAAGCTATTGTGGTAGCCCTTGGGGGGTGTATAGTAGTGGAGATGTTGTATCGGTATATGAGGGGTTAATGTTAACCCTGTAGTTCGTGATGCCAGGCTGGGGGCTAGTATGCTGAGGTAATGCTCTGGCCTATCGCCGCCCTTCCCAGTAACGATAGGTACATGAAATGATTGAAGGTCCACAAGGAGATTTAACTTGAACTTGAACAACTTTACTTAAGTGCTTACGGTACATAACGCACAGTAACAGTCTAATATAACAGTCCTTATATTGCTCAGTGACTGACAATTGTTGCGGACCTTGATGTATTTAGAAAGTCTCTGAATTTAGGGTAGATATTGCAGATCCGTCCGGATTTAGGGGTTAAATTAGGTCCGGTGATACTGCAGAGTGTCTGGGGATTGATACACTCTCGATTTAGTATTGATCAGCCGTCACCGCAAGGCTCAGGCCTAACTCACTGCGAGAATAGCTGCGCAGGTCCTTCTCGGTTGACAGCCCAGGAACAAGAGAGATCCTTATTGGCTGCGCAGGAACACGAGAGAGAATAATGGCCGCCACTCCCTTATATGGGCAGGGGCGGGGTGAATCTGATTGGTCCAAATACCCGTCATTCATAAGTAGTACACAGAATGATGGGATTGCATACATCATAGGGACCTCCACAGGTCCTCAAGCAGAAATACCATAGAGTTCACCTAGTCACGTGACCCGCAGGTCCTGGTACACTACGCGCAGGTAATTAACTATTCATTTACATTTATATAACTATATTTACATAAACCTTGCAAAAGTTACTGGTTTACTAGATGAAATAGAGGTGAGAAGGGGTAGACTATACAACATGGACCCCTACGTCCTAGGGACTCTGGCTATGGGAACCCATACACATAAAGGGACTACATAGGATGCGGTACCGGGACACCTCACTATACTCTTCAGAAACAGGACCCGGCTTCCTCTACCACCTTCAAGTTAATGATAAAACCTTACTTCAAAATTTTCCGGATTCAGACATGAAGGTGCAGCCAATAGTCATTGCATGACATGGTGCTGTCGAAGGGGCTCATTCACAGAGGAAACAGCTTTGCTCTTTTGAGCTTGTCCCAGTGTACATGGTCTGTTGGATACCCTGGAATATTAATTCAAAAACTCTGTGCCCAGGAATAGCCTATTGTGCCATTTGGTACTATATATGAATATATCTATATATATATATATATATATATATATATATATATATATATATATATATATATAATATATATCATTGATGCTTTTCCTCTCCTTAAAGGTTTAGGTAGTAAGAGCAGGCAACAGCGGTTGTTCAGTCAGTCAATAATTAAATCAATGCCATTTCAGGAAATACAGCAGCTAAGAGACATCTGCTACTGCTTCTCCAGACAGATCATCTCAGGAGACTGGGAAAGCTGGGAAGTACTGTATGCCCTGCACTGTGCTTTTAAAGTCTACTGAAGAGAATATCTGTTTGATTAAACAGCCACATTGGAACTCTTCAGGAGACTGAGAAAGATGAGTGGGCATGCATAATGCGTGCCACCCAGCTTTTCAAATCTCCAGAAACCCCAGCAATGATAGGCTGCTCGTTCTCCCCATATTCCTCACTGCAGAAGTGCTGCCATGTCCCCACAATGATGTCTTCTCTCCCCCACCCTCACTCTTCTCTCAGCCTGCAGTAAATCACTCCCTTGCATCCAGTCTCCTTGCCCCAACACTAACTATTCTCTGCATCTGCCTGGCAAACAGTAAAACTATACTTTACCAAGATGTTAGTCCAGCTGAAGGATATTTAAAACCCCTGTGCAATATCCACAGCCCGAGAGTAAAATGATCAGGAGATGTATCGAAAGTCCCATAGACCTACATGGCACTTCTGGTACATCTAATCGTATTCATCTCTGGCCACGGAGATGGATATTGTCAGGGCAATTCCCCAATGTATGTGGACCCGCTGTGCCACTTACCAGTTTGGCTTTGGACGGAGTCCTAGTATTGCCCTGGTTTTCACCATTAGCTTGCTTAGAATACAGGGGCCTGGTCCAGGTCATACATTATATATATAGAAGGCCAGCGAGGTACAGGAGGGTCAGGCAGAGATGGAATCAGGATAACAAGTTTAGAAACAGGAACACAGGTTAAACAGGTTAAAATTGTTAAAGTGTATGCTGATAAGCCACTATGACTATACAACAATGTAGTGCATAAAAGTGCTGGGATTTTAAAAACGTCCTTCATTTTGTTTGGCTCATAATTTAGTTTGTTTGGCTCATAATCATAAGTGTGAAATAAAAGTTATGTTTTAAATTAAACAATTTTTCTGAGAGGGATAACAAGTGGACATATGTACCCCATGGCAGAGTTGGTCTATAAAAAGAGCATACTTATTTGTCCCAGAATCATGGACAAGAAGTAACCTGTGGGGGCCCAGTATGGGAGGTGTTACCCCATACCCTTGCTGCCCTGTCAGGCAGCCTCCCAATAGTGTCCCCTGGGCCCCCTTGCATCTGTCCCCCCCATGTAAATATGCTTCTAATGTATTATACCATGTAATGTATTTAGAAAGAGTCACTTTAAGACTGTTTACCATGTGACTTGTTCTGTGATTGTTACCCAGGAGGCACCAGTGGCCAGGTGATCCCAGTGGTGACCTATTGGTTCCTTGCCAGTCTCCCCCATATAAGACCGGGGTGGAGCTAACTCTCTCTCTCTCTCTTTCCTTGCTCTCTTTCCTTACAAGTCTTTGCTCAGGTCAAATCAAGTCCAAGAGAGTGTCTATGGTCATAGGAGGCCTCAAGTCCAGTCTGCAGCCACAAGTAAGCCACAGTCTCAGTATTGTCAGTCACAATCATCATTTGGCAAGTCAACGTGGCCTGCATTAAATTAACCCCATCTACTACAAGTCCCAGCAAGCCTTTAAGGCCTCTGAGTCACTGGTCACCTCCGTGGGCCTGGCTGAACTGTATAGACTTTACCATCTGTCTACCCTCAGTAAAGCTACCGTTATCCGTAACTTGGCGTCGGAGTCATTATTACCCCCCCATGCCTAGTCCAGGACCAGCAGTATACCTTCGGGTGGTATCGAGGATAAACCACGCCCTGGCGTCAGGAATACAAGGGGTTAATGCCATCAGTCCCTAGGGTCATCACAACATCTGCCCTTATCACACCCCGTCACCACAACTTTTATCATCACGAACAGGATACGGGTATGCGCCTCATGCGACAAGTCCCCCCCCCCACAGTTTGAACTGTGTCTAGTATTGTCAGAAAATCACTTGCCGATGCGAATAAAGTTTGCGCCAAAAAGTGTACGGGACTTTATCGTTGGAAAGTGTTATACCCAAGGCACTTGTGAAATAGAGGGGGAGGTGAAGAAAAGACTGTTATCTGCTACTGCGAACTGTATGAACTGTATAGAGTCGGTACCGGAAAGTGTTAACTTGGTTCAGAGTTTCCCGCGTGCGATCTCTAGCAGCTCCGCCCCGTGAGTCCCCAGTGGTGACGCCTCTTCAGTGCTGCAAGGAGGAAACAAAGAGCCACCCTGTGTTGCACAGGGGAAGATTTTGCCGACCGGACCAAAACAGGAAGTTCCATGTGTTTAGCTATATTGGAAACTCCGGCTGCTGCGCTCGTCTCTGTTGTTACCTGTCAAGCACCCGCTGCAGCGCAGATTCTGCAAACACCAACGATTGCCAGTATCCAGTCTCCCCTGGTGCCAGTAGCTATCGGTAATAAAGGGGTACGCCAATGGAAAACGTTTTTTTAGAAATCAACTGGTGCCAGAAAGCTTAACATATTTGTAAATTAGACTGAATTTAAAACACCGGCGCTCCTGGATAAGTTATTGAAGCTGTTTTTATACCACTATAACAGATCCCTGATCCGCTGTTAAATGATTGTGTATTTATAGAAAATAATCTTTTTCAGTGGTATTAGCGCTATTATGATGTACTATTGTAGGAACTGCTGTTTCCCCAATAGTTAATTGTTAATTGTTAACTTCACCTGGCTGACGCGTTTCGGAAATGAGCGATTTGCTTTTTCAAAGGAAAAAGGAAATCGCTCATTTCCGAAACGCGTCAGCAGGAAAAAGGAAATCGCTCATTTCCGAAACGCGTGAGATAGGTGAAGTCTTGGCTCTCACAGGTACCTGAGGAGTAGTCAGCAAACACCGGAGGTCCAATCCCGGCTCCCCTTTTTTTACCTCACGTACGCTGGTTGCAGACGCCACCGGGCGGGGCGTTCTCCTAGCACGTGAGCATCGCATCGAGGAGGAATATATCCACGATCGCATACAGCGCAGGAACAACTTTTTAAAGATACAGCACAAAGATCCAGACTACTTCAGCTAACCAGTATAAAGCAGGAGATCGTCCATCACATTCAGCAAAAATAGGTAAAGAATCCATATACACTTGTTCCATGCAATTTTATTTAATATTAACAATTAACTATTGGGGAAACAACAGTTCCTACAATAGTACATCATAATAGCGCTAATACCACTGAAAACAATATTTGTAAATTACTTCTTTTTAAAAATAGTAACTCTTCCAGTAATTATCAGCTGCTGCCTGTTCCAGAGGAAGTTCTTTTAATTTTGAATTTCCTATCTGTCTGACCACAGTGCTCTGCTGACACCTCTGTCCCTTTTAGGAACTGTCCAGAGTAGGAGCAAATCCCCATAGCAAACCTGCTCTGGGCAGTTCCTAAAATGGACAGAGGTATCAGCAGAGAGCAATGTGGTCAGACAGAAAGGAAATGTAAAAAGAAAAGAACTTTCACTGGAACATACAATAGCTGATAAGTACTAGAAGATTTTTAAATAGAAGTAATTTACAAGTATGTTTAACTTTCTGACACCAGTTGATTTATAAAAAAAAATGTTTTCCAGTGAATAAGCCTTTAACCCGTTAGTGGCCACAAGTCTGGTCGCGAGACAGATTACAACCGGGTGCCTGCAAATTGGAGGGGGAGCATCCATTACAGTACCCCCATCAGTCAAGTCCAAGCTGCTGCTGCGCTACAGTAAGCATCTTAAAGGAGAACGCACCTTATTTCCCTTAAAGAGACAGCGCACTCAAAATTCAACAGAATGTCAGAACCCAGCTCTCCAGATCAACTAGGCAAAAGTGCCCCTTCATCTCTAGCAACGAGGTCATCACCTGCCCCAGCAGCCAGGATCTTGCCAGCCCTGCTTGCAGTCAGCATCAACAGTCCTGGTGTTCCAGCATCTGCACCCGTATTCATGGGGAACCCTGTCTTCCCTAACTACAATGGAGACCCCTTCACCTTGAGGGATTTCAAAGAGATGATCCAGAGTTTTTGCCTTTTACTCTTTCCCTCCTAACCAACAGGTGCAATTGCTCACAGGACAACTCCATGGACCAGCGTTAGAGGAAGTCCGCACCTGGCCAGCCTCCGAGAAGGCGACTGTAGATCTTTAAAGGACTGTACCAGGTATTTGAGTCCAATTCTCCATCAGAGGTATGTCTCCGGCAGTATGAAAGGTGACAGAAGCCAAGTGAGACCTTGAGAGCATATGTTATAGCCCTACAGAATGCCCTATAGGCTGTCCACAAATTAGATGGTATAACTCCGGAGCAGGGCAACAAGGTGTTAATGGGCAGTTTTATTGATGGGGCTCATAAGTGGGACAAAGCCCAGCTGAGAATGTGAGTGGTCCAAACCCCCAACATGTCATTCCCCGCTTTCAAAAGACTGGCTATCCAAGTGATTGATTCTGGCACTGAGTTAGAGTAAGTTTGTACGCCCCTTACACCCATTCCAGAGCCACTAGGGGCGGTAGCCAGACCTATACCACCGTCACCAGCCCCCACCTCAGTATCATCTACTTTGCCAGCCTCAGATTTACAGAGTGGTAGGCAGGACATTGAACAACTGACTAAGGCTGTGAAGGAGCATGCCACCTGGGCCACTCCACCTGACTGTGAACCGCCCCTGCCTAGGAAACCTTCCCCTTCTCCTGCTCCCCGCAATTTTGATTACTGCAATCCTCCACCCAATAGACCCTCGGGGACTCAAATACCATTTTGCACTTACTGTAATAAGTCAGGACATTGGAAAATACAGTGCTGGGATTGAAACGGATTTCCCCTAAGGTCGTGGACCAGCCCTCAGGAAAACAGTCATCAGGTCCAATCCCCGAATCCTCTTGCCCCTGTCTAAAAGTTATTGTAGAAGGTGTACCATTGGAGGCATTAATAGATACAGGGTCACATGTGTCTACTATACCTAAAAGTGTTTTCTATCAGCATTGGGGGGATAGTTTATTGTGTGAGCCTGATTATGTTAACTTCTAAGTAGTTGTGGGTAATGGGCGACCAGTCCCCAGATATGGATACTGGGAGCCAACCATTCAGTTGTGAGAGCATGTACTTACCGGGCAAGGAGTGATTGTAACTAATGTGACAGATAAGGGGTTTGCTGAGTTTATATTGGGGATGAACATTATGAAGAATTGTTTCACTGAAGTGTTAGATGCCTTGCATACCTCTCTTCCTCATATGTCCCCATCAGGCCAGTGGCCTGCGCAGCACCACTTTAAAGTGCTACAGGCGGAGCAGAAGTTTGCCATCAAGCAAAGTGAAATCTGCAAAGTACGAATTCAAGATATCAGGTCGGTGACCTCACAACTCAACACGGAGACCATCATCTGGTGTTGTGCATGTCCCGGAGTCAAGAATAGGGACTATCAAGCCCTGCTGGAACCTATCCAATTGGAAGATCATCCTCTTGTTCGAGCTGCGAGAAGTCTTGTCACCAACGGTAGAGTCCCGGTGTGGTTATTAAACCTGTCTGATTCTGCTACTGTCTTGCCCAAATAAACTCCTGTAGCCCAGCTGTACCTCCTAGAGTCAAAAGACATTGTGACAGAACATCTGATGGCCCAACAGCGTGCAGCTCAAGTGGCTGAAGGATCCAGTGTGAGCCCTCCAGAGCCCTGGTGGGCACAATTCCAGGTTGGAGACAATGCTACCCCAAGGGACCAAGTCAATGGAGTCCTCAATGTTGCCAAGAGGTACCATGAGGCTTTAAGCAAGCACCCCACAGACTTCGGGCAGACTTCAATGATCCAGCACCGAATCCTTACAAATTAAAGCCCACCTATCAAGGAAAGACACCGTCCGGTTGTGCCCAGCATGTATCAGACTGTCAAAAAGATGCTGGCCGACATGAAAGAGGCAGGCGTAATCCAGGAAAGTCAGAGCCCCTGGGCGGCACCACTTGTCCTAGTCAAGAAAAAGGATGGGACCATCCGCTTCTGTGTCAACTACAGGAAACTGAACAATGTCACACATGAAGATGCTTATCCATTGCCAAGGATCGAGTAGTCACTCACCACCCTAGTGTTGGCTGCTTACTTCTCCTCCCTGGACATAACCAGTAGATATTGGCAAGTGCCCATGGTTGTGGAGGATCAGGAGAAGACCGCCTTCGTGACACCCATGGGATTGTTTGAGTTTAAAAGTATGCTGTTTTGGCAGTGAAATGTCTGTGGCGACAAAGGAAGAGACTGTTTGTGCCGAAATTCTTTGGATCCAGTCTCTGGTGATCGACTTCATCAGATTCTGGTTCCCCGAAGAGATGCAGCAAAATCATATTGGATCGGAATGCGGAGCGACATTGAGAAATGGTGCAATGAATGGGCTGTCTGTAACGTCACCAAGAACGTGCGCAAGGACGCAAGAGCACCCTTTCATTCCATCCAGAGTGAAAGGCCTAACCATTTGGTCACGCTAGACCATGTCAAGTTGTCTCCTACCCGGTCCGGGTACACTTATGCTCTCACCATGGTGGATCACTACTCTAAATGGGTTGTCATTGTACCGGTAAAGACCTCACAGCCAAGACAGCAGCCCAGATGTTCTACTCCAATTGGGTGCAAACTCTTGGGTGTCCAGAGTCTGCCCTGACGGACCGTTGAACGGCCTTCAAGTCCCAACTCTTTCAAGAGCTGTGTCAATTCCATGCCTGCAAGAAACATCAGACTACTGCTTACCACCCCCAGGGGAACGAGCTCTGTGAGCGCATCAATCAAGTCTTTATTCACATGTAGCGAGCAGCCTCTGTGTCAGGACAAGAAGAGTGGCTTTGACTGCTGCCCGAACTATTGGAGATCTATAATAACACAGTCCATTATTCTACAGGATCCTCCCTTTTTTACTTGATGATGGGGCGAGATGGGCAGCTGCCTTAAGACCGAACATTTGGGCTTCAAGTCCCGTTCAACAACTCTCCGCAAGCCTCCCTGGAGTGGGTTTCTGACCACCAGAGAAGAATCCAAGAGGCCAAAGAAATTGTCAGGGAGAGAACAGAAGGATTATAACCGTCATGCCTCTGCTAAACCTCTTCAATTGGGCAATAAAGTCTGGCTGCGGAAGTTTCCAAGGACCCACAAGGTAGACTTTATCTGGGAGACAGAACCATACACGGTGACGGCCATACCCTATCCGGACTCTGATGTATACGAAGTACAAAAGCCTGGGTATGAGCCAGTTGTTCTCCGAAATCGAATCAAGTTGTGTCTGAAAGAAGATGTAACCATTCTCCCAGAACTACCTCCTCCAGCTGTCAGACCTGTGAGAGAGTACATTCCAGGCCAGGGAATCCACTCATCCATGGATTTCCCCATGTTTTCTCCAACCCAGCCTGCGATCTTCTGTGTCTCACTATCACCGGGGCTGGTTCAACCTACTCTAGTCTCTACACCAGTCCCAGTCTTGTCACCATTGGCTCCGGTCTATACACCAGTCTCTAGAGAACAAACTCTGTCTCAAGCCTCTCCAGCGCAGATGCCAGCGACTCTGGGCCCCAACAGTCCTGAACTAATATCAGCTCCTGAGTTCGCGGAGGATGAACCAGCTGCGGACTCGGAAGTTCCAAGAGCTCCAGAAGACGCAAGAGTTCCAGATTCCACCGAGGTAGTGTTTCATAGATCCCAAAGGTCTACTCAAGGACAGTTACCCACTAGATATAGGGAGTAAAAACAGTATCACACATAGTCCAACTAATTTAGTCAGTCTATATAATGTGTAAATGAATTGGTCAAAATGTCTAGTCAGGACTGTATCTAATGTGTCCATTACCAGTCCATAATGTCAAAATGTTTATATGTATCTAACATTTTTCCTGTCCCTGTGTACAGGTTGCTCTCCTGGCCATGGGGTTCACCTGCAACTTAAGTAAAGCACGTAGAGTGACAGAGATGCTGTATATAGAGGTAACAATGGTGTGTTGTATAAAAGATGTACAGAGTTCTGGGGAGAAGTGTTTTAGTACTGAAGGACCCCAGTAGCTTGACATTGGGTAAATAGCCTCCGGCAGCCCAATCCGCAATTTATGTGTTTCAGTGTCTAGAGTGTAATGAATGCTTACCAATTTATTTCCCAAAGGAGCATGTATGGACATTTCTAAAGTGCTACATGGACTCAACATCCCCTGTTGTTATTAACTATCCAGACCTGTGAAGGACATTTTATACAAATATGCCCCAGGACCTGTCACTAGGCCCCAGTGGCCACTTCTAGTTGTCCGCCCTCCAGGACTGGGAACCAAGGACAGTTGTATTCAAGAGGGGGACAGTTGTATTCAAGAGTGGTCCAGTGTGAGAGGTGTTACCCCATACCCTTGCTGCCCTGTCAGGCACCCTCCCTACAGTGCCACCCCATGTAAATATGTTTCTAATGTATTATACCATGTAATGTGTTCAGAAATCTTTGTCACTTTAAGACTGTTTACCAAGTGATTTGTCATGTGATTGTTACCCAGGAGGTACCAGTGACCAGGTGATCACAGGGGTGACCTATGGGCTCCCTGCTAGTCTCCCCCATATAAGCCCTAGGTGGAGCTAGCTCTCTCTCTCTTTTTCCTTGCTCTCTCTCCTTACAAGTCTTTGCTGAGGTAAAGTCGAGTCCTAGAGAGTGTCCAGAGTCGTAGGAGGCCTCAAGTCCAGTCTGCAGCCACAAGCAGCTGCAAGTAAGCCACAGTCTCAGTATTGTCAGTCATCAGTCAAGTCAAGTCAGTCACAGTCATCATTTGTCAAGTCAACATGGCCTGCATGAAATTGACCATATCTATTACAAGTCCCAGCAAGCCCTTAAGGTCTCTGAGTCTCTGGTCACCTGACCACTGGTCGCCTCCGTGGGCCCTGGCTGAACTGTATAGACTGTCTACCCTCAGTAAAGCTACCGTTATCCATAACTTGGTGTCGGAGTCAATATTGTCCCCGTGCCTAGCCCAGGATATAGCAGTATAACTTCAGGTGGTATCGAGGATAAACCACGCCCTGGCGTCACGAATACAAGGGGTTAATGCCATCTGCCCCTAGGTTAACAACATCTGCCCTCATCACACCCCGTTACCACAATCCCTTAAAAAACAACAAGTTTAAGCGAAATATCTCCAGTTGTTCAGAAGTTATGCTGGAACATTTATATATACACACACACACACACACGTGTGTGTGTGTATGTATATATATATATATATATATATATATATATATATATTTATATGCTGAGAAGCAATTAGATCATAATGCAAAATTGTGGATGTGCGGCCATGTCTGTTTTTTCTACCAGGATACCAGGACTCACATTGTGTATTCTATCCCCTCCTTTATTTTTTTGTTCCACTTGGCCTACACTCCTCCCCACCCCCTCAGCCCAACCCTATATAAGTAGCAGGTAGCCTCACCTGGGCCCTTTCATTTTCTAGCAGTCTCCCAGTCTGACTGGGAGCACATGGTCTGTGTGCTGTTTCACCTTGTTCACACTGGTGTGGTGCTGTGCGGCGTCCGTTGCTGCCGCGGCGCCGTATCTGCGGGGGGTGCGGCCTGGAGACTGGTTTGGGTGGCACTGGGGCCACTCTGCCGGTGGGTCGTTCCCCCTGTGGGCACTGGTGTCATGGCGGTGGTGGGCGCCGCCCAGTGCTACGCCATTTTATGCTAGGGACGTTAGGGACCCACTCTCAATAGGTGGCCTTGACGTGGCGAGTGGGCTTTGTACCTTTTGATCAAAATGTATATACTAACAACCTGTTAGTTTTTGTAATTATGCTGAGAAGCAATTAGATCATAATGCAAAATTGTGGATGTGCAGCCATGTCTGTTTTTTCTACCAGGATTCACATTGTGTATTCTATCCCCTCCTTTTTTTTTTTGTTCCACTTGGCCTGCACTCCTCCCCACCCCCTCAGCCCAACCCTATATAAGTAGCAGGTAGCTGCACCTGGGCCCTTTCATTTTCTAGCAGTCTCCTAGTCTGACTGGGAGCACATGGTAAGTGTGCTGTTACACCTTGTTCACACTGGTGTGGTGCTGTGCGACGTCCGTTGCTGCCGTGTCTGCGGGGGGTGCGGCCCGGAGACTGGTTTGGGTGGCACTGGGGCCGATCTGCCGGTGGGTCATTTCCCCTGTGGGCACTGGTGTCGTGGCTGTGGTGGGCGCCGCCCAGTACTACGCCATTTTATGCTAGGGACGTTAGGGACCCACTCTCAATAGGCGGCCTTGACGTGGCGAGTGGGCTTTGTACCTTTTGATCAAAACATATACTAACAACCTGTTGTTTTTTGTAATTATGCTGAGAAGTATTTAGATCATAATACAAAATTGTGGATGTGGTGTTTTTTAGATCAGGATTCACACACACACACACACACACATATATAATATATATATATATATATATATATATATATATATATATATATATATATATATATATAGAGTCATGTCTGTAAATGTTGGCACTCCTTAAATTTTTCTAGAAAGTTAAGTATTTCTCACAGAAAAGGATTGCAGTAACAAATGTTTTGCTATGCACATGTTTCTCTTATTGGAAGGGCGCCTTTTCCCAACAGCACTTTTAAGATCTCTCCACAGGTGTTCAATGGGATTTAGATCTGGTCTCATTGCTGGCCATTTCAGAACTCTCCAGTGCTTTGTTGCCATCCATTTCTGGGGCTTTTTGACAAATGTTTGGGGTCATTGTCATGCTGGAAGACCCAAGATCTCGGGCGCAAACCCAACTACTCAAGTTCATTTTGGCAAAATGTAGTCTTGCTTTTGTATGTCTCTGTCAGCAGTGGGGACCTCCTGGGTCTCCTGCCATAGCATTTCATTTCATTTAAATGTCGACAGATAGTTTGCACTGACACTGATGCTCCCTGAGCCTGCAGGACAGCTTGAATATCTTTGGAACTTGTTTGGGGCTGCTTATCCACCTTCAGGACTATCCTGCATTGACACCTTTCATAAATTTTTCTCTTCCGTCCACGCCCAGAGAGATTAGTCACAGTGCCATGGGTTGCAAACTTCTTGATAATGTTTCACACTATGGACAAAGGCAAATCTAGATATCTGGAGATGGACTTGTAACCTTGAGATTGTTGATATTTTTCCACAATTTTGGTTCTCAAGTCTCAAGACAGTTCTCCTCTCCTCTTTCTGTTGTCCATGCTTAGTGTGGCACACATAGACACACAATGCAAAGACTACGTGAACTTCTCTCCTTTGTATCTGTTTTCAGGTGTGATTTTTATATTGTCCACACCTGTTACTTGCCCCAGGTGAGTTTAAAGGAGCATCACATGCTTGGAACAATCTTATTTTTCCACAATTTAGAAAGGGTGCCAATAATTCTGTCCAGACCATTTTTGGAGTTTGGTGTTACATTATGTCCATTTTGCTTTTCTTCCTCCCTTTTTTTGGTTTAGTTCCAATACACACAAAGGGAGTAAACATGTGTATAGCAAAACATATGTTACTGCAATCCGTTTCTGTGAGAAATACTTCATTTTCTTGAAGAATTTCAGGGGTGCCAGCATTTATGGCAATGAATATATATGTATATGTATATGAGATTTTTTTTAAAATTCCTATGCATCACACTGTTAGGGCAATCCTGAAAGCCAGGTGCTGTTTTAACTCCTTAAGGACACATGACGTACTAGAACGTCATGTGTCCGCTCCCGATCTATAACGCGGGGCCATTTTTTCCATAACAATTGGCTTCAAAAAGTATTAAAAATTATTAATCCTACCATTACTTACAGTATCAGCTGCTGAAGTTGAGTTGTTCTGTTCTGACTGACAACAGTGCCCTCTGCTGAAACCCCTGTGTCTGGCTCAGGAATTGTCCAGATTAGAAGCAAATCCCCATAGCAAACCTCTCCTGCTCTGGACAGTTCCCTAGACAGACAGAGGTGTCAGCAGAGACCACTGTTGTCAGACAGAAAAGAACAACTCAACTTCAGCAGCTGATAAGTACTGGTAGGATTAAGATTTTTTAAGTAATTAATTAACAGTAATTAACAAATCTGTTTAACTTTCTGGAGCCAGTTGATATAAAAAAAAATTTTTTTTCATGGAATACCCTTTAAGGATGCTATTTCGCAATCCAGGAACTGCTGCATTTTGAGAAGGGATAGCATGTCTATCCTGTCGTATGTTGATCCACAAACTGCTCAGAGACTTTTCCATTATGGACAGTCCTCTTTCCTTGGTTTGGTTATTCTTTCATTAAAGCTTCAGGCACATATTTTCTCTTCCCTTTCCCCTTCTTTTCTACTACAAATATTTCATTACTATCTGCAATGATTTCTTATAATGTATGTATATTCTTGTTTATAATGTATGCAGGAATGTCAGTGTAGTGTGTGGTATGATGTATAGTGTAGGAACAACTGTACTGTATATTGTACTGTTGTGCTATTTATGGCTTATGTAATCACTTATTTTGTGCTGCTTCTAAGCTTGCTCTGTGTGCAGTACACGGTATGTATGTATGTATATGATCGTTTGGTTGTTAATAAATCATTTTCAATCAAAAAGTGTTTTTTTTTAACATACACAAGATACACAAGTATCTGTACTAAGGCTGCTCTGAGAGGTTTTAATTCTGTACACTTGTGTACAGGACTGCTATACTTCTCTGTCACTGTTAGACTGTGCTAGCATTTTGACGTACAGTGTTACATCTTAATACGGTGTGTAGGAACAAAGAAATGAAATCTGGAGCACTCACCCAATTATCTTGACAGTCGGTACTTTATTGATAGAAATCCACAGAGGTAAAATCTGTAAAAAAAAAAAAAAGTACATGCTGAGGAGCGGAGGCAGTAGCATGCACTGGGTGACGGCGTCCGTTTCACGCACAGAGGCGTGTCACGCCTCTGTGCGTGAAACAGACGCCCTCGCCCAGTGTATGCTACTGCCTCCGCTCCTCAGCATGTACTTTTTTTTTACAGATTATACCTCTGTGGATTTCTATCAATAAAGTACCGACTGTCAAGATAATTTTATCTTCTATCGTTTGGATAGAGGATGAGATGTTTAGGGGTGGAGTACCCCTTTAACTACTACTGGTGTCACAAAAACTGCTCCTAATATAGCTGTCACCAAAATAATAGAAAAAAGTTAGGCATAAAGCACAGCCAAATTCCATAATGGTTTAACCCCTTAAGGACTCAGTGCGTATCTGTACGTCCTGAGTCCGCTCCCGTTCTATAACGCGGGGCAACAGCTAATAGCGTGCGGCAATGATCGCAGTGCCATGCGCTATTAACCCTTTAGAAGCGGCGTTCAAAGTTGAAAGCCGCGTCTAAAGTGAAAGTAAAACGTTGCCAGTTAGCTCAGGGAGCTGTTCGGGATCGCCGCGGCGAAATTGCGGCATCCCGAAAAGCTGGAGGACAGCAGGAGGGTCCCCTTACATGCCTCCTGGTGTCCGATCGCCGACTGCAAAATGGTGTCCGTCCGACTGCAAAATAGGCTTTTATTCAAAGCCACTGATGGTCGGCATAGGGGTGGTGCGAGGTACGCGATGCTCCGCCGCCACGCCCACCCCCACGCCTATCCCATATGTCCGCGCTGGGACCTCTGTGTGATTGACACACAGGTCCCAGCGCATGCGCCCTTCGGCTAATCTAACCTGCGCGCCGCTGTGTGTCATCCAGCAAGTGCTTGCTCCCGCCGCCGTCTTCCTCCTCAGTGGGCCTGCGCAGTGCTAGGTACAGAGAGCGCGCTTCCTCTCTGCACCTAGTATCGAGAACTAACTTGATTGCGCGCTGCTCTGCGCAGGCCCACTGATGAGGAAGACGGCGGCGGGAGCGAGCGCTTGCTGGATGACACACAGCGACACGCAGGTTAGATTAGCTGAAGGGCGCATGAGCTGGGCCCTGTGTGTCAATCACACAGAGGTCCCAGCGCGGACATACAGGGTAGGTGTGGGGGTGGGCGTGGTGGCGGCGGGGCATTGCGTACCTCGCGCCACGCCTATCCGACCGTCAGTGGCTTTGAATAAAAGCCTTTTTTGCAGTCATGAAAGCCGCCAAATTTCAGATAAAAATATTGCTATACCCACCTCCTGCATACAGTACAAAGCCTGTGTGCAGGTTATTGCACCAAAATTTCATGACAGTTGCGCTTTAAGGGGTTAAGGAAGAAATTGGAAGTATAAAAAGACACAGTAGGTCCTCATAGGATTTTATGGGCTGCCCTACAACTCGCATATGGTGTGTAGCAGTAATACAGACGTGTGAGGTGAGATGCCCTCCAGCCAGATTTGCTCAATAAACATATGCAGTTTATGTTGGGAATGTTTTTATTGCGCGGCTGTACATTGTTCTAGATCGTTTCCAAAAGTTGAAACAACTTGAGAGAAATAAAAGTGCAGTAAACACACAAACAATGAAGTTTGTATAGCTTTGAAATAAAATGCTTTGCCACCGCTGACACACTACAGGTAAATAGACAGGTGGCCGCGATAATTAGGAAGCCTTCTTATAATGCAGAGTCGGCACTTGCTTCTAAGAATCACAGATGTTCCCAAATGTGGACTTAGTATACATCTGTTTTCCACCGCTGTGTTCCAACAAAGCCGCCTCTACCGAGCTGATTGAAGGCTGGAATAGTCTCCTCGGGGACAGCGGGAAGAAACAGGTTGTATTATTTACTATATCATGACCATAAGCATTGAGCAGCCCATATAAGCTTTATATATCATCAATTTAATGGAAGAGAAGGCCTCAATTCTTCTTAATTGCAATTTAATTTCCAATGTAATTATTGATCCAATAAGTAATTACACCTTAAGACAGTTCCATCATTTGTCTTCAAGGTCACATGATAGATTGCCTGATGCCCCATTGGAACCAGATAATGCTTTAATAATAATGAGCCTTAAATAGAAACACATGTCCAAAAGTAGAGTAGATTCCCGTAGTAACCAGAATTCAGCTTTTATTCTCCAAGGCTGGTTAGAAATTTTAAAGGGGTATTCTGCCTCTAGACATCTTATCCCCTATCCAAAGGATAGGGAAGGAGATGTCTGATCGGACCCCCGCGATCTATGTGCAGCACCTGGCGTTCGTTTAGAACATGAGGTGTGGGCGACCGGGGTCGAGATGTCATGGCTACGCCCACTGGTGACGTCATACCACGCCCCCTCAATGCAAGTCTATGGGAGGGGGCGTGACGGCCGTCACGCCCCCTCCCATAGACTTGCATTGAGGGGGGCATGGTGTGACATCACCAGGGAACGTGGCCGTGACAAAATGTTCCGAACGCTGGGGCAGCGGAGTACCCCTTTAAAGAAGGGATCTGACTTTTAGTGGCAACTCATAGAGTTTTTGACTGATCTAATTTTCATGAGGTTCATTGACCTATGCTTGCTTACAAAATGCACAAGCACATCTAGCCATTAGGACTCGCATGATTGTGGTGTTAAAGGGGTACTCTTGTGGAAAACTAACATTTTAAAATCAACTGGTGCCAGAAAGTTATACAGATTTGTAAATGACTTCTATTTAAAAATCTTAATCCTTCCAGTATTATCAGCTGCTGTATACTACAGAGGAAGTTATGTAGTTCTTTTCCAGTCCGACCACAGTTCTCTCTGCTGCCACCTCTGTCCATGTCAGGAACTGTCCAGAGTAGAAGCAAATCCCTACAGCAAACCTCTCCCGCTCTGTACAGTTCCTGGCATGGACAGAGGTGTCAGCAGAGAGCACTGTGGTCAGACTGGAAAGAACTACACAACTTCCTCTGTAGTATACAGCAGCTGATAAGTACTGGAAAGATTAAGATTTTAAAATAGAAGTAGTTTACAAATCTGTTTAACTTTCTGGCACCAGTGGATTTTTCAGTTTACATTTTTTTTTCTTCCCTGCCTTTTTATAGCCAAAACTCCTTTGTTTTTTTCATCTACAGACCCATAGGAGGGCTTGTCTTTTGTAGGACCAATTGCCATTGTGATGCCATCCTTTATTTTCCATCAAATATGCTGCAAAACCAGAAAAAAAAATTTGAGGGAAAAAAAAGTAAATATAGAAAGAAAAAAGCATTTTAGCAGATTTGGGGGCATTTTTTTTACCCCATTCACTATGTGGTCAAACTGATCTTATATCTTTATTTTTCAGGTCGGTACAATGACAATAATACACAATATGTATAATTTCCGTCATGTTCTTCTATTTAAAAAATATATATTCTTTAAATTGCCATTTTTGACCCCTGCAATTTTTTTCATTTTTTGCTGATTGACCTGTTTTGGGGCTACTCTTTTGCGTCATGATCTGAAATTTCTATTGGTACCAGATTGGCGTAGATCAGACCTTTTGATTTTTTCACCGTTCGGACAATGTCACACATAGTGATACCAAACATGTTTGTTTTTATTTTGTTTACTTTTTTTACATATATATGAAAAACTGGAAATGACCACGGCACCAGCAATGCCCATCCTTGCACCTATTAAGTGGCTGGTGTCAACTGGCATTTAAAGGGTTAATGGCCTGCTATCAGCAGCTGCATCTGGCTGAAGAAATCAGCCGAGGGCCACAGGGTATGGAGCAGGCTTTAAGTCATGGGGTTTTAAGGGGTTTAAGCTTACCAAATTTGCTTCCTCTAGTAAGGATCGTAAACAAGGATGTCAAGAAACTGTTGAACCCCTTAAGGCCCATTTTGGCCTTAAAGGGGTACTCCGGCCCTAGACATCTTATCCCCTATCCAAAGGATAGGGGATAAGATGTCTGATCATGGGGGTCCCATTGCAGGGGACCCCTGCAATCTCTCATGCAGCACCTCCTATCAGCCTCATGGAGCGAAGAATGCTCCACGTCTGATGACTCACGAACACGGGGCCAGAGTATTGTGATGTCATGGCTCCACCATCCTCGTGATGTCACTCCCCGCCCCCTCAATGCAAGCCTATGGGAGGGGCATTGGATAGGGGATAAGATGTCTAGGGGCGGAGTACCCCTTTAAGGACCCAGCAAATTTTTGTTTTCTGCGTTTTCATTTTTTCCTCCTTTGATCGCAGCGTCTAAAGGGTTAATGCTGGGCATCGGCCCAATCAGTGGTGCCCAGCACTAACCCTGGGTCCTGGCTGCTGATAGCACTCGGGACCCATGGGGTTTGAAGCGTTCTCCGCTCGTGAGAATGCCTTAAAACCCCAGTAACGGGACTCAGAACATACAGGTATGCCCTGCGTCCTCAAGTGGCTAAAAACCATTTTGGTCCCTTACAAAGGGTTAAGTTCTTGTTATTGCTGTAATTTTATATGTCCTTAACGATTGTGAACAATTGCGCCTTTTATTGCAGTTTGTGTTGCAGACTTGATATATTCTGCCCTGTACTGTAATTTGATTCAAAAATATATGTTTGTGCTTGTTGTGATATCTATGCAGTTTAGCAACATGGTGGTAAGGAGGTTAACTCCTGGATGCCATGTGGCTTTAGGAAATAAACAAAGTCTAGCACTGAACGGTTGGTTTCCCGTCATATGTGGTTGCTGTTTTGTTTAGTGTTCCAGGAGTTTTTCCAACTCACAAAGTTATCCCCAATCCACAGGATAACTATCTGAGTGTGGGGGCCCCCACGATCTTGAGAATGGGTACTAAAGTTTCCCATTAGAATGTAGTATGTTGTCCCAGCACCAATAGCTGTCCTGTGACTTTGGACTGTCTCGGCAGCTTGGTAGCACAAGGTGTTTGGCCCACTGGAGTTCTACAGTTAAATTAATTGTGTGTGTATTATAATGTCAGATAATATATTTTCTTAAATTAATTCTATTATTGGTATGTGTATATATATGTACCTTTAATTGAGAGCAGTGAACCCCATGTGACCCTGCCTGCCAATGGTAACCCCTAAAGTATTTTCTGTATAGTGTGGTGCAGGGGGGAAGTTTCTCAGTCTAGTCCAATGTTAGTTCACCCTAGGTGGCTCCTGAGCAGCTCAGGTGTGCTGTGTGTCGTGTGCTCTAAGGAGAGTCCTACTTCAAGTCTAATCTCTCAACTAGTCATCCCCCTGCAGACAAGTCGTCAGTACCTTGACAGGACCCTAGCTACCAGGATTCAATCTTCTGTCTCACAAGTCAGTATCAATCTGTTTGGTGTAAGCACCACAAGTCCCAGCAAGTCAACAGTGCTCCCAAGGGGCTATGCTGCACTCTTTCACCTAAAGCCAGCTGTAGGTGTATTACCATCTGCTCCCTGCTCAGTAAAGACAGTTATTCATAACCTGACGTCGGTGTGTTAATTTACTCCCCGTGTCTGGCCCAGGAGAAGCTGTCCCCAACCTTGGACCATGTATAGGATAACAGTACCCTGGTGTCATGAAGTGATCAGGTATTCGTACTAACACCCCATGGATTCTACAATAGCAGTAGGCTGCACACATTAGTTCTCTATGGGTAGGCGGCAGCTACCATAGAAAAGAAATGGAGAGACTGTGCGCATGCACGATCCATTTCTCCATCCTAACAGGAGAACAGGTCCCCATTCTTGAGATAGACGAAAAAGTAAAGTAACCCATCTGTTATAATGTCTTCTCTGGCCAGTTTGTGCATGCTGCACTCTGGCTAGCCTAGTGTTATTGATGCTAGCCAATCAAAACCTAGGAGGGGTTATATCTAGCCTTCTCTGGCCTTCAGCCTTGCTGTTGATTTGAATTCCATGGCCATGACTTTTTGTCCTGTAAAGCTTTTAGCCCTGTTATTTATATTTTTGTTATTATGTGCACCTGGTCAGGTTTAGTCTGTCCCATTTGTGCCTTGTTTAGTATTCTCTGTTGGTGTGTGTTTACACTTGTTTCTGTGAGTATTGAATCAGACCTGTTTGTGCTTAGTATGTTTTTGTGTCCCTCCATGAGTTGGAGTTTGGCTTTGTCTAGTGACATGGGGGTGCAAAATACACTTGTCAATTCGTGACACCAGGGCATCGTTAGCCTATACACGGTCCGAGGTGGAGACAGCTTCTCCTGGGCCAGGCACAGAGCAATAAACACACAGATAATGGATAACTGTCTTTTACTGAGGCAGGTGTAGATGGTACAACCCACAAAGTAAAGAGCAGAGTAGAAGGGATACATTCTAACCCTTAGGAGCCCTATTGCCTTGCTGGGACTTTCACCCACTTAGATTTAGATATGCTTGAGATTTGTAGATTAGGAGACTAGGGTTCTGCTAAGGTCAATTTCACTGACACTACCAGGGTATGACTCACCAACACCTGGACAGGGGAACACATGTAGAATGGTGGGGCTGACTTACTTAGGAGTTTTTCTTTAGGCTTCCCTCTGGATCCACTTCACACTTTCAACTCTTTTCCCACACTGCAGTTCACATGAAGCTCTGCTCACAACAGTGGCTAGACTCTAAACAGAGTTAGAACTAGTCTGGGGCAACTCCTCCTGCCCTACACTGTATAGGGCATTTTGGGGGTTCCTATTGGATAACAGGGGTCACCTGGTCACTCTGCATCTCCTTCTTAAATATACAGTGCATGTACAATACAATAATACAGTAAATATAGTAAAGTACACAAACATAGTAAACAGTAGAATAGTGGGCCCAACACAGAGGCAGCAGGCATGCCTGAGGAGATCTGTAGCCCACAGGACAGCCTTTGGTGCTGGGACTCCACATTTGTAGTTTATCTGGTTCCTCCTAGTGTTAGATCCTATTCCTGAGCTTCACCTTGTCCATAACATAGTAGTCAGTTTACTTTGTATCTAGTTTTGAATTAGTTCTGTGTTTCCTGTTCTTTGTCCGTATTCAGACTAGTTGGTCTTTGAACGTTTGTGTCTGTTCTTGTAATTCTAGTATTTGTATATCCCTAAGTTTTATAGTGTCTGTCTTTAGTCTATTCTTGTTCATTCCCTGCATCCCTGGATATATCTCACCATACACAATTCCGAGTTAACCTGTCTTGTTTATATTTCATATCTGCCGTTTCTCTTGTTTTGGTTCTTAGGCTGTAGTCTATGCACTATATTCCTGTTACCATGTTTCCAAGATGTCTGTTTTGTGCTACTTTGTATTTCTGCTGTATTCTGGTTTATTGACTGTGTGTTTCCAACCTGTACTGTACTTGTTTTGACTAGTTGTAAGCACGGAAAGACGTTTAGGGTCAGTTTAGGGATCACTCTTCTCTGCCCTACGTGACACATTAAATCTGTATAAAGATTTTCTGGGTTTTCACCACTCACAAAGCAGAGTGCTGCCTGCCTAGAAGATAGGTTTTTGTCATGGTACTGAAGGTTTAATGTGTGGTAGCTTGGGGGTGTAGGCTAGGTAGGGTGTAGCTGTGCAGTGATGAAAGGGTGTTGGATTAACCCTTAACTGTTGAGACGCCAGGGTGCGGGTTCCTCTCTGTATATTTATCCTACCGCCACCCATCCCAGGAAAGATAGGGAGGAAAAAAGGATTGTCCACAACCGGAATTTTAGTAAACTGAAGATAACTTTACTGCAGATTTTATGCAGGTTAATCGTAGTAACAGTCTTTACAGAGGACCAGACTTTAGGCTCCTCACAGGTTTGGTTGGGACCTTGTAGGGAATAAGCTTGAGGGATTTGCTTTACGCTGTTTCACTGGATTTAGGGGTATTATTTAGGTCCAACAGTCACGTAGGATTAGGATTGAGTTAGAATGAACTCAAGGTTTTGTATTCGGCTGAAGTTAGCAGGCTTCAGGCCTAGATTTGTATTCACGGAGCTTCTCTCTCTCTCTCTCTCTCTCTCTCTGCTAATCCAGAACCCTAGAAAGATGTTGCTTGCTGTGCGACCAGGAACCAAGAGAGCGATTAAGTGGATACGGCGCCCTTAAATCTAAAGGCGCAGGCTTCAAGCTTATTGGTCCCCCAGACCTGTCAGTCATAATACAAAGCATTGTGGTACAACACGTGACATGAGCACATGACCTGGAAGGTCCTTAACCTCAGCAGAACAATATAATTATTAATCATGTGACCTAAGGTCCTGGAAGCAACATTTACACTATACAATATATAAAATATATACATTAAATTAAAGAAGGAAGAGGCGACTAGGGGTTATCCCACTAAGAGCATCCTATCAGTATGGAGGAACTCTGACTTTGGGGACTTATTACACAAGGTACGGTACACGTACAGAACCGGGACACCACAAATGTTTTTCTTAATAGAGAGCACTAAAAGGCTTGTGGAGACTAAAAGGCTTGTGGACATTGTGGACACATTGGTTAGACCTCCTCACCCGTTAGAACAGTGGTTATTCCATCTCCCAATAGACATGGAGGGCATATCCTTCTAACTTCCACTGATATCTGAGATGAGACATCACCGTAATGATTGATTACAATGGAAAAATAATTCCAACAAAAAAATCTTAGGGTTATTTTTTTTTTTTTGCCTCAGTTACTATAGAGAGTTAGTTGTTGGAGTCTGTTTTGATGTATAGCTATATAATTAGTTTTTAGTCTTTACTATATGCAGTGTTCCTTGTTTTTTAAAATATAATGAGAAAATGATCCTAATCTCCAGTTTTTGCTCATCTGAAATGTAATGGCTAATCACTTTAATAGACCCATTTTTCATCTTAAATTAGTCCTGTCACAGTGACTCACACTTTTACATACACCGAGCTCTAATCGCATTTTAACAGAAATGTATCTGTCAGTGTTGTTTAGTTCCGACAAGAAAGACTAATCCCAGGTTGTTGTTCTAAGCCAGGGCGATGATCGAGAGCCATAGACCTGCTTCCCAACTTGGCTTGGCTTGTGAAACATTATAGCGTGACCTGCTGTAGGTTTGATTTATTCACATTTAATAAGCCGTCTCCGTTCTACGTGACCAAAATCATTATTTCTTTAGCAGTATTTTAAGGATTGTATTGCATTAAGTGTTGAAGTGACTCCACCCTTTATGAACATGTTGTTTTAGGTTCCAAATTCTGAGCTGATTCTTATTTTTTTACTGTATACCTTCTTATTATTGAGTTCAATGTATGGACAGTATGCAGTAAGCTCCACAGCTCTCCCTAATGGTGACTGGAGGTAGTCAGAAGGTTTTGTTTAAAATACATGGCTAAGCAGCTGATTTAAAGTGTATCAGCCAATAAGAAAACGTTTTTGACATGTCTTCAGACACCGAGCGATCATGAGATTAACCCCTTAACGACGCAGGACGTATATTTACGTCCTGCGCCGGCTCCCGCGAAATGAAGCGGGATCGCGCCGCGATCCCGCATCATATCGCGTTGGTCCTGCCGCTCATCAATGGCCGGGACCCGCGGCTAATACCACACATCGCCGATCGTGGCGATGTGCGGTATTAACCCTTTAGAAGCGGCGGTCAAAGCTGACCGCCGCTTCTAAAGTGAAACTGAAAGTGACCCGGCTGCTCAGTCGGGCTGTTCGGGACCGCCGCGGTGAAATCGCGGTGTCCCGAACAGCTGACCGAACACCGGGAGGGCCCTTACCTGCCTCCTCGGTGTCCGATCGACGAATGACTGCTCCGTGCCTGAGATCCAGGCAGGAGCAGTCAAGCGCCGATAACACTGATCACAGGCGTGTTAATACACGCCTGTGATCTGTGTAAAAGATCAGTGTGTGCAGTGTTATAGGTCCCTATGGGACCTATAACAATGCAAAAAAAAATGTTAAAAAAAAGTGTTAATAAAGGTCATTTAACCCCTTCCCTAATAAAAGTTTGAATCACCCCCCTTTTCCCATAAAACAAAATAAAACAGTGTAAAAAAAAATTAAAATAAACGTATGTGGTATCGCCGCGTGTGTAAATGTCCAAACTATAAAAATATATCATTAATTAAACCGCACGGTCAATGGCGTACGCGCAAAAAAATTCCAAAGTCCAAAAAAGCGTATTTTGGTCACTTTTTATACCATTAAAAAATGAATAAAAAGTGATCAAAAAGTCCGATCAAAACAAAAATCATACCGATAAAAACTTCAGATCACGGCGCAAAAAATGAGTTCTCATACCACCCTGTACTTGGAAAAATAAAAAAGTTATAGGGGTCAGAAGATGACATTTTTAAACGTATTGTTACGCCGAGCGCTCCGGGTCCCCGCTCCTCCCCGGAGCGCTCGCAACATCCTCGCTACTGCAGCGCCCCGGTCAGACCCACTGACCGGGTGCGCTGCGATACCGCCTCCAGCCGGGATGCGATTTGCGATGCGGGTGGCGCCCGCTCGCGATGCGCACCCCGGCTCCCGTACCTGACTCGCTCTCCGTCGGTCCTGTCCCGGCGCGCGCGGCCCCGCTCCCTAGGGCGCGCGCGCGCCGGGTCTCTGCGATTTAAAGGGCCACTGCGCCACTGATTGGCGCAGTTGTTCTAATTAGTGTGTTCACCTGTGCACTCCCTATGTATACCTCACTTCCCCTGCACTCCCTCGCCGGATCTTGTTGCCATCGTGCCAGTGAAAGCGTTTCCTTGTGTGTTCCTAGCCTGTGTTCCAGACCTCCTGCCGTTGCCCCTGACTACGATCCTTGCTGCCTGCCCCGACCTTCTGCTACGTCCGACCTTGCTCTTGTCTACTCCCTTGTACCGCGCCTATCTTCAGCAGTCAGAGAGGTTGAGCCGTTGCTAGTGGATACGACCTGGTTACTACCGCCGCTGCAAGACCATCCCGCTTTGCGGCGGGCTCTGGTGAATACCAGTAGTAACTTAGAACCGGTCCACTAGCACGGTCCACGCCAATCCCTCTCTGGCACAGAGGATCCACCTCCTGCCAGCCAGGATCGTGACACGTATACATTTTCCTGCATGTAGTTATGATTTTTTCCAGAAGTGCGACAAAATCAAACCTATATAAGTAGGGTATCATTTTAACCGTATGGACCTACAGAATAATGATAAGGTGTAATTTTTACCGAAATATGCACTGCGTAGAAACGGAAGCCCCCAAAATTTACAAAATGGCGTTTTTTCTTCGATTTTGTCGCACAATGAATTTTTTTTCCGTTTCGCCGTGCATTTTTGGGTAAAATGACTAATGTTGCTGCAAAGTAGAATTGGTGACGCAAAAAATAAGCCATAATATGGATTTTTAGGTGGAAAATTGAAAGGGTTATGATTTTTAAAAGGTAAGGAGGAAAAAACGAAAGTGCAAAAACGGAAAAACCCTGAGTTCTTAAGGGGTTAAGCAAGGGTAGAAGCACATATCTCTTCCTGCTCTGTATCTATGGGGTTAGGATGGGCCCATAAATGTACATTATTAATCGGTACAGGTCATGTGACACATAACCCAGGTCAGAATGCGCTAAGCAGGCACTTCTATTGGCATCTTTCTCATAATCTGTCAAGGTCTAAACTCCCACTTGATCAAAACTTTTGATATGTCTCTACGACATATCAAAAGTTTATGTAAATGACAGAGCCCATGTAAAGCTTTAGATCAATGTTATAGGGTGAATATTTATTTAAAAATAAGTTGGATTAGAAAAAACTGGTTGTCTTTCTTCTTTTACAAGTAACAGCAGCTGTTAAAAATAAAATAAATTAAAAGTTTGTACTCTTGTAGTAAAACATCTCAAAAACGAAATAAACCTGGTAGAACTGTTATCGCACTGACCCACAGAATAAAATGTCATTTTGGTAGCACAGTAAACTCTGTAAAAAGTAAATCAAACAAATAATGACAGGATTGCATTTTTTAGATGAAAAAATAAAAGGGTTACAGTTCCACCCCCAATATACAGCATGTATCAGTACACTTCTCTTCCATTTTTCATCACTAGTCTTTCCTGTGAGTTGTGCATGGTATTACAAAGTAAATAGAACTGAGCTGCAATACCGGACACCGTCTATAAAGGGAAGTGGTGCTGTTTGGTGAAAAACAAATGAAACATTTGCAATTGATCTTATGCAATTCATTTTATTTTGTGTGTCATTTGAATTGCTAAACACACTGATCTTTGGTGACGTAAAGATGTACTTTGTTGGAAAACAATTTTTTACAAATCAACTGGTTCCAGAAAGTTAAACAGATTTGTAAATTACTTCTAGTAAAAAATCTTAACTCTTCCAGTACTTATCAGCTGTTGATTACCACAGAGGAAGTAATGTTGCTCTTTCCAGTCTGACCACAGGGCTCTCTCCTGACACCTCTGTCCATGTCAGGAACTGTTCAGAGCAGGACATTTTTGCTATGGGGATTTGCTCTCAGCAGAGAGCACTGTGGTCAGACAGAAAAGAATGACTCAACTTCCTTCAGAGCATACAGTAGCTGATAAGTACTGTAAGGATTAAGATTTTTTTTAATAGAAGTAATTTACAAATCTGTATAACTTAATTTTTTTTTTTCTACCGGAGTACCCCTTTAACAATAGAGAAACAACATGGCCGAACATCCACATCTTGTACAATGATCTAACTGCTTCTCAGCATAATTTCAAGAAATAGTTGTCAGTGTACCTCTTGATTATAATGTGCAAGCCCCCTTGCCACATGTTGCAGCCCAGAACCTTTGGCCAGATCAGGCAGCTTTTCGATTGCTCTACCCTGGGCCGTTCCCCCTCTCGGCACTAGCGGGCTTGCAATTTGTGATCAAAACATGTAACCTGATAGTTTTATATATATATATATATATATATATATATATATATATATATATATACTGAGAATATGTCATCCATATTTTTTTATTTTTACTCTATTGATTCCTCGTGGTGATTTCTATCCCTTTCTTTCTTTGTTTTACTTGGACAGCACTCTGTGCCACCCCCTTTAGCCCAGGCCTATTTTATTGGCAGAAAACTGCATAGGGCCCTGTTTCTGGCAGTCTTCCAGTCCTTTGACTCGGAGCACATGATTAGTGAGCTTTATATATAATCTGTTCACATTGGTCTTATGCTGCATGGCAGCCCTTGCTGCCATGGCGCCATGTCTCTGGGGGTTATTGAAGCTGCTCCCTATGGACACTGGTGTTGCGGCAGCGGTGGTGGTCGCCGCCTGCATCACACCATTTTATGTTATGGATGTTAGGGACCTGCTACATACAGGTAGCTGTCACATGGCAAGAGGGCTTGTACTTTATGATCATATATATATATATATATATATATATATATATATATATATAGATATATAGATATATATAGATATATAGATATATAGATATATATATATCTATATATATATATATATATATATATATATATATATATATATATATATATAGATATATATACTGAAAAGCTTAGGATTTCTCTACAAGATATACAGTCATGTTGGTACCCCTGAAATTTTCCAAGAAAATTAAGTATTTCTCACAGAAATACACATGTTTTGCTATATACATGTTTATTCCCTTTGTGTGTATTGGAACTAAACCAAAAAAGGGGAGGAGAAAAAGCAAATTGGACATAATGTCACACCAAACTCCAAAAATGGGCTGGACAAAATTGTTGGCACCCTTAACTTAATATTTGGTTGCACACCCTCTGGAAAAAAATTACTGAAATCAGTCGCTTCCTATAACCATCAATAAGTTTCTTACACCTCTCAGCCGGAATGTTGGACCACTCTTCCTTTGCAAACTGCTCCAGGTCTCTCTTATTGGAAGGCGCCTTTTCCCAACAGCAATTTAAAGATCTCTCCACAGGTGTCCAATGGAATTTAGATTTTGACTCATTGCTGGCCACTTCAGAACTCTCCATTTCTGGGTGCTTTTTGACGTATGTTTGGTGTCATTTTCCTGCTGGAAGACCCAGGATCTCAGAAGCAAACCCAGCTTTCTAACACTGCGCTGTACAGTGCGACCCAAAATCTGTTGCTAATCCTCAGATTTCATGAAGCCTTGTACACATTCAAGGCACCCAGTGCCAGAAGCAGCAAAACAACCCCAAAACATCATTGAACCTCCACCATATTTCACTGTAGGTACTGTGTGCTTTTCTTTGTAGGCCTCATTCCGCTTTTGGTAAACAGTAGAATGATGTGTTTTACCAAAAAGCTCTATCTTGGTCTCCCCTGTCCACAAGACGTTTTCCCAGAAGGATTTTGGCTTACTCAAGTTCATTTTGGCAAAATGTAGTCTTGCTTTTTTATGTCTCTGTCAGCAGTGGGGTCCTGCCATAGTATTTCATTTCATTTAAATGTCGACAGATAGTTTGCGCTGACACTGATGCTCCCTGAGCCTGCAGGACAGCTTGAATATCTTTGGAACTTGTTTGGGGCTGCTTATCCACCATCCAGACTATCCTGTGTTGACACCTTTCATCAATTTTTCTCTTCCGTCCATGCTCAGGGAAATTAACTACAGTGCCATGGGTTGCAATCTTCTTGATAATGTTGCGCACTGTGGACAAAGGCAAATCTTGATCTCTGGAGATTGACTTGTAACATTGAGATTGTTGATATTTTTCCACAATTTTGTCTCTCAAGTCCTCAGACAGTTCTCTCCTCTTTCTGTTGTCCATGCTTAGTCTGGCACACATAGACACACAATGCAAAGACTATGTGAACTTCTCTCCTTTTTATCTGCTTTCAGGTGTGATATTTATATTGCCCACACCTGTTACTTGCCCCAGGTGCATTTAAAGGAGCATCACATGCTTGAAACAATCTTATTTTTCCACAATTGTGAAAGGGCGCCAATAATTTTGTCCAGCCCATTTATGGAGTTTGTTGTGACATTATGTCCAATTTGCTTTTTTTTCCTCCTTTTTTGGTTTAGTTCCAATACACAAAAAGGGAATACACATGTGTATAGCAAAATGTGTTACTGCAATTCTTTTCTGTGAGAAATACTTCAGTTTCTAGAAACATTTCAGGGTTGTCATCATTTACAGCCATGACTGTATGTGTGTGACCATATTTGTTTTGCTTTTTTGTTCTGTTGATGCCGCATTGATCTTTGGTGAAAAGCAGAATTCCCAATTTACTCTCCTAGTAACAAATTATTAATTATCAATAAATATTTATGGCATTGTTCACACATTGCGGCTTATTAGCAGTACAGAAACTAATCACTGCATGCCTTTTTTGCACAAATGGCCAAAATTCACTGTTAACAATGGTGCGTTTAACCGCAATTTGCATAAATGCAGTTTAATGCACCATTTTTTCAGCGATTTTGGTCATTTGTGGTAAAACATGGCAAAAATATGTGGTAAATAGTTGCGGTATCACTAGTTATCTGCAATATGTTAACACAACCTATGTAATGAGCATAATAAGATAGAAGAGAATGATTTACAAAGTATTAGTTTCTCCAACAGGCAAAGTTCTTTTCATTACAGAGGTAAATCTGTACGGAGCAGAGGCTATTACTTATGATGGTCATATAGTGAGGGTAAGGATTGGCTGGGAAGAATAGATCCTATAAGGATGTGGGATGTATTGTTATTCTGTAGTATTATTATGTATAATTATTTTCAGGGCTGCCATCAGAAATTTCGGGCCCCTCACACAGCTCAAGGCCTGCCCCCCCCCCGTTCCATGTAGAGATACATGGAGGGAGTGTGCCGGCCGCAGCCTCCTGCGGGGTACAGTCGTCAGCTTCCAGCAAACCGCCGGGACCTGTGCAGGAGATCATGTGGGGGGGATCCCAGCGCTTGGACCCCCCTGCGATCTATAACTTATCCCCTATCCTTGGATAGGGGATAAGTTATTTTTCACCAGACTACTCCTTTAACAGAGGGGCCTACCCAAACTATACGGAAGCAACTATTAACAGAGGGGTCTACCCAAACTATATAGGGGGCTCCATATAATTTGCATAGGCCCCTCTGTTAATACTCTGTTAATAGTTGCCCCCATAGTTGTGGCAGGCCTGGGCCCCTCTCAGAGAGGTCTACAACTATATGGGTGGAAAACTATTAGCAAAGAGGGGCCTACAACAATTATATGGGCCGGGGCACAATTTGCCACTATATAGATGTTGTACGCTCCTTTCTGCTGTTAACTGTTGCCCCCAATGCTGTATCAATGCGCAGCGGCCGTGCACAGGGGTGTAGCTAGAAACCACAGGGCCCCGATGCAAAAAATGACCCCCCCCCCCCCCAGGGCCTGGGCATTTTATAATAAGCAGCCCATTTTTTTTGGTGGGGGTCCGACAGCTGAAACCCCCACCGATCACCTCGGTTGAAGTGGTTCTCCAGCTGTTGGAAAGCTAAAACTCCCATCATGTCTGGAGAGTCTCTGGCAATGGGAGTTGTGGTTTTGTAACAGCTGGAGAGACACAGATTGGACACAGTTTTACCCATCATCACTGCAGAACTTACAAGTGACTACAGTTCTGATGGGACAGTCAGGAGAATACACAATATCAGTGACCTGAGTGACGTCTTCTTGACTTGAGTGATATCTTCTCTGTTATCTTTTTTTCTTCATCTGGTCCAGAGATCAGGTCTTCCTCCAGCTCCATCTTCTCTGCAGAGTCTGACATCCAGACATCACTGGCTCCTCACTGTCAGCAGATCCTCATCCTCTGCATGAAGACAGTAATCATTATAACCTTGACAGAAAGTGTACCCTAAATAAAATACTGCCCCACACTGTACCCTGAATATAATACTGCCATACACTGTACCCACTAAATAGAATCCTGCCACACACTATACCCTGAATATAATCCTGCCACACACTGTACCATGAATAGAATACTGCCATACACTGTACCCACTAAATATAATACTGCCACACACTGTACCTTGAATAAAATACTGCCACACACTGTACCCTGAATATAATCCTGCCACACACTGTACCCTGAATATAATACTGCCATACACTGTACCCACTAAATATAGTCCTGCCACACACTGTACCCTGAATATAATCCTGCCACACACTGTACCCTGAATATTATACTGCCATACACTGTACCCACTAAATATAATACTGCTATACACTGTACCCTAAATATAATACTGCCACACACTGTACCCTAAATAAAATACTGCCCCACACTGTACCCTGAATATAATACTGCCATACACTGTACCCACTAAATATAATCCTGCCACACACTGTACCCTGAATATAATACTGCCCCACACTGTACCCTGAATATAATACTGCCAGACACTGTAACCTGAATATAATGCTGCCATACACTGTACCCACTAAATATAATCCTGCCACACACTGTACCCTGAATATAATACTGCCCCACACTGTACCCTGAAAATAATACTTCTATACACTGTACCCACTAAATATAATACTACCACATACTGTACCATGAATATAATACTGCCACACACTGTACCCTGAATATAATACTGTTATACACTGTACCCTAAATATAATACTGCTATACACTGTACCCACTAAATATAATACTGCTATACACTGTATCCTAAATAAAATCCTGCCCCACACTGTACCCTGAATATAATACTTCTATACACTGTACCCACTAAATATAATACTGCCACACACTGTACCCTAAATATAATACTGCTATACACTGTACCCACTAAATGTAATACAGCTATACACTGTACCTTGAATATAATACTGCCATACACTGTACCCACTAAATATAATCCTGCCACACACTGTAACCTGTATGTAATACTGCCCCACACTGTACCCTGAATATAATACTGCTATACACTGTACCCACTAAATATAATACTGCCACACACTGTACCCACTAAATATAATACTGCCACACACTGTATCCACTGAATATAATACTACCACACACTGTACCCTAAATATAATACTGCCACACACTGTATCCACTGAATATAATACTACCACACACTGTACCTTAAATATAATACTGCCACACACTATACCCACTAAATATAATCCTGCTACACACTGTAACCTGAATATAATACTGCTATACATTGTACCCCTGAATACAATACTGCCATACACTGTACCCACTAAATATAATACTGCCACATACTGTACCCTGAATATAATACTGACATACATGCATACACATCATATATACATATGCACCCCCTCTTATCCTCTGTGTCCTCATCACTCCTCATCACCCCCATAAACCCCCTGCCAAACCTCTCATCACCCCCATAACCCCCTGCACCTCATCACCCCAATAGCCCCCCTGCACCTCTTTTCACCCCATAACCCCCTGCACCTCTTATCACCCCCATAACCCCCCTGCACCTCTTATCACCCCCTTAACCCCCCCTGCACCTATCATCACCCCCATAACCCCCCTGCACCTCTTATCACCCCCATAGCCCCCCTGCACCTCTTATCACCCCCATAGCCTCCTGCACCTCTTATCACCCCCATAGCCCCCCCCCCCCCCGCATCTCTTATTATCCCCATAACCCCCCTGCACCTCTCATCACCCCATAACCCCCCTGCACCTATCATCACCCCCATAACCCCCCTGCACCTCTTATCACCCCCATAGCCTCCCCCTGCATCTCTTATCACCCCCATAACCCCCCTGCACCTCTCATCACCCCATAACCCCCCTGCACCTCTCATCACCCCATAACCCCCTGCACCTCTTATCACCCCCACAACCCCCCCTGCACCTCTTATCACCCCCATAACACCCCTTCACCTCTCAATACCCCCCCTGCACCTCTCATCACCCCCATAACCCCCCCCTGCACCTCTCATCACCCCCATAACCCCCCCTGCACCTCTTATCACCCCCATAACCCCCCCCCCCTGCACCTCTCAATACCCCCCTGCACCACTCATCACCTCTACAACCCCCTACACCTCTTATCACCCCCATAACCCCCCTTCACCTCTCATCACCCCCCCTGCACCTCTCATCACCCCCATAACCCCACTGCACCTCTCATCATCCCCATAACCCCCCTGCACCTCTCAATACCCCCCTGCACCACTCATCACCTCTATAACCCCCTGCACCTCTAATCACCCCCATAACCCCCCTTCACCTCTCATCACCCCCCCACCACCACTCATCACCCCCATAACCCCCCCTGTACCTCTCATCATCCCATAACCCCCCTGCACCTCTCATCAGCCCCATAACCCCCGTGCACCTCTCATCACCCCCATAACCCCCCTGCACCTCTCATCAGCCCCATAACCCCCCTGCACCTCTCATCACCCCCCACCACCACCACTCATCACCCACCACTCATCACCCCCCTGCACCACTCATCACCCCCATAACCCCTCCTGCACCTCTTATCACCCCCATAACCCCCCTGCACCTCTCAACACCCCCCTGCACCACTCATCACTTCCATGACCCCCACCACCTCTCATCACCCCCATAACCCCCCCTGCATCTCTCATCACCCTCATAACCCCCCTGCACCTCTCATCACCCCCGTAACCCCCCTGCACCTCTCATCACCCCTTCACCACTCATCACCCCCATAACCCCCCCTAAACCACTCATCACCCCCATAACCCCCCCTGCCCCTCTTATCACCCCCATAACCCCCCTGCACCTCTCATCACCCCCCACCACCACCACTCATCACCCCCCCTGCAACACTCATCCACACCCCCTGCACCACTCACCACCCCCCCTACGATTCCCCCCCCCCCCTGCACCACTCATCAACTCTTATCACTCCCATAACACCAACCCCACCTGCCGCCACCCCCCCCCAGTCACTCACTGACAAGCAGGGCCACCATCAGGGGGGTGACAAGCCATTAAAAAAAAAAAAGGTCCAGGGACGTCCAGGCCTCCTGAAGCTCCGGGCCCCATACAGGTGTACGGGTTGTACCCCCCTGATGGCGGCCCTGATTATTTTACATACAAATAAAACAAATCACATTTAAAAAAAGACAAATATATTTTCACCTTATATAAGACAATAAAGGTTTAAAGGGGTTCTCCGGTGGAAAACTTTTTTTTTAATCAACTGGTGCCAGAAAGTTAAACAGATTTGTAAATGACTTTTATTTAAAAATCTTAATCCTTCCAGTACTTATTAGCTGATGAATACTACCTAGTGAATTATTTTCTATTTGGAACACAGTGTTCTCTGCTGACATCTCTGTCCAACTGTCCAGAGCAGTATATATTTGCTATGAGGATTTTCTCCTTCTCTGGAAAGTTCTTAAAATGGACAGAGATGTCCCCTGCGAGCACTGTGCTCGTGATTTCAGCAGAGAGCTCTGTGTTCCAAAAAGAAAGGAATTTCCTTTGTAGTATTCAGCAGCTAATAAGTACTGGAAGGATTAAGATTTTTTAATAGAAGTAATTTACAAATCTGTTCAACTTTCTGGCACCAGTTGAAAAAAAAAAAAATTATCCGGAGTACCCCTTTAAATAGAGAAGCGCATTGTAGTGTTTCAGACCTTTATGGTCTTAACCCCTTAAGGACTCAGCCCATTTTGGCCTTAAGGACTCAGACACTTTAATTTTTATGTTTTCATTTTTTCCTCCTCGCCTTCTAAAAATCATAACTCTTTTATATTTTCATCCACAGACTAGCATGAGGGCTTGTTTTTTGCGCGACCAGTTGTCCTTGGTAATGACATAACTCATAAAATGTATGGCGCAACCAAAAAACACTATTTTGGTGGGGAAATTAAAAAGAAAAATGCAATTTTGCTAATTTTGGAAGGTTTCGTTTTCACGCCGTACAATTTATGGTAAACATGACATGTTCTTTATTCTGAGGGTCAATACGATTAAAATGATACCCATTATTATATGCTTTTATATTATTGTTGCGCTTAAAAAAAATCACAAACTTTTTAACCAAATTAGTACGTTTATAATCCCTTTATTTTGATGACCTCTAACTTTTTATTTTTTCGTATAAGCGGTGGTATGGGGGCTCGTTTTTTGCGCCATGATCTGTACTTTTTTTTTATACCACATTTGCATATAAAAAACTTTTAATACATTTTTTATAATTTTTTTTTAATAAAATGTATTAAAAAAGTTGCAATTTTTGACTTTTTTTTTTTCGTTCACGCCATTCACCGTACGGGATCATTAACATTTTATTTTAATAGTTCGGACATTTACGCACACGACGATACCAAATATGTCTATAAAATTTATTTTTGACGCTTTTTGGGTGTAAAATAGGAAAAAACGGACGTTTTACTTTTTTATTGGGGGAGGGGATTTTTCACTTTTTTTTTACTTTTACTTTTACATTTTTTTACATTTTTTTTTACACTTGAATAGTCCCCATAGGGGACTATTCATAGCAATACCATGATTGCTAATACTGATCTGTTCTATGTATAGGACATAGAACAGATCAGTGTTTTCGGTGATCTTCTGCTCTGGTCTGCTCGATCTGAGACCAGAGCAGGACACGCCGGGAGCCGGAAGGAGGAAGGTGAGGGGACCTCCGTGCGGCGTTCTGAATGATCGGATCCCCGCAGCAGCACTGCGGGCGATCCGATCATTCATTCAAATCGCGCACTGCCGCAGATGCCGGGATCTGTATTGATCCCGGCACCTGAGGGGTTAATGGCAGACGCCCGCGAGATCGCGGGCGTTGGCCATTGCCGGCGGGTCCCTGGCTGCGATCAGCAGCCGGGATCAGCCGCGCATGACACGGGCATCGCTCCGATGCCCGCGATTATGCACAGGACGTAAATGTACGCCCTGGTGTGTTAAGTTCCACCACACCAGGACGTACATTTACGTCCTGCGTCCTTAAGGGGTTAAAGGGGTACTCCAGTGGAAAACAACTGGTGTTAGAAAGTTATATTACTTCTATTTAAAAATCTTAATCCTTCCAGTACTTATCAGCTCCTGTATGCTGCAGAGGATGGATTTCAAATAAGTTATGAATTAAATTTTATTTGTGAATTAAAAATGTTATCCCCTATCAATCACAAAGATTTCTGGCTTCATTCTGGCTGCAGTACCCCTTTAATTCATGAAGGTCTATCATCTTAAAGGGGTACTCCGCTGCAAAACCTTTTTTATATATTTATTTTTTAATCAACTGGTGCCGAAAAGTTAAGCAGATTTGTAAATTACTTCTATTTAAAAATCTTAATCCTTTCAGTACTGATCAGCTGCTATTTGCTCCACAGGAAGTTATTTTCTTTTTGAATTTCCTTGTCTGCCCATAGTGCTCCCTGCTGACACCTCTGACCATTTTAGGAACTGTCCAGAGTACAAGCTAATCCTTTTAGCAAACCTATCCTGCTCTGGACAGTTCCTGACATGGACAGAGGTGTCAGCAGAGAGAACTGTGGTCAGACAGAAAGGAAATTCAAAAAGAAAATAACTTCCTGTGGAGCATACAGCTGCTGATAAGTACTGGAAGGATTGAGATTTTTAAAATAAAAGTAATTTACAAATCTGCTTAACTTTCTGGCACCAATTGATTTAAAGAAAAATGTTTTCCAGCAGAGTATCCCTTTAAGATTCTATTCAACAACTTTAAGGTTGGCCAAATCCCATCTATTCATGGGTAAAGATTATTACAAACTGTAAATCTGCAACATTTGCCAACAATCCCAGTGTATGCCAGCATTATTACTTCATGGCAGGGACCTATTTATGAACCGTGGAGTTGGTCCATGAACCTTATATGGGAATTTATGATAGTGAGCTCAGCCCTCATTGATTCCACCCCCTTTATTATGCCACTTACCAACAGCAGGCATGTTTTTCTGTGAATTTTCTTTCCAGGGCTGGTGCAAGGATTTTGCCATCCTAGGCAAAACCTCATTCCCCCCCGGCCTCCCCCCCCCCCTCCCCTTGGGGGGAGATTTATGTTCTTGCAGGGGATGGAGCATCGCTCCCTACAGGAGGCCATCGTAGGTGGCGGCCTATAATGCCTATGCCTGGCACCGGCTCTGGTTCTTTCTCCTTCCTGTACTTGGAGGCCTCATGTGGAGCTCCAGTTCTTGCATGAAGTAGGAGTAAGTATAATGTGCCAAGAGAAAGTGTAATGAAGCTTTTACTCTCGATCTTATTATCTTTGATCTGAAATGAGGGTGCCCACTCATTGTCCACATGATGCACTCGAAAGAATGACTGAATAAAGACACATTACCGATGCTGAGTGACTAAGTAGAGTTATACATTGAAATCACTAGCTGAGAACCATGAACGACTATGAAAGGTTGCCTTGATAAGGTCAGCGGGAAGTATTGCTTTATAACAGATGCGGAAAGAAAAATCTGTGCACATGAGAAGTGTCCTACATGAATATTTGTTCGCTGTTATACCTCTACTTTAGCACATCTGGTTTACCGAGACCATATACATATGATCTGCTCCATATGAGTGTGGATATAATAATGTTGAACATGTTATATTACTAACATTTTTATTTATGTAATTTTTTTCATTATTACTACTAGTGGTATTTTTTATAACTATTAAAATGTATATTTTCTTATGATTACAACCAATATTTATTTATTTATAGTACTATTTCTATGTTATTGTTATTGTTAATACTACTAAAACGAATATTATTAGTATTCTAATAATGCATGGCCAGCAAGTCCACCAGAGCAGTATTTTTTATATTTTATGTGCACTATATGCAAAGTAATTCTTCTTCAGAAGTAAAATAAGGCCTATTGTAGGTAGTTTCACTCTAAGTCAGTCCTGGACTCCTTAAAGAGCCTTCAAATATGACAAGAATTTATCAGCCAAGCCGGAGAACTACTTTGCATACTGTTTTTTAAGGGGCATTCCATGGTCTTCCAAGGACAGCTTGGCAGGTATGGGAGAATCAGAGCTTGGACAAACCTCCCTTTATGCTCTTAAATGGGTTATCCACGATAAGGTGATTTTAGTACTTACCTGCCAGACAGTAATGCACATGCTTAGGAAGGATCTGTGTTTATCCTGGAGCTAAATTGTGTTGTAAGTCCACTATAACGTTTCTGCATTCTTTTTGTGAAATGTCTATTTCCTGTTGAGTTCCCTCCCTCCAAGTCCCATAATTCCTTGGCTGCAAGTGTGAGGTAACTTTTTTCCCTCCAAAATTCAGCCACCCCACCCACTGAAGCACACCTGAACTACCTTCCATGCTGTGCTTTAACCCCTTAAGGACCGAGTGTTTTTCCATTTTTGCACTTTCGATTTTTTCTCATTACCTTTTAAAAATCATGAGCCTTTCAATTTTGTACCTAAAAATCCATATGATGGCTTATTTTTTGCGCCACCAAATCTACTTTGTAATGACATCAGTCAATTTACCCAAAATTCTACGGTGAAACAAAAAAAAGTAATTGTGCGACAAAATTCAAGAAAAAACACTATTTTGTAAATTTTGGGGGCTTCCGTTTCTATGCAGTAAATGTTTCGGTAAAAATGGCCCCTTCTCTTTATTCTGTAGGCCCATACAAATAAAATTATGCCCTACTTATGGAAGTTTGATTTTGTCTTACTTCTGGAAAAAATCATAACTACATGCATGAAAATTAATACGTTTAAAATTGTCATATTCTGACCCCTATAACTTTTTTACTTTTTTGCATACTGGGCAGTATGAGGGCTCATTTTTGGCAACATGATCTGAGGTTTTTAATGGTACTATACTTGTATTGATCAGACTTTTTGATCACTTTTTATTAATTTTTTCATGATATAAAAAGAGACCAAAATTACACTATTTTGGACTTTGGAATTTTATTGTGCGTACGCCATTGACCATGCGGTTTAACTTACAATATATTTTTATATTTCAGACATTTACACACACGGCGATATCACATATGTTTATTTTTATTATGGTTACATATTTTTTATGTGGAATTTGGGAAAAGGGGGGTAATTTAAACTTTTAATAAGGAAGGGGTTAATGGGTGGTTTTTTTAACTTTTTGTTCAACTTTTTTTTACACTTTTATTATCATTAGATCCCTCATACACATCAATGTGGTTTCATAGAACCACATTGATCTGCGTGCTCTGCGCTCGATTGAGAAAGCCTCATCCTGCCAAGCTTTATCATTCACCCTGCAGCAGCCAGCACAGGACATGTGTTAAGCCCTCCAGCTACCTCAGCAGTGGATCGCCCCCAGTAATCGTGCTGGGGGTGATAAACCCCACCGGACCACCAGGGATGGTTTAAATTTTCCTTTAGACGCTGCTGTCAACTTTGACAGCGGTGATCTAAAGGGTTAATAGCCGGCCGCGGCAATCGCCGCATGTCGGCTATTAACGTCGGCCCCCAGCTACAGGAATCCTTAGAGGGTTAATCAATAGGCCAGTGTTTTGTAACCAGGGTGCCTCCAGCTGTTGCAAAAGTACAATCCCCTGCATAATTATCTCCCTCACACCTAGCTGTCTTTCCACCCAGCTTGCTCTTTTTGAGTGTTGCTGTGTAAGAGGGGGCGTGAAAGAGGAGTTTCAAAAACTGTGATTATCTGTTGTGCGGAGTGAATCTGTGGAGTGGGTGCGACTGCTTATAGCCCACATTCTTATTTTGGGTAAGTTTTTCTCTTTTGCACATAGTGGGATAACTGTTAGAGTTTAAACACCCTTTTTCATTTTTTTTTTTTTTTTTTCTCTGTTCCACCTCTAGGGGGAGGAGGAGTAGATTGGGCACAGGTGTATAAATCTTAGCTTGGGACTCTTATTGAGAGCTTGCTCTTTCTGAGTGTTGCTGTGTAAGAGGGGGCGTGAAAGAGGAGTTTCAAAAACTGGAGTTTGAAAGCAGGAGGTTGAGATCGCTGTGAGTTTTCATTTTTGAACCCACAAGGTCTACAAAAAATTTTAAGTGTCATTTTGACTGTCTGTTTTTTTTTGTGAAATCCCCATAATTAGATGGCCTCCATGTTGGAAAATGCAGTCCAATGTACATCCTGTTCAATGTATGCAATCCTTGAACAACAGTTTGAGGGTGCATATTGTTGTGCGAGATGTGTGCTAGTTGTCCGTTTGGAAGCCCAGATCCTGCATCAAGAGGGGCGACTGGCAACAATGAGAAGCATTAACAACATGGAGAGGAGTCTCCTGCTCACTGAGCAGGCACTCTCGGGAATAGAGGTGGGGGAGGACAGTGGGACGGAGTTGCAGGACAGTCAGGCAGTTAGCTGGGTTACAGTTAGAAAGAGGGGTAGGGGAAAAAGTGTCAGGGAGGCTAGTCCTGAACTGGCACACCCCAACAAGTTTGCCCGCTTGGCAGATGAGGGGGATGCCATTACAGAGCTAGCAGAACTGCAGCAGGACTCTGCCTCTGACCGCCAGGGGGGTGTCTGCTCCAGTAAGGAGGGAGGGAGGAGTACAGGGCAGGCCAGACAGGTACTAGTGGTGGGGGACTCAATTATTAGGGGGACAGACAGGGCAATCTGTCACAAAGACCGGGATCGCCGAACAGTGTGCTGTCTGCCTGGCGCACGAGTTCGGCACATCGCGGATCGGGTTGACAGGTTGTTGGGCGGGGCTGGAGAGGACCCAGCAGTCATGGTACATATTGGCACCAATGACAAAGTAAGAGGTAGGTGGAGTGTCCTTAAAAATGATTTCAGGGACTTAGGCCGCAAGCTTAAGGCAAGGACCTCCAAGGTAGTCTTTTCTGAAATACTACCAGTACCACGAGCCGCACCAGAGAGGCAGCGGGAGATCAGGGAGGTAAACAAGTGGCTCAGAAGCTGGTGTAGGAAGGAAGGGTTTGGGTTCATGGAGAACTGGGCTGACTTCGCTGTCGGTTACCGGCTCTACCGTAGGGACGGGCTGCACCTCAATGGGGAGGGTGCAGCTTTGCTTGGGGAGAAGATGGCTAGAAGGGTGGAGGAGTGTTTAAACTAGGGACTTGGGGGGAGGGAACCTACAGCAAAGAGGGGGAAGATAGTGTAGATAGAGAGGTGGGAATTATAAATGTACCTGGGGGTGGAGCGGAGGGAGGGGTTAGAATAGTTAATAGGAATAGGCTTCATAGGAAAATAAAACTTACACCCTTGAATCCCATTAACCCCAATAACATAAAGGATGGAAATGTAAAGTGTATGTTCACAAATGCCAGAAGCCTAGCAAATAAAATGGGGGAGCTTGAGGCCTTGATACTGGAGGAACATATTGATATAGTTGGGGTCACTGAGACATGGCTGGACTCCTCGCATGACTGGGCTGTCAATCTGCAGGGGTTTACATTGTTTCGCAAGGATAGAATGAACAGAAAAGGTGGTGGAGTCTGTCTGTATGTAAGAAGTGGTATGAAAGTCAGTGTGAACGATGCCATAGTGTGTGATGATTCTGAGGATGTGGAATCATTGTGGGTAGAATTACAAAAGGAGGGAAATACTGAAAAAATAATATTTGGGGTAATCTACAGACCCCCTAATATCACTGAAGAGATAGAAGTTCGGCTTCATAAACAAATAGAGAGGGCCGCCCGGGCAGGTACAGTGGTAATAATGGGAGATTTTAACTATCCAGATATAGATTGGGGTCCGGGGTTGGCTAAAACTACAAAGGGGCGACAATTCCTAAATTTATTGCAGGATAATTTTATGGGCCAGTTTGTGGAGGACCCAACAAGAAGTGATGCCTTGTTGGATCTGATCATTTCCAACAATGCAGAGCTGGTTGGTAATGTAACTGTGCGGGAAAACCTTGGTAATAGCGACCACAATATAGTTACTTTTGACTTAAAATGTAGAAAACAAAGACAGGCGGGGAAGGCAAAAACATATAACTTTAAAAAGGCAAATTTCCCTGGGCTGAGGGCTGCACTACAGGACATAGACTGGGGGGAGGTGTTCTCAAATACTGATACAGAAGGTAAATGGGACATCTTTAAATCAACTCTAAATAACTATACAGCTAAATATATACCAAAGGGGAACAAATATAAACGATTGAAACTAAATCCTACATGGCTGACACATGATGTTAAAAGAGCAATAAACAGCAAAAAAATAGCCTTCAAAAAATACAAATCTGATGGGTCAGCTATAACATTTAAACAGTACAAAGAGCTTAATAAAATCTGTAAAAATGTAATAAAAACAGCAAAAATTCAAAATGAGAGACAGGTGGCCAAAGAAAGCAAAACTAATCCTAAATATTTTTTTAGATATATAAATGCAAAAAAACCAAGGACAGAGCATGTAGGACCCCTTAATAATGATAATGGGGAGGTTGTCACAGGCGATCAAGAGAAGGCGGAGCTACTGAATGGGTTCTTTAGTTCTGTATACACTATGGAAGAAGGAGCTGACATTGGCCAGGTCAGTGCTGGTAACACATCATGTAATGTACTGAACTGGCTTAATGTAGAGTTGGTACAAGGTAAGTTAAGTGATATAAATGTAAGCAAATCCCCAGGACCGGATGGACTACACCCAAGAGTTCTTAGAGAGGTAAGTTCAGTAATATCTGTACCCCTGTTCATGATATTTAGAGATTCTCTGGTGTCTGGTATTGTGCCAAGGGACTGGCGCAAGGCGAATGTGGTGCCAATCTTCAAAAAGGGCTCTAGGTCTTCCCCAGGAAACTATAGACCGGTAAGTTTAACGTGCATTGTGGGTAAATTGTTTGAAGGACTTATAAGGGATTACATACAGGAATACATAGGGGATAATTGTATTATAAGTGATAGCCAGCATGGGTTTACTAAGGATAGAAGTTGTCAAACCAATCTAATTTGCTTTTATGAAGAGGTGAGTAGAAGCCTTGACAGAGGAATGGCTGTGGATATAGTGTTTCTGGATTTTGCTAAAGCATTTGATACTGTCCCTCATAGACGTCTGACAGGTAAGTTAAGGTCTTTGGGTTTGGAAATTTTAGTTTGTAACTGGATTGAACACTGGCTCATGGATCGTACCCAGAGAGTGGTGGTCAATGATTCGTACTCTGATTGGTCCCCGGTAATTAGTGGTGTACCCCAAGGTTCAGTACTGGGACCGCTGTTGTTTAATTTATTTATCAATGATATAGAGGATGGTATTAACAGCTCTGTTTCTATCTTTGCAGATGACACCAAGCTTTGTAGCACGGTACAGTCTATAGAGGATGTGCATAAGTTACAAGATGACTTGGATAGACTAAGTGTCTGGGCATCCACTTGGCAAATGAGGTTCAATGTGGATAAATGTAAAGTTATGCATCTGGGTACTAATAACCTGCATGCGTCGTATGTCTTAGGGGGGATTAAACTGGCAGAGTCACTGGTAGAGAAGGATCTGGGTGTACTTGTAGATCACAGACTACAGAATAGCATGCAATGTCAGGCTGCTGCTTCCAAAGCCGGCAGGATATTGTCATGTATCAAAAGAGGCATGGACTCAAGGGACAGGGACATAATACTCCCCCTTTATAAAGCATTGGTACGGCCTCACCTGGAATATGCTGTTCAGTTTTGGTCACCTGTCCATAAAAGGGACACTGCGGAGTTGGAAAGGGTGCAGAGACGCGCAACTAAACTAATATGGGGCATGGAACATCTTAGCTATGAGGAGCGATTAAAGGAGTTACAATTGTTTAGTCTTGAGAAGAGACGTTTAAGGGGGGATATGATAAACGTATATAAGTATATTAATGGCCCATACAAAAAATATGGAGAAAAACTGTTCCAGGTTAAACCCCCCCAAAGGACGAGGGGGCACTCCCTCCGTCTGGAGAAAAAAAAAGTTTAGTCTCAAGGGGCGACACGCCTTCTTTACCGTGAGGACTGTGAATTTATGGAACGGTCTACCTCAGGAACTGGTCACAGCAGGAACAAGTAACAGCTTTAAAACAGGATTAGATACATTCCTGGAACAAAATAAGATTAATGCTTATGAAGAAATATAAAATCTCATCCCTTCCCCAATATCGCGCCACACCCCTACCCCTTAATTCCCTGGTTGAACTTGATGGACATATGTCTTTTTTCGACCGTACTAACTATGTAACTATGAATGAGACAGTCTCTTTTTCATCAGCAGACTAGTAATGTAATATCTTGGGCCAAGACGAGCACATTTTTGCAAAATTCTATTTGGCCGATTTTCCGAATTTTCCCCCAAAAATCGGTTCTGTCCAAATTTCTTTGTGGCAAATCTGTATTAAAAACGGCTATTTCTGGCCTAAAGAGAGCCTCAATAGGGGTGTAGAACACTTTGTCTTGCTGTAATATGCATAAGGTGTGTGCTGGGTTAGTGAAATAATACTGTTATTCAGCATGACATGTGTGAAGCAGGTGATCTATCCCGGGCATGTTTGGCTCCAGACTTTCCACTCCTGCTACCATGCTGACTGCCAACCATGCTACCACCTTGCTGCCTCAGCTGCTGCCTCACAGACAACCTGCAACCCTCTTCTCCTGATGATGAAGCCCCTTCTGCACACGGCTCCCAAGTGTGATCGACTTCATCATAATTGAGTTGTGTCTGCACGTCACTGATGTCCTCCTCAGGTTCCTCAACAGTGTCTGCTTCAGTCGCCTGAACGCTCGCAACACCACCTCCCACGCCACACTCCTCATCACTAATTGCCCGCCTAGCTAAGGAAGCGGTGGATGTCTCCTCCACTTCTTGGCTGGAAAGTAGCTGCTGACTGTCCTCTAGTATATCGTTCTCACTAAATAGAGGAGCTGTACCCACAGCACAAGATACTTCTGTGGGGGAGGGAACAGCATAGGACAGAGACAATCGGAGGACAGGGACTGCTCCGGGGCCATGCCAACTGAGGGTTGTGTCTTAGGAACCCACCGACTGTGTACTTGCTGTGCCAGATGTCACTTGTGATTAAATGGATGACCGTGTTAACCAGTCGATGATGGCAGATGGGTTGCTGGTCGAGACACGACCGCTAGCTGATACTGGGAGCTCAGGCCTCTCACTGCAACTCCTGCTGCCACTCGCCCCTAGTCTGCTGCGACCTCTGCCTGATGATTTTAGGCCTCTGCCACTTCTCTGTGCACGTCCTGGCACTTCTCTGCCTGACATACTTAATGCGTACACGCTTAAAACAGTATTTGTCTAAAACACCAGCAGGTGTATACATTTGGCTTTCCTTTCACGGTATCTAGGCCCTTAAGACTTTAACAGGAACAAAATGGTACACCACTTAGATGTACGTCTGTGGTATGCACTCTCTCTCTCTCTCTCTCTCAATCTCACTCCCTTCCCTATTAGTGATTCTAGGTTGGATTTGGGTTTGAGGTGAATCACTGCTGTAAAAATGCTTTTCTGTGCCACACACACTCCTCTCTGTCCCCCTCTCTCTCTGCAATAGAACGCTGAATCGCTGCTATAAAAATGCTTTTCTGTGCAACACACACTGCTGTCTGTCCCTCTCTCTCTGTAATAGAACGCTCATGTGAGTGACCGCAAGATGGCTGCCGATTACATAGAATGTGGTGAGGAAAAATTACCTTAAGGTAGGCGCTCAGAAGTCCAGAGAATTTCACAGCCAAGTTATGGAAGTGAGTTAAATTCAAGCTTTATTTGTTCATAGCATCAACAACGCGTTTCAGGGTCAGCATACCCCTTCTTCAGATTAACGTTGTGCCTGCTGGGGAAGTCTGCCTGGTAGTGAGCACACTACCAGGCAGACAAAATGGCATTTCTAAGATAATAAAAAAAAAATTAAAGGCAGTAAAAGGGTTGGGGATAGATGGGCAATAGGAAGGGACAGAAGAAAATAAAAAAATAGAATGGTGGGAGCTACTCTTTAATGAGCAAAATTGTGAGTGACTCCCCTGAGGAAGTTGCCCAGAGCAACAGAACACCTGTGGTCATTTGGAGCATGAGTTTACTCTGAATACCCCAGTCCACAATTTTTAGGATCATTTATTGGTATCTGTTGTTTTGGATGGGTATTCTTTTTGCAAAATGTATTATGATATGTACCTATGCACCAGTTACTTTCTGAAGTATGTGTATTATTTATCCATGTTGTTATAGGTTTAGTGGATGCCAGGTATCATTTATTACTGTTTTATAGCCATACATACAGCAGTAAGGGTTATTTTATATCCTTGTTGTAATGTGGATTTTGATTACTTGTACCATCTTACCGTGCTCCTGGAGCATGTTGCCCCCTTAATGGGATATTTGAAATGTCTGTTTTGTACTTGATGACTCTATTTATAAACATATTGCTTTTTCATGATCCTATGTTGATTTGTTGTTTGGGTGTGCACTTATTCTACAGTATGTGGTGTTTGTTCTTTTTTGGATACCAACTGGTATTGGAGCTAGCTCCTATGCTTGTCATTTAACCACCTAGATGCTGCGGTCAGTGGGGACTGATGCATCCAGATGATAAGAAACCATGGAATAAAAATAAAAGAAAAATCCCATCTACCAATAAGGTCTGCAATTTGTAGACAAGTAGCCCTCACACAGCCCCATTTGCACTCATTTGCGCAGCTGGTTTAACGTTGCACAGAAATGATAAATCCCCCCTATGACTCATGAAGGAGATCTGTATAGATTGTTGCTATACTCCTTTTCATTTGCACATACATTTGACGTTATGAAAAGAAACTCATTTAGTTAATTAAGTTCTTGTGATCAACAAATGAGCAGGAATCGAAGAACTGGCATAAAAAGCATGAAATATTTTTTCCCCCTTCTGACTGTTTCTTCACACTGGCGGAGCTATAGGCCGGTCATGAACAGTAAACAGGATACGTGTCATGTGTTTTAGGTTAACACAGCGCGCTTGGCAGAAGACGGGTAATCAAATATGTTTGATGTGTGTTTATTTTCTAAATATATCCCCGGACACTGGAAATCACACAATTAAATGACTGGGAAAGATGTGAATTGTCTGCCGCAGCTGCCAAATTCATAAGAAAGCTGTAAAACTGCAGCACATATGAAAATACGAAGAAATCTGCTCATCAAAATAAACACAGCGAGATTTATATTACCGTCACTTCTCACCAGAAATGAGCAGACACCTCGATCTGCAGAACAATCTGGGTCACAATATCAACTGATTAAAATTGTTGTTTATGGTCCAATAAGGACTTCACTCATATTACCATGTCATTGTGCTTAATGAAAACAGATTTGGACACAGAAACATAGAATGTGTCGGTAGATAAGAACCATTTGGCACATCTAGTCTGCCCAATATTCTTAATCCTATCAATAGTCCCTGGCCCTATCTTATATGAAGGATAGCCTTATACATATCCCTATCTTATATGAAGGATAGCCTTATGCCTATTAGTGTTGAGCGGCATAGGCCATATTCGAATTCGCGAATATTCGCGAATATATGGACGAATATTCGTCATATATTCGCGAATATTCGCATATTCGTTATATTCTCGTTTTATTTTCGCGTATGCGAAAATACGCGCATGCGAAAATTAGCAAACGTGGAAATTCGCATATGCGAAAATTAGCATATGCTAATTTTCGCATATGCGAATTTCCGCACGCCAGTCTCACACAGTAGTATTACAGCCTTCTTTACACCACACAAGCTGGAAGCAGAGAGGGGTGATCACTGTGATGTGTACTGTGAAGGAAAAAAAAAAAAAAAAAACGAATATTCGTAATTACGAATATATAGCGCTATATTTGCGAAATTCGCGAATATGCGATATTCGCGAATAATATTAGAATTGCGAATATTCGCGAGCAACACTAATGCCTATCTCTATCTTATATGAAGGATAGCCTTATACCTATCCCTATCTTATATGAAGGATAGCCTTATACCTATCTCTATCATATATGAAGGATAGCCTTATACCTATCCCTATCTTATATGGAGGATAGCCTTATACCTATCTCTATCTTATATGAAGGATAGCCTTATACCTATCTCTATCTTATATGAAGGATAGCCTTATACATATCCCTATCTTATATGAAGGATAGCCTTATGCCTATCTCTGTCTTATATGAAGGATAGCCTTATACCTATCTCTATCTTATATAAAGGATAGTCTTATACCAATCCCATGCATGCTTATACTCCTTCACTGTATTTGCAGTTACCACATCTGGAGGAAGGCTACTCCATGCATCTACTACTCCTTGATATTACTGCAGAAACCTTTGTCTCTCTAAATAAGTAAGGGAAGGGTCACAAGGACTGTATTTTGCTGCATATTTTCTGCAGCTGATTTTGCCACCCATTGACTATAATAAGTGGGGAAAACCGCAGCAGCAAATATGCAACAAAATATGGCACATGTGACCCTACCCTAAAGGGTCTGAAATACTGAGTAAAGGGTCTGAATACTTATGTCTATGCAATATTTTAGTTATCCCTTTTCAATAAATTGGCATCTATGGAGAACTCGCATTTATGAGTGGTCGTTGCACCGGTTTGTTGTGCTGGTGCCTGCAGCCTGCGAAACGTCTGCACGAAAATTTTCTGCACAGACATTCTGTCATGTGACTGCAGGTATATTGGCCCACTCCTCATAAGATCCTGCTCCAGCTGTCTCAGGTGTGAAGGTGTCTTCTCCAGACTGCAGGTATATTGGCCCATTCCTCATAAGATCCTGCTCCAGCTGTCTCAGGTGTGAAGGAGTCTTCTCTAGACTGCAGGTATATTGGGCCACTCCTCATAAGATCATGCTCCAGCTGTCTCAGGTGTAAAGGTATCGTTTCCAGGCTGCAGGTATCTTGGCCCACTCCTTATAATATCCTGCTCCAGCTTTCTCAGGTGTAAAGGTATCTTTTCCAGACTGCAGGTATCTTGGTCCACTCCTCATAAGTTCCTGATCCAGCTGTCTAAGGTGTGAAGGTGTCTTCTACAGACTGCAGGTATCTTGGCCCACTCCTCATAATATACTGCTCCAGCTGTCTCAGGTGTGAGGGTGTCTTCTCTAGACTGCAGGTATCATGGCCCACTCCTTATAAGTTACTGCTCCAGCTGTCTCAGGGGTGAAGGTGTCTTCTCCAGACTGCAGGTGTATTGGCCCACTCCTCATAAGATCCTGCTCCAGCTGTCTCAGGTGTGAGGGTGTCTTCTCTAGACTGCAGGTATCATGGCCCACTCCTTATAAGTTACTGCTCCAGCTGTCTCAGGGGTGAAGGTGTCTTCTCCAGACTGCAGGTGTATTGGCCCACTCCTCATAAGATCCTGCTCCAGCTGTCTCAGGTGTGAAGGTGTCTTCTCTAGACTGCAGGTATATTGGCCCACTCCTCATAAGATCCTGCTCCAGCTGTCTCAGGTATGAAGTGTCTTCTACAGACTGCAGGTATATTGGCCCAATCCTCATAAGATCCTGCTCCAGCTGTCTCAGGTGTGAAGGTGTCTTCTCCAGGCTGCAGGTATCTTGGCCCACTCTTCATAAGATCCTGCTCCAGTTGTCTCAGGTGTGAAGTGTCTTCTCCAGACTGCAGGTATCTTGGCCCACTCCTCATAAGATCCTGCTCCAGCTGTCTCAGGGGCGAAGGTGTCTTCTCCAGACTGCAGGTATCTTGGTGCACTCTTCATAAGATCCTGCTCCAGCTGTCTCAGGTGTGAAGATGTCTTCTCCAGACTTCAGGTATCTAGGCCCACTCCTCATAAGATCCTGCTCCAGCTGTCTCAGGTGTGAAGGTGTCTTCTAGAGACTGCAGGTATATTGACCCACTGCTCATAAGATCCTTCTCCAGTTGTCTCAGGGGTGAAGGTGTCTTCTCCAGATGGCAGGTTCAGCTCCTTCTACAGATGTTCATTAGGATTCAAATCAGGGCTAAAAAAAAAAATTCACTTCAGAAGAGTCCAATGTTTTGCTCTTAGCCATTCTTGGGTGTTTTAGCTGTGTGTTTATCCTGTTGTAGGACCCATGACTTGTGGCTGAGACCAAGCTTCCTGACACTGGGCAGCACAATTTACTCCAGAATGCGTTCAGTGTCTTGAGATTTCCTGTAGAGATTAAAGGGGTACTCCACTGGAAAACATTTTTGTTTAAATCAACTGGTGCCAGAAAGTTAATCAGATTTGTAAATTACTTCTATTAAAAAATCTTAATCCTTCCAGTATTTATGCTGTTACGGTCCACAGGAAGTTCTTTTCTTTTTGAATTTCTTTTCTGTCTGACCACAGTGCTCTCTGCTGACACCTCTGTCCATTTTAGAAACTGTCCAGAGTAGGAGCAAATCCTCATAGCAAACCTCTCCTGCTCCGGACAGTTCCTGACATGGACAGAGGTGTCAGCAGAGAGCACTGTTGTCAGGCAGAAAGGAAATTCAAAAATAAAAGAACTTCCTGTGTTTCATAACAGCAATTGATAAATACTGGAAGGATTAAGATTTTTTAATAGAAGTAATTTACAAATCTGTTTAACTTTCTGGCACCAGTTAATAAAAAAAAAAATGTTTTCCAGGGGAGTACCTCATTAAAGACGCCCTTTGCCAGAAGCAGTCAAGCCCCAAAACATAACCAAGTCCTCTCCATGCTTCACAGTAGGTACAGTGTTATTTTCTTTGTATGCTTCATTTATGTATTTGAAAGCAGAGCTGATGGGATTTGCCAAAAAGCTCCTGTTTTGCCCAAAGGACATCCTTCCAGAAGCTTTTTGGCTTGTCCCTTGGACCAATGAGACAGAACTGAAGCTTTTTGGCAAATCACATCATCTCTATGTTGTAAAAAAATAGAAAAAGGATAAATACAGCTCACCAAGTCTCCAATGAAAGTATCCAGCGGGCTAGTCTTCAGGTGTACGGGCGGGCACTTGGCCATATGCAGTGAGGGGGTAAGCTGAAGAACAATGGAAGAATCCCAACGATCAGTCCAGCACTCCAGCCTTTTGCACAATGCCGTTGGGACAGCCCCTTTTCCTCAACCTGTTTTCTATGACATTCTTTTATGAAGGCCGACTCTAGTAAACTCCCAACATTAAATTATTTATAATATGCTTTTGGTGAGAGCTTTTTGGCATGGTGTAAAGAGTTGCTGGAAATTTTCTTCCTATAAAGAGTGGTATCAACCGAACCAATAATTAAATTCTCAGAGATGAAAACGGGATCTGATACAATAATAAAATCCAAGTTATCTTCGTTATTGTTGACATAACTCAAAAAGGCTGTCTGTACATTATCATCCCACCCTCCCCTCAACACCGCCAGGACGTCATCAATATAACTTCCATACCAGTCGATGTGACGGAGAAAAGGGTTATCAGGGGTGAAGATGCGTCTTTCCTCCCACCATGACATGTAGAGGTTGGCCCCCATTGGACAACCCCTCGTCTGGAGGAGGAAAGATGCATCGAACTTGAAAAAATTGTTAGTGAGTAAGAATTGAGTTACATCCAAAATATAATGGTTTACAACTATACAAAGAGATAATGTCAAAAGTAACCCACGACATATTGGATCCCATTGGAATGTATCCATAATATTCAATAATGCTTTAGTATCTCGAATATATCCTGGGATCCTGGTGACTAGAGGCTGTAGCAAATTGTCAAGTCAAGCCAAGACGATAATCTTTCTGTATCGGACCCGATGCCCACCACGATCGGCTTTAATGGTGGAGGATAACTGCCTTTGTGTGATTTTGGAAGGCAATTAAATATGGGGCAAACAGGGTCTTTGATGTACAAATAATAATTTTGTTATTAATTTAAAATGCCTATATAACCCCCTTCCTCCAGAATCGCACTAAACCTGCTTTGAATTTTATTTGTCGGATCACATTCTAAGATTTTATAGATCTCACTATCATGTAGCACCTAAAGAACGGGTTGGATGGTAATATAAGGATTATCTTTTTGCTTCCGTATAGCTCGATGTTCCATTACAGAAATATTAGAAGGATGATGATGTTTTGTAACCAAGCTATTATCTAGTTGTAAGCTGCTGAAATAGGTTCATACATGGAACTCTCGGCATAATGGGGTAAAAGTTCTCGTTGGGGATTCTTAAGTGACTTTTTGTAGATTAACACATTCTGCAGGGTGCAGATTTTCATGCTCCAAATTCACCATACAGAAGCTAAAAGATACTCCTTATATTACTATCCGACCCTTGGATAAAGGGGGTTTAGTGGTTATTTTGGATAAAAACTTATATCACAGAGAGGTTCTCAAGGTGCTTACATGAGAGTGAGACCTATAAAATCGTATAAGGTTATCCAACAAGTAAAATTCAAAGCAGGCTTAGTGCAATTCTGGAGGAGGGGGTTTAACTAGGCAATGTAAATGAAAAACAAAAAGATTATTTGTACATCAAAGACCCTGTTTACCCTATAGTTCATTCAAAATCGAACAAAGGCAGTTTTCCTCCACCATTTAGGCAGATCGTGGCGGGCATCGGGTCCGCTACGGAATGATTATCGTCTTGGCTTGACAATTTGCTACATAGAAACATGGAAACATAGAATCGTCAGCAGATAAGAACCATTTGACCCATCTAGTCTGACCAATAATCTGAATCCTATCACTAGTCCCTGGCCTCATTTTATTGATAGGACAGCTACATCCTCTAGTCACCAGGATCCCAGGATATATTCGAGATACTAAAGCATTATTGATTATTAGTACGAGAAAGGAAAAAAGGTGACTGGTTCTCTAGGTCTATGGGGATTACTATAGTGATTTTCTGGTGAGATTGGGTGGTGGAGTTGTAGGGTGTTGTCAGTGAGTCTGTATATATGGGATGATGGTTATGGTAAAGTGTTATATATTGTGAATGTGATATGTATGGTAATGAATGTACTAGAGTGTATGGCGGTGTATGAGATGCGTTGTAAATGTATGACAGTGTGTGTGAGTGTGTGTGTATGATGTGTGTATGGCTGAGGCGTGTATGTTAGTGTAGCTGTAATAGAGGTTAGGTGTGATGGATGAATGTGAAGAGGACAAAGAGGAAAAAAGAAAAAAGTAAAAAAAAAATAATATATATATATATATACAGCAACAGAATATAAATAAATAAAAGAAAAAAAAATAATTAATTAAAAAATTAATAAATTAAATCAAAAATAAATAAAAGGGGGAGAGAGAAAGAAGGAAAAGTGGAATGGTTTGTACTTGGATGCTTAAACAATTTATTTGTTATAAAATGACACAATATATGGAAACAAGTGCTGGGCCCTAGCACTTATATTTTCCAATACACAATAAAAAATAATAATCAATAAAAAACAAATTAATAAATATAGTACTATATCAGTGTAGTACTATATTTATTAATTTGTTTTTTATTGATTATTATTTTTTATTTTTTACTAGTTGCCATTTGGGTATATAGGAGATTATACCTTGACTGAATTTCTCGGTCACCACAAACAGATAGAGTACATCTCACAAACCTATTTTTTTTACATTATTGATCATTATGGATAAATTCCAATGGGATCCTGATATGTCCTGGGTTACTTTTGACGTTATCTCTTTGTATAGTTGTATACCACACAATAGAGCCCTTTTGCATTAGAGTACAATATGGATAAATAAAGCAATTTTTCCAGTTATTAAAACATTATATTTTGGATGTAACTAAATTCTTACTCATTAACAATTTTTTCAGGTTCGATGCATCTTTCCTACTCCAAATTAGGGGTTGTCCAATGGGGGGCAAATTCTCGCCCTCATTGGCCAACCTCTACATCTCATGGTAGAAGGAAAGATGCATCTTCACCACAGATAACTCTTTTCTCCGCCATATCGCCTGGTATGGGCATTATATTGATGACGGCGGTGTGGCGGAGAGGATGGGATGATGATGTACAGACAGCCTTTTTGAGTTATGTCAACAATAACGAAGATAACTTAGGTTTTACTATTGTGTCAGATCCCATTTCCATTTCCATCTCCTTTCTCCCGTTTCCATCTCTTCACGTAAGGTAACTGCTATATAATATGTCTCAAGACCCAGTCGGGGGGAAACTGGATTAAAAAACAGTTCCGATATAATGTATTTTTTATTGAACATTCTATATTGTGGTCATATACATATTTTCTACATCGGTCATTTACCATTTTGTTCTGACACTACCAACATTGATGTTGTAATGCTTTAATGTGAACTAGGACATATGTTTCTTTCTAATATTGGTTGTATTTTCTTCCTAAACATTGTAGTAACAATACCACTAGTTCTAGTAGTGACCTCAATAGCGAGCGATGCGGAATCAAGCTTTTGATTTAGAATATAATAGTATGGTTTCCTTTGACAACTACTGCTCTTCTAATAACACATATTTGTATGTAACAATACAATTGCTACTTACTGTAGATTTTCTTCTATGCCTAATCTTACATATGTATGGGAGTTTTCTCTTTGTGTGCGGATATATGTTTCCTATGTGGCTTTCATGAGATGTGATGGCATACATAGAGTTAACAACCTTGACTCTGTGTTTAGGAGGCTGTTTCCACAGGTGTTTGCTTCCTTATGCTTTGATTAGGGGCAGTGTTACTATTGACTAGTGTTATTTCTTCGTCACCTAGGGTCTATTTTCTTTATACCTTGAGAAAGGTTATACGAAACGCGTCGGTTAGTTTTATTTGCATTGCCTTTATGATTTGATCTCTATGGATTACCACAATAAAGAAGTTAATTTTATACTATACTCTGGAGAGCTGGACTGATCGTTGGGATCCTCCCATTGTTCTTCACATCAGCTCTATGTTTGCTCATACAAAAATAATACATTTTACCCAAATTTGTATAAATATTTGCTTAATTTTAGCTGTTTTTGCAGTGTTTTTCTAAATTTATTTTGCATACCATATAGTTAACATGAAGTCAGCAATCAGGTCTGACGTCCTGTAACTCACATTAAACACAGTAACTTTTTTGAATCACATGACCAAATTAGAGTAATGAAAGCAGTGGTGGTGAATGTGTATGAAAAGGGCAATTAAAAAAATACTCTGAGTGCTTTTTAAGTCTGATTTCTCTACCACTAAAGCTTAAAAGTTAGGACTAACATTCTAAAAAACCAATTATACCGCCAGCACAGTATGTTCTTGGACTGTGGCATAATGAAATGCTTATTGTCTATCAGTTCTTCACATGGGTAAGCATCAGTGAAATAACTTTAGGCAGATAATTAAAACAGCACTAGAATATTTGTCATAAATGTATATAGTATAATGTCCAAGGGGCAGTTCGGAATCAGTTGTATCTGTAATGAGAAGATCTTTCAATTATATAGAAATGTTGTTTGAGGAAGACATCCAAATAAATTGCCTCGCTACCTCAACATTAATTGCAGCCTCCTAAATCTCCTCATTACGTCTCCTAACGTTTCCCTTATGCCCGATTAAAGGCTACATCATAAATGGAACATCTAAGTCATCCGTTATGTGCCGCGCTTTCATGTAGCTTTCAGCACATCTCCAATTCACAGAATACAGTAATTAGATCTAAATTGTAACATGTCGCTGTAATCAGTTTAAGGTAAAAGAGGTTTATTCTCCTTTTATTAATGTTTTATATCAACCTATGAATAAAGAATTAGGACTCATGCACACGGTCAGATTATGGACAAATTAAGGTGGGGGGGTATACAGTGTATAATGTAGCACAAGAAATTCCTGTGGTTGCAGAACCATAGGGATCTAGACCAGCTTCATGACAGACAATGCTCTGCTCTACAACTTCTGCTGGTGTCCTGTCCATAAAGATTACTGTCATGAAGTAATAACCATGCCATGTAGTGCTTTATTGCAAGCACCATAGAGTTAGGTGCCTAAATAATACTTCCACCTACTGCCTAGATAAATACCACCATATAATGTTCAAGTACTGTATCACCACCCTACAGGAACCAAACAGCTCTATACATACACAATATAATACCAGTGATATAGAGCATTGTATAATATTTAAATTGCATTCTGTTCATGTTCTTGAATCTGGTTTGCCCCAGGTTTAGCTGTGAGCAGATGGGTTACCATGCTTTGGTCCTGCTTCTCTCTTTTAGGGTGTCTGTATTCTGTATAGGCTCATTTATGTCCATGCATCTGATGAAGGAGGTCTACTCCGAAATTGCATTCATGTTTTGGATTTAATAAAATATATTGTTAAAATATTTTTTCCTCTTGGACTTGCAAGTGGTCCTTTGCGCTCCTTGAGACACAACCAAAGTTTTTTTCTCATTTTCTTTTATTCTAGTATTGAGTGTGGAGGAGAGAGGGGACTGAACTAGCAAAGCCAGCTCCTTCTTAGACCATGGTCCTGGACATGACCATTTCAACTTGGTTCCCCATTTAAGAGCTGAAAAAGGAAGGAAAATACAGCCTTTATGGATAGCCTGCACAAGGGCCGCCATAGCAAGATACTAGGACCTAAATGGCATTCTGGCCAGGCCTTGTACCATGAAGATGCCAAGTCAAAACTCTCCAAGACCTTCAACCCACCATTGGTAACTGTAGCACCAGCAGGAAACAAGTGGATATAACTTGCCACCTCTAAACCCAGCCATAGATAAAGACTTTCTGTATGATCTCCAAGCTAAAAAGTTGCAACTAACTTTACAAAGTAAGATAAAAGGGTTGCTGACATTATAAAAGACTAGAGTAAAGGTGACAAGCTCCAGGTATCCTAAATACTCCAACATTGAGAGTTACCCTGTTCCAATCACAAGCCTGCCCATTCATGTGTTTATGAACAGGTTGTTTTGATTTAAAAAAAAACTGTGTTTGTCTAAGCTTTCTACCATGTCTGGCCTCATCTTTGTCATTAAAAAGGAGGAGGAGTGGTTTGTTGTTATGATGGCAGAAGGGGAATGGCTTGACGAGCTATGCTAGAGAGGGACTGGCTTGGTTTTACAATGTTAGATAGGGTGTGTGGCTTGATTGTATGACATCATAAAGGGGCGTGGTTACAACATGAGAACGCTGAAAGCCAGGACAAGCATCGCACGAACTCTGAGGGAGGAGGGGAGGAGGCAGGATGGCAGGTTTTATTCCAACTGGGAAAATGGCCCAGTACAGGTAATGGGTGTATATCACAATTTAGTTAATCTGACCATGAGGGGACAAAATATAAATAATTTTTGCTATCCCTTTAAGTACCAGTAATATGTCCTAGTGACAATGTATATTACATTATGTTGCATAATTTTATAAAGCTATATACTTTATTTATCTATAACTATGCCACCCACAACCACATCCCACCTCCCCAACGAGGTAAACTGTGCCTCTAGTGTACCCCATGCACTCATAAGTAGTCATTCTGTAAGTCAATTTCTTACCCATAAAACCGAGAAACATGACTAGAGTTTATAGCCAAACTAGAGTCCCCTCTAAGAGGAAAAGACACCAATTTACAGACAGCTCCATGAGGGTAAGACTCCATATCATTAGCTGGGGCTCCTCAATGGGAACCAGTATTCCCCAGAAGTTTTGGTGTAAAACACATTTTTTAAGCTGTATTGGAGCTTGTGCTCGTATTGCACAATTTGTTTCAACTTTTGTCCTCACTGTTGTTGCTGTCTCCTATAACAAATACCTAAATGTCCACAATTGTATATAGACTTTTGACCGATTTGCTAATCGGTACAGATTTTGTAAACTACTCCCTCCACAGTAGCGTAACTATAGGGGTGCAGAAGTAGCAGTCGCACCAGGGCCCTGGTGCCTAAGGGGGTCCCAAGACTCATCTGTCCCATAAAAGACCAGTATTATAAATGGCACATGGGGCCCTGTGGAAGATTTTGCATCGGTGCTAAGAAGCTGTAAGTTACACCTCTGCCCCTCCACTTTTAAAATTAAATACATCAGTCCTAAAATGTGTGGGCCTATGCCTTTTTACTTCTAAAGAAAAGAAAGTTTTTTTGTAATACTTCATAAATACTTTCATAAATCTCCACGTCTTATTTCTATCAACCTTCCCCATGACATGTCTTTGAAAAAACATCTGTAAATCTCTGATTAATGTTTTATGAAAGGGTAAGTACAATAGCTTGGGAAAAGACATTTATTTACATAAGAATGAATGGCGAAATACATTTGTCACATCCTAATTGATTAGCCGGAAAAAGAAATTAGTAAGACAATTGAGAATTAATGTAAGGACCTGATTGTGTGATCAGGCAGCTAGAGACCAAAGTCATTGAAGTGACAGGACACAAAGATCTACTGTACCGTGAATGGCAGGGATGGGGGCACGAGAGAAGACATGAGATAAAAAGAGCTTTGCCCTTTCTACACAGAACACTGAGAGATGAGGTCATGATAAATGATAGCTTTACAATAGAAGAAAAGGATTAAATAATTGATGGACGTGGTGAAAGAAAGTTGACATAGGCAAAGGCAATACACACAGAGAGGGCTTCTTCTTTATACTGGAAAAAAATAAAAATAGTAACAAAGTCTAGCATAGAAATAGAACAAAAAGAAAATGAAGTGGCCAGTTATGTAGGTGCCGACCCTTATCCAGTGAGATTGTGGCTAAAACTATGGCCTCCTGTGCAATAATTTTTTGGCTAGAAGAACATCGAAATCTAGGTGCATTGTCTTTGTAGACAATGTATTTAGATCTTAAAAAAAAAAGTTACATAGTTATAGAGTTGAAATGTTAAAAAAAAAAAAGACAGGTCAACAGGTGTGGACGCGTTCTGGTGTGCCTTTGGGGCATGCTCAGAAGTGGAGTGGAGTCTAAGTACCCAATGGGTTGTCACACTTTATCCCTCTTCCAAGATTTGGAAGCTCCTTGTCGCTTCCCAAGAGTGGTTCTGTTGTTGGTAATTGTTGGGCCAGCGGTGCGCTGGGCCAACAACTACACACAACAGGACCACTCTTTGGAGATATTGTGTGTGGAATTAAAGGGTCAGGCAAGATGGGTCAAGGTCATGGAGAAGATTGTGGCAAGACGACAATGTAGCATAGTCAGATACAGGCACGAGAGTCAAGGCAGGTGGTATAGGTCAGCTATCTGGGGCAGGAACAGGAGAGTCAGTATAGTACACAAGAGTTATATAAAAGCAAAGTTAGGTGTTCAGGTACAGTTCAATAATGTTTTTTTCTTCTTGAGCTGCCATTGCTTGTTTGTGGGCTAGAAAACCCACCTGTAGACAGCGCTGTTTTGGGATTGTTACCCCTTGTCAGTACAGAGGAGCGTGTTCTGGCTTTGCTTGTGAGAATAAGTGGAATACTACCCCTTTTGGGTAGACGACAGGCCTCTCACAAGCTAAGGCAGAATACCCTGCTCTGTACTGACAAGGGGCAACAAGCTTGAAACAGCGCCGCCTGCAGATGGGTTGTCTTCCCTTCTGGGTAGAATTCTGGCTTGGCATTAAAACCCAATCAATTTCTATGACTTTGTAGTTAGAGCTAAAGATGATGTTTAGGGAATGCTACCTGGTAGGGTGGTGGAATTAGCTGCTTTGTATATTCCATATATATATATATATATCACATAAGTAATATAGCCACAAGCTATAATGTCCCATAAAAGGGGGTGTTTATTTAATAATTTTGCTATACTTTTTTAAAGTAAATGAAGGCATCCTGTCTATAGAATGCTGATTTATGCCACCACATAAAAGCTGCCCTATCGACTTCAATGGCTCAAATGTATTCAACTAGTGGCGATCTTCATGTAATTTGTTATAATCTTTGCAAGACTCCAAAGCATGGTCTGCTGTGGTCAGAAAATAGTGTCTAGTTTACTACTTTTGGGTCAAAAAGTGAATGGAGCACTGCCAGTATACGTTGATATCCAATTTTGACAGGATGCCTATGTATACCAGGTATGTAATAACACTTATCCAAGCAATATGCTTGGAAAAGTGTTCTTTCTCTATTCGAAAAGGGTGAAAAAGCCTGATGTCAACTGATGCACTTTTGCCATGAACTGTGTTTGTTTTCGGTTTATGATAAAAAAAAAAAAACTGAGGTTGATGCAATAAATATATGTGAACCCCTGGGTGTTGGTTTGTGTCAAGGAGTCCTTTACAAAAACAGAAGCTCCAGTGGAGTAGAGAGTTCCTCAAAACTCAACACTGACATGTTTTGGTCATCAATTACCTAAATCATAGATCTAATTTATACCATATAGTGGTAGAGACCGATATTATATTAGAGCTATGGGGCCAGTAAAAGTGATTACAGTGCAGTTACATCCAGTGACTCACAGGAGGCATCTTCTCTGATTCCTCATCTATAATGCCCCAAATAATAATAATGCCCCCCTTGGTGTATTCTTCAGGCCCACACAGTAATAGTGGCCCTGGACAGCAGTTAGGCTTCTTTTAGTGCCCCGTACAGTAGTTAGGTTGTCCTTTGTGCCCTAAGAGAGCAATAAGGCCATCCTTTGTGTTTCTTCACTATATTTATCCCTCCTTTTGTGTATGCTTACAGTAGTTATGCCCCCATGTGTCCCCACACAGTACGTAACCCCCTTTGTGCTCCCACGTAACAGTTAGACCTCCATCTGTGTCCTCAAATAGTAGGTAGCCTCCTTTGTGTCCACCCACAGTAATTATCTCCTTCTTTTAGTCTCCATACACATAGTTTGACCCTTTTGGTGACACCACATAGTATTTAGTCCTTCCTTTGAGCCCCCACACAGCAGTTAGCTCCCCTTTTGGACTCTTACACAATAGTCAGTTTCCTATTTGTGCCTCCACAGTTGTTAAATCCCCTCTGTGCCCCCACACAGTAGTTCGACCCCCTCTGTGCCCCCACAGTAATTTGACCCCCTCTGCGCCCCCACACAAGCCTCCCTATGTGTCCCCAAATAATTGACCATTTGTGCCCCTACACCGTAATAAGCCCTCCTATGTCCCACCCTGTAGTAGTAATATCACCCCCACCCTACACACACCTTTTGTGCGCACACATTATGCTTATCCATAGTTACCCTTAATAGTTTCCCTTTCTACCTTCGTAAAGAAGAATTAAACTCACCCCATTCCCAAGCTTAATGTCTGGAGCCCCTTTTACTGCTGCCCACAGCCTGGTACTGATGTAGTAATATTATAGAACCACCTGGGCCAGGATGCTGTTGGTTGTTCTGGAATACTGACAATCCCCTCTAAAGCACCCTACAGCCTAGTAATGAGCCCAGGAGCCAGTGGCGTCCTTCTCCATCATAGTCTGCAACCGAACCTGTGTCCTGAGGATGCAGTTACAGTCTAAAGCAATGTTAAAGATGCCACTGGTGGTTCTCCCGGTCACTATACTAACAAAGTGAGGGGGTTGCTAGTGGGACTTATGCATGACCTTTAACTTATGCCACTACTCCTGCTGCAACTAATAAAATATAAGGTTTAAAAAACTAAAACATACACACATATTAGACACACCACCAAAGTCCGTACACCTGCCTCTACTTTAGAGAGAGTACCATAAACTGGCTGACGGTCCCTTTAAGATAAACAAAGCTGATGATGTCTGTAGTCGTTGAATATGTTGGCACTCTAAAAGCAACAAGAAATAAATAAGACAAAGCCATATTTCTCTCTCTACATGAGTGTTTCCATACAAATGTGCCTTCAGCTGTTGCACAACTACAACTCCCAGCATGCCCAGACAACCTTTGGCTGTCCGGGCATGCTGGGAGTTGTAGTTTTGCAACAGCTGGAGGCACACTGGTTTGAAAAACACCTCTCTATACTGTATATTTATCACTTTCTTGCATTCTTTATATCCCAATTACTTTCCGTAAAGCACGCGGTGCACAACGTAGGTAACGCATCAGCTCGGCATCAATATATATTTTATTATAACAGCGTGTAAGACACTGATATATTTATAGCCTAAGCACTAAAAAGATCTTTCGGGATCCCACTGGGGCCGTGAATCGCCGTTGCCTACGAAACAGTTTTCGTACGCAGTTCCCCGGAGCTCTTTTCAATAATTTCTTTGATTGCACAAAAGAAAGAAAGAGAAAAAAAAATTATGCACGGCTGCGCAAACAACAAACAAAAACACCAGTTTAGAATTGTTCTTCGGCTTTGATCTTTTTTTTTTCTTTTTTTTTCTTTTTTTTTTTCTTTTTTTTTTTCTGTTCTGCTCCAAAGGAAAACCGAAATTATTTAACAGCACAACTTTTTATACATTGTAATTGCTGACGAGAAAAAATAAAAAGTGACTCCGGTGCCGGCGCTGAGCGGCGTCGGAGTGTTAGGCCCGGCTGGGTATCACATGGTGTCGAACGTGCATCCGGCAGGAGATGTAACCAGAATAACCACAGGATATTTTAGTAGGACTTGGTGCCGTTCCATTGTGGAATTTAGTTGGAATATCTCCAGTTTGCTGCACAGGCCGGCCAGTCATGGATATCCTGCTCTGTGGCCACAAAAAATAGTGTGTGTGTGGTGGGGGGTTTAACAATTGGAGAAAGTTTTTTTTTTCTTATTTTTTTTTTTTTCTCTCTTTTTTAAACCACAGGAGTCATATGAATGGAGCCAACAGAAGCCTGGGCCAAGTGATGCAATCCTTGAAATAAAAAAAAAAATAAAAAAATAAAAAATAGGCTCCTACACTGCGGCATTCATCATTCACTTCTGTGACCTTCTAGGAATGTGCTGACAGACGCAAAGTGTTTTGTAGAACATTCTGCCAGGGAGCTGGAACGCGTTTTTTTTTTTTTGCTTATAGCCTATGGATGTTGACAGGAGGATGCCATCTGCTGGTGGAACGTTGTAATGAATACACTACACCACGCTATATGTAAGGGTGATGAATGTTAATAATACATACTAGTTAGATCAGTGTTTCTCAACCAGTGTGTGCCTCCAGCTTTTGCAAAACTACAACTCCCAGCATGCCCGGACAGCCTTCGGCTGTCCGGGCATGCTGGGAGTTGTAGTTTTGCAATAGCTTAAGGTATACACTAGTTGGGAAAAACACTTGAATTCCAGATATGCAGATTTTATGTAATCTATGAAGGTCCAAAAAAAAAAACATGGGCATAGCAAGAAGGGGTGCAAAAATTTTGTTTTCAAATCAACTTGTGCCAGAAAGTTAAACAGATTTGTAAATAACTTCTATTTAAAAATCTTAATCCTTCCAGTACTTACCAGCTGCTGTATGCTCCAGAGAAAGTTGTGTAGTTCTTTTCTGTCTGACCGCAGTGCTCTCTGCTGACACCTCTGTCCATGTCAGGAATTGTCCGGAGCAGGAGCAAATACCCATAGCAAATCTCTCCTGCTCTGGACAGTTGCTGACACGGACAGAGGTGTCAGCAGAGAGCACTTTGTTCAGCCAGAAAACAATATTCAGCAGCTAATAAGTACTGGAAGGATTAAGATGTTTAAATAAAAGTAATTTACAAATCTGTAAAATTATCTGGCACCAGTTGATCTGAGAAAAAATGTTTTCCCTCCGGAGTACCCCTTTAAGCTACAACTTAGCAACTCACAGTAAAGCATATTAACAGTTTCCCCTAGCATGCCTTCGGAGCCTTTTTATTACACTTTTTAGTCCTTTTTTCTTTCTTTTTTTACTAGTCCCGCTAGGGACTGCCATGAAAACAAGTGACCAGGTCACCGGGAAGCTGTTGAGGATGAAGGACGCAAAGAGTCTTTACATGCAGCAGTCACGGTTTGCCTGTGGCATGTAAAAGGTTAATAGCAGAGGTTTCTCTACTCTTAGTAGTGGCATCAGGAGCCCAGCTGCCATGCTGCCATTCTGCGAGCCAAGCTCCCACAATCTCTACACTGGAGACACAGCGCTCCATTCATTCTTTAGGTGGCTTCCAAACATTGGGAAGTCTAGCGTTCAGCACCCATTGAGAGTGAATGGAGCACTGGCCACACACATGAATTGCAATGCATTCAACTGCAGGACGTTTCCTTGTTTCTCGTGGTTGGTGGGGGTCGTGCAAACATACATTAAAGAGTACTTGTCATCAAACCATATTTTGTAAACTAACTCAGATTATATTCCCTAACTACTCCTAACACCCCTCCTGCCCTTTTCCAAGCTTTAAAAAGCTCTGTATCATACCTCTACCCTTGCTTACATTGTGTGAGCTCTCGGCAGGAGAAAGTGGGCGTTCCCCAGCAGATGCTACGTCACTGAAGCCTGTGAGAGCTGTGCCTCACCATGACCTGCACACACTTCCTGAGTTTGGTCTCCTGCCAGGCCGGGAGGAGACCAAACTAACTGTTTGACGCAGGGAACAGAACAGAGCCATCTAGTGGCCATTTTTTTTTCAATCACATTAAAAACATAACCAGCAAAGTGTCTTACAATTACATAAAGAACAATATATTAAAAGCTTAGTTTGGCCACAGGTACTCTTTAACCCCTTGCCACTTATAAACAGCGCTGTGGCACGGCAGGGGCTGAGCTCACATCATACCCGCATGGTCCTGGCTGCTATCAGCTCAGCAGCCAGGCAAATGTCCGGCATTAACTCTTTAGACGCGATCAAAGTGACTAAGTGAAAGTGAAAGCTTCCTGGCAGCTCAGTCGGGCTAATCGGGACCACCGCGGTGAAACTGTGGTGTCCCGATCAGCTAGGACGCACAAGGAGGGTCCATTACCTGCCTCTTCCACGTCCGATCGCCGAATGACTGCTCTGTGCCTGAGATCCAGGCAGGAGCAGTCAAGCGACGATAACACTGATCAATGCTATGCTATGGCAATGCATTGATCAGTGCCTGCAATCTGTATAATGCATGTTATAGTCCCCTATGGGGGCTACAACTTTGCAAACAAAAGTCAAAAACAAAAGTTAATAAAGATGATTTAACTCCTCCCCTAATAAAAGTTGAATCACCCTCCCTTTTCCCATTTAAAAAAAAAAAAGTGTAAATAAAAATAAACATATGGTATCGACAAGTGCGTAAATGTCCAAACTATAAAAATATATTGTTAATTAAAATGCATGGTCAATGGCGTACGCGCAAAAAAATCCAAAATAGCGTATTTTTTTATCACTTTTTATACCATAAAAAAATGAATAAAAAGCGATCAAAAAGTCTGATCAAAACAAAAATGGTACTGATAAAACTTCAGATCACGATACAATAAACCTCATACCGTCCCGTACGTGGAAAATAAAGAAAGTTATAGGGGTCAGAAGATGACAATTTTAAACATATTCATGTTCCTGCATGTAGTTATGATTTTTTCCAGAAGTGCGACAAAATCAAACCTATAGAAGTAGGGTATCATTTGACTCGTATGGATCTACAGAATAAACATAAGGTGTAATTTTTTAGCAAAAAATGTACTGCGTAGAAATGAATGCCCCCAAAAGTTACATAATAGCATTTTTTCTTCAATTTTGTCACACAATGTTTTTATTTTTATTTTTATCATCGTCATTTTTTGGGTAAAATGACTGATGTCATTATAAATTAGAATTGGTGGCGCAAAAAATAAGGCATCATATGGATTTTTTGTTGCAAAATTGAAAGGGTTATGATTTTTAAGGGGAAGAAAAACGAATATGCAAGAATGGAAAAACGCTATGTCCTGAATGGGTTAAGTTAACAACTAGGGTAAGGTCACACGTAGGGCATGCACAGTGTATTTGATGTTGCGGCTGCTGTGCCCGTGCGGCTGCTTTATCTGTCCATAGCAGCAACCCGCCGCTACGAGCAGACACACAGTAATTTGCGAGTCACCGCGTGTATTACAGTGTACTCACAGACATCGCGGTCGCTCCCCCTATTCCCTGAGCTAGGCTGAGAGCGGCCGCTATGTCTGTGAGTATGCTGTGCATGTGCACAACAACTTACAGATCACTGTGTCTCTGCTCGTAGCGGCGGGTTGCTGCTATGAGCAGACCTGGCAGATGCATGGGCACAGCAGGAAGCACACTCTAGGGACAATCAATAGTGCATCTGCAGCGTCAAATATACACTATGTGTGACCCTATCCTTTTGGTATTTTGAAACTAGGCAATCAAAGGAGGAATCCGTGCTTAATCTGATGAATATTCGATGTTAAATTTCACATAAATTTCACTGTCAATTCTTTTTGACGGAATCCATGGGTAAAATCCCATGAAGTCCATTGGGCAGATTTATTAAAACCTGTGTGGAGAGAATCAGGCCTCTGAAAAATGAAAGAATCGATATGATTGGTTGATATGGACAACTGGTCAACTTTTCCTCTGCACAGATTTTGATAAATCTCCCCAATGGGATTTTGTATTTGCACTCTACGAAATCTCTGCTCAGAAATATTCTTGGTGGAGATCACTAAGGTGCTAGGACCACGTGGACATAGCTGTTTCTCATAGACGGCAATTTGTTGCACATAGTATTCCTTCCATGAAGAATGAACTGGTTCATTCTTCCGGCAGAGGAATTCTGTAATATGCACTGTTGGTATCAATGGGACTTTTGCAAAATGTTCATATTCAGAAAATTTACTTGATCTTCCCCATTCAATTCCGGCGCTTTTGCCCATTGCAACCTGCCTTGGACATAAGCGCTGTCCCATTGAGAAACAGCACTTCTATGGCGGATTCCGCCAAAAGATTGAACATATTTGATTTTCCGCCGGAATCTGTATTGTCATCGCGGAACTTCGAATGTATAAGCAGATTAGCGGAATTCCCATTAAAACAAATAGGAGGTTGCAGCAAACACAGTCCGAACGGAATATCTGTAGTGTGAACAGGGCCTTAGGGTGCATGTCAAATAAAGCAAAAAACAGAAAAACCCAAAACAGCTCACCACCAATCTGAACAGTCCGTAAATTCCAAGGCAATGGATAGGTATGGAAGCACGGAGTATCAATGGGTCGTATACCATGTAGACATAGCAAAAGAAAATGTGAAAATACAGCTCCCAGAAAAAAAGATTAACATCTTCAAATTTTGATAATCCAGATTAAAAATTAAACAAGCGCAACTCTGCCCCACCCCCTCAGCCCAACCCTATATAAGTAGTAGTTAGCTACACAAGGGCCTTTTCTTTCCTAGCAGCCTCCCAGTCTGACTGGGAGCACATGGTAAGTGAGCTATTGCACCCTGTTCACACTGGTGTGGTGCTTTGCGGCATCTGTTGCTGCTGTGGCACTGTGTCTGTAGGGAGGTGCGACCCAGAGACTGGTTTGAGTGGCATTGGGGCCGATCTGCCAGTGGGTCATTCCCCCTGTGGGCACTGGTGTTGCTGCGGTGGTGGATGCCGCCCAGCGCTACGCCATTTTATGCTAGGGACATTAGGGACCCACTCTAATTAGGTGGCCTTACGTGACGAGTGGGCTTGTACCTTTTGATCAAAATGTATACTAACAACCTGTTTGTTTTTGAATTTATGCTGAGAAGCAATTAGATCAAAATGCAATATGTGGATGTGCGACCATGTCTTTTTTCTACTTGAATTCACATCGTAAAAGTGATAAACTCTGACGCGTTTCAGGCTCAAAAATAGCCCTTAATCATGGCAAGGATACCAAGCAAATGTAACATTTATATACTCATGGTTGCACGGGAAAAAGGAATCAACAGTCACGTGTTAAACAAAGGGAGGAGACAATGTCATGTCTCCTCCCTTTGTTTAACACGTGAGTGTTGATTCATTTTTCCCGTGCAACCATGAGTATATAAATGTTACATTTGTTTGGTATCCTTGCCATGATTAAGGGCTGTTGTTGAGCAAGAAACGCGTCAGCGTTTATCACTTTTACTGTGACATGTTGCTCTTGTTTTGTTTTTAATCTGGATTATTAGAGTTTGAAGATTTTATTCTTTTTTCTGGGAGCTGGATTTTATTATTTTCTGCTGCTGCGTGACAAATTCAATGTGGATTTTCCATCAGGATTTTGTGTGCAGAAAATCTGCTTTTACAGTAAAGAAGTTAAGATTTAACATTTGACCTGCAGAGCTGATAGGAATTGACCTGCGGAGCATGTCAAACTACGTTTTTCTATACATTTAGACTCCTAAGTGTATTCCAACCAAGGTGCCGCCAGCTGTTGGCATGCACATACCAAATGTATGGTAACGAGATATAAAGAGGAAAAAGAAGGATGTACGACTGCAGAATCAGACTGCATATGGTTTGTTTGTTGTCTGTCACCATGGAGACCTATAGATTTGTATAGGAGTTGAAGACACAAAGTTAGAAGATTTTTGATGAAGACTAGTTGCAAAATTGCTTAATTTTTACATTGAGTTTTTATTACATACAATGAAACAAAGGTAACAATTAGGGATGAGAGAATCGAATCTGACGACTCTGAATTTGATAGGAATTTCAGGAAAAATTCGATTTGCAACAAATGCGAATATCGCCGTGATTCGATTGCACAAATCGCTTCATTAAACTCCATTTAGTGCGGTCCAGGCTCCAGGGCATCTAAAATGGCGGATCCACATGTGAGGACATGGGGTAAGGAATCCTGGGAAGGCAAGAAACAGGGTCGGCGGGATAACCCTAAATCACATCAGCAGCCAGCCACCCCTGTGATGTCACAGCCCTATATAATCCGCAGCCATCTTGCGGCCAGCCATTCCAGCATTCTATTGCAGAGAGAGAGGGACAGAGAGCAGTGTGTTGCATAGAAAAGCTTTTTTACAGCAGCGATTCACCGCAAGCGCAAATCAAGGGAGTGAGATTGAAAGAGAAAGTGCAATTTTGGGTGTAGTACACAGTGTGCTGCAGCACTGGTGTGTACAACAACTGAAAGGCTATTAGTAGCCAGCCTGTTAAGGTGAGCAGAGTACTAAAAGTGTATTGTCCTCTATGAAGTGTAACCTGTGTGTACATCTAAGTGGTGTACCATTTGGTTCCTGTTAAAGTCTGAAGCGCCTAGTTACTATGAAAGGCTAGCCAAAAGTACACACCTGCTGGTGTTGTAGACAAGTACTGTTTTAAGCATACTGGAGCACATTGTACTCCCCTCATAAGTGCATACCACATACATACATCTAAGTGGTGTAGCATTTTGTTCCTGTTAAAGTCTTAAGGGCCTAGTTACTGTGAAAGGCCAGGCAAAATTACACACCTGCCCAAAAGTACACACCTGCTGGTGTTGTAGACAAATACTGTTTTAAGCATAGTGGAGCATATTCTACTCCCCACATAAGTGCATACCTTGTACACACATCTACGTGGTGTACTATTTTGTTCCTGTTAAAGTCTTAAGGGCCTAGTTACTGTGAAAGGCCAGGCAAAAATACACACCTGCTGGTGTTCTGGACAAATACTGTTTTAAGCGTACTGGAGCGCATTGTACTCCCCTCATAAGTGCATACTACATACTTACATCTAAGTGGTGTACCATTTTGTTCCTGTTAAAGTCTTAAGAGCCTAGTTACTGTGAAAGTCCAGCCAAAAGTACACACCTCCTGGTGTTGTAAACAAATACTGTTTTAAGCACAGTGGAGCACATTGTCCTCCCCTCATTTACGCACTAAGTATGTCAGGCAGAGAAGTGCCAGGACGTGCACAGAGGAGTGGCAGAGGCCTAAATTTATCAGGCAGAGGTTGCAGCAGACTAGGGGCAAGTGGCAGAAGGAGTTGCAGCGAGAGGCCTGAGCGCCCGGTATCAGCTAGCAGTCGTGTCCCGACCAGCAACCCATCTGCCGTCATCGATTGGTTGACACGGTCATCCACTTCATCACAAGTGACATCTGACACCCCCAGTCAACAGTAGGTGGGTTCCTCAGACACAACCCTCAGTTGACATGGCCTGGGAGCAGTCCCTGTCCTCCGGTTGCCTCTGTTCTATGCTGTTTCCTCCCCCACAGAAGTATCTTATGCTGTGGGTTCAGCTCCACTATTTAGTGAGGACAATCTAGAGGACAGTCAGCAGCTACTGCGCAGCCAAGAAGTGAAGGAGACATCCGCCGCTTCCTCCTCTAGGCGGGCAAGTAGTGATGAGGAGAGTGGCATGGGAGTTGGTGTTCCGAGTGTTCAGGCTCCTGAAGCAGACACTGTTGAGTCACCTGAGGAGGACATCAGTGACGTGCAGACACAACTCGATGATGATGAAGCTGATCGCACTTGGGAGCCGGATGCAGAAGGGGCTTCATCATCATCAGGAGAAGAAGGTTGCAGGTTGCCCATGAGGCACCTAGTTGAGCCAGCAAGGTGGTAGCATGGTTGACAGTCAGCGTGGTGGCAGAAGTGGAAAGTCTGGAGCCAAACGTGCCCGGGGTAGACCACCTGCTTTGTGGCAGCCTACCTTCCAGGGAGGTAGTGGAACAGGGGTTCCTGGAGTCGGCGGCAATAGCACTCAATCAGTGGAGACTGTTGGTGGGAAATTCAGCTAATCAGCGGTGTGGCAGATTTTCATCAAGCATCCAGAGGAGGTTAACATGGCTAGTGTTGCTCGCGAATATTCGCAATTCGAATATTATTCGCGAATATTGCATATTCGCGAATTCGCGAATTTCGCGAATATAGCGCTATATATTCGTAATTACGAATATTCGTTTTTTTTTTTTTTTTTTTTTCTTCACAGTACACATCACAGTGATCTCCCCTCTCTGCTTCCAGCTTGTGTGGTGTAAAGAAGGCTCTAATACTACTGTGTGAGACTGGCACGCGAAAATTCGCATATGCAAAAATTAGCATATGCTAATTTGCGCATAGGCGAATTTCCGTGTATGCTAATTTTGTATATGCTAATATTCACATATGTTAATTTTCGCATACGCGAAAATAAAACGAGAATATAACGAATATGCGAATATTCGCGAATATATGACGAATATTCGTCCATATATTCGCGAATATTCGCGAATTCGAATATGGCCTATGCCGCTCAACACTAAACATGGCCACATGCAAGATGTGTCGGCAGAATGTGAAGCATGGCCAGGGTCCCAATGTTGGCACCACGACCCTGCGTCAACATATGCAGCATCACCATAAAGTGGCCTGGGAGGACCGTGGCTCCAATGTGGTGGTCCAGCCTACTGCATCACCCGAGGCATGCCGCTTGCTCTTTAAGCCAGCCGAGGCTCCGCCACCTCAGCCAAAGGGAGCTGTGTGTCATATCCATCTTCTGTTGCTCCAGATGCTCCTGCTTCTCCTACTTCGAGTCAGTCATTCAGCCAGCAATCCATCTGCGAAGCCATGTCCAAGAGACAACAGTATGCGCCCATCATCCAACGGCGCAGAAGCTGAATGTGCTCCTGTCCAAGTTGCTGGTGCTGCAGTCCCTCCCTTTTCAAGTGGTGGACTCTGCACCTTTCAGAGAACTGATGGCTTGTGCCAAGCCGAGGTGGAGAGTGCCAAGCCGTCCTTTCTTTGCGAAGAAGGCAGTACCAGCCCTGCACAATTTTGTGGAAGAGAAGGTGGTCCAGTCCTTGAGCCCTATCGGTGTGTACCAAAGTGCATAGCAGTGCCGACGTCTGGAGCTGTAACTACAGTCAGGGACAATACATGTCCTTAACACTAGAAACTCCAAATTTTATGAGGCTGTACACCTTCCCATACCTATATACCACATGTTATGGAGATCCGGACCTATTCACAATAGGGTATCTTTTTGCACTACATAAGAAGTCCACTACCAGACATCAATGTATGCAATAAAATATAAATGTTTTATTTGTTACCATTAAAATCAGATACAGTACATAAAAAGATCAATAATGGTGTTCATATGCATAGAGCTTAAATGGGCAGGTGGTGTCTACAGTATATTACAAAAATAACAGTATGACAACTATAAAAGTTTTCAGCAGAACACGGGAATTGTGACTTACAGTATATATATAACACATGGCTAAAAGTGTATTCAGTAGTGTAAATACATATAGACGTGAACGGGATTTGGCAGCTCAACAAAGGCACAAGGTAAAACACTATATATATATATATATATATATATATATATATATATATATATATATATTGCCAGACGAGTACTGGTGTGGTAAGGTTATGTATCCTATATAACCTGAATCAAAGAAAATATGTACAAGGGGGACACTGTCCTCAAGTCTGGTCTAAGGTATTTCTATATATGAATACGTATATATATAATCTCAGTCAGAAAAATAGTGAAAAATATATTACATTTATTTATAATCAATATACATGTATGTTAGTGGGCACAGTCTGCAGGGCCCTTGCAGACCTGCTGAAGAGATTATAAATTTATAGTGCATACAGCATTAAAGAGTATTTATAAAACTTATAAAATATATAAAAAAATGCATATAAAAAGGTGAATATAAAAGAACATATACAGCTTATAATATGCAACGTTAAACTGGCCAATATATCTTTTGTTTTCATAGATTTAGCATAGTTAGCGGTAGGGGGGATAGTCAGCAATAGTTTTAAAATGCCCCAAAAGTATTTTCCATAGTATAATTTGTATTATACAATTCCGGTATGCACTAATGTCTTAGATTCCTGTAGAGGTGAATAGTTAAATGGTTTAGATACTATGTATCATGAACGTCTTCCTTTAAGGTAGATAGTGAGTATACACTGTATCAACTGTGTTTCTCCCCGCTACGGACAGGTTCCTTTGGCGCTCTCACACTTACCCGCTGCGGCTTTCCGTTTGGTCGCCTGGTCACTGCTGCTTCAGTGGGTCATCAGCGTCTGTATGCCTGGGAAGAGGTCTGGTGGCGGCCATGAGATGGATCTTGCGGAGAGGCAGTGGCGTGCTGCAAGGGAAACAGCAACGTCTCCCATGTGAGGTGAGCACGCTGAGACTTGTAGTTGCTGAAGTTGTAAGTAAACTTAGATATATGGCCGTATAACAATCAATGTTATGTCTATATATATCGCTATATATTGTAGGTTAGACGCATTTCGAGATTTTACTCACTTTTTCCTATTAAAAAAGAGTGAGTAAACGCGTCTAGCTCCAAGCTCGTCTGTCCACGAAAAATGTGGAGAGACTGACCTATGTGAAGATGAATCAGGCATGGATCAGCCAGGATTTCCACCCACCAATGCCTGATGCATGCGAATAGATTGACCATAGTGCTACACCAACACTTCAGAAATATTGATAGTGCTAAACATTTTTAAAGGGGTATTCCAGGAATTTTTTTTATTTGAGCATGCTACAGGGGCTGTAAAGTTAGTGTAGTTCATTATATATTGTCTGTACCTGTGTTTGACGGCTTTCTCACAATTCTTCTGTGATTTTCACAAAATGACTGTTGTCTCAGATTTTTCCCAGCTTGCAATGCGGCCGAGACCTGACATCACTAGTCAGCTGATGACAGGGAGCCTGTCTGCTTCAGTGGGTGGAGGGATCGCTTGATGGGAGAGAGATCAATCTGCAACCAACAGCTGTAGGCACCCTAATTGAAAATCACAGGTCTTTTGATGGATGCAGATCATTTATGTTTCAATGGGTGGGGTCGGCTGATGTGTGGGAGGGAGGAAAAGGGAATTGTGGTATTTGTAGTCAAAAAAAGAAAAGTCAAACAGGAAATACCAGTTCACAAAAAACTAGCCACAGAAATATGGTAATCTCACAACATAGCCATTTAGCCCCAAGACAAGTGCAGATCCTTCCTAAGCATGTCCATTACTATCTGCCAGGTACGTACTAAAATCACCTTATGGTGGAGAACCCCTTTAAGGCGCTGCTCCCCAGTTACAGACATTCCTCCGCATCAGACCACAAGGAAGTATTGAGGACATGCATTAGCTAAAACTTAACTTTTAATAATATTCAATAGAGAGAGTTTCCGGTGTGGGGCCGCCCTTTTTAGGGTGAGTAACACTTGCCAAGAAATGAATTAATAGGGCGATAGTAGGGCCTTATAGGGTAAGTTTTTACATCCACCTGCTACAATGGACAATGTGTTGTTCCCTTCTCGTCTTAAAAAGGGCGGCCCCACACAGGAACCAATCCCTATTTCCACCTAAAAACCCTGGGAAATGGCAGTGTTTGTAGGTGGAAATAGGGAGAGGTTCCTGTGTGGGGCTGCCCTTTTTAAGGGGAGTAACACTTGCCAAGAAGGGAATTAATAATGCGAGAGTAGGGCCTTATAGGGGTTTTTAGCCCCATACGTTGTTCCCTTCCAACTTTTAGAGGTCTTTGCATCACATCAATACTTGGTGGTGTAGGTGGTACATGGTGTTTTTTGCACACCTTTCCTTTTGTTTGATTTAAAAAAAAAAAACATTTTGGGTACATAATTTTATCCTCCAGGCTGTGCCATTCAGCCACTATATGTTCTTCCCATGCTGCTGCCACCTCCACGCTGTGTCATTTAGGTACTATATTGTCTCTTCATGCTGTTGCCACCTCCACGCTGGGTCATTCAATCACTATATGGTCTCCTCATGCTGCCGCCAACTCCAGGCTGTCGTTCAGCCACTATATGGTCTCCTAATGCTGCCGCCACCTTCACGCTGTGTTGTTCCGCCACTATATGATCTCCTCATGCTGCCGCAACCTCCACGCTGTGTCATTCAGCTACTATATGGTCTTTCATGCGGCCGCCAATTCCAGGCTGTGTCATTCAGCCACTATATGGTCTCCTCTTGCGGCCGCCAATTCCAGGCTGTGTCATTCAACCACTATATGGTCTCCTCATGCTGCCGCCAACTCCGGGCTGTGTCATTCAGACACTATATGGTCTCCTCATAGTGCTGCCAACTCCACGCTGTGTCATTCAGCCACTATATGGTCTCCTCATGCTGCCGCCACCTCCACGCTGGGTCATTCAGCCACTATATGGTCTCCTCATGCTACTGCCAACTTCAGGCTGTCATTCAGCTACTATATGGTCTGCTTATACTGCCGCCACCTCTATGCTGTGTCATTCAGCCACTATATGTTCTCCTCATGCTGCCGCCACCTCCACACTGTGTCATTCAGCCACTATATGGTCTCCTCATACTGATGCCACCTCCAGGCGCTGTCATTGTGCCACTCTGTGACAGTGATTAAAATAGTAACACCTCTGATCTGCATGTCATACTGAATTACAGTATTATTTCACTAACCCAGCACACACCCTATGCATGTTACAGCAAGGCAAATTGTTCTACATCCCTATTGAGCCTCTATGTAGGCCAGAAATAGCCATTTTTAATAGCGATTTGCCGCAAATAAATTCCGACCGAAACAAATTGTTTGGGAAAACTCGGTGAAACGTCCCAATCGAATGTTTCTTAAATTCACTAATCTCTAGTAAAAATATATAGGTGTAAGGTATCAATTCATACGTGTATGTGTAGCACATCATGATCCAAACAAAGCATAAGGATCAATAAAAAAAGGCTGTGGAACCATACCCTTAAAGGCCCCTTTCACACTGTCTCCCCGTCGAGAACAGCAGTTGAAGTCTCCTTTTCTTTTGTGACTTTAACAGCCGTTCTCATGACGGGGAGCAATGGGCAACAAAGTGTCCTGGTGGCTCCCATTTACTAATATGGGGGTCGCCAGGCACCTTTTTTTTTTTTTTTTTACGGGAATAGCGGGAGAAAAAGACAGCACCTGAGTCTTGATGTCTAAAGAATGTAAAAATACCCAGTGTAGAGAAAAATTTTTTTTTGTTGTGGTTTATCGTCTTCAAAGAAAAACATACAATAACAAGTGAAACAGAAATCTTCCAGTTCCATACCAGTGGTTAACATAAAGCCATGTATGTTAACATAAAGCATATAGATGGGTATATCCCAACTGACAAAGGGTCTAGATCATTTATCCCATCCCCAGATGCTTCTAAGGGTCTCCAGGTTTCCTTTAGTTGTTCACTTAGATACCATTGGGTATCTGTGAAAATCAGATTTGTCCTTTTTAGGGTTGATAAATTGTTATCTAAGAAGCCCTTTTGCTTCCAAAGGGAACTTCTTTCCCATTTTCTTCTTTTTCTTTAAAAAGGTCTAGCCATTAAAGGGGTTCTCCGGTGCTTACACATCTTTTCCCCTATCCAAAGGATAGGGCATAAGATGCCTGATCACAGGAGTCCCGCCGCTGGGGACCCCCGAGATCTTGCACGCGGCACCCCGTTTGTAATCAGTCCCCGGAGCGTGTTCGCTCCGGGTCTCATTATAGGCGACCACCGGGCCGGCGGCGTGTGACATCACGCCTCCGCCCCCGTGTGACGTCACGCTCCGCCCCTCAATGCAAGCCTATGGGAGGGGGTGTGATAGCTGTCTGATTAAAAACGGGGACTGATTACAAACAGGGTGCCGGGTGCAAGATCCCGGGGGTCCCCAGCTGCGGGACTCCCGTGATCAGGCATCTTATCCCCTATCCTTTGGATAGGGGAAAAGATGTGTAAGCACCGGAGAACCCCTTTAAAGATAAAAGACTTCCTTACAAGGAACCTGACAATTCTTATATACTTATATATTAAAACTAGTGACATATTGCAGCAGGGGTTAACAAGCCCAGGCATATCATTTTTGTAGTTTTTTTGTTTTATTTTCATTAAAAAAAATTAAAAATTTTAAACCATCTCCCAGCATCATAAAGACGTGGCCTGTTGTTCGCTATGTCCCCGGGCTACAATGCCTCTCTCCCCTGGCATCATGCCCACTCCTGCTGGTGAGTGACACACAAGGCTCGTCTGACCACCATGACCCTGTGTAGTTAACCTGCGCCGTCAATGTGTATTATAGTGCATTGCGCGGTGAGTCTGCAAGTGATTCTCAACCTCCCTGTCTCAGTGCATGTGAGCCTCATGGTCTATTCACAAGTACAGTATTCTGCGCTGATTTGATGCGCAGGATTTTCTGCTGCAGATTTCAATGTAGACTGAATGACTAAACACACCTTGGAATCCTGCACATTAAATCTGCACAGAACATTGTACGTGTGAATAGACCCTTAATATGTATTGATATTACATGTGCGGACTAACTACACAGGGCTGCCACGTGGGCAGGTGAGCCCTGTCTGTCAATCAACAGCAGGAGCTGGCATGATGTAAGTAAAACGAGGTGTTAAGGCTTGGGGCATAGCGGACCAAGGGTCATGTGCGGCAGCCCTGACAGACTGTGGTATGGTACATAACTCGGGGTGGTGAGATGAATCACTTTGTGACGCCAGGGCACTGTTAACCTACACGGTCCGACGATAGGACAGCTTCTCCTGGGCCAGGCATAGAATAATAAATACACTGATGCCAGGTTATGGATAACTGTCTTTTCTGAGGCAGGAGTAATTGTAACAGTTCTCACAGCACAGATTAGAGCAGAGGAGATGCAGAGTAACCCTTGGGTGACCCGTAGACCTGCTGTATTTTACTTGGGACTTTAGACTTAATGCTGAGGCCTCCCACGCTGACTAGGGTTTTGATAGTGCCAAATTAATGCTACACCGCCAGGGTATGAACTTTCACTGTGTGGCCCGTCGACTCAAGGGGTATAATCCCCAAATTAGGAATTTCCTACTCCTCCTGGGCGGGGAACACTTGCAGAATGGCGCGGTCACTTGCTTGAAGATTTTCTTGAGGCTTCGCTTTAATCACCTCCTGCTGTCTCTTCTCCACACACTCACACTGAGCTCTGCACATAACACACACTCTCCACTGAACTAAATAGCTCCTCCTCCCTACACTATATATGGCGTAGCCAGGGGGCCTCCCATTGGGCAACCAGGATCACATGGGAACTCAAAACAGATATACCTCCTTACAGATATTCTGTACATTTCTTAAAGGTACAGTGCAAAACAATATAAATTAAAATGCAAGACTATAACAAATATTAAAGCATGACCTGAGCAACAGGGCGTATTGCAGGCTCCTGAAAAAAATGTTTACCTGACAGGATGCACTCCAGTACCTGGACACCGCACATGCCTCTCTGACACCGTGGTATAAAAACTGTTTTTTATGGAAACAAAGTAACAAAATCATATGCTGATACGTTGTTGTTAACCCCTACTTCAATGTGGCACCATATAAGACGTGACAGATGTACTTTAAGTCGTAACAACAGCTAGATCAGGGGAACACGTTCGGACACCAATAGCAATTGTAAAGTATACAGTTTTGCATTTATTAGCACAATGCTTCACTTTTCTTTGTGTGTAGTCTGTATATTAGTGTGAAATAGCTTATTTTCTGTGGTATGTTATCGCGCAGATTTTATCTATTCTATTTTAGAGATCAGAAGGAATTCAATGTGACGTGACGAATATGTAATAATAGATGACCTCTACAAGGGGACAGATACTTTCCCATATTAAATATAAGTGAGAATTTGTCCAGCTTTTATCTGTGTAGAACTCAATAACTATTAACAGCATATAAGATGCTTGGGGGAAATGTTACCCGTGGATCGATACACTGTTTCCTCTATGAATTATCCATTTCCTTTCAAAATTAAATGACAGATACAAAGTGCAGGTCTCTGAGGGAAGTATCGCATTATAGAGACGTAGAGGTCATGTGTCACCCATCTATCTGCCGCTATTTGTCTAGCACTGAATCAAAAACAAGGATCACAATTCAATTCATTACCGCGCTTCACTACACCCATCATGAGTGTGTCAGCAAATAGAGGAGATCCAAGGATAACAATATGTCTGTAATTTGTTTTGTTTGCCTTTTCCATACATATGCTTCTCACGAAAGAACGACAGAATTATACTCCTCGAAACTGAACGCAAAGCAGGTTACAGAACAAGAAGTCGGCTCCATTACAGGAATGATCAAAGCAGGAGAGGAAAAACAAAGGCTTCTCCGAGATATCAGTGACTTTAATTGTTTTGGTTATTTGTAGAGCTTAACAGGTTCAATAGCAATAGATGGATGGAGAGATGGATAGATATGAGATAGATAGACAAATAGATAGATAGACAGATAAATATGAGATAGATAGATAGATAGATATGTCACGATTCGGCTGGCTGGAGGTGGATCCTCTGTGCCAGAGAGGGATTGGCGTGGACCGTGTCGGTGGACCGGTTCTAAGTTGCTACTGGTATTCACCAGAGCCCGCCGCAAAGCGGGATGGTCTTGCAGCGGCGGTAGTAACCAGGTCGTATCCACCGGCAACAGCTCAACCTCTCTGACTGCTGAGATAAGCGCGGTACAAGGGAGTAGACAAGAGCAAGGTCGGACGTAGCAGAAGGTCAGGGCAGGCAGCAAGGATCATAGTCAGGGGCAACGGCAGGAGGTCTGGAACACAGGCTAGGAACACACAAGGAAACGCTTTCACTGGCACAATGGCAACAAGATCCGGCAAGGGAGTGCAGGGGAAGTGAGGTATAAGTAGGGAAGTGCACAGGTGAAGGTACTGATAAAAACCTCATGCGCCAATCAGTGGCGCACCGGCCCTTTAAATCGCAAAGACCCGGCGCGCGGGCGCTCCAAAGGAGCGGGGCCGCGCGCGCCGGGACAGCACAGACGGGGAACGGGTCTGGTAAGCGAGTCGGGATGCGCATCGCGAGCGGGCGCGTCCCGCATCGCGAATCGCATCCCGGCTGGGAACATTTTTGCAGCGCACCCGGTCGGCAGGTCTGACCGGGGCGCTGCGAATAGGAGAACGCTGTGAGCGCTCCGGGGAGGAGCGGGGACCCGGAGCGCTCAGCGTAACAGTACCCCCCCCCCCCCCCCTTGGGTCTCCCCCTCTTTTTGGAACCTGAGAATTTGAGGATAAGATTCTTGTCCAGGATGTGGTCCTCAGGTTCCCATGACCTCTCCTCTGGGCCGCAATTCTCCCAATCAACCCAAAAAATTTTTTACCTCTTACCGTCTTGGATGCCAGAATTTCTTTCACCGAAAAAACGTCAGAGGACCCGGAAACTGGAGTGGGAGAAACAACTTTGGGAGAGAAGCGGTTAAGGATGAGTGGTTTAAGGAGAGAGACATGGAAAGCATTGGGAATACGGAAAAAAGGAGGAAGAAGGAGTTTGTAAGAGACAGGGTTGATTTGGCACTTGATTTTGAAAAGACCAAGATAACGTGGCCCCAGTTTATAACTGGGGACACGAAAGCGGACATACTTGGCGGAGAGCCATACTTTGTCTCCGAGAGAAAAAAATGGGGGGAATTCTTCTTTTCCTATCGGCATGTTTTTTCATCCGGGATGAGGCCTGTAAGACAGAATTTTGAGTCTCTTTCCATATGGTGGAGAAGTCCCGAGTCACCTCATCAACAGCGGGCAAACCAGAGGGCATGGGAGTGGGAAGGGGGGGAAGAGGGTGACGGCCGTACACCACGAAGAATGGAGATTTAGCGGAAGATTCAGAGACTCTGAAATTGTACGAGAATTCGGCCCATGGTAGAAGATCTGCCCAGTCATCCTGGCAGGAGGAAACAAAATGTCGCAAATAGTCACCCAGAACCTGATTAATTCTTTCTACTTGCCCATTGGATTGGGGATGATAAGAAGACGAGAAGCTTAACTTGATTTTGAGCTGATTACAGAGGGCCCTCCAGAATTTAGACACAAATTGAACGCCTCTATCCGAGATGATATGCGTAGGTAGCCCGTGAAGGCGAAAAATGTGTATAAAAAACTGTTTTGCCAACTGAGGCGCAGAAGGAAGACCTGGAAGAGGGATAAAATGTGCCATCTTGGAGAATCGATCAACGACCACCCAAATAACTGTGTTGCCATGGGATAAAGGTAAGTCAGTAATAAAGTCCATACCAATCTGAGACCATGGTCGTTCAGGAACAGGCAGAGGATGAAGGAGACCAGCAGGCTTCTGGCGAGGGGTCTTGTCCCGGGCACAGACTGTACAAGCCCGCACAAAATCAACAACATCTGCTTCCAGGGTAGGCCACCAATAAAATAGAGAGATGAGCTGGATGGATTTTTTGATGCCAGCATGGCCTGCGAGGTGTGAGGAGTGTCCCCACTTGAGAATCCTGAGGCGCTGGCGTGGAGAGACGAAGGTCTTCCCTGGAGGAGTTTGTCTGATGGAAGCTGGAGAAGTGGAGATCAGACAGTCCGGAGGAATAATGTGTTGCGGGGAAGCTTCCACTTCAGAGGCATCTGATGAACGAGAGAGGACATCAGCCCTAATGTTCTTTTCAGCAGGGTGAAAATGAACTTCAAAGTTAAAACGGGCAAAGAACAATGACCACCTAGCCTGGCGAGGGTTCAGCCGTTGGGCAGACTGAAGATAAGAGAGATTTTTGTGATCGGTGTATATAATAACTGGATATTTGGATCCCTCCAGCAGGTGCCTCCATTCCTCAAGCGACAATTTTATGGCCAGTAGTTCTCGATCACCAATGGAGTAGTTTTTCTCCACCGGAGAGAGGGTCCTAGAAAAGAAACCACAAGTAACAGCATGCCCGGAAGAATTTTTTTGTAGGAGTACTGCTCCAGCTCCCACCGAGGAGGCGTCTACCTCCAGCGAGAAGGGCTTAGATGGATCAGGTCTGGAGAGTACGGGAGCAGAAGAAAAGGCAGTCTTGAGATGATTGAATGCGTCTTCCGCTTGAGGAGGCCAGGACTTAGGGTTGGCGTTTTTCTTAGTTAGGGCCACGATAGGAGCCACAATAGTGGAAAAGTGCGGAATAAATTGTCTGTAATAATTGGCAAACCCCAAAAAGCGTTGGATAGCATGGAGTCCGGAGGGGCGTGGCCAATCCAATACGGCTGATAGTTTATCTGGGTCCATTTGTAGTCCCTGGCCAGAGGCTAAGTATCTTAGGAAGGGAAGAGATTGACATTCAAAAAAACATTTCTCCATTTTGGCATATAATTGTTTGTCCCGAAGTCTCTGAAGAACCATGCGGATATGCTGGCGGTGTTCTTCTAGGTTAGCAGAAAAAATCAAAATATCGTCTAGGTAAACCACAACACAGGTATATAGAAGATCACGAAAAATGTCATTTACAAAGTCTTGGAAGACGGCAGGGGCGTTGCAAAGCCCAAAGGGCATAACCAGATATTCAAAGTGTCCATCTCTGGTGTTAAATGCGGTCTTCCACTCGTCCCCCTCCCTGATGCGGATGAGATTATATGCACCTCTTAAGTCCAGCTTGGTAAAGATGTGGGCGCCTCGTAGGCGATCAAAGAGTTCCGAGATAAGAGGTAGGGGATAGCGTTTTTTTACAGTGATTTTATTAAGTCCGCGGTAATCAATGCAAGGGCGTAAGGAGCTGTCTTTTTTGGAAACTAAAAAAAATCCAGCTCCGGCAGGGGAGGAAGACTTGCGGATAAACCCCTTTTTTAAATTCTCTTGGATGTACTCCGACATGGCTTGTGTTTCCGGAGCAGACAGAGGATAGATTCTGCCCCGGGGTGGAGTAGTACCAGGGAGGAGGTCAATAGGACAGTCATAAGGCCTGTGAGGAGGCAAAGTCTCTGCTTGTTTTTTGCAAAAAACATCAGCATAATCTAGATAGGCCTTGGGGAGACCAGATATCGGAGGAACCACAGGGTCTTGACTGACAGTACAGGGAGCAGGCTTAAGACAGTCCTTGTGGCAAGAAGTACCCCAGTTCTTGATTTTGCCGGTGGTCCAATCGAGGGTTGGGGAATGGCGTTGAAGCCACGGTAGTCCAAGAAGAATTTCCGAAGTGCAGTTAGAGAGGACCAGAAATTTAATTTTTTCGTGATGGGGTCCGATGCACATTAAGAGGGGTTCCGTGCGGTAACGCAGAGTACAGTCCAATCTTTCATTATTAACAGAGGCAATGTAGAGGGGTCTGGCGAGACTGGTCACCGGGATGTTGAACCTGTTGATGAAAGAGGCCAAAATAAAATTTCCTGCACATCTGGAATCCAAGAAGGCCATAGCTGAGAAGGAGAAGGTAGAAGAAGAAATCCGCACCGGCACAGTAAGACGTGGAGAAGCAGAGTTCACATCAAGAGCTGTCTCACCTTTGTGCGGAGTCAGCGTGCGTCTTTCCTGACGTGGATAGGACAATCCTTCAAGAAATGTTCGGTACTGGCACAGTACAGGCAAAGGTTCTCCATGCGGCGTCGTGTCCTCTCTTGAGATGCCAAGCGAGACCGGTCAACTTGCATAGCCTCCAAGGCGGAAGGCACAGGAACGGATTGCAGTGGACCAGAGGAGAGAGGAGCCGGGGAGAGAAACCGCCTCGTGCGAACAAAGTCCATATCCTGGCAGAGCTCCTGACGCCTTTCGGAAAAACGCATGTCAATGCGGGTGGCAAGATGAATAAGTTCATGCAGGTTAGCAGGGATTTCTCGTGCGGCCAGCACATCTTTGATGTTACTGGATAGGCCTTTTTTAAAGGTCGCGCAGAGGGCAGTCTCGGCAGAAGAGGCTCGGGCAGGTTTCTCGAAGACACTTCGAATCTCCGTGAAGAAAGAGTGTACAGAGGCAGTGACAGGATCATTGCGGTCCTAGAGCGGTGTGGCCCATGACCGGGCTTTCCCAGACAGAAGGCTGACTACGAAAGCCACCTTTGACCTTTCAGTTGGAAACTGGTCCGACATCATCTCCAAATGCAGGGAACATTGTGAAAGAAAACCACGGCAAAATTTAGAGTCCCCATCAAATTTGTCCGGCAAAGATAAACGGAGGCTGGATGCAGCCACTCGCTGCGGAGGAGGTGCAGGAGCTGGCGGAGGAGATGATTGTTGAAGCTGTGGTAGTAGCTGCTGTAGCATCACGGTCAGTTGAGACAGCTGGTGGCCTTGTTGCGCTATCTGTTGCGACTGCTGGGCGACCACCGTTGTGAGGTCAGCGACAACTGGCAGCGGGACCTCAGCGGGATCCATGGCCGGATCTACTGTCACGATTCGGCTGGCTGGAGGTGGATCCTCTGTGCCAGAGAGGGATTGGCGTGGACCGTGTCGGTGGACTGGTTCTAAGTTGCTACTAGTATTCACCAGAGCCCGCCGCAAAGCGGGATGGTCTTACAGCGGCGGTAGCAACCAGGTCGTATCCACCGGCAACGGCTCAACCTCTCTGACTGCTGAGATAAGCGCGGTACAAGGGAGTAGACAAGAGCAAGGTCGGACATAGCAGAAGGTCAGGGCAGGCAGCAAGGATCGTAGTCAGGGGCAACGGCAGGAGGTCTGGAACACAGGCTAGGAACACACAAGGAAACACTTTCACTGGCACAATGGCAACAAGATCCGGCAAGGGAGTGCAGGGGAAGTGAGGTATAAGTAGGGAAGTGCACAGGTGAAGGTACTGATAAAAACCTCATGTGCCAATCAGTGGCGCACCGGCCCTTTAAATCGCAAAGACCCGGCGCGCGCGCACCCTAAGGAGCGGGGCCGCGCGCGCCGGGACAGCACAGACGGGGAACGGGTCTGGTAAGCGAGTCGGGATGCGCATCGCGAGCAGGCGCGTCCTGCATCGCGAATCGCATCCCGGCTGGGAACATTATCGCAGCACACCCGGTCGGCAGGTCTGACCGGGGAGCTGCGAATAGGAGAACGCTGTGAGCGCTCAGGGGAGGAGCGGGGACCCAGAGCGCTCAGCGTAACAAGATATATACAACCAAAGAATAAGTTGGCCAGCACTATTGATTCCAAACTATTATATGGACCTGGCTTCCAGGTGCAGGCTGCTGGGCTAAATATACAGCAACAGGAGAATACAGCAGCACACTGCTAGCACAAAGATATAGATAAAACATGAGTATATAGATGAAACATAAGTATATAGATAAAAGGTGAAAAGCTATACAGCTGTAGAGCAACAAGTGAAAATATGAAACTATGAAATTATGAAACAGTGAGGTACTTAGGTTGCAAATTTGGCGGCCAAATAGCTTGGACCGTCCCACCACGGTAAGGGGACCGCATTTTGGGACGGACCCTACACTATGAATATGCCTCTGTGTGAACAGTTCAGCAGGCATTGCAGGATCTGAAACATCCAAGGCACTTTATATACCCCTGATATAGGTGGGTGGGGTGCAAGAGCCAACATGGAGGTAGCCACTCCCCCGTATGTGTAATACAACCAAAGAATAAGTTGGCCATCACTATTGATTCCAAACTATTATATGGACCTGGCTTACAGGTGCAGGCTGCTGGGCTAAATATACAGCAACAGGAGAATACAGCAGCACACTGATAGCACAAAGATATAGATAAAACATGAGTATATAGATAAAACATGAAAAGCTATACAGCTGTAGTGCAACTAATTAAAATATGAAATTATGAAACAGTGAGGTACTTAGCTTGCAAATTTGGCGGCCAAATAGCTTGGACCATCCCACCACAGTAAGGTGACCTCATTTTGGGACGGACCCTACACTATGAATATGCCTCTGTGTGAACAGTTCAGCAGGCATTGCAGGATCTGAAACATCCAAGGCACCTTATATACACCTTATAGAGGTGGGTGGGGTGCAAGAGCCAACATGGAGGTAGCCACTCCCCCGTATGTGTAATACAACCAAAGAATAAGTTGGCCATCACTATTGATTCCAAACTATTATATGGACCTGGCTTACAGGTACAGGCTGCTGGGCTAAATATACAGAAACAGGAGAATACAGCAGCCCACTGCTAGCACAAAGATATAGATAAAACATGAGTATATAGATGAAGCATGAGTATATAGATAAAACATGAAAAGCTATACAGCTGTAGTGCAACAAATGAAAATATGAAATTATGAAACAGTGAGGTACTTACCTTGCAAATTTGGCGGCCAAAAAGCTTGGACCGTCCCACCACGGTAAGGTGACCTCATTTTGGGACGGACCCTACACTATGAATATGCCTCTGTGTGAACAGTCCAGCAGGCATTTCAGGATCTGAAACATCCAAGGCACCTTATATACACCTCTATCAGGTGTATATAAGGTGCCTTGGATGTTTCAGATCCTGCAATGCCTGCTGAACTGTTCACACAGAGGCATATTCATAGTGTAGGGTCCGTCCCAAAATGAGGTCACCTTACCGTGGTGGGACGGTCCAAGCTATTTGGCCGCCAAATTTGCAAGCTAAGTACCTCACTGTTTCATAATTTCATATTTTCATTTGTTGCACTACAGCTGTATAGCTTTTCATGTTTTATCTATATACTCATGTTTCATCTATATACTCATGTTTTATCTATATCTTTGTGCTAGCAGTGTGCTGCTGTATTCTCCTGTTGCTAGATAGATAGATAGATAGGAGATAGATAGATAGATAGATAGATAGATAGATAGATAGGAGACAGATAGATAGATTTTCAACAAAGTTGTCAGCGGCGTCTAAAGGGACCTTCATTCAGTCCCTGGTGGTCCAGTGAGGTGTGCGATGGGGGGGTGGTGGTGGTGATGTGTTGCTGCTCTGAACTCTCTGATTGATAGAGCCTGGCTGGAACAGGCTTTATCAATCGAGCGCAGAGCACACAGATCAATGTAGTTCTATGAAACTACATTGATCTGTATGAGGAATCTAATGATTCCTCCTAAAAGTCGCCTAAGGGGACTAATAAAGTGTGAAAAAAAAAAAAGTTGAGTAAAAAAACACACCCATTAACCCCTTCCATATAAAAAATTTGAATTCCCCCCCCCCTTTTTTCCAATTTCCATACATAAAATATGTAAACATTCTAAACTATAAAATTATAACATTCATCAAACTGCACGGTCAATAGCGTTTACGTAAAAAAAATACCAAAATCCAAAATTGCATATTTTGGGTCACTTTGTATACCCTAAAAAAGTATAAAAAGCGATCAAAATGTGCCATCAAAACAAGAATGGTACTGATAGAAACGTCAGATGATGGCGCAAAAAATGAACTATCACATGTCCCCGTATACAGAAAAATAAAAAAGTTTTAGGAGTCAGAAAATGAAAATTTTCAAAACACAAATTTTGATGCATGTACGGTAGTTATAATTATTTTTAGGTAGTATAATAAAATGAAAGCTATATAAATTAGGTATCCTTGTAACAGTATGGACCGACAGAATAAAGATAAGGTGTAATTTTTACCAAAAAGTGCACTGGTAGAATCGGAAGCTCTACAATTTTGCCCCACAAATATATTTTTCCGGGTTTTATTTTGTGGTGAAATGATTGATGTCATTACAAAGTGAAATTGGAGGTGCAAAAAAAAAAGCCCTCATATGGGTCTGTAGGTGGAAAATTGAAAGTGCTGTGTTTTATAGAAGGTGAAGAAACGATAACAAAAGTGCAAAAATGAAAAATGGCCAGGCCCTTAAGGGGTTAATGTGGCACAAGTAAGCCAAAAACACAACAACAAAAAAAAGGGCAGGAGAAATGACTGCACACAGCCACACAATGATAAATCTCCCCCCTAGAGTTTATGTCACTTGCCATTAATCGCAGTACTCCCAAATAGGTGAAAATTTAGCCCCTTTGCAATCTAGTTAGTCATGGTGCCACTCAGGATGTATGCGGAGGGCTACTGACTTAATCTCGCGACATACCCAGCGACCCCTAGCTGATTTCAGTAGCTGGGGTGATCGTCGCTGCTGGCTATTAACCCTCTAGATCGCAACTTTCAAAGCTGACAGTGGCATCTAAAGGGACATTTAAACTGTCCCTGGTAGCACAGTGGAGTGGATCCGCATCCCTTCCCCCATAGCGGGATAGCCGGAGGGCTTACCTCTCCCTGTGGTCCATGGCTTTGCAATTGATTGACCCTGCCTGCATCAGGCTTTACCAAATAAGCGCAGAGCATATACTGTAGATCAATGCAGTTCAATATATCTGCATTGATCTGTATGAGGAATCTAATGACTCCTCCTAAAAGGGACTAATAAAGTGTAAAAAAAAAAAAAGTTTAATAAAAGTTTATAAAACATACATGACTCCCTTCTATATTCAAAGTTCAAATCATCCCTCCTTTCCATTTTCAACATAAAAACATGTAAACATAATAAAAATAAACATATTAGGCATTGCCACATACGTATTTGTCCAAACTATTCAAATGTATCATTATTTACCCTGTACAGTAAATTAATTAAAAAGCGAAAAAAATTCTGATCAATACCTCAATGTTACCAATAAAACCAACAAATTACGGCGCAAAAAATGAGTCCTCAACCAACCTAGTATACGGAAATATAAAAGAATTATAATGGTCAGAAGAGTAAAAATTGAAGCATACAAATTTTTGCACATAGTTTTTTTTTTATTATCCCTAAATGTTTGTTTTTTTCCACTGTAGATTTAGTTGTAAAATGAGTGATGTCATTACAAAGTACAATTGGTGGCGCAAATAACAAGCCTCATATGGGTCTGTAGGTGGAAATTTTTAAGCGTTATGGCTATTAGGCAGGGTTCACACTACGGTTTGTAACTATGGTTCCCGTATATGGCTGGGAGGAGGGGTGGGCGGGGCTTAATCGCGGCGTCCGCACTCAGCCATATTCGGGAACCGTAGTTAATGTATGTCTATGAGCCGACCGGAGTGAACCGCAGCCTCCGGTCGGCTGCGTTTTCGTCCGTATGCGGTTTCCCAACCGCAGGCAAAAACTTGGTCGACCACGTTTTTGCCTGCGGTCGGGAAACCGCATACGGCTGAAAAAGCAGCCGACCGGAGGCTGCGGTTCACTCCGGTCGGCTCATAGACATACATTAAATACGGTTCCCGAATACGGCTGAGTGCGGGCACCGTGATTAAGCCCCGCCCACCCCTCCTCCCAGCCGTATACGGGAACCATAGTTACAAACCGTAGTGTGAACCCTGCCTTAAAAAGAGAGGAGGAAAAAACTAAAGTGAAAAAATTAAATAATCCCTTTGTCTTGAAGGGGTTAATCCATTGAAGGGAGCCATATACTTTCGATAACTGTTGAAATGTTTTTTTTTTTTTTTCCCTTTGAACAATAGGATTATATAGGGAAAATCTAGCAGTCTGACCCCTCACTTCAAAGACATCATCTGCCAGTGGAGAGTCTGGAGGCTGCTATTCACTTAAAGGAGTACTCCCGTGAAAATGTAGTTATCCCCTATCCACCGGATAGGGACGAGCGTGTGTCGTCTACTGGTAAATGGCATGTGCTCCATTCATTTGCTACTTATCCCCTATTCACAGATGTCCAAGTTATTTTTCGCCAGGCATCTCCATTATGATCGGTTTCCCAACCAGCGTGCCTCCAGCTGTTGCAAAACTACAAAAGGGATGGCTGCCACCGGAGAAGTTCTTCACAATGGGGTTCCTACCGGGAGGAGTGGACAGAGGATATATGTGGCCAGAGGATCATCACACCTTCATCCTTTGGCGCTATGAGGACTATCAGACACTTCTATTGTCCCCAAAGCTTGACTTAGAGTAATGAAATTACTTGACTGGAGAACTAAACGGCGGGATCTGTGTGAAGAGGGGGCAGCCACGATTGAATCAATGATTTTGGACCTGCTTGAGGCCTGCTCCCCTGTGGTATGGGACAGGTGACACAGGAGAGGTCTTCTCTCTTCCCTAACACCACACTACACTGCACTGACTAATTGAAACTCTTCCCTATCTGGTCAGACCAGGGTGGAGGAAGGGGTGGAGGGAAGGGATGATTGGCTGCAACTGCTCTTGTGGTTTCCTTACTCATCCATAACAAAGAAATACAGTTTCAATACAGTTGAAAAAAAAAAGAAATACAGTTAAAACTTCACATATCATTAAAGGTACAAAAGCACAAAAAAGTAAGAAACATAATCAATGCATCCCTAGCATAAGATATATTAAAGGGGTACTCCGGTGGAAATATATATATATATATATATATATATATATATATATATATATTTTTTTTTTTTTTTTAATCAATTGGTGCCAGAAAGTTAAACAGATTTGTGAATTATTTCTATATAAAAATCTTAATCCTTCTAGTACTTATCAGCTGCTGAATGCTCCACAGGAAGTTGTATTCTTTCTTGAGTTCTGTTCAGTCTGACCACAGTGCTCTCTGCTGACACCTCTGTCCGTATCAGGAACTGTCCAGAGCAGAATAGGTTTGCTATAGGTATTTGCTTGTACTCTGGACAGTTCCTGACATGGACAGAGGTGTCAGCAGAGAGCACTGTGGTCAAACTGAAAAGAATTCCAGAACGAAATACAACTTCCTGTGGAGCATACAGCAGCTGATAAGTACTGGAAAGATTAAGATTTTTAAATAGAAGTAATATACAAATCTGTTTAACTTTCTGGCACCAGTTGATTTAAAAACAATTGTTTTCCATCGGAGTACTTCTTTAAGGCATGAAGCTGGGGTGGCAGAAACAGGCACCCGGAACAACATTCACCCTACAGAGAAGCTAGACAAGCGTGCTCTGCTCCGATACACCACAGTGGGTTAAGGCCGACTTAAGTCCAAGGTGTATTGGCACAGAAAATAGGCCATACACACTAGTTACTGGTAGGAGGGCAACTTTAAAACCAATTCTCCCCAAGATCCTGACCGGACACAATGCTATATTGGGGAGGTTGCACAGGTGCAAAATACCAATGAACAACCATTCACATGTCTACTATTTAAAAGGGGGGGTGGAAGCTGCTTAGCATTATAGCTGCACACAGATAAGGAATACACAGGGTGTCAGTTTGATGATAACGTGTAGTGCACCAGGCTGGCTTACAACCTATTAGTGACGCCCATATTATTCGATCAGGCGGGCTGCCCAGCATCTTATATGTGCCACACAGAGCACTGACACCCCAGGCTCCCCCAGCATCACAAGATTAGACTACATCCTGAAAAACACACTAGACATGATAAACATGAGGTTTAAGTTGATAATTTGGCTACAATATGCAAGCTCACAACCGCCTCAAGAGTCGATAACACTGACACTGCCAAAAAAAATCACAAAAAATAGGATCAAAATAACTGAGATGAGCCAACTTCGAAAATTCGATCTGGCCGATTCGCCAAATTTTCCGGAAAAAATTTGGTTCCATCTGAATTTATTCGCGGCGAATCTACATTAAAAACAGCTATTTCTGGCCTACAGAGAGCCTCAATAAGGGTGTAGAACACTTTGCTTTGTTCTAACACACATATGGAGTATTGCTGGGTTAGTGAAGTAATGCTGTTATTCAGTATGACATGCAGATTACAGGCATCGCTTTTAGAATCACTGGCGCAGAGCGGCACAATGACAGTGCCTGGAGGTGGCATCAGTATGAGGAGACCATAAAGTGGCTGAATGACACAGCGTGTAGGTGTTGGCAGCATGAGGAGACCATATAGTGACTAAATGACACAGCGGGGAGGTGTTGGCAGCATGAGGAGACCATATAGTGGCTGAATGACACAGCGTTGAGGAGATTGCAGCATGAGGAGACCATTTAGTGGCTAAATGACACAGCGTAGAGGTGTTGGCAGCATGAGGAGACCATATAGTGGCTGAATGACACAGCCTGGAGCTAGCTGCATGAGTAGACACTAGGGCTTAACAATCCCTTAGATTAAAAAGATGAATTTTTAAATTTCAATTGAAGATTTATGGTAGCTACTGTAGTGCTACCATAAAAATGTTTAGGCCCAGGCCCAGCAGCAGCATATATTGGCTGAAGGACACAGCCAGGAGGTGGCTGAAGCATGAGGAGACCATATAGTGGCTGAATGACACAGCCTGGAGTTGGCTGAACCATGAGGAGACCATTTAGTGTCTGAATGGCACAGCCTAGAGTTGGCAGAAGCATGAGGAGACAATAGAAATGTAAGATTTATAAACTGAAATTGATGATTTTGAAATTGAAATTTTAACTCCCAAGTTTTAGTGTCCTGGGCTCCGGCGTGTGGGTACAAGGGACCAAATATAACAAGGAGTCACATGTCACATGGCAGCACAATGACTGGAGGTGGCATCAGTATGAGGAAATCATATAGTGGATGAATGATTGCCTGGAGTTTGTGGCAGCATGAGGAGACCATATAGTGGCTGAATGTCGCAGCCTGGAGTGCGCTGAAGCATGAGGAGACCATTTAGTGTCTCAATGGCACAGCCTGGAGGTAGATGAAGCATGAGGAGACTATTCAGTGTCTGAATGGCACAGCCTGGAGGTGGCTGAAGCATGAGGAGACCATAAAGTGGCTGAATGGCACAGCCTGGAGGTGGCTGAAGCATGAGGAGACCATAAAGTGGCTGAATGGCACAGCCTGGAGGTGGCTGAAGCATGAGGAGACCATATAGTGGCTGAATGGCACAGCCTGGAGTTGGCTGAAGCATGAGGAGACCATATAGTGGTTAAATGACACAGCGTGGAGATGTTGGCAGCATGAGGAGACGATATAGTGCCTGAATGACACAGCATGGAGCTGGCAGCAGCATGAGTAGACACTAGGGCTTCACAATCCCTAAGATTAAAAGATGAATATTGAAGATTTATGGTAGCTAGTGCTACCATAACATTTTTTAGGCCAAGGCCCAGCAGCATCAGTAAACCATATATTGGCTGAATGACACAGCCTGGAGGTGGCTGAATCAAGAGGAGACCCTATAGTGGCTGAATGGCACAGCCTGGAGTTGACTGAAGCATGAGGAGAACATATAGTGTCTGAATAGCACAGCTTGGAGGTGGCTGAAGCATGAGGAGATCATTTAGTGTCTCAATGGCACAGCCTGGAGGTAGCTGAAGCATGAGGAGACCATATAGTGGCTGAATGGAACAGCCTGGAGGTGGCTGAAGCATGAGGAGACCATATAGTGGCTGAATGGCACAGCCTGGAGTTGGCTGAAGCATGAGGAGACCATATAGTGTCTGAATGGCACAGCCTGGAGGTGGCTGTAACATGAGGAGACCATATAGTGTCTGAATTGCACAGCCTGGAGGTGGCTGAAGCATGAAAAGATCATATAGTGGCTGAATGGAAAAGCCTGGAGTTAGCTGAAGCATGAGAATAGACCATATAGTGGCTGAATGGCACAGCCTGGAGGTAGCTGAAGCATGAAGAGACCTTATAGTGTCTGAATGGCACAGCCTGGAGTTGGCTGAAGCATGAGGAGACCATATAGTGGCTGAATGGAACAGCCTGGAGTTGGCTGAAGCATGAGGAGACCATATAGTGGATGAATTGCACAACCTGGAGGTGGCTGAAGTATGAGAAGACCATACAGTGTCTGAATGGCACATCCTGGAGTTGACAGAAGCATGAGAAAAGACCATATAGTGGCTGAATGAGACAGCCTGGAGGTGGCATGAGTATGAGGAGACCATATAGTCGCTGAATGACTGCCTGGAGTTTATGGCAGCATGGGGAGACCATATAGTATCTGAATCGAACAGCCTGGAGGTAGCTGAAGCATGAAAAGACAATATAGTGTCTGAATGGCACAGCCTCGAGGTGGCAGAAGCATGAGGAGGCCATATAGTGGCTAAATGGCACACCCTGGAGGTGGCTGAAGCATGAAAAGACCATATAGTGGCTGAATGGCACATCCTGGAGGTGGCTGAAGCAGATAGTGGCTGAATGAGACAGCCTGGAGGTAGCATCAGTATGAGGAGACCATATAGTTGCTGAATGACTGCCTGGAGTTTGTGGCAGCATGGGGAGACCATATAGTGTCCGAATGGCACAGCCTGGAGGTAGCTGAAGCATGAGGAGACCATATAGTGTCTAACTGGCACAGCCTGGAGGTGGCCCCCCAATTCAGACCTGCGAGAGGATGGACGATGGTGCCGATAGGCATCGACCAACTGACTACATAGGATGCCTCTGTAGTAGGTCACTTTGTTCTCCCTCTCAGTGGGTGTAAAAAAGGCCCCTATGTTGTGGTGGTAGCAAGGGTCCAATAAGGTGGAGATCCAGAAGTCATCCTGCTGCCGAATGGTGACAATTCGGCTGTCACTACGCAAGCAAGTGAGCATGCATCGTGTCATTTGTGCAAGTGACTCAGAGGGACTCCATGCCTCCATCTCCACTGCATACTGCCACGGTGTGTCTGGATCCTTTGTCTTGCCTTCCTCATAACCCTCTAGCTCCTCTGGCTGCTCCTGCTCCTCCTCTCCTGTCAGATTACTAGAAAAACCACCCATTTGGCGAAACCTAAACTGTGCTCCACTATGCCCCTCCCTCTCCTCCTCCTCCTTCAGTTCAGCCCCCACAGGGCTCATGTGGCCGTGAGATGTAGGCGCCACATCTCCAGTGCCCCGACCAGCCATTGTTTCCAACACGTGTTGTAAGAAATGAAGCAGTGGAATGACGTCATTCATCCCGTAATCCTGACGACTTACTAATAATGTGGCTTCCTCAAAGGGCCTGAGCAAACGGCAGGTGTCCCATATGAGGTGCCACTGGTTCACATTGGAGTTACACAGGGGATAACTCCTATCCGTTTGAATCATCTAGAAATTGGTGATGGCTTTTCTCTGTTCCTACAGTCTGTCCAACATATGGAGGGGGGAGGAATTCCAATGTGTGACAACGTCACAAATCAGACTATGTTGTGGGATACCATTCTGATGCTGCAGCTCAAGGAGGGTGTTGCTTTGCGGTGTACGAGTGGCTGAAGTGCATGTAAAGCTTCCTTCCCATTGTTAGGATGTCTTGCAAATTCGGGGAACACTTCAGGAACTGCTTCACAACCAGATTGAACACATGTGCCATGCAGGGCACATGGCTCAGCCTTCCCAGTCGCAGCGCATGCAACATGTTCTTCCCGTTGTCAGTCACCATGGTTCCCATTTCCAGTTTTCGTGGAAAACCGACAGGCTCAAGGACTGGCCCACCTTCTTTTCCACAAAATTGTGCAGGGCTGGTACGGCCTTCTTCGCAAAGAAATGATGGCTTGGCAATCTCCACCTCACCTCGGCACAAGCCATCAGTTCTCTGAAAGGTGCTCCATTTGAAAAGGGAGGGACTTGGACAGGAGCACATTCAGCTTCTTCGCCATTGGATGAGTGGGCGCATACTGTTGTCTCTTGAACATGGCTTCTCCGATGGATTGTTGGTGGAATGGCTGACTAAAAGTAGGAGGAACAGGAGCATCTGGAGCGACAGAAGGAGGGTTTGACACACAGCTCCCTTTGGCTGAGGTGGTGGAGCCTTGGCTGGCTGAAAGAGGGATCGGCGTTCTACTGGGTGATGCAGCAGGCTGGACCACTACATCGGAGCCACGGTTCTCCCAGGCCACTTTATGGGGGTGAAGCATATGTTGACGCAGGGCCTTGGTGCCAACATTGGGACCCTGGCAACGCTTCACCTTCTGCCGACATATCTTGCATGTGGCTATGTGAACCTCCTCCGGATGCTTGATGAAAAACTGACACATCGCCGAGTAGCTGATTTTCCCACCAAAAGGCCGCACTAATTGACTGGTACTTCCACTGTCTCCAGGAACCCCTGTTCCTCTACCTCCCGTAAAGGTAGGCCACCGCGAAGCAGATGGTCTCCCCCAGGTACGTTTGGCTCCAGAATTTCCACTTCTGCCACCATGCTGACTGCCAACCATGCTACCACCTTGCTGGCTCAGCTGCTGCCTCACGGGCAACCTACAACTCTCTTCTCCGGATGATGATGAAGCCCCTTCTGCATACGGCTCCCAATTGTGATCGGCTTCATCATCAACAACAAGTGTCTGCACGTCACTGATGTCCTCCTCAGATTCCTCAATAGAGCCTGAACCCTGGCAAAACCGCCTCCCACGTCACTCTCCTCATCACTACTTGCCCGCCTAGCGGGGGAAGCGGCAGATGTCTCCTCCACTTCTTGGCTGGGCAGTAGCTGCTGACTGTCCTCTATTAGATCGTCCTCAGTGAATAGTGGAGCTGAACTCACAGCATACTTCTGCAGGAGAGAGAACAGCATAGGACAGAGGCAATGGGAGAACAGGGACTTCTCCCGGGCCATGCCAACTGAGGGTTGTGTCTGAGGAACCCACCGACTGTTGACTGGGGGTTTCAGATGTCACTTGCGATGAAGTGGATGACCGTGTTAACCAATCGATGATGGCAGATGGGTTGCTGGTCAAGACACGACTGATACCGAGAGCTCAGGTCTCTCACTGTGACTCCTGCTGCTACTCGCCCCTAGGTCTGCAGCGACCTCTGCCTGATGAATTTAGGCCTCTGCACGTCCTGGCACTTCTCTGCCTGACATACTTAGTGTGTATATAAGGGGAGTACAATACGCTTCACTAAGCTTAAAACAATATTTGTCTAAAACAGCAGCAGGTGTGTACTTTTGACTGTCCTTTCACAGTATCTAGGCCCTTGACAGATTAACAGGTACAAAATAGTACACTACTTAGATGTAGGTATGTGGTATGCACTTATGAGGGCAGAAAAATGTGCTACAGTACGCAAAAAAAATAATTATTGCCCACAGCACCAGCAGTACACAACAATGCTGGAGCATACAGTCACTGTTGTTACGCCGAGCGCTCCGGGTTCCCGCTCCTCCCCGGAGCGCTCGCTTCACCTCCTCCGCTGCAGCGCCCCGGTCACGTCCTCTGACCCGGGGCGCTGCGATCCTGCTGCTAGCCGGGATGCGATTCGCGATGCGGGTAGCGCCCGCTCGCGATGCGCACCCCGGCTCTCCTACCTGACTCGCTCCCCGTCTGTTCTGTCCCGGCGCGCGCGGCCCCGCTCCCTAGGGCGCGCGCGCGCCGGGTCTCTGCGATTTAAAGGGCCACTGCGCCGCTGATTGGCGCAGTGGTTCCAATTAGAGTTATCACCTGTGCACTCCCTATATTACCTCACTTCCCTTGCACTCCCTTGCCGGATCTTGTTGCCTTAGTGCCAGTGAAAGCGTTCCTTGTGTGTCCCTTGCCAGTGTTTCCAGACCTTCTGCCGTTGCCCCTGACTACGATCCTTGCTGCCTGCCCCGACCTTCTGCTACGTCCGACCTTGCTTCTGCCTACTCCCTTGTACCGCGCCTATCTTCAGCAGCCAGAGAGGTGAGCCGTTGCTAGTGGATACGACCTGGTCACTACCGCCGCAGCAAGACCATCCCGCTTTGCGGCGGGCTCTGGTGAAAACCAGTAGTGGCTTAGAACCGGTCCACTAGCACGGTCCACGCCAATCCCTCTCTGGCACAGAGGGTCCACTACCTGCCAGCCGGCATCGTGACAGTAGATCCGGCCATGGATCCCGCTGAAGTTCCTCTGCCAGTTGTCGCTGACCTCACCACGGTGGTCGCCCAGCAGTCACAACAGATTGCGCAACAAGGCCAACAGCTGTCTCAACTGACCGTTATGCTACAACAGTTGCTACCACAGCTTCAGCAGTCATCTCCTCCGCCAGCTCCTGCACCTCCTCCGCAGCGAGTGGCCGCTCCTGGGATACGCTTATCCTTGCCGGATAAGTTTGATGGGGACTCTAAGTTTTGCCGTGGCTTCCTTTCCCAATGTTCCCTGCATCTGGAGATGATGTCGGACCTGTTTCCCACTGAAAGGTCTAAGGTGGCTTTCGTAGTCAGTCTTCTGTCCGGAAAAGCCCTGTCATGGGCCACACCGCTCTGGGACCGCAATGACCCCGTCACTGCCTCAGTACACTCCTTCTTCTCGGAAATCCGAAGTGTCTTTGAGGAACCTGCCCGAGCCTCTTCTGCTGAGACTGCCCTGTTGAACCTGGTCCAGGGTAATTCTTCCGTTGGCGAGTATGCCGTACAATTCCGTACACTTGCTTCAGAATTGTCCTGGAATAATGAGGCCCTCTGCGCGACCTTCAAAAAAGGCCTATCCAGCAACATTAAAGATGTTCTGGCCGCACGAGAAATTCCTGCTAATCTACATGAACTTATTCACCTAGCCACTCGCATTGACATGCGTTTTTCTGAAAGGCGTCAGGAACTCCGCCAAGATATGGACTCTGTTCGCACGAGGCGTTTCGTCTCCTCGGCTCCTCTCTCCTCTGGTCCCCTGCAATCTGTTCCTGTGCCTCCCGCCGTGGAGGCTATGCAGGTCGACCGGTCTCGCCTGACACCTCAAGAGAGGACACGACGCCGTATGGAGAACCTCTGCCTGTACTGTGCTAGTACCGAACACTTCCTGAGGGATTGTCCTATCCGTCCTCCCCGCCTGGAAAGACGTACGCTGACTCCGCACAAAGGTGAGACAGTCCTTGATGTCTACTCTGCTTCTCCACGTCTTACTGTGCCGGTGCGGATGTCTGCTTCTGCCTTCTCCTTCTCTACAGTGGCCTTCTTGGACTCTGGTTCTGCAGGAAATTTTATTTTGGCCTCTCTCGTCAACAGGTTCAACATCCCAGTGACCAGTCTCGCCAGACCCCTCTACATCAATTGTGTAAATAATGAAAGATTGGACTGTACCATACGTTTCCGCACGGAGCCCCTTCTTATGAGCATCGGATCTCATCATGAGAGGATTGAACTTTTGGTCCTCCCCAATTGCACCTCGGAGATTCTCCTTGGACTTCCCTGGCTTCAACTTCATTCCCCAACCCTGGATTGGTCCACTGGGGAGATCAAGAGTTGGGGGTCCTCTTGTTCCAAGAATTGTCTAAAACCGGTTCCCAGTAACCCTTGCCGTAACTCTGTGGTTCCTCCAGTAACCGGTCTCCCCAAGGCCTATATGGACTTCGCGGATGTTTTCTGCAAAAAACAAGCTGAGACTCTACCTCCTCACAGGCCTTATGATTGCCCTATCGACCTCCTCCCGGGTACTACTCCACCCCGGGGCAGAATTTATCCTCTCTCTGCCCCAGAGACTCTTGCCATGTCCGAATACGTCCAGGAGAATCTAAAAAGGGGCTTTATCCGTAAATCCTCCTCTCCTGCCGGAGCCGGATTTTTCTTTGTCTCCAAAAAAGATGGCTCCCTACGTCCTTGCATTGACTACCGCGGTCTTAATAAAATCACGGTTAAGAACCGCTACCCCTTACCCCTCATCTCTGAACTCTTTGATCGCCTCCAAGGTGCCCACATCTTCACTAAATTGGACTTAAGAGGCGCCTATAACCTCATCCGCATCAGAGAGGGGGACGAGTGGAAAACGGCATTTAACACCAGAGATGGACACTTTGAGTATCTGGTCATGCCCTTTGGACTGTGCAATGCCCCTGCCGTCTTCCAAGACTTTGTCAATGAAATTTTTCGTGATCTATTATACTCCTGTGTTGTGGTATATCTGGACGATATCCTAATTTTTTCTGCCAATCTAGAGGAACACCGCCGGCATGTCCGTATGGTTCTTCAGAGACTTCGTGACAACCAACTCTATGCCAAAATTGAGAAATGTCTGTTTGAATGCCAATCTCTTCCTTTTCTAGGATATTTGGTCTCTGGCCAGGGACTACAGATGGATCCAGACAAACTCTCTGCCGTCTTAAATTGGCCACGCCCCTCCGGACTCCGTGCTATCCAACGCTTTTTGGGGTTCGCCAATTATTACAGGCAATTTATTCCACATTTTTCTACCATTGTGGCTCCTATCGTGGCTTTAACCAAGAAAAATGCTGATCCCAAGTCCTGGCCTCCTCAAGCAGAAGACTCCTTTAAACAACTCAAGTCTGCCTTTTCTTCGGCTCCCGTGCTCTCCAGACCTGACCCTTCCAAACCCTTCCTATTGGAGGTTGATGCCTCCTCAGTAGGAGCTGGAGCTGTTCTTCTACAAAAAAATCCTTCCGGGCATGCTGTCACTTGTGGTTTTTTCTCTAGGACCTTCTCTCCAGCGGAGAGGAACTACTCCATCGGGGATCGAGAACTTCTAGCCATTAAATTAGCACTTGAGGAATGGAGGCATCTGCTGGAGGGATCAAGATTTCCTGTTATTATCTACACCGACCACAAGAACCTCTCCTACCTCCAGTCGGCCCAACGGCTGAATCCTCGCCAGGCCCGGTGGTCTCTGTTCTTTGCCCGATTTAATTTTGAGATTCACTTTCGTCCTGCCGATAAGAACATTAGAGCCGATGCTCTCTCTCGTTCCTCGGATGCCTCAGAAGTTGATCTCCCTCCGCAACACATCATTCCACCTGACTGCCTGATCTCCACTTCTCCTGCCTCCATCAGACAGACTCCTCCAGGAAAGACCTTTGTTTCTCCACGCCAACGCCTCGGAATCCTCAAATGGGGTCACTCCTCCCATCTCGCAGGTCATGCGGGCATCAAGAAATCTGTGCAACTCATCTCCCGCTTCTATTGGTGGCCAACTCTGGAGACGGATGTTGGGGACTTTGTGCGAGCCTGCACTATCTGTGCCCGGGATAAGACTCCTCGCCAGAAGCCCGCTGGTTTTCTTCATCCTCTGCCTGTCCCCGAACAGCCTTGGTCTCTGATTGGTATGGATTTTATTACTGATTTACCCCCTTCCCGTGGCAACACCGTTATTTGGGTGGTCGTTGATCGATTCTCCAAAATGGCACATTTCATTCCTCTTCCTGGTCTTCCTTCTGCGCCTCAGTTGGCTAAACAATTTTTTGTACACATTTTTCGTCTTCACGGGTTGCCTACGCAGATTGTCTCGGATAGAGGGGTCCAATTCGTGTCTAAATTCTGGAGAGCTCTCTGTAAACAACTCAAGATTAAATTAAATTTTTCCTCTGCATATCATCCCCAGTCCAATGGACAAGTAGAAAGAATTAACCAGATCCTGGGTGATTATTTGCGACATTTTGTTTCCTCCCGCCAGGATGACTGGGCAGATCTCCTTCCATGGGCCGAATTCTCGTATAACTTCAGGGTCTCTGAATCTTCCTCCAAATCCCCATTTTTCGTGGTGTACGGCCGTCACCCTCTTCCCCCCCTCCCTACCCCCTTGCCCTCTGGTCTGCCCGCTGTGGATGAAATTTCTCGTGACCTTTCCATTATATGGAGAGAGACCCAAAATTCTCTCTTACAGGCTTCTTCACGCATGAAGAGGTTCGCGGATAAGAAAAGAAGAGCTCCCCCCGTTTTTTCCCCTGGAGACAAGGTATGGCTCTCCGCTAAATATGTCCGCTTCCGTGTCCCTAGCTACAAGTTGGGACCACGCTATCTTGGTCCTTTCAAAATTCTGTGTCAAATTAATCCTGTCTCTTATAAACTTCTTCTTCCTCCTTCTCTTCGTATCCCTAATGCCTTTCACGTCTCTCTTCTCAAACCACTCATCCTCAACCGTTTTTCTCCCAAATCTGTTCCTCCCACTCCTGTTTCCGACTCCTCGGACGTCTTCTCGGTCAAGGAGATTTTGGCTGCCAAAAAGGTCAGAGGAAAAAATTTTTTTTTAGTAGACTGGGAGGGTTGTGGTCCTGAAGAGAGATCCTGGGAACCTGAGGACAACATCCTTGACAAAAGTCTGCTCCTCAGGTTCTCAGGCTCCAAGAAGAGGGGGAGACCCAAGGGGGGGGGTACTGTTACGCCGAGCGCTCCGGGTTCCCGCTCCTCCCCGGAGCGCTCGCTTCACCTCCTCCGCTGCAGCGCCCCGGTCACGTCCTCTGACCCGGGGCGCTGCGATCCTGCTGCTAGCCGGGATGCGATTCGCGATGCGGGTAGCGCCCGCTCGCGATGCGCACCCCGGCTCTCCTACCTGACTCGCTCCCCGTCTGTTCTGTCCCGGCGCGCGCGGCCCCGCTCCCTAGGGCGCGCGCGCGCCGGGTCTCTGCGATTTAAAGGGCCACTGCGCCGCTGATTGGCGCAGTGGTTCCAATTAGAGTTATCACCTGTGCACTCCCTATATTACCTCACTTCCCTTGCACTCCCTTGCCGGATCTTGTTGCCTTAGTGCCAGTGAAAGCGTTCCTTGTGTGTCCCTTGCCAGTGTTTCCAGACCTTCTGCCGTTGCCCCTGACTACGATCCTTGCTGCCTGCCCCGACCTTCTGCTACGTCCGACCTTGCTTCTGCCTACTCCCTTGTACCGCGCCTATCTTCAGCAGCCAGAGAGGTGAGCCGTTGCTAGTGGATACGACCTGGTCACTACCGCCGCAGCAAGACCATCCCGCTTTGCGGCGGGCTCTGGTGAAAACCAGTAGTGGCTTAGAACCGGTCCACTAGCACGGTCCACGCCAATCCCTCTCTGGCACAGAGGGTCCACTACCTGCCAGCCGGCATCGTGACAACTGTATACTAAACCCAAAATTGAAAAAATACTCTCTCTCAAATACTATTAGAAATGGACTGCTGGGTATGGATTATACCGTCTACAGGCTAGTATAACCAGCATACCAGTTGTCGTGGAACAAAGACACAGATATGCCCTAAATAATTTCTCCCTCCTGTGAAAACGTTTCTGCAGCTGATGCAACACACAGCTCTCTGCCCCTCTCCGTAATACAATGCTGTTCACAGTGACTGAGGGGTTAATAGCTGCAGTAAGAATTAATTTCTGTGCAAAAACTCTGTGCTCTGTGTCCTACAGAAGGCTGAGGTGACTAAGAGGTGAAACGCTGCTGCAACAAGCTTTTCTGTGTAACACACACAGCGATTTCCGTCCTATCTCTATGCAGTATAAGTAGAAAAACTTGGCACTCAAACAGGAGTAGAATAATGATAGTATTTTATTAGACAATCATCAGATTCTGACGTTTCGGTCCAATCCCTGGACCTTCCTCAGAGTTCTAGAATTAATATATACAAGACATCATAAGTATGACAAAATAAAATAAACCAGGATAATCTATGTTTGCACATGAAACAGCTTATCAAAATCAATATGGTACAATATATCGTGTTGTACATAATAAAGAAAAAGGTGCAACAAAAAAGTCTGTATATCAACTCCATCAGCAGTGATTCCAGGGGAAACAGTCACTTTGGAGTCCATAAGAGGTATTTTAAAGAGAACAAGTAAATGTAAAATCATTACAAAGACAAAAGAAAGTTTCACTTAGCAAATCATTTGAGTAGTTGCACATAAGGCTAGGAGAGCAACAGCCACAAATAAGTGTATCTGGTGATCATGAATGTAAGGAAGACACAATGTCAAAAAAAACGTGTATTATGGTCTATATTGCAGTATAATATAACAAAAACAAAAAGGCATAAAGGCATACTTACAGATTGCTGCGGAGGTGTGCAGTAATAAAGAAACGGCTTCCAGCCGGGAAAGTGGAAGTATGAAGCGCAGTGTACAACTGCTAGCAGGTAACTGGAAGGCTAGTGTGGTTCCGTCTTAACAGGGTCCCGGCCGGAAGTGCGGGAGTCCCACTTCCGGTATGTCTCGACATTCGGAAGGGGACATTCTAGGATAGTTGCAAGGTAATAAAGATAAAGAAATAGATCGGAGTAAAAATTAAGGGTGAGAGGAGAAAGGAAATGTGGGAATTAATGTTCTATAGAGGGAATAGATCGAAGAAGCGATGTGAGGGACCGGAAGTAAGGCGTGGAACGCATATGCGTTCCACCCTATGTTTTCTATGTGAGTGGAACCAGAAGTGAGGAGTGGAACGCATATACGTTCCACCCTATGTTGTCTATGTGAATGGAACTGGATATGAGGCGTGGAACGCAATATGCGTTCCACCCAAAAGTGTCTATGTAGATAAAGTTAGAAAATGAGGTATGGTATGCATGAAAGAATGTTGTGACAAGAGAATAACTAAGAAAATATGAGAAATTGTGAAAAATTGTAGTAACAAAAGAATACCTGTAAAATGTCGGGAAACATAGAAGGGTAAAGAAATCAAAAATTAGAGCAATAGAAAAATTGAAAAATTAGGGATAGGGTGTATGGAATAAATAGCAGAAGCTAGGAGAAGAAGGCAGGAAGAAATAAGAAAATAATATGAATAAATATATAAGGAAAGGATACACGTGTTGATATAACACCTCCACAGCAAATCAGGATTTCTTTACCCTTCTATGTTTCCCGACATTTTACAGGTATTCTTTTGTTACTACAATTTTTTCACAATTTCTCATATTTTCTTAGTTATTCTCTTGTCACAACATTCTTTCATGCATACCATGCCTCATTTTCTAACTTTATCTACATAGACACCTTTGGGTGGAACGCATATGCGTCCCACGCCTCACTTCCGGTTCCACTCACATAGAAAACATAGGGTGGAACGCATATGCGTCCCACGTCTCACTTCCGGTTCTATTCACATAGACAACATAGGGTGGAACGCATATGCGTCCCACGCCTCACTTCCGGTTCCACTCACATAGAAAACATAGGGTGGAACGCATATGCGTTCAACGCCTTACTTCCGGTCCCTCACATCGCTTCTTCGATCTATTCCCTCTATAGAACATTAATTCCAACATTTCCTTTCTCCTCTCACCCTTATTTTTTACTCCGATCTATTTCTTTATCTTTATTACTTTGCAGCTATCCTAGAATGTACCCTTCCGAATGTCGAGACATACCGGAAGTGGGACTCCCGCACTTCCGGCCGGTACCCTGTTAAGACGGAACCACACTAGCCTTCCAGTTACCTGCTAGCAGTTGTACACTGCGCTTCATACTTCCACTCTCCCGGCTGGAAGCCGTTTCTTTATTACTGCACACCTCCGCAGCAATCTGTAAGTATGCCTTTATGCCTTTTTGTTTTTGTTATATTATACTGCAATATAGACCATAATACACGTTTTTTTGACATTGTGTCTTCCTTACATTCATGATCACCAGATACACCCATTTGTGGCTCTTGCTCTCCTAGCCTTATGTGCAACTACTCAAATGATTTGCTAAGTGAAACTTTCTTTTGTCTTTGTAATGATTTTACATTTACTTGTTCTCT